>NC_134384.1:8362500-8962500 GCF_035582795.1 Mycteria americana | reverse complement strand
AGGGACAGTGAAAACCAGGTAGGGCTTTCAGGGCTGGCAGCTTTCCTGTGGGCGCAATCGCTGGACGTTTCGAATTTGGGAGCCGGGCTCTGCCAGAGTCACATAGGCATTGTTACATCATAACCAACCAAGGCTTTTGCAGAGCGCGAATGTCTGTGTGGCAGCGAATGCAGTTCCAAGGGACAGTGAAAACCAGGTAGGGCTTTCAGGGCTGGCAGCTTTCGTGTGGGCGCAATCGCTGGACGTTTCGAATTTGGCAGCCGGGATCTGCCAGAGTCACAGAGGCATAGTTGCATCATAACCATCCAAAGCTCTTGCAGATCGCAAATGTCTGTGCAGCAGCGAATGCAGTTAAAAGGGACAGTGAAAATCAGGTACAGATTTCAGTTCTGGCAGCTTTCGTGTGGGCACAATCTCTGGACGTTTCGCATTTTGTAGCCGGGCTCTGCCAGACTCACATAGGCATTGTTGCATCATAACCAACCAAAGCTCCTCCAGAGAGCGAATGTCTGTGCGGCAGCGAATGCAGTTCCAAGGGACAGTGAAAACCAGTTCGAGCTTTCAGTGCTGGCAGCTTTCGTGTGGGCGCAATCGCTGGACGTTTCGAATTTGGCAGCCGGGCTCTGCCAGAGTCACATAGGCATTGTTGCATCATAACCAAGCAAGGCTCTTGCAGAGCGCGAATGTCTTTGCAGCAGCGAATGCAGTTCCAAGGGACAGTGAAAACCAGGTAGGGCTTTCAGGGCTGGCAGCTTTCCTGTGGGCGTAATCGCTGGACGTTTCGAATTTGGCAGCCGAGATCTGCCAGGGTCACATAGGCATTGTTGCATCATAACCATCCAAGGCTTTTGCAGAGCACAAATGTCTCTGCGGCAGCGAATGCAGTTCCAAGGGACAGTGAAAACCAGGTAGGGCTTTCAGGGCTGGCAGCTTTCGTGTGGGCGCAATCGCTGGACGTTTCGAATTTGGCAGCCGGGCTCTGCCAGAGTCACATAGGCATTGTTGCATCATAACCAACCAAAGTTCTTGCAGAGCGCGAATGTCTGTGCGGCAGCGAATGCAGTTCCAAGGGACAGTGAAAACCAGGTCGAGCTTTCAGTGCTGGCAGCTTTTGTGTGGGCGCAATCGCTGGACGTTTCGAATTTGGCAGCCGGGCTCTACCAGAGTCACATAGGCATTGTTGCATCACAACCATCCAAGGCTTTTGCAGAGCACCAATGTCTCTGCGGCAGCGAATGCAGTTCCAAGGGACAGTGAAAACCAGGTCGAGCTTTCAGTGCTGGCAGCTTTCGTATGGGCGCAATCGCTGGACGTTTCGAATTTGGCAGCCGGGGTCTGTCAGAGTCATATAGGCATTGTTGCATCATAACCAACCAAAGCTCTTGCAGAGCGCGAATGTCTGTGCGGCAGCGAATGCAGTTCCAAGGGACAGTGAAAACCAGGTAGGGCTTTCAGGGCTGGCAGCTTTCGTGTGGGCGCAATCGCTGGACGTTTCAAATTTGGCAGCCGGGCTCTGCCAGAGTCACATAGGCATTGTTGCATCATAACCATCCAAAGCTCTTGCAGAGTGCGATTGTTTGTGCAGCAGCGAATGCAGTTAAAAGGGACAGTGAAAATCAGGTACAGATTTCAGTTCTGGCAGCTTTCGTGTGGGCACAATCTCTGGAAGTTTCGCATTTTGTAGCCGGGCTCTGCCAGAGTCACATGGGCATTGTTGCATCATAACCAACCAAAGCTCCTCCAGAGAGCGAATGTCTGTGCGGCAGCGAATGCAGTTCCAAGGGACAGTGAAAACCAGGTAGAGCTTTCAGTGCTGGCAGCTTTCGTGTGGGCGCAATCGCTGGACGTTTCGAATTTGGCAGCCGGGCTCTGCCAGAGTCACATAGGCATTGTTGCATCATAACCAACCAAGGCTTTTGCAGAGTGCGAATGTCTGTGCGGCAGCGAATGCAGTTCCAAGGGACAGTAAAAACCAGGTAGGGCTTTCAGGGCTGGCAGCTTTCCTGTGGGCGCAATCGCTGGACGTTTCGATTTTGGCAGCCGGGCTCTGCCAGAGTCACATAGGCATTGTTACATCATAACCAACCAAGGCTTTTGCAGAGCGCGAATATCTGTGTGGCAGCGAATGCAGTTCCAAGGGACAGTGAAAACCAGGTAGGGCTTTCAGGGCTGGCAGCTTTCCTGTGGGCGCAATCGCTGGATGTTTCGAATTTGGCAGCCGGGCTCTGCCAGAGTCACAAAGGCATTGTTGTATCATAACCATCCAAGGCTTTTGCAGAGCACCAATGTATCTGCGGCAGAGAATGCAGTTCCAAGGGACAGTGAAAACCAGGTAGGGCTTTCAGGGCTGGCAGCTTTCGTGTGGCGCAATCGCTGGACGTTTCGAATTTGGCAGCCGGACTCTGCCAGAGTCACATAGGCATTGTTGCATCATAACCAACCAAAGCTCTTGCAAAGCGCGAATGTCTGTGTGGCAGCGAATGCAGTTCCAAGGGACAGTGAAAACCAGATAGAGCTTTCAGGGCTGGCAGCTTTCGTGTGGGCGCAATGGGTGGACGTTTCGAATTTGGCAGCCGGGCTCTGCCAGAGTCACATAGGCATTGTTACATCATAACCAACCAAGGCTTTTGCAGAGCACCAAAGTCTCTGCGGCAGCGAATGCAGTTCCAAGGGACAGTGAAAACCAGGTCGAGCTTTCAGTGCTGGCAGCTTTCATATGGGCGCAATCGCTGGACGTTTCGAATTTGGCATCCGGGGTCTGTCAGAGTCACATAGGCATTGTTGCATCATAACCAACCAAAGCTCTTGCAGAGCGCGAATGTCTGTGCGGCAGCGAATGCAGTTAAAAGGGACAGTGAAAACCAGGTCGAGCTTTCAGTGCTGGCAGCTTTCGTGTGGGCGCAATCGCTGGACGTTTCGAATTTGGCAGCCGGGCTCTGCCAGAGTCACATAGGCATTGTTACATCATAACCAACCAAGGCTTTTGCAGAGCGCGAATGTCTGTGTGGCAGCGAATGCAGTTCCAAGGGACAGTGAAAACCAGGTAGGGCTTTCAGGGCTGGCAGCTTTCGTGTGGGCGCAATCGCTGGACGTTTCGAATTTGGCAGCCGGGATCTGCCAGAGTCACAGAGGCATAGTTGCATCATAACCATCCAAAGCTCTTGCAGATCGCGAATGTCTGTGCAGCAGCGAATGCAGTTAAAAGGGACAGTGAAAATCAGGTACAGATTTCAGTTCTGGCAGCTTTCGTGTGGGCACAATCTCTGGACGTTTCGCATTTTGTAGCCGGGCTCTGCCAGACTCACATAGGCATTGTTGCATCATAACCAACCAAAGCTCCTCCAGAGCGCGAATGTCTGTGCGGCAGCGAATGCAGTTCCAAGGGACAGTGAAAACCAGTTCGAGCTTTCAGTGCTGGCAGCTTTCGTGTGGGCGCAATCGCTGGACGTTTCGAATTTGGCAGCCGGGCTCTGCAAGAGTCACATAGGCATTGTTGCATCATAACCAAGCAAGGCTCTTGCAGAGCGCGAATGTCTTTGCAGCAGCGAATGCAGTTCCAAGGGACAGTGAAAACCAGGTAGGGCTTTCAGGGCTGGCAGCTTTCCTGTGGGCGTAATCGCTGGACGTTTCGAATTTGGCAGCCGAGATCTGCCAGGGTCACATAGGCATTGTTGCATCATAACCATCCAAGGCTTTTGCAGAGCACAAATGTCTCTGCGGCAGCGAATGCAGTTCCAAGGGACAGTGAAAACCAGGTAGGGCTTTCAGGGCTGGCAGCTTTCGTGTGGGCGCAATCGCTGGACGTTTCGAATTTGGCAGCCGGGCTCTGCCAGAGTCACATAGGCATTGTTGCATCATAACCAACCAAAGTTCTTGCAGAGCGCGAATGTCTGTGCGGCAGCGAATGCAGTTCCAAGGGACAGTGAAAACCAGGTCGAGCTTTCAGTGCTGGCAGCTTTTGTGTGGGCGCAATCGCTGGACGTTTCGAATTTGGCAGCCGGGCTCTACCAGAGTCACATAGGCATTGTTGCATCATAACCATCCAAGGCTTTTGCAGAGCACCAATGTCTCTGCGGCAGCGAATGCAGTTCCAAGGGACAGTGAAAACCAGGTCGAGCTTTCAGTGCTGGCAGCTTTCGTATGGGCGCAATCGCTGGACGTTTCGAATTTGGCAGCCGGGGTCTGTCAGAGTCATATAGGCATTGTTGCATCATAACCAACCAAAGCTCTTGCAGAGCGCGAATGTCTGTGCGGCAGCGAATGCAGTTCCAAGGGACAGTGAAAACCAGGTAGGGCTTTCAGGGCTGGCAGCTTTCGTGTGGGCGCAATCGCTGGACGTTTCAAATTTGGCAGCCGGGCTCTGCCAGAGTCACATAGGCATTGTTGCATCATAACCATCCAAAGCTCTTGCAGAGTGCGATTGTTTGTGCAGCAGCGAATGCAGTTAAAAGGGACAGTGAAAATCAGGTACAGATTTCAGTTCTGGCAGCTTTCGTGTGGGCACAATCTCTGGAAGTTTCGCATTTTGTAGCCGGGCTCTGCCAGAGTCACATGGGCATTGTTGCATCATAACCAACCAAAGCTCCTCCAGAGAGCGAATGTCTGTGCGGCAGCGAATGCAGTTCCAAGGGACAGTGAAAACCAGGTAGGGCTTTCAGGGCTGGCAGCTTTCGTGTGGCGCAATCGCTGGACGTTTCGAATTTGGCAGCCGGACTCTGCCAGAGTCACATAGGCATTGTTGCATCATAACCAACCAAAGCTCTTGCAAAGCGCGAATGTCTGTGTGGCAGCGAATGCAGTTCCAAGGGACAGTGAAAACCAGATAGAGCTTTCAGGGCTGGCAGCTTTCGTGTGGGCGCAATGGGTGGACGTTTCGAATTTGGCAGCCGGGCTCTGCCAGAGTCACATAGGCATTGTTACATCATAACCAACCAAGGCTTTTGCAGAGCACCAAAGTCTCTGCGGCAGCGAATGCAGTTCCAAGGGACAGTGAAAACCAGGTCGAGCTTTCAGTTCTGGCAGCTTTCATATGGGCGCAATCGCTGGACGTTTCGAATTTGGCATCCGGGGTCTGTCAGAGTCACATAGGCATTGTTGCATCATAACCAACCAAAGCTCTTGCAGAGCGCGAATGTCTGTGCGGCAGCGAATGCAGTTAAAAGGGACAGTGAAAACCAGGTCGAGCTTTCAGTGCTGGCAGCTTTCGTGTGGGCGCAATCGCTGGACGTTTCGAATTTGGCAGCCGGGCTCTGCCAGAGTCACATAGGCATTGTTGCATCATAACCAAACAAAGCTCCTCCAGAGCGCGAATGTCTGTGCGGCAGCGAATGCAGTTCCAAGGGACAGTGAAAACCAGGTAGGGCTTTCAGGGCTGGTAGCTTTTGTGTGGGCGCAATCGCTGGACGTTTCGAATTTGGCAGCCGGGCTCTGCCAGAGTCACATAGGCATTGTTGCATCCTAACCAACCAAGGCTTTTGCAGAGCGCGAATGTCTGTGCGGCAGCGAATGCAGTTCCAAGGGACAGTGAAAACCAGGTAGGGCTTTCAGGGCTGGCAGCTTTCCTGTGGGCGCAATCGCTGGACGTTTCGAATTTGGGAGCCGGGCTCTGCCAGAGTCACATAGGCATTGTTACATCATAACCAACCAAGGCTTTTGCAGAGCGCGAATATCTGTGTGGCAGCGAATGCAGTTCCAAGGGACAGTGAAAACCAGGTAGGGCTTTCAGGGCTGGCAGCTTTCCTGTGGGCGCAATCGCTGGATGTTTCGAATTTGGCAGCCGGGCTCTGCCAGAGTCACAAAGGCATTATTGCATCATAACCATCCAAAGCTCTTGCAGAGCGCGAATGTCTGTGCAGCAGCGAATGCAGTTCCAAGGGACAGTGAAAACCAGGTACAGATTTCAGTTCTTGCAACTGTTGTGTGGGCGCAATCGCTGGACGTTTCAAATTTGGCAGCCGGGCTCTGCCAGAGTCACATAGGCATTGTTGCATCATAACCATCCAAAGCTCTTGCAGATCACGAATGTCTGTGCGGCAGCGAATGCAGTTAAAAGGGACAGTGAAAATCAGGTACAGATTTCAGTTCTGGCAGCTTTCGTGTGGGCACAATCTCTGGACGTTTCGAATTTTGTAGCCGGGCTCTGCCAGAGTCACATAGGCATTGTTGCATCATAACCAACCAAAGCTCCTCCAGAGCGCGAATGTCTGTGCGGCAGCGAATGCAGTTCCAAGGGACAGTGAAAACCAGGTCGAGCTTTCAGTGCTGGCAGCTTTCGTATGGGCGCAATCGCTGGACGTTTCGAATTTGGCAGCCGGGCTCTGCCAGAGTCACATAGGCATTGTTGCATCATAACCAACCAAGGCTTTTGCAGAGCACGAATGTCTGTTCGGCAGCGAATGCAGTTCCAAGGGACAGTGAAAACCAGGTAGGGCTTTCAGGGCTGGCAGCTTTCGTGTGGGCGCAATCGCTGGACGTTTCGAATTTGGGAGCCGGGCTCTGCCAGAGTCACATAGGCATTGTTGCATCATAACCAAGCAAGGCTCTTGCAGAGCGCGAATGTCTTTGCAGCAGTGAATGCAGTTCCAAGGGACAGTGAAAACCAGGTAGGGCTTTCAGGGCTGGCAGCTTTCCTGTGGGCGTAATCGCTGGACGTTTCGAATTTGGCAGCCGGGATCTGCCAGGGTCACATAGGCATTGTTGCATCATAACCATCCAAGGCTTTTGCAGAGCACAAATGTCTCTGCGGCAGCGAATGCAGTTCCAAGGGACAGTGAAAACCAGGTAGGGCTTTCAGTGCTGGCAGCTTTCGTGTGGGCGCAATCGCTGGACGTTTCGAATTTGGCAGCCGGGCTCTGCCAGAGTCACATAGGCATTGTTGCACCATAACCAACCAAAGCTCCTCCAGAGAGCGAATGTCTGTGCGGCAGCGAATGCAGTTCCAAGGGACAGTGAAAACCAGGTCGAGCTTTCAGTGCTGGCAGCTTTCGTGTGGGCGCAATCGCTGGACGTTTCGAATTTGGCAGCCGGGCTCTGCCAGAGTCACATAGGCATTGTTGCATCATAACCAACCAAGGCTTTTGCAGAGTGCGAATGTCTGTGCGGCAGCGAATGCAGTTCCAAGGGACAGTAAAAACCAGGTAGGGCTTTCAGGGCTGGCAGCTTTCCTGTGGGCGCAATCGCTGGACGTTTCGAATTTGGCAGCCGGGCTCTGCCAGAGTCACATAGGCATTGTTACATCATAACCAACCAAGGCTTTTGCAGAGCGCGAATATCTGTGTGGCAGCGAATGCAGTTCCAAGGGACAGTGAAAACCAGGTAGGGCTTTCAGGGCTGGCAGCTTTCCTGTGGGCGCAATCGCTGGATGTTTCGAATTTGGCAGCCGGGCTCTGCCAGAGTCACAAAGGCATTGTTGTATCATAACCATCCAAGGCTTTTGCAGAGCACCAATGTCTCTGCGGCAGAGAATGCAGTTCCAAGGGACAGTGAAAACCAGGTAGGGCTTTCAGGGCTGGCAGCTTTCCTGTGGGCGCAATCGCTGGACGTTTAGAATTTGGCAGCCGGGCTCTGCCAGAGTCACATAGGCATTGTTGCATCATAACCATCCAAAGCTCTTGTAGATCGCGAATGTCTGTGCAGCAGCGAATGCAGTTAAAAGGGACAGTGAAAATCAGGTACAGATTTCAGTTCTGGCAGCTTTCGTGTGGGCACAATCTCTGGACGTTTCGAATTTTGTGGCCGGGCTCTGCCAGAGTCACATAGGCATTGCTGCATCATAACCAACCAAAGCTCCTCCAGAGCGCGAATGTCTGTGCGGCAGCGAATGCAGTTCCAAGGGACAGTGAAAACCAGGTCGAGCTTTCAGTTCTGGCAGCTTTCGTGTGGGCGCAATCGCTGGACGTTTCGAATTTGGCAGCCGGGCTCTGCCAGAGTCACATAGGCATTGTTGTATCACAACCATCCAAGGCTTTTGCAGAGCACCAATGTCTCTGCGGCAGAGAATGCAGTTCCAAGGGACAGTGAAAACCAGGTAGCGCTTTCAGGGCTGGCAGCTTTCGTGTGGGCGTAATCGCTGGACGTTTCGAATTTGGCAGCCGGGATCTGCCAGGGTCACATAGGCATTGTTGCGTCATAACCATCCAAGGCTTTTGCAGAGCACCAATGTCTCTGCGGCAGTGAATGCAGCTCCAAGGGACAGTGAAAACCAGGTAGGGCTTTCAGGGCTGGCAGCTTTCGTGTGGCGCAATCGCTGGACGTTTCGAATTTGGGAGCCGGGCTCTGCCAGAGTCACATAGGCATTGTTGCATCATAACCAACCAAAGCTCTTGCAGAGCGCGAATGTCTGTGTGGCAGCGAATGCAGTTCCAAGGGACAGTGAAAACCAGATAGAGCTTTCAGGGCTGGCAGCTTTCGTGTGGGCGCAATGGGTGGACGTTTCGAATTTGGCAGCCGGGGTCTGCCAGAGTCACATAGGCATTGTTGCATCATAACCAACCAAGGCTTTTGCAGACACCAAAGTCTCTGCGGCAGCGAATGCAGTTCCAAGGGACAGTGAAAACCAGGTCGAGCTTTCAGTGCTGGCAGCTTTCATATGGGCGCAATCGCTGGACGTTTCGAATTTGGCAGCCGGGGTCTGTCAGAGTCACATAGGCATTGTTGCATCATAACCATCCAAAGCTCTTGCAGAGCGCGAATGTCTGTGCGGCAGCGAATGCAGTTAAAAGGGACAATGAAAACCAGGTAGGGATTTCAGTGCTGGCAGCTTTCGTGTGGGCGCAATCGCTGGACGTTTCGAATTTGGCAGCCGGGCTCTGCCAGAGTCACATAGGCATTGTTGCATCATAACCAAACAAAGCTCCTCCAGAGCGCGAATGTCTGTGCGGCAGCGAATGCAGTTCCAAGGGACAGTGAAAACCAGGTAGGGCTTTCAGGGCTGGCAGCTTTTGTGTGGGCGCAATCGCTGGACGTTTCGAATTTGGCAGCCGGGCTCTGCCAGAGTCACATAGGCATTGTTGCATCATAACCAAACAAAGCTCCTCCAGAGCGCGAATGTCTGTGCGGCAGCGAATGCAGTTCCAAGGGACAGTGAAAACCAGGTAGGGCTTTCAGGGCTGGTAGCTTTTGTCTGGGCGCAATCGCTGGACGTTTCGAATTTGGCAGCCGGGCTCTGCCAGAGTCACATAGGCATTGTTGCACCATAACCAACCAAAGCTCCTCCAGAGAGCGAATGTCTGTGCGGCAGCGAATGCAGTTCCAAGGGACAGTGAAAACCAGGTCGAGCTTTCAGTGCTGGCAGCTTTCGTGTGGGCGCAATCGCTGGACGTTTCGAATTTGGCAGCCGGGCTCTGCCAGAGTCACATAGGAATTGTTGCATCATAACCAACCAAGGCTTTTGCAGAGTGCGAATGTCTGTGCGGCAGCGAATGCAGTTCCAAGGGACAGTAAAAACCAGGTAGGGCTTTCAGGGCTGGAGGCTTTCCTGTGGGCGCAATCGCTGGACGTTTCGAATTTGGCAGCCGGGCTCTGCCAGAGTCACATAGGCATTGCTGTATCACAACCATCCAAGGCTTTTGCAGAGCACCAATGTCTCTGCGGCAGCGAATGCAGTTCCAAGGGACAGTGAAAACCAGGTAGGGCTTTCAGGGCTGGCAGCTTTCGTGTGGCGCAATCGCTGGACGTTTCAAATTTGGCAGCCGGACTCTGCCAGAGTCACATAGGCATTGTTGCATCATAACCAACCAAAGCTCTTGCAGAGCGCGAATGTCTGTGTGGCAGCGAATGCAGTTCCAAGGGACAGTGAAAACCAGATAGAGCTTTCAGGGCTGGCAGCTTTCGTGTGGGCGCAATGGGTGGACGTTTCGAATTTGGCAGCCGGGCTCTGCCAGAGTCACATAGGCATTGTTGCATCATAACCAACCAAGGCTTTTGCAGAGCACCAAAGTCTCTGCGGCAGCGAATGCAGTTCGAAGGGACAGTGAAAACCAGGTCGAGCTTTCAGTGCTGGCAGCTTTCGTGTCGGCGCAATCGCTGGACGTTTCGAATTTGGCAGCCGGGGTCTGTCAGAGTCACATAGGCATTGTTGCATCATAACCAACCAAAGCTCTTGCAGAGAGCGAATGTCTGTGCGGCAGCGAATGCATTTAAAAGGGACAGTGAAAACCAGGTCGAGCTTTCAGTGCTGGCAGCTTTCGTGTGGGCGCAATCGCTGGACGGTTCGAATTTGGCAGCCGGGCTCTGCCAGAGTCACATAGGCATTGTTGCATCATAACCAAACAAAGCTCCTCCAGAGCGCGAATGTCTGTGCGGCAGCGAATGCAGTTCCAAGGGACAGTGAAAACCAGGTAGGGCTTTCAGGGCTGGTAGCTTTTGTGTGGGCGCAATCGCTGGACGTTTCGAATTTGGCAGCCGGGCTCTGCCAGAGTCACATAGGCATTGTTGCATCCTAACCAACCAAGGCTTTTGCAGAGCGCGAATGTCTGTGCGGCAGCGAATGCAGTTCCAAGGGACAGTGAAAACCAGGTAGGGCTTTCAGGGCTGGCAGCTTTCGTGTGGGCGCAATCGCTGGACGTTTCGAATTTGGGAGCCGGGCTCTGCCAGAGTCACATAGGCATTGTTACATCATAACCAACCAAGGCTTTTGCAGAGCGCGAATATCTGTGTGGCAGCGAATGCAGTTCCAAGGGACAGTGAAAACCAGGTAGGGCTTTCAGGGCTGGCAGCTTTCCTGTGGGCGCAATCGCTGTATGTTTCGAATTTGGCAGCCGGGCTCTGCCAGAGTCACAAAGGCATTATTGCATCATAACCATCCAAAGCTCTTGCAGAGCGCGAATGTCTGTGCAGCAGCGAATGCAGTTCCAAGGGACAGTGAAAACCAGGTACAGATTTCAGTTCTTGCACCTGTTGTGTGGGCGCAATCGCTGGACGTTTCAAATTTGGCAGCCGGGCTCTGCCAGAGTCACATAGGCATTGTTGCATCATAACCAACCAAAGCTCCTCCAGAGCGCGAATGTCTGTGCGGCAGCGAATGCAGTTCCAAGGTACAGTGAAAACCAGGTCGAGCTTTCAGTGCTGGCAGCTTTCGTATGGGCGCAATCGCTGGACGTTTCGAATTTGGCAGCCGGGCTCTGCCAGAGTCACATAGGCATTGTTGCATCATAACCAACCAAGGCTTTTGCAGAGCACGAATGTCTGTGCGGCAGCGAATGCAGTTCCAAGGGACAGTGAAAACCAGGTCGAGCTTTCAGTGCTGGCAGCTTTCGTGTGGGCGCAATCGCTGGACGTTTCGAATTTGGCAGCCGGGCTCTGCCAGAGTCACATAGGCATTGTTGTATCACAACCATCCAAGGCTTTTGCAGAGCACCAATGTCTCTGCGGCAGAGAATGCAGTTCCAAGGGACAGTGAAAACCAGGTAGCGCTTTCAGGGCTGGCAGCTTTCGTGTGGCGCAATCGCTGGACGTTTCGAATTTGGCAGCCGGGCTCTGCCAGAGTCACATAGGCATTGTTGCATCATAACCAACCAAAGCTCTTGCAGAGCGCGAATGTCTGTGTGGCAGCGAATGCAGTTCCAAGGGACAGTGAAAACCAGATAGAGCTTTCAGGGCTGGCAGCTTTCGTGTGGGCGCAATGGGTGGACGTTTCGAATTTGGCAGCCGGGCTCTGCCAGAGTCACATAGGCATTGTTGCATCATAACCAACCAAGGCTTTTGCAGAGCACCAAAGTCTCTGCGGCAGCGAATGCAGTTCCAAGGGACAGTGAAAACCAGGTCGAGCTTTCAGTGCTGGCAGCTTTCGTATGGGCGCAATCGCTGGACGTTTCGAATTTGGCAGCCGGGCTCTGCCAGAGTCACATAGGCATTGTTGCATCATAACCAACCAAGGCTTTTGCAGAGCACGAATGTCTGTTCGGCAGCGAATGCAGGTCCAAGGGACAGTGAAAACCAGGTAGGGCTTTCAGGGCTGGCAGCTTTCGTGTGGGCGCAATCGCTGGACGTTTCGAATTTGGGAGCCGGGCTCTGCCAGAGTCACATAGGCATTGTTGCATCATAACCAAGCAAGGCTCTTGCAGAGCGCGAATGTCTTTGCAGCAGCGAATGCAGTTCCAAGGGACAGTGAAAACCAGGTAGGGCTTTCAGGGCTGGCAGCTTTCCTGTGGGCGTAATCGCTGGACGTTTCGAATTTGGCAGCCGGGATCTGCCAGGGTCACATAGGCATTGTTGCATCATAACCATCCAAGGCTTTTGCAGAGCACAAATGTCTCTGCGGCAGCGAATGCAGTTCCAAGGGACAGTGAAAACCAGGTAGGGCTTTCAGTGCTGGCAGCTTTCGTGTGGGCGCAATCGCTGGACGTTTCGAATTTGGCAGCCGGGCTCTGCCAGAGTCACATAGGCATTGTTGCATCATAACCAAACAAAGCTCCTCCAGAGCGCGAATGTCTGTGCGGCAGCGAATGCAGTTCCAAGGGACAGTGAAAACCAGGTAGGGCTTTCAGGGCTGGTAGCTTTTGTGTGGGCGCAATCGCTGGACGTTTCGAATTTGGCAGCCGGGCTCTGCCAGAGTCACATAGGCATTGTTGCACCATAACCAACCAAAGCTCCTCCAGAGAGCGAATGTCTGTGCGGCAGCGAATGCAGTTCCAAGGGACAGTGAAAACCAGGTCGAGCTTTCAGTGCTGGCAGCTTTCGTGTGGGCGCAATCGCTGGACGTTTCGAATTTGGCAGCCGGGCTCTGCCAGAGTCACATAGGAATTGTTGCATCATAACCAACCAAGGCTTTTGCAGAGTGCGAATGTCTGTGCTGCAGCGAATGCAGTTCCAAGGGACAGTAAAAACCAGGTAGGGCTTTCAGGGCTGGCAGCTTTCCTGTGGGCGCAATCGCTGGATGTTTCGAATTTGGCAGCCGGGCTCTGCCAGAGTCACAAATGCATTGTTGTATCATAACCATCCAAGGCTTTTGCAGAGCACCAATGTCTCTGCGGCAGAGAATGCAGTTCCAAGGGACAGTGAAAACCAGGTAGGGCTTTCAGGGCTGGCAGCTTTCGTGTGGGCGCAATCGCTGGACGTTTCGAATTTGGCAGCCGGGCTCTGCCAGAGTCACATAGGCATTGTTGCATCATAACCATCCAAAGCTCTTGTAGATCGCGAATGTCTGTGCAGCAGCGAATGCAGTTAAAAGGGACAGTGAAAATCAGGTACAGATTTCAGTTCTGGCAGCTTTCGTGTGGGCACAATCTCTGGACGTTTCGAATTTTGTGGCCGGGCTCTGCCAGAGTCACATAGGCATTGCTGCATCATAACCAACCAAAGCTCCTCCAGAGCGCGAATGTCTGTGCGGCAGCGAATGCAGTTCCAAGGGACAGTGAAAACCAGGTCGAGCTTTCAGTGCTGGCAGCTTTCGTGTGGGCGCAATCGCTGGACGTTTCGAATTTGGCAGCCGGGCTCTGCCAGAGTCACATAGGCATTGCTGTATCACAACCATCCAAGGCTTTTGCAGAGCACCAATGTCTCTGCGGCAGCGAATGCAGTTCCAAGGGACAGTGAAAACCAGGTAGGGCTTTCAGGGCTGGCAGCTTTCGTGTGGCGCAATCGCTGGACGTTTCGAATTTGGCAGCCGGACTCTGCCAGAGTCACATAGGCATTGTTGCATCATAACCAACCAAAGCTCTTGCAGAGCGCGAATGTCTGTGTGGCAGCGAATGCAGTTCCAAGGGACAGTGAAAACCAGATAGAGCTTTCAGGGCTGGCAGCTTTCGTGTGGGCGCAATGGGTGGACGTTTCGAATTTGGCAGCCGGGCTCTGCCAGAGTCACATAGGCATTGTTGCATCATAACCAACCAAGGCTTTTGCAGAGCACCAAAGTCTCTGCGGCAGCGAATGCAGTTCCAAGGGACAGTGAAAACCAGGTCGAGCTTTCAGTGCTGGCAGCTTTCGTATGGGCGCAATCGCTGGACGTTTCGAATTTGGCAGCCGGGCTCTGCCAGAGTCACATAGGCATTGTTGCATCATAACCAACCAAGGCTTTTGCAGAGCACGAATGTCTGTTCGGCAGCGAATGCAGGTCCAAGGGACAGTGAAAACCAGGTAGGGCTTTCAGGGCTGGTAGCTTTTGTGTGGGCGCAATCGCTGGACGTTTCGAATTTGGCAGCCGGGCTCTGCCAGAGTCACATAGGCATTGTTGCATCCTAACCAACCAAGGCTTTTGCAGAGCGCGAATGTCTGTGCGGCAGCGAATGCAGTTCCAAGGGACAGTGAAAACCAGGTAGGGCTTTCAGGGCTGGCAGCTTTCCTGTGGGCGCAATCGCTGGACGTTTCGAATTTGGGAGCCGGGCTCTGCCAGAGTCACATAGGCATTGTTACATCATAACCAACCAAGGCTTTTGCAGAGCGCGAATATCTGTGTGGCAGCGAATGCAGTTCCAAGGGACAGTGAAAACCAGGTAGGGCTTTCAGGGCTGGCAGCTTTCCTGTGGGCGCAATCGCTGTATGTTTCGAATTTGGCAGCCGGGCTCTGCCAGAGTCACAAAGGCATTATTGCATCATAACCATCCAAAGCTCTTGCAGAGCGCGAATGTCTGTGCAGCAGCGAATGCAGTTCCAAGGGACAGTGAAAACCAGGTACAGATTTCAGTTCTTGCACCTGTTGTGTGGGCGCAATCGCTGGACGTTTCAAATTTGGCAGCCGGGCTCTGCCAGAGTCACATAGGCATTGTTGCATCATAACCATCCAAAGCTCTTGCAGATCACGAATGTCTGTGTGGCAGCGAATGCAGTTAAAAGGGACAGTGAAAATCAGGTACAGATTTCAGTTCTGGCAGCTTTCGTGTGGGCACAATCTCTGGACGTTTCGAATTTTGTAGCCGGGCTCTGCCAGAGTCACATAGGCATTGTTGCATCATAACCAACCAAAGCTCCTCCAGAGCGCGAATGTCTGTGCGGCAGCGAATGCAGTTCCAAGGTACAGTGAAAACCAGGTCGAGCTTTCAGTGCTGGCAGCTTTCGTATGGGCGCAATCGCTGGACGTTTCGAATTTGGCAGCCGGGCTCTGCCAGAGTCACATAGGCATTGTTGCATCATAACCAACCAAGGCTTTTGCAGAGCACGAATGTCTGTGCGGCAGCGAATGCAGTTCCAAGGGACAGTGAAAACCAGGTCGAGCTTTCAGTGCTGGCAGCTTTCGTGTGGGCGCAATCGCTGGACGTTTCGAATTTGGCAGCCGGGCTCTGCCAGAGTCACATAGGCATTGTTGTATCACAACCATCCAAGGCTTTTGCAGAGCACCAATGTCTCTGCGGCAGAGAATGCAGTTCCAAGGGACAGTGAAAACCAGGTAGCGCTTTCAGGGCTGGCAGCTTTCGTGTGGGCGTAATCGCTGGACGTTTCGAATTTGGCAGCCGGGATCTGCCAGGGTCACATAGGCATTGTTGCGTCATAACCATCCAAGGCTTTTGCAGAGCACCAATGTCTCTGCGGCAGCGAATGCAGTTCCAAGGGACAGTGAAAACCAGGTAGGGCTTTCAGGGCTGGCAGCTTTCGTGTGGCGCAATCGCTGGACGTTTCGAATTTGGCAGCCGGGCTCTGCCAGAGTCACATAGGCATTGTTGCATCATAACCAACCAAAGCTCTTGCAGAGCGCGAATGTCTGTGTGGCAGCGAATGCAGTTCCAAGGGACAGTGAAAACCAGATAGAGCTTTCAGGGCTGGCAGCTTTCGTGTGGGCGCAATGGGTGGACGTTTCGAATTTGGCAGCCGGGCTCTGCCAGAGTCACATAGGCATTGTTGCATCATAACCAACCAAGGCTTTTGCAGAGCACCAAAGTCTCTGCGGCAGCGAATGCAGTTCCAAGGGACAGTGAAAACCAGGTCGAGCTTTCAGTGCTGGCAGCTTTCGTATGGGCGCAATCGCTGGACGTTTCGAATTTGGCAGCCGGGCTCTGCCAGAGTCACATAGGCATTGTTGCATCATAACCAACCAAGGCTTTTGCAGAGCACGAATGTCTGTTCGGCAGCGAATGCAGGTCCAAGGGACAGTGAAAACCAGGTAGGGCTTTCAGGGCTGGCAGCTTTCGTGTGGGCGCAATCGCTGGACGTTTCGAATTTGGGAGCCGGGCTCTGCCAGAGTCACATAGGCATTGTTGCATCATAACCAAGCAAGGCTCTTGCAGAGCGCGAATGTCTTTGCAGCAGCGAATGCAGTTCCAAGGGACAGTGAAAACCAGGTAGGGCTTTCAGGGCTGGCAGCTTTCCTGTGGGCGTAATCGCTGGACGTTTCGAATTTGGCAGCCGGGATCTGCCAGGGTCACATAGGCATTGTTGCATCATAACCATCCAAGGCTTTTGCAGAGCACAAATGTCTCTGCGGCAGCGAATGCAGTTCCAAGGGACAGTGAAAACCAGGTAGGGCTTTCAGTGCTGGCAGCTTTCGTGTGGGCGCAATCGCTGGACGTTTCGAATTTGGCAGCCGGGCTCTGCCAGAGTCACATAGGCATTGTTGCATCATAACCAAACAAAGCTCCTCCAGAGCGCGAATGTCTGTGCGGCAGCGAATGCAGTTCCAAGGGACAGTGAAAACCAGGTAGGGCTTTCAGGGCTGGTAGCTTTTGTGTGGGCGCAATCGCTGGACGTTTCGAATTTGGCAGCCGGGCTCTGCCAGAGTCACATAGGCATTGTTGCACCATAACCAACCAAAGCTACTCCAGAGAGCGAATGTCTGTGCGGCAGCGAATGCAGTTCCAAGGGACAGTGAAAACCAGGTCGAGCTTTCAGTGCTGGCAGCTTTCGTGTGGGCGCAATCGCTGGACGTTTCGAATTTGGCAGCCGGGCTCTGCCAGAGTCACATAGGAATTGTTGCATCATAACCAACCAAGGCTTTTGCAGAGTGCGAATGTCTGTGCGGCAGCGAATGCAGTTCCAAGGGACAGTGAAAACCAGGTAGGGCTTTCAGGGCTGGCAGCTTTCGTGTGGCGCAATCGCTGGACGTTTCGAATTTGGCAGCCGGACTCTGCCAGAGTCACATAGGCATTGTTGCATCATAACCAACCAAAGCTCTTGCAGAGCGCGAATGTCTGTGTGGCAGCGAATGCAGTTCCAAGGGACAGTGAAAACCAGATAGAGCTTTCAGGGCTGGCAGCTTTCGTGTGGGCGCAATGGGTGGACGTTTCGAATTTGGCAGCCGGGCTCTGCCAGAGTCACATAGGCATTGTTGCATCATAACCAACCAAGGCTTTTGCAGAGCACCAAAGTCTCTGCGGCAGCGAATGCAGTTCCAAGGGACAGTGAAAACCAGGTCGAGCTTTCAGTGCTGGCAGCTTTCGTATGGGCGCAATCGCTGGACGTTTCGAATTTGGCAGCCGGGCTCTGCCAGAGTCACATAGGCATTGTTGCATCATAACCAACCAAGGCTTTTGCAGAGCACGAATGTCTGTTCGGCAGCGAATGCAGGTCCAAGGGACAGTGAAAACCAGGTAGGGCTTTCAGGGCTGGCAGCTTTCGTGTGGGCGCAATCGCTGGACGTTTCGAATTTGGGAGCCGGGCTCTGCCAGAGTCACATAGGCATTGTTGCATCATAACCAAGCAAGGCTCTTGCAGAGCGCGAATGTCTTTGCAGCAGCGAATGCAGTTCCAAGGGACAGTGAAAACCAGGTAGGGCTTTCAGGGCTGGCAGCTTTCCTGTGGGCGTAATCGCTGGACGTTTCGAATTTGGCAGCCGGGATCTGCCAGGGTCACATAGGCATTGTTGCATCATAACCATCCAAGGCTTTTGCAGAGCGCGAATGTCTGTGCGGCAGCGAATGCAGTTCCAAGGGACAGTGAAAACCAGGTAGGGCTTTCAGTGCTGGCAGCTTTCGTGTGGGCGCAATCGCTGGACGTTTCGAATTTGGCAGCCGGGCTCTGCCAGAGTCACATAGGCATTGTTGCATCATAACCAAACAAAGCTCCTCCAGAGCGCGAATGTCTGTGCGGCAGCGAATGCAGTTCCAAGGGACAGTGAAAACCAGGTAGGGCTTTCAGGGCTGGTAGCTTTTGTGTGGGCGCAATCGCTGGACGTTTCGAATTTGGCAGCCGGGCTCTGCCAGAGTCACATAGGCATTGTTGCACCATAACCAACCAAAGCTCCTCCAGAGAGCGAATGTCTGTGCGGCAGCGAATGCAGTTCCAAGGGACAGTGAAAACCAGGTCGAGCTTTCAGTGCTGGCAGCTTTCGTGTGGGCGCAATCGCTGGACGTTTCGAATTTGGCAGCCGGGCTCTGCCAGAGTCACATAGGAATTGTTGCATCATAACCAACCAAGGCTTTTGCAGAGTGCGAATGTCTGTGCTGCAGCGAATGCAGTTCCAAGGGACAGTAAAAACCAGGTAGGGCTTTCAGGGCTGGAGGCTTTCCTGTGGGCGCAATCGCTGGACGTTTCGAATTTGGCAGCCGGGCTCTGCCAGAGTCACATAGGCATTGTTACATCATAACCAACCAAGGCTTTTGCAGAGCGCGAATATCTGTGTGGCAGCGAATGCAGTTCCAAGGGACAGTGAAAACCAGGTAGGGCTTTCAGGGCTGGCAGCTTTCCTGTGGGCGCAATCGCTGGATGTTTCGAATTTGGCAGCCGGGCTCTGCCAGAGTCACAAATGCATTGTTGTATCATAACCATCCAAGGCTTTTGCAGAGCACCAATGTCTCTGCGGCAGAGAATGCAGTTCCAAGGGACAGTGAAAACCAGGTAGGGCTTTCAGGGCTGGCAGCTTTCGTGTGGGCGCAATCGCTGGACGTTTCGAATTTGGCAGCCGGGCTCTGCCAGAGTCACATAGGCATTGTTGCATCATAACCATCCAAAGCTCTTGTAGATCGCGAATGTCTGTGCAGCAGCGAATGCAGTTAAAAGGGACAGTGAAAATCAGGTACAGATTTCAGTTCTGGCAGCTTTCGTGTGGGCACAATCTCTGGACGTTTCGAATTTTGTGGCCGGGCTCTGCCAGAGTCACATAGGCATTGCTGCATCATAACCAACCAAAGCTCCTCCAGAGCGCGAATGTCTGTGCGGCAGCGAATGCAGTTCCAAGGGACAGTGAAAACCAGGTCGAGCTTTCAGTGCTGGCAGCTTTCGTGTGGGCGCAATCGCTGGACGTTTCGAATTTGGCAGCCGGGCTCTGCCAGAGTCACATAGGCATTGCTGTATCACAACCATCCAAGGCTTTTGCAGAGCACCAATGTCTCTGCGGCAGCGAATGCAGTTCCAAGGGACAGTGAAAACCAGGTAGGGCTTTCAGGGCTGGCAGCTTTCGTGTGGCGCAATCGCTGGACGTTTCGAATTTGGCAGCCGGACTCTGCCAGAGTCACATAGGCATTGTTGCATCATAACCAACCAAAGCTCTTGCAGAGCGCGAATGTCTGTGTGGCAGCGAATGCAGTTCCAAGGGACAGTGAAAACCAGATAGAGCTTTCAGGGCTGGCAGCTTTCGTGTGGGCGCAATGGGTGGACGTTTCGAATTTGGCAGCCGGGCTCTGCCAGAGTCACATAGGCATTGTTGCATCATAACCAACCAAGGCTTTTGCAGAGCACCAAAGTCTCTGCGGCAGCGAATGCAGTTCGAAGGGACAGTGAAAACCAGGTCGAGCTTTCAGTGCTGGCAGCTTTCGTGTGGGCGCAATCGCTGGACGTTTCGAATTTGGCAGCCGGGCTCTGCCAGAGTCACATAGGCATTGTTGCATCATAACCAAACAAAGCTCCTCCAGAGCGCGAATGTCTGTGCGGCAGCGAATGCAGTTCCAAGGGACAGTGAAAACCAGGTAGGGCTTTCAGGGCTGGTAGCTTTTGTGTGGGCGCAATCGCTGGACGTTTCGAATTTGGCAGCCGGGCTCTGCCAGAGTCACATAGGCATTGTTGCATCCTAACCAACCAAGGCTTTTGCAGAGCGCGAATGTCTGTGCGGCAGCGAATGCAGTTCCAAGGGACAGTGAAAACCAGGTAGGGCTTTCAGGGCTGGCAGCTTTCCTGTGGGCGCAATCGCTGGACGTTTCGAATTTGGGAGCCGGGCTCTGCCAGAGTCACATAGGCATTGTTACATCATAACCATCCAAGGCTTTTGCAGAGCGCGAATGTCTTTGTGGCAGCGAATGCAGTTCCAAGGGACAGTGAAAACCAGGTAGGGCTTTCAGGGCTGGCAGCTTTCCTGTGGGCGCAATCGCTGTATGTTTCGAATTTGGCAGCCGGGCTCTGCCAGAGTCACAAAGGCATTATTGCATCATAACCATCCAAAGCTCTTGCAGAGCGCGAATGTCTGTGCAGCAGCGAATGCAGTTCCAAGGGACAGTGAAAACCAGGTACAGATTTCAGTTCTTGCACCTGTTGTGTGGGCGCAATCGCTGGACGTTTCAAATTTGGCAGCCGGGCTCTGCCAGAGTCACATAGGCATTGTTGCATCATAACCATCCAAAGCTCTTGCAGATCACGAATGTCTGTGCGGCAGCGAATGCAGTTAAAAGGGACAGTGAAAATCAGGTACAGATTTCAGTTCTGGCAGCTTTCGTGTGGGCACAATCTCTGGACGTTTCGAATTTTGTAGCCGGGCTCTGCCAGAGTCACATAGGCATTGTTGCATCATAACCAACCAAAGCTCCTCCAGAGCGCGAATGTCTGTGCGGCAGCGAATGCAGTTCCAAGGTACAGTGAAAACCAGGTCGAGCTTTCAGTGCTGGCAGCTTTCGTATGGGCGCAATCGCTGGACGTTTCGAATTTGGCAGCCGGGCTCTGCCAGAGTCACATAGGCATTGTTGCATCATAACCAACCAAGGCTTTTGCAGAGCACGAATGTCTGTGCGGCAGCGAATGCAGTTCCAAGGGACAGTGAAAACCAGGTCGAGCTTTCAGTGCTGGCAGCTTTCGTGTGGGCGCAATCGCTGGACGTTTCGAATTTGGCAGCCGGGCTCTGCCAGAGTCACATAGGAATTGTTGTATCACAACCATCCAAGGCTTTTGCAGAGCACCAATGTCTCTGCGGCAGAGAATGCAGTTCCAAGGGACAGTGAAAACCAGGTAGCGCTTTCAGGGCTGGCAGCTTTCGTGTGGGCGTAATCGCTGGACGTTTCGAATTTGGCAGCCGGGATCTGCCAGGGTCACATAGGCATTGTTGCGTCATAACCATCCAAGGCTTTTGCAGAGCACCAATGTCTCTGCGGCAGCGAATGCAGTTCCAAGGGACAGTGAAAACCAGGTAGGGCTTTCAGGGCTGGCAGCTTTCGTGTGGCGCAATCGCTGGACGTTTCGAATTTGGCAGCCGGGCTCTGCCAGAGTCACATAGGCATTGTTGCATCATAACCAACCAAAGCTCTTGCAGAGCGCGAATGTCTGTGTGGCAGCGAATGCAGTTCCAAGGGACAGTGAAAACCAGATAGAGCTTTCAGGGCTGGCAGCTTTCGTGTGGGCGCAATGGGTGGACGTTTCGAATTTGGCAGCCGGGCTCTGCCAGAGTCACATAGGCATTGTTGCATCATAACCAACCAAGGCTTTTGCAGAGCACCAAAGTCTCTGCGGCAGCGAATGCAGTTCCAAGGGACAGTGAAAACCAGGTCGAGCTTTCAGTGCTGGCAGCTTTCGTATGGGCGCAATCGCTGGACGTTTCGAATTTGGCAGCCGGGCTCTGCCAGAGTCACATAGGCATTGTTGCATCATAACCAACCAAGGCTTTTGCAGAGCACGAATGTCTGTTCGGCAGCGAATGCAGGTCCAAGGGACAGTGAAAACCAGGTAGGGCTTTCAGGGCTGGCAGCTTTCGTGTGGGCGCAATCGCTGGACGTTTCGAATTTGGGAGCCGGGCTCTGCCAGAGTCACATAGGCATTGTTGCATCATAACCAAGCAAGGCTCTTGCAGAGCGCGAATGTCTTTGCAGCAGCGAATGCAGTTCCAAGGGACAGTGAAAACCAGGTAGGGCTTTCAGGGCTGGCAGCTTTCCTGTGGGCGTAATCGCTGGACGTTTCGAATTTGGGAGCCGGGATCTGCCAGGGTCACATAGGCATTGTTGCATCATAACCATCCAAGGCTTTTGCAGAGCACAAATGTCTCTGCGGCAGCGAATGCAGTTCCAAGGGACAGTGAAAACCAGGTAGGGCTTTCAGTGCTGGCAGCTTTCGTGTGGGCGCAATCGCTGGACGTTTCAAATTTGGCAGCCGGGCTCTGCCAGAGTCACATAGGCATTGTTGCATCATAACCAAACAAAGCTCCTCCAGAGCGCGAATGTCTGTGCGGCAGCGAATGCAGTTCCAAGGGACAGTGAAAACCAGGTAGGGCTTTCAGGGCTGGTAGCTTTTGTGTGGGCGCAATCGCTGGACGTTTCGAATTTGGCAGCCGGGCTCTGCCAGAGTCACATAGGCATTGTTGCACCATAACCAACCAAAGCTCCTCCAGAGAGCGAATGTCTGTGCGGCAGCGAATGCAGTTCCAAGGGACAGTGAAAACCAGGTCGAGCTTTCAGTGCTGGCAGCTTTCGTGTGGGCGCAATCGCTGGACGTTTCGAATTTGGCAGCCGGGCTCTGCCAGAGTCACATAGGAATTGTTGCATCATAACCAACCAAGGCTTTTGCAGAGTGCGAATGTCTGTGCGGCAGCGAATGCAGTTCCAAGGGACAGTGAAAACCAGGTAGGGCTTTCAGGGCTGGCAGCTTTCGTGTGGCGCAATCGCTGGACGTTTCGAATTTGGCAGCCGGACTCTGCCAGAGTCACATAGGCATTGTTGCATCATAACCAACCAAAGCTCTTGCAGAGCGCGAATGTCTGTGTGGCAGCGAATGCAGTTCCAAGGGACAGTGAAAACCAGATAGAGCTTTCAGGGCTGGCAGCTTTCGTGTGGGCGCAATGGGTGGACGTTTCGAATTTGGCAGCCGGGCTCTGCCAGAGTCACATAGGCATTGTTGCATCATAACCAACCAAGGCTTTTGCAGAGCACCAAAGTCTCTGCGGCAGCGAATGCAGTTCCAAGGGACAGTGAAAACCAGGTCGAGCTTTCAGTGCTGGCAGCTTTCGTATGGGCGCAATCGCTGGACGTTTCGAATTTGGCAGCCGGGCTCTGCCAGAGTCACATAGGCATTGTTGCATCATAACCAACCAAGGCTTTTGCAGAGCACGAATGTCTGTTCGGCAGCGAATGCAGGTCCAAGGGACAGTGAAAACCAGGTAGGGCTTTCAGGGCTGGCAGCTTTCGTGTGGGCGCAATCGCTGGACGTTTCGAATTTGGGAGCCGGGCTCTGCCAGAGTCACATAGGCATTGTTGCATCATAACCAAGCAAGGCTCTTGCAGAGCGCGAATGTCTTTGCAGCAGCGAATGCAGTTCCAAGGGACAGTGAAAACCAGGTAGGGCTTTCAGGGCTGGCAGCTTTCCTGTGGGCGTAATCGCTGGACGTTTCGAATTTGGCAGCCGGGATCTGCCAGGGTCACATAGGCATTGTTGCATCATAACCATCCAAGGCTTTTGCAGAGCACAAATGTCTCTGCGGCAGCGAATGCAGTTCCAAGGGACAGTGAAAACCAGGTAGGGCTTTCAGTGCTGGCAGCTTTCGTGTGGGCGCAATCGCTGGACGTTTCGAATTTGGCAGCCGGGCTCTGCCAGAGTCACATAGGCATTGTTGCATCATAACCAAACAAAGCTCCTCCAGAGCGCGAATGTCTGTGCGGCAGCGAATGCAGTTCCAAGGGACAGTGAAAACCAGGTAGGGCTTTCAGGGCTGGTAGCTTTTGTGTGGGCGCAATCGCTGGACGTTTCGAATTTGGCAGCCGGGCTCTGCCAGAGTCACATAGGCATTGTTGCATCATAACCAACCAAGGCTTTTGCAGAGCACCAAAGTCTCTGCGGCAGCGAATGCAGTTCGAAGGGACAGTGAAAACCAGGTCGAGCTTTCAGTGCTGGCAGCTTTCGTGTCGGCGCAATCGCTGGACGTTTCGAATTTGGGAGCCGGGGTCTGTCAGAGTCACATAGGCATTGTTGCATCATAACCAACCAAAGCTCTTGCAGAGAGCGAATGTCTGTGCGGCAGCGAATGCATTTAAAAGGGACAGTGAAAACCAGGTCGAGCTTTCAGTGCTGGCAGCTTTCGTGTGGGCGCAATCGCTGGACGTTTCGAATTTGGCAGCCGGGCTCTGCCAGAGTCACATAGGCATTGTTGCATCATAACCAAACAAAGCTCCTCCAGAGCGCGAATGTCTGTGCGGCAGCGAATGCAGTTCCAAGGGACAGTGAAAACCAGGTAGCGCTTTCAGGGCTGGCAGCTTTCGTGTGGGCGTAATCGCTGGACGTTTCGAATTTGGCAGCCGGGATCTGCCAGGGTCACATAGGCATTGTTGCGTCATAACCATCCAAGGCTTTTGCAGAGCACCAATGTCTCTGCGGCAGCGAATGCAGTTCCAAGGGACAGTGAAAACCAGGTAGGGCTTTCAGGGCTGGCAGCTTTCGTGTGGCGCAATCGCTGGACGTTTCGAATTTGGCAGCCGGGCTCTGCCAGAGTCACATAGGCATTGTTGCATCATAACCAACCAAAGCTCTTGCAGAGCGCGAATGTCTGTGTGGCAGCGAATGCAGTTCCAAGGGACAGTGAAAACCAGATAGAGCTTTCAGGGCTGGCAGCTTTCGTGTGGGCGCAATGGGTGGACGTTTCGAATTTGGCAGCCGGGCTCTGCCAGAGTCACATAGGCATTGTTGCATCATAACCAACCAAGGCTTTTGCAGAGCACCAAAGTCTCTGCGGCAGCGAATGCAGTTCCAAGGGACAGTGAAAACCAGGTCGAGCTTTCAGTGCTGGCAGCTTTCGTATGGGCGCAATCGCTGGACGTTTCGAATTTGGCAGCCGGGCTCTGCCAGAGTCACATAGGCATTGTTGCATCATAACCAACCAAGGCTTTTGCAGAGCACGAATGTCTGTTCGGCAGCGAATGCAGGTCCAAGGGACAGTGAAAACCAGGTAGGGCTTTCAGGGCTGGCAGCTTTCGTGTGGGCGCAATCGCTGGACGTTTCGAATTTGGGAGCCGGGCTCTGCCAGAGTCACATAGGCATTGTTGCATCATAACCAAGCAAGGCTCTTGCAGAGCGCGAATGTCTTTGCAGCATCGAATGCAGTTCCAAGGGACAGTGAAAACCAGGTAGGGCTTTCAGGGCTGGCAGCTTTCCTGTGGGCGTAATCGCTGGACGTTTCGAATTTGGCAGCCGGGATCTGCCAGGGTCACATAGGCATTGTTGCATCATAACCATCCAAGGCTTTTGCAGAGCACAAATGTCTCTGCGGCAGCGAATGCAGTTCCAAGGGACAGTGAAAACCAGGTAGGGCTTTCAGTGCTGGCAGCTTTCGTGTGGGCGCAATCGCTGGACGTTTCAAATTTGGCAGCCGGGCTCTGCCAGAGTCACATAGGCATTGTTGCATCATAACCAAACAAAGCTCCTCCAGAGCGCGAATGTCTGTGCGGCAGCGAATGCAGTTCCAAGGGACAGTGAAAACCAGGTAGGGCTTTCAGGGCTGGTAGCTTTTGTGTGGGCGCAATCGCTGGACGTTTCGAATTTGGCAGCCGGGCTCTGCCAGAGTCACATAGGCATTGTTGCACCATAACCAACCAAAGCTCCTCCAGAGAGCGAATGTCTGTGCGGCAGCGAATGCAGTTCCAAGGGACAGTGAAAACCAGGTCGAGCTTTCAGTGCTGGCAGCTTTCGTGTGGGCGCAATCGCTGGACGTTTCGAATTTGGCAGCCGGGCTCTGCCAGAGTCACATAGGCATTGTTGCATCATAACCAACCAAGGCTTTTGCAGAGTGCGAATATCTGTGTGGCAGCGAATGCAGTTCCAAGGGACAGTGAAAACCAGGTAGGGCTTTCAGGGCTGGCAGCTTTCGTGTGGGCGCAATCGCTGGACGTTTCGAATTTGGCAGCCGGGCTCTGCCAGAGTCACATAGGCATTGTTGCATCATAACCATCCAAAGCTCTTGTAGATCGCGAATGTCTGTGCAGCAGCGAATGCAGTTAAAAGGGACAGTGAAAATCAGGTACAGATTTCAGTTCTGGCAGCTTTCGTGTGGGCACAATCTCTGGACGTTTCGAATTTTGTGGCCGGGCTCTGCCAGAGTCACATAGGCATTGCTGCATCATAACCAACCAAAGCTCCTCCAGAGCGCGAATGTCTGTGCGGCAGCGAATGCAGTTCCAAGGGACAGTGAAAACCAGGTCGAGCTTTCAGTGCTGGCAGCTTTCGTGTGGGCGCAATCGCTGGACGTTTCGAATTTGGCAGCCGGGCTCTGCCAGAGTCACATAGGCATTGTTGTATCACAACCATCCAAGGCTTTTGCAGAGCACCAATGTCTCTGCGGCAGAGAATGCAGTTCCAAGGGACAGTGAAAACCAGGTAGGGCTTTCAGGGCTGGCAGCTTTCGTGTGGGCGTAATCGCTGGACGTTTCGAATTTGGCAGCCGGGATCTGCCAGGGTCACATAGGCATTGTTGCGTCATAACCATCCAAGGCTTTTGCAGAGCACGAATGTCTGTTCGGCAGCGAATGCAGTTCCAAGGGACAGTGAAAACCAGGTAGGGCTTTCAGGGCTGGCAGCTTTCGTGTGGCGCAATCGCTGGACGTTTCGAATTTGGCAGCCGGACTCTGCCAGAGTCACATAGGCATTGTTGCATCATAACCAACCAAAGCTCTTGCAGAGCGCGAATGTCTGTGTGGCAGCGAATGCAGTTCCAAGGGACAGTGAAAACCAGATAGAGCTTTCAGGGCTGGCAGCTTTCGTGTGGGCGCAATGGGTGGACGTTTCGAATTTGGCAGCCGGGCTCTGCCAGAGTCACATAGGCATTGTTGCATCATAACCAACCAAGGCTTTTGCAGAGCACCAAAGTCTCTGCGGCAGCGAATGCAGTTCCAAGGGACAGTGAAAACCAGGTCGAGCTTTCAGTGCTGGCAGCTTTCGTGTCGGCGCAATCGCTGGACGTTTCGAATTTGGCAGCCGGGGTCTGTCAGAGTCACATAGGCATTGTTGCATCATAACCAACCAAAGCTCTTGCAGAGAGCGAATGTCTGTGCGGCAGCGAATGCAGTTAAAAGGGACAGTGAAAACCAGGTCGAGCTTTCAGTGCTGGCAGCTTTCGTGTGGGCGCAATCGCTGGACGTTTCGAATTTTGTAGCCGGGCTCTGCCAGAGTCACATAGGCATTGTTGCATCATAACCAACCAAAGCTCTTGCAGATCGCAAATGTCTGTGCAGCAGCGAATGCAGTTAAAAGGGACAGTGAAAATCAGGTACAGATTTCAGTTCTGGCAGCTTTCGTGCGGGCACAATCTCTGGACGTTTCGAATTTTGTAGCCGGGCTCTGCCAGAGTCACATAGGCATTGTTGCATCATAACCAACCAAAGCTCCTCCAGAGCGCGAATGTCTGTGCGGCAGCGAATGCAGTTCCAAGGGACAGTGAAAACCAGGTCGAGCTTTCAGTGCTGGCAGCTTTCGTGTGGGCGCAATCGCTGGACGTTTCGAATTTGGCAGCCGGGCTCTGCCAGAGTCACATAGGCATTGTTGCATCATAACCAACCAAGGCTTTTGCAGAGCACGAATGTCTGTTCGGCAGCGAATGCAGTTCCAAGGGACAGTGAAAACCAGGTAGGGCTTTCAGGGCTGGCAGCTTTCGTGTGGGCGCAATCGCTGGACATTTCGACTTTGGCAGCCGGGCTCTGCCAGAGTCACATAGGCATTGTTGCATCATAACCATCCAAGGCTTTTGCAGAGCACCAATGTCTCTGCGGCAGCGAATGCAGTTCCAAGGGACAGTGAAATCCAGGTAGCGCTTTCAGGGCTGGCAGCTTTTGTGTGGGCGCAATGGCTGGACGTTTCGAATTTGGCAGCCGGGCTCTGCCAGAGTCACATAGGCATTGTTGCATCATAACCATCCAAAGCTCTTGCAGAGCGCGAATGTCTGTGCAGCAGCGAATGCAGTTAAAAGGGACAGTGAAAATCAGGTACAGTTCTGGCAGCTTTCGTGTGGGCACAATCTCTGGACGTTTCGAATTTTGTAGCCGGGCTCTGCCAGAGTCATATACGCATTGTTGCAACATAACCAACCAAAGCTCCTCCAGAGCGCGAATGTCTGTGCGGCAGCGAATGCAGTTCCAAGGGACAGTGAAAACCAGGTCGAGCTTTCAGTGCTGGCAGCTTTCGTGTGGGCGCAATCGCTGGACGTTTCGAATTTGGCAGCCGGGCTCTGCCAGAGTCACATAGGCATTGTTGCATCATAACCAACCAAGGCTTTTGCAGAGCGCGAATGTCTGTGCGGCAGCGAATGCAGTTCCAAGGGACAGTGAAAACCAGGTAGGGCTTTCAGGGCTGGCAGATTTCGTGTGGGCGCAATCGCTCGACGTTTCGAATTTGGGAGCCGGGCTCTGCCAGAGTCACATAGGCATTGTTACATCATAACCAACCAAGGCTTTTGCAGAGCGCGAATGTCTGTGTGGCAGCGAATGCAGTTCCAAGGGACAGTGAAAACCAGGTAGGGCTTTCAGGGCTGGCAGCTTTCCTGTGGGCGCAATCGCTGGATGTTTCGAATTTGGCAGCCGGGCTCTGCCAGAGTCACATAGGCATTGTTGTATCATAACCATCCAAGATTTTTGCAGAGCACCAATGTCTCTGCGGCAGAGAATGCAGTTCCAAGGGACAGTGAAAACCAGGTAGGGCTTTCAGGGCTGGCAGCTTTCGTGTGGGCGCAATCGCTGGACGTTTCAAATTTGGCAGCCGGGCTCTGCCAGAGTCACATAGGCATTGTTGCATCATAACCAACCAAAGCTAATCCAGAGCGCGAATGTCTGTGCGGCAGCGAATGCAGTTCCAAGGGACAGTGAAAACCAGGTCGAGCTTTCAGTGCTGGCAGCTTTCGTGTGGGCGCAATCGCTGGACGTTTCGAATTTGGCAGCCGGGCTCTGCCAGAGTCACATAGGCATTGTTGCATCATAACCAACCAAGGCTTTTGCAGAGTGCGAATGTCTGTTCGGCAGCGAATGCAGTTCCAAGGGACAGTGAAAACCAGGTAGGCCTTTCAGGGCTGGCAGCATTCGTGTGGGCGCAATCGCTGGACATTTCGACTTTGGCAGCCGGGCTCTGCCAGAGTCACATAGGCATTGTTGCATCATAACCAAACAAGGCTCTTGCAGAGCACCAATGTCTCTGCAGCAGCGAATGCAGTTCCAAGGGACAGTGAAAACCAGGTAGGGCTTTCAGGGCTGGCAGCTTTCGTGTGGGCGCAATGGGTGGACGTTTCGAATTTGGTAGCCGGGATCTGCCAGAGTCACATAGGCATTGTTGCATCATAACCAACCAAAGCTCCTCCAGAGCGCGAATGTCTGTGCGGCAGCGAATGCAGTTCCAAGGGACAGTGAAAACCAGGTCGAGCTTTCAGTGCTGGCAGCTTTCGTGTGGGCGCAATCGCTGGACTTTTCGAATTTGGCAGCCGGGCTCTGCCAGACTCACATAGGCATTGTTGCATCATAACCAACCAAGGCTTTTGCAGAGCACGAATGTCTGTTCGGCAGCGAATGCAGTTCCAAGGGACAGTGAAAACCAGGTAGGGCTTTCAAGGCTGGCAGCTTTCGTGTGGGCGCAATCGCTGGACGTTTCGACTTTGGCAGCCGGGCTCTGCCAGAGTCACATAGGCATTGTTGCATCATAACCAAGCAAGGCTCTTGAGGAGCGCGAATGTCTTTGCAGCAGCGAATGCAGTTCCAAGGGACAGTGAAAACCAGGTAGGGCTTTCAGGGCTGGCAGCTTTCCTGTGGGCGTAATCGCTGGACGTTTCGGATTTGGCAGCCGGGATCTGCCAGGGTCACATAGGCATGGTTGCATCATAACCATCCAAAGCTCTTGCAGATCGCGAATGTCTGTGCAGCAGCGAATGCAGTTCAAAAAGGACAGTGAAAATCAGGTACAGATTTCAGTTCTGGCAGCTTTCCTGTGGGCACAATCTCTGGACGTTTCGCATTTTGTAGCCGGGCTCTGCCAGACTCACATAGGCATTGTTGCATCATAACCAACCAAAGCTCCTCCAGAGCGCGAATGTCTGTGCGGCAGCGAATGCAGTTCCAAGGGACAGTGAAAACCAGGTCGAGCTTTCAGTGCTGGCAGCTTTCGTATGGGCGCAATCGCTGGACGTTTCGAATTTGGCAGCCGGGCTCTGCCAGGGTCACGTAGGCATTGTTGCATCATAACCATCCAAGGCTTTTGCAGAGCGCGAAAGTCTGTGCGGCAGCGAATGCAGTTCCAAGGGACAGTGAAAACCAGGTAGGGCTTTCAGGGCTGGCAGCTTTCGTGTGGGCGCAATCGCTGGACGTTTCAAATTTGGCAGCTGGGCTCTGCCAGAGTCACATAGGCATTGTTGCATCATAACCATCCAAAGCTCTTGCAGAGCGCGAATGTCTGTGCAGCAGCGAATGCAGTTAAAAGGGACAGTGAAAATCATGTACAGTTCTGGCAGCTTTCGTGTGGGCACAATCGCTGGACGTTTCGAATTTTGAAGCCGGGCTCTGCCAGAGTCACATAGGCATTGTTGCATCATAACCAACCAAAGCTCCTCCAGAGCGCGAATGTCTGTGCGGCAGCGAATGCAGTTCCAAGGGACAGTGAAAAACAGGTCGAGCTTTCAGTGCTGGCAGCTTTCGTGTGGGCGCAATCGCTGGACGTTTCGAATTTGGCAGCCGGGCTCTACCAGAGTCACATAGGCATTGTTGCATCATAACCAACCAAGGCTTTTGCAGAGCGCGAATGTCTGTGCGGCAGCGAATGCAGTTCCAAGGGACAGTGAAAACCAGGTAGGGCTTTCAGTGCTGGCAGCTTTCGTGTGGGCGCAATGGCTGGACGTTTCGAATTTGGCAGCCGGGCTCTGCCAGAGTCACATAGGCATTGTTGCATCATAACCAACCAAGGCTTTTGCAGATCGCGAATGTCTGTGCGGCAGCGAATGCAGTTCCAAGGGACAGTGAAAACCAGGTAGGGCTTTCAGGGCTGGCAGCTTTCGTGTGGGCGCAATCGCTGGACGTTTCGAATTTGGGAGCCGGGCTCTGCCAGAGTCACATAGGCATTGTTACATCATAACCAACCAAGGCTTTTGCAGAGCGCGAATGTCTGTGTGGCAGCGAATGCAGTTCCAAGGGACAGTGAAAACCAGGTAGGGCTTTCAGGGCTGGCAGCTTTCGTGTGGGCGCAATCGCTGGACGTTTCGAATTTGGCAGCCGGGATCTGCCAGAGTCACAGAGGCATAGTTGCATCATAACCATCCAAAGCTCTTGCAGATCGCGAATGTCTGTGCAGCAGCGAATGCAGTTAAAAGGGACAGTGAAAATCAGGTACAGATTTCAGTTCTGGCAGCTTTCGTGTGGGCACAATCTCTGGACGTTTCGCATTTTGTAGCCGGGCTCTGCCAGACTCACATAGGCATTGTTGCATCATAACCAACCAAAGCTCCTCCAGAGCGCGAATGTCTGTGCGGCAGCGAATGCAGTTCCAAGGGACAGTGAAAACCAGTTCGAGCTTTCAGTGCTGGCAGCTTTCGTGTGGGCGCAATCGCTGGACGTTTCGAATTTGGCAGCCGGGCTCTGCCAGAGTCACATAGGCATTGTTGCATCATAACCAAGCAAGGCTCTTGCAGAGCGCGAATGTCTTTGCAGCAGCGAATGCAGTTCCAAGGGACAGTGAAAACCAGGTAGGGCTTTCAGGGCTGGCAGCTTTCCTGTGGGCGTAATCGCTGGACGTTTCGAATTTGGCAGCCGAGATCTGCCAGGGTCACATAGGCATTGTTGCATCATAACCATCCAAGGCTTTTGCAGAGCACAAATGTCTCTGCGGCAGCGAATGCAGTTCCAAGGGACAGTGAAAACCAGGTAGGGCTTTCAGGGCTGGCAGCTTTCGTGTGGGCGCAATCGCTGGACGTTTCGAATTTGGCAGCCGGGCTCTGCCAGAGTCACATAGGCATTGTTGCATCATAACCAACCAAAGTTCTTGCAGAGCGCGAATGTCTGTGCGGCAGCGAATGCAGTTCCAAGGGACAGTGAAAACCAGGTCGAGCTTTCAGTGCTGGCAGCTTTCGTGTGGGCGCAATCGCTGGACGTTTCGAATTTGGCAGCCGGGCTCTACCAGAGTCACATAGGCATTGTTGCATCATAACCATCCAAGGCTTTTGCAGAGCACCAATGTCTCTGCGGCAGCGAATGCAGTTCCAAGGGACAGTGAAAACCAGGTCGAGCTTTCAGTGCTGGCAGCTTTCGTATGGGCGCAATCGCTGGACGTTTCGAATTTGGCAGCCGGGGTCTGTCAGAGTCATATAGGCATTGTTGCATCATAACCAACCAAGGCTTTTGCAGAGCGCGAATATCTGTGTGGCAGCGAATGCAGTTCCAAGGGACAGTGAAAACCAGGTAGGGCTTTCAGGGCTGGCAGCTTTCCTGTGGGCGCAATCGCTGGATGTTTCGAATTTGGCAGCCGGGCTCTGCCAGAGTCACAAAGGCATTGTTGTATCATAACCATCCAAGGCTTTTGCAGAGCGCGAAAGTCTGTGCGGCAGCGAATGCAGTTCCAAGGGACAGTGAAAACCAGGTAGGGCTTTCAGGGCTGGCAGCTTTCGTGTGGGCGCAATCGCTGGACGTTTCAAATTTGGCAGCTGGGCTCTGCCAGAGTCACATAGGCATTGTTGCATCATAACCATCCAAAGCTCTTGCAGAGCGCGAATGTCTGTGCAGCAGCGAATGCAGTTAAAAGGGACAGTGAAAATCATGTACAGTTCTGGCAGCTTTCGTGTGGGCACAATCGCTGGACGTTTCGAATTTTGAAGCCGGGCTCTGCCAGAGTCACATAGGCATTGTTGCATCATAACCAACCAAAGCTCCTCCAGAGCGCGAATGTCTGTGCGGCAGCGAATGCAGTTCCAAGGGACAGTGAAAACCAGGTCGAGCTTTCAGTGCTGGCAGCTTTCGTGTGGGCGCAATCGCTGGACGTTTCGAATTTGGCAGCCGGGCTCTGCCAGAGTCACATAGGCATTGTTGCATCATAACCAACCAAGGCTTTTGCAGAGTGCGAATGTCTGTTCGGCAGCGAATGCAGTTCCAAGGGACAGTGAAAACCAGGTAGGCCTTTCAGGGCTGGCAGCATTCGTGTGGGCGCAATCGCTGGACATTTCGACTTTGGCAGCCGGGCTCTGCCAGAGTCACATAGGCATTGTTGCATCATAACCAAACAAGGCTCTTGCAGAGCACCAATGTCTCTGCAGCAGCGAATGCAGTTCCAAGGGACAGTGAAAACCAGGTAGGGCTTTCAGGGCTGGCAGCTTTCGTGTGGGCGCAATGGGTGGACGTTTCGAATTTGGTAGCCGGGATCTGCCAGAGTCACATAGGCATTGTTGCATCATAACCAACCAAAGCTCCTCCAGAGCGCGAATGTCTGTGCGGCAGCGAATGCAGTTCCAAGGGACAGTGAAAACCAGGTCGAGCTTTCAGTGCTGGCAGCTTTCGTGTGGGCGCAATCGCTGGACTTTTCGAATTTGGCAGCCGGGCTCTGCCAGACTCACATAGGCATTGTTGCATCATAACCAACCAAGGCTTTTGCAGAGCACGAATGTCTGTTCGGCAGCGAATGCAGTTCCAAGGGACAGTGAAAACCAGGTAGGGCTTTCAAGGCTGGCAGCTTTCGTGTGGGCGCAATCGCTGGACGTTTCGACTTTGGCAGCCGGGCTCTGCCAGAGTCACATAGGCATTGTTGCATCATAACCAAGCAAGGCTCTTGAGGAGCGCGAATGTCTTTGCAGCAGCGAATGCAGTTCCAAGGGACAGTGAAAACCAGGTAGGGCTTTCAGGGCTGGCAGCTTTCCTGTGGGCGTAATCGCTGGACGTTTCGGATTTGGCAGCCGGGATCTGCCAGGGTCACATAGGCATGGTTGCATCATAACCATCCAAAGCTCTTGCAGATCGCGAATGTCTGTGCAGCAGCGAATGCAGTTCAAAAAGGACAGTGAAAATCAGGTACAGATTTCAGTTCTGGCAGCTTTCCTGTGGGCACAATCTCTGGACGTTTCGCATTTTGTAGCCGGGCTCTGCCAGACTCACATAGGCATTGTTGCATCATAACCAACCAAAGCTCCTCCAGAGCGCGAATGTCTGTGCGGCAGCGAATGCAGTTCCAAGGGACAGTGAAAACCAGGTCGAGCTTTCAGTGCTGGCAGCTTTCGTATGGGCGCAATCGCTGGACGTTTCGAATTTGGCAGCCGGGCTCTGCCAGGGTCACGTAGGCATTGTTGCATCATAACCATCCAAGGCTTTTGCAGAGCGCGAAAGTCTGTGCGGCAGCGAATGCAGTTCCAAGGGACAGTGAAAACCAGGTAGGGCTTTCAGGGCTGGCAGCTTTCGTGTGGGCGCAATCGCTGGACGTTTCAAATTTGGCAGCTGGGCTCTGCCAGAGTCACATAGGCATTGTTGCATCATAACCATCCAAAGCTCTTGCAGAGCGCGAATGTCTGTGCAGCAGCGAATGCAGTTAAAAGGGACAGTGAAAATCATGTACAGTTCTGGCAGCTTTCGTGTGGGCACAATCGCTGGACGTTTCGAATTTTGAAGCCGGGCTCTGCCAGAGTCACATAGGCATTGTTGCATCATAACCAACCAAAGCTCCTCCAGAGCGCGAATGTCTGTGCGGCAGCGAATGCAGTTCCAAGGGACAGTGAAAACCAGGTCGAGCTTTCAGTGCTGGCAGCTTTCGTGTGGGCGCAATCGCTGGACGTTTCGAATTTGGCAGCCGGGCTCTACCAGAGTCACATAGGCATTGTTGCATCATAACCAACCAAGGCTTTTGCAGAGCGCGAATGTCTGTGCGGCAGCGAATGCAGTTCCAAGGGACAGTGAAAACCAGGTAGGGCTTTCAGTGCTGGCAGCTTTCGTGTGGGCGCAATGGCTGGACGTTTCGAATTTGGCAGCCGGGCTCTGCCAGAGTCACATAGGCATTGTTGCATCATAACCAACCAAGGCTTTTGCAGAGCGCGAATGTCTGTGCGGCAGCGAATGCAGTTCCAAGGGACAGTGAAAACCAGGTAGGGCTTTCAGGGCTGGCAGCTTTCCTGTGGGCGCAATCGCTGGACGTTTCGAATTTGGGAGCCGGGCTCTGCCAGAGTCACATAGGCATTGTTACATCATAACCAACCAAGGCTTTTGCAGAGCGCGAATGTCTGTGTGGCAGCGAATGCAGTTCCAAGGGACAGTGAAAACCAGGTAGGGCTTTCAGGGCTGGCAGCTTTCGTGTGGGCGCAATCGCTGGACGTTTCGAATTTGGCAGCCGGGATCTGCCAGAGTCACAGAGGCATAGTTGCATCATAACCATCCAAAGCTCTTGCAGATCGCGAATGTCTGTGCAGCAGCGAATGCAGTTAAAAGGGACAGTGAAAATCAGGTACAGATTTCAGTTCTGGCAGCTTTCGTGTGGGCACAATCTCTGGACGTTTCGCATTTTGTAGCCGGGCTCTGCCAGACTCACATAGGCATTGTTGCATCATAACCAACCAAAGCTCCTCCAGAGCGCGAATGTCTGTGCGGCAGCGAATGCAGTTCCAAGGGACAGTGAAAACCAGTTCGAGCTTTCAGTGCTGGCAGCTTTCGTGTGGGCGCAATCGCTGGACGTTTCGAATTTGGCAGCCGGGCTCTGCCAGAGTCACATAGGCATTGTTGCATCATAACCAAGCAAGGCTCTTGCAGAGCGCGAATGTCTTTGCAGCAGCGAATGCAGTTCCAAGGGACAGTGAAAACCAGGTAGGGCTTTCAGGGCTGGCAGCTTTCCTGTGGGCGTAATCGCTGGACGTTTCGAATTTGGCAGCCGAGATCTGCCAGGGTCACATAGGCATTGTTGCATCATAACCATCCAAGGCTTTTGCAGAGCACAAATGTCTCTGCGGCAGCGAATGCAGTTCCAAGGGACAGTGAAAACCAGGTAGGGCTTTCAGGGCTGGCAGCTTTCGTGTGGGCGCAATCGCTGGACGTTTCGAATTTGGCAGCCGGGCTCTGCCAGAGTCACATAGGCATTGTTGCATCATAACCAACCAAAGTTCTTGCAGAGCGCGAATGTCTGTGCGGCAGCGAATGCAGTTCCAAGGGACAGTGAAAACCAGGTCGAGCTTTCAGTGCTGGCAGCTTTCGTGTGGGCGCAATCGCTGGACGTTTCGAATTTGGCAGCCGGGCTCTACCAGAGTCACATAGGCATTGTTGCATCATAACCATCCAAGGCTTTTGCAGAGCACCAATGTCTCTGCGGCAGCGAATGCAGTTCCAAGGGACAGTGAAAACCAGGTCGAGCTTTCAGTGCTGGCAGCTTTCGTATGGGCGCAATCGCTGGACGTTTCGAATTTGGCAGCCGGGGTCTGTCAGAGTCATATAGGCATTGTTGCATCATAACCAACCAAGGCTTTTGCAGAGCGCGAATATCTGTGTGGCAGCGAATGCAGTTCCAAGGGACAGTGAAAACCAGGTAGGGCTTTCAGGGCTGGCAGCTTTCCTGTGGGCGCAATCGCTGGATGTTTCGAATTTGGCAGCCGGGCTCTGCCAGAGTCACAAAGGCATTGTTGTATCATAACCATCCAAGGCTTTTGCAGAGCGCGAAAGTCTGTGCGGCAGCGAATGCAGTTCCAAGGGACAGTGAAAACCAGGTAGGGCTTTCAGGGCTGGCAGCTTTCGTGTGGGCGCAATCGCTGGACGTTTCAAATTTGGCAGCTGGGCTCTGCCAGAGTCACATAGGCATTGTTGCATCATAACCATCCAAAGCTCTTGCAGAGCGCGAATGTCTGTGCAGCAGCGAATGCAGTTAAAAGGGACAGTGAAAATCATGTACAGTTCTGGCAGCTTTCGTGTGGGCACAATCGCTGGACGTTTCGAATTTTGAAGCCGGGCTCTGCCAGAGTCACATAGGCATTGTTGCATCATAACCAACCAAAGCTCCTCCAGAGCGCGAATGTCTGTGCGGCAGCGAATGCAGTTCCAAGGGACAGTGAAAACCAGGTCGAGCTTTCAGTGCTGGCAGCTTTCGTGTGGGCGCAATCGCTGGACGTTTCGAATTTGGCAGCCGGGCTCTACCAGAGTCACATAGGCATTGTTGCATCATAACCAACCAAGGCTTTTGCAGAGCGCGAATGTCTGTGCGGCAGCGAATGCAGTTCCAAGGGACAGTGAAAACCAGGTAGGGCTTTCAGTGCTGGCAGCTTTCGTGTGGGCGCAATGGCTGGACGTTTCGAATTTGGCAGCCGGGCTCTGCCAGAGTCACATAGGCATTGTTGCATCATAACCAACCAAGGCTTTTGCAGAGCGCGAATGTCTGTGCGGCAGCGAATGCAGTTCCAAGGGACAGTAAAAACCAGGTAGGGCTTTCAGGGCTGGCAGCTTTCCTGTGGGCGCAATCGCTGGACGTTTCGAATTTGGGAGCCGGGCTCTGCCAGAGTCACATAGGCATTGTTACATCATAACCAACCAAGGCTTTTGCAGAGCGCGAATGTCTGTGTGGCAGCGAATGCAGTTCCAAGGGACAGTGAAAACCAGGTAGGGCTTTCAGGGCTGGCAGCTTTCGTGTGGGCGCAATCGCTGGACGTTTCGAATTTGGCAGCCGGGATCTGCCAGAGTCACAGAGGCATAGTTGCATCATAACCATCCAAAGCTCTTGCAGATCGCGAATGTCTGTGCAGCAGCGAATGCAGTTAAAAGGGACAGTGAAAATCAGGTACAGATTTCAGTTCTGGCAGCTTTCGTGTGGGCACAATCTCTGGACGTTTCGCATTTTGTAGCCGGGCTCTGCCAGACTCACATAGGCATTGTTGCATCATAACCAACCAAAGCTCCTCCAGAGCGCGAATGTCTGTGCGGCAGCGAATGCAGTTCCAAGGGACAGTGAAAACCAGTTCGAGCTTTCAGTGCTGGCAGCTTTCGTGTGGGCGCAATCGCTGGACGTTTCGAATTTGGCAGCCGGGCTCTGCCAGAGTCACATAGGCATTGTTGCATCATAACCAAGCAAGGCTCTTGCAGAGCGCGAATGTCTTTGCAGCAGCGAATGCAGTTCCAAGGGACAGTGAAAACCAGGTAGGGCTTTCAGGGCTGGCAGCTTTCCTGTGGGCGTAATCGCTGGACGTTTCGAATTTGGCAGCCGAGATCTGCCAGGGTCACATAGGCATTGTTGCATCATAACCATCCAAGGCTTTTGCAGAGCACAAATGTCTCTGCGGCAGCGAATGCAGTTCCAAGGGACAGTGAAAACCAGGTAGGGCTTTCAGGGCTGGCAGCTTTCCTGTGGGCGCAATCGCTGGACGTTTCGAATTTGGCAGCCGGGCTCTGCCAGAGTCACATAGGCATTGTTACATCATAACCAACCAAGGCTTTTGCAGAGCGCGAATATCTGTGTGGCAGCGAATGCAGTTCCAAGGGACAGTGAAAACCAGGTAGGTCTTTCAGGGCTGGCAGCTTTCCTGTGGGCGCAATCGCTGGATGTTTCGAATTTGGCAGCCGGGCTCTGCCAGAGTCACAAAGGCATTGTTGTATCATAACCATCCAAGGCTTTTGCAGAGCGCGAAAGTCTGTGCGGCAGCGAATGCAGTTCCAAGGGACAGTGAAAACCAGGTAGGGCTTTCAGGGCTGGCAGCTTTCGTGTGGGCGCAATCGCTGGACGTTTCAAATTTGGCAGCTGGGCTCTGCCAGAGTCACATAGGCATTGTTGCATCATAACCATCCAAAGCTCTTGCAGAGTGCGATTGTTTGTGCAGCAGCGAATGCAGTTAAAAGGGACAGTGAAAATCAGGTAAAGATTTCAGTTCTGGCAGCTTTCGTGTGGGCACAATCTCTGGAAGTTTCGCATTTTGTAGCCGGGCTCTGCCAGAGTCACATGGGCATTGTTGCATCATAACCAACCAAAGCTCCTCCAGAGAGCGAATGTCTGTGCGGCAGCGAATGCAGTTCCAAGGGACAGTGAAAACCAGGTAGAGCTTTCAGTGCTGGCAGCTTTCGTGTGGGCGCAATCGCTGGACGTTTCGAATTTGGCAGCCGGGCTCTGCCAGAGTCACATAGGCATTGTTGCATCATAACCAACCAAGGCTTTTGCAGAGTGCGAATGTCTGTGCGGCAGCGAATGCAGTTCCAAGGGACAGTAAAAACCAGGTAGGGCTTTCAGGGCTGGCAGCTTTCCTGTGGGCGCAATCGCTGGACGTTTCGATTTTGGCAGCCGGGCTCTGCCAGAGTCACATAGGCATTGTTACATCATAACCAACCAAGGCTTTTGCAGAGCGCGAATATCTGTGTGGCAGCGAATGCAGTTCCAAGGGACAGTGAAAACCAGGTAGGGCTTTCAGGGCTGGCAGCTTTCCTGTGGGCGCAATCGCTGGATGTTTCGAATTTGGCAGCCGGGCTCTGCCAGAGTCACAAAGGCATTGTTGTATCATAACCATCCAAGGCTTTTGCAGAGCACCAATGTATCTGCGGCAGAGAATGCAGTTCCAAGGGACAGTGAAAACCAGGTAGGGCTTTCAGGGCTGACAGCTTTCGTGTGGCGCAATCGCTGGACGTTTCGAATTTGGCAGCCGGACTCTGCCAGAGTCACATAGGCATTGTTGCATCATAACCAACCAAAGCTCTTGCAAAGCGCGAATGTCTGTGCGGCAGCGAATGCAGTTAAAAGGGACAGTGAAAACCAGGTCGAGCTTTCAGTGCTGGCAGCTTTCGTGTGGGCGCAATCGCTGGACGTTTCAAATTTGGCAGCCGGGCTCTGCCAGAGTCACATAGGCATTGTTGCATCATAACCAAACAAAGCTCCTCCAGAGCGCGAATGTCTGTGCGGCAGCGAATGCAGTTCCAAGGGACAGTGAAAACCAGGTAGGGCTTTCAGGGCTGGTAGCTTTTGTGTGGGCGCAATCGCTGGACGTTTCGAATTTGGCAGCCGGGCTCTGCCAGAGTCACATAGGCATTGTTGCATCATAACCAACCAAGGCTTTTGCAGAGCGCGAATGTCTGTGCGGCAGCGAATGCAGTTCCAAGGGACAGTGAAAACCAGGTAGGGCTTTCAGGGCTGGCAGCTTTCCTGTGGGCGCAATCGCTGGACGTTTCGAATTTGGGAGCCGGGCTCTGCCAGAGTCACATAGGCATTGTTACATCATAACCAACCAAGGCTTTTGCAGAGCGCGAATATCTGTGTGGCAGCGAATGCAGTTCCAAGGGACAGTGAAAACCAGGTAGGGCTTTCAGGTCTGGCAGCTTTCCTGTGGGCGCAATCGCTGGATGTTTCGAATTTGGCAGCCGGGCTCTGCCAGAGTCACAAAGGCATTATTGCATCATAACCATCCAAAGCTCTTGCAGAGCGCGAATGTCTGTGCAGCAGCGAATGCAGTTCCAAGGGACAGTGAAAACCAGGTACAGATTTCAGTTCTTGCAACTGTTGTGTGGGCGCAATCGCTGGACGTTTCAAATTTGGCAGCCGGGCTCTGCCAGAGTCACATAGGCATTGTTGCATCATAACCATCCAAAGCTCTTGCAGATCACGAATGTCTGTGCGGCAGCGAATGCAGTTAAAAGGGACAGTGAAAATCAGGTACAGATTTCAGTTCTGGCAGCTTTCGTGTGGGCACAATCTCTGGACGTTTCGAATTTTGTAGCCGGGCTCTGCCAGAGTCACATAGGCATTGTTGCATCATAACCAACCAAAGCTCCTCCAGAGCGCGAATGTCTGTGCGGCAGCGAATGCAGTTCCAAGGGACAGTGAAAACCAGGTCGAGCTTTCAGTGCTGTCAGCTTTCGTATGGGCGCAATCGCTGGACGTTTCGAATTTGGCAGCCGGGCTCTGCCAGAGTCACATAGGCATTGTTGCATCATAACCAACCAAGGCTTTTGCAGAGCACGAATGTCTGTTCGGCAGCGAATGCAGTTCCAAGGGACAGTGAAAACCAGGTAGGGCTTTCAGGGCTGGCAGCTTTCGTGTGGGCGCAATCGCTGGACGTTTCGAATTTGGGAGCCGGGCTCTGCCAGAGTCACATAGGCATTGTTGCATCATAACCAAGCAAGGCTCTTGCAGAGCGCGAATGTCTTTGCAGCAGCGAATGCAGTTCCAAGGGACAGTGAAAACCAGGTAGGGCTTTCAGGGCTGGCAGCTTTCCTGTGGGCGTAATCGCTGGACGTTTCGAATTTGGCAGCCGGGATCTGCCAGGGTCACATAGGCATTGTTGCATCATAACCATCCAAGGCTTTTGCAGAGCACAAATGTCTCTGCGGCAGCGAATGCAGTTCCAAGGGACAGTGAAAACCAGGTAGGGCTTTCAGTGCTGGCAGCTTTCGTGTGGGCGCAATCGCTGGACGTTTCGAATTTGGCAGCCGGGCTCTGCCAGAGTCACATAGGCATTGTTGCACCATAACCAACCAAAGCTCCTCCAGAGAGCGAATGTCTGTGCGGCAGCGAATGCAGTTCCAAGGGACAGTGAAAACCAGGTCGAGCTTTCAGTGCTGGCAGCTTTCGTGTGGGCGCAATCGCTGGACGTTTCGAATTTGGCAGCCGGGCTCTGCCAGAGTCACATAGGCATTGTTGCATCATAACCAACCAAGGCTTTTGCAGAGTGCGAATGTCTGTGCGGCAGCGAATGCAGTTCCAAGGGACAGTAAAAACCAGGTAGGGCTTTCAGGGCTGGCAGCTTTCCTGTGGGCGCAATCGCTGGACGTTTCGAATTTGGCAGCCGGGCTCTGCCAGAGTCACATAGGCATTGTTACATCATAACCAACCAAGGCTTTTGCAGAGCGCGAATATCTGTGTGGCAGCGAATGCAGTTCCAAGGGACAGTGAAAACCAGGTAGGGCTTTCAGGGCTGGCAGCTTTCCTGTGGGCGCAATCGCTGGATGTTTCGAATTTGGCAGCCGGGCTCTGCCAGAGTCACAAAGGCATTGTTGTATCATAACCATCCAAGGCTTTTGCAGAGCACCAATGTCTCTGCGGCAGAGAATGCAGTTCCAAGGGACAGTGAAAACCAGGTAGGGCTTTCAGGGCTGGCAGCTTTCCTGTGGGCGCAATCGCTGGACGTTTAGAATTTGGCAGCCGGGCTCTGCCAGAGTCACATAGGCATTGTTGCATCATAACCATCCAAAGCTCTTGTAGATCGCGAATGTCTGTGCAGCAGCGAATGCAGTTAAAAGGGACAGTGAAAATCAGGTACAGATTTCAGTTCTGGCAGCTTTCGTGTGGGCACAATCTCTGGACGTTTCGAATTTTGTGGCCGGGCTCTGCCAGAGTCACATAGGCATTGCTGCATCATAACCAAACAAAGCTCCTCCAGAGCGCGAATGTCTCTGCGGCAGAGAATGCAGTTCCAAGGGACAGTGAAAACCAGGTAGCGCTTTCAGGGCTGGCAGCTTTCGTGTGGGCGTAATCGCTGGACGTTTCGAATTTGGCAGCCGGGATCTGCCAGGGTCACATAGGCATTGTTGCGTCATAACCATCCAAGGCTTTTGCAGAGCACCAATGTCTCTGCGGCAGTGAATGCAGTTCCAAGGGACAGTGAAAACCAGGTAGGGCTTTCAGGGCTGGCAGCTTTCGTGTGGCGCAATCGCTGGACGTTTCGAATTTGGCAGCCGGGCTCTGCCAGAGTCACATAGGCATTGTTGCATCATAACCAACCAAAGCTCTTGCAGAGCGCGAATGTCTGTGTGGCAGCGAATGCAGTTCCAAGGGACAGTGAAAACCAGATAGAGCTTTCAGGGCTGGCAGCTTTCGTGTGGGCGCAATGGGTGGACGTTTCGAATTTGGCAGCCGGGCTCTGCCAGAGTCACATAGGCATTGTTGCATCATAACCAACCAAGGCTTTTGCAGACACCAAAGTCTCTGCGGCAGCGAATGCAGTTCCAAGGGACAGTGAAAACCAGGTCGAGCTTTCAGTGCTGGCAGCTTTCATATGGGCGCAATCGCTGGACGTTTCGAATTTGGCAGCCGGGGTCTGTCAGAGTCACATAGGCATTGTTGCATCATAACCATCCAAAGCTCTTGCAGAGCGCGAATGTCTGTGCGGCAGCGAATGCAGTTAAAAGGGACAGTGAAAACCAGGTCGAGCTTTCAGTGCTGGCAGCTTTCGTGTGGGCGCAATCGCTGGACGTTTCGAATTTGGCAGCCGGGCTCTGCCAGAGTCACATAGGCATTGTTGCATCATAACCAAACAAAGCTCCTCCAGAGCGCGAATGTCTGTGCGGCAGCGAATGCAGTTCCAAGGGACAGTGAAAACCAGGTAGGGCTTTCAGGGCTGGCAGCTTTTGTGTGGGCGCAATCGCTGGACGTTTCGAATTTGGCAGCCGGGCTCTGCCAGAGTCACATAGGCATTGTTGCATCATAACCAACCAAGGCTTTTGCAGAGTGCGAATGTCTGTGCGGCAGCGAATGCAGTTCCAAGGGACAGTAAAAACCAGGTAGGGCTTTCAGGGCTGGCAGCTTTCCTGTGGGCGCAATCGCTGGACGTTTCGAATTTGGCAGCCGGGCTCTGCCAGAGTCACATAGGCATTGTTACATCATAACCAACCAAGGCTTTTGCAGAGCGCGAATATCTGTGTGGCAGCGAATGCAGTTCCAAGGGACAGTGAAAACCAGGTAGGTCTTTCAGGGCTGGCAGCTTTCCTGTGGGCGCAATCGCTGGATGTTTCGAATTTGGCAGCCGGGCTCTGCCAGAGTCACAAAGGCATTGTTGTATCATAACCATCCAAGGCTTTTGCAGAGCACCAATGTCTCTGCGGCAGAGAATGCAGTTCCAAGGGACAGTGAAAACCAGGTAGGGCTTTCAGGGCTGGCAGCTTTCGTGTGGTAGCAATCGCTGGACGTTTCAAATTTGGCAGCCGGGCTCTGCCAGAGTCACATAGGCATTGTTGCATCATAACCATCCAAAGCTCTTGCAGATCACGAATGTCTGTGCGGCAGCGAATGCAGTTAAAAGGGACAGTGAAAATCAGGTACAGATTTCAGTTCTGGCAGCTTTCGTGTGGGCACAATCTCTGGACGTTTCGCATTTTGTAGCCGGGCTCTGCCAGAGTCACATAGGCATTGTTGCATCATAACCAACCAAAGCTCCTCCAGAGCGCGAATGTCTGTGCGGCAGCGAATGCAGTTCCAAGGGACAGTGAAAACCAGGTCGAGCTTTCAGTGCTGGCAGCTTTCGTATGGGCGCAATCGCTGGACGTTTCGAATTTGGCAGCCGGGCTCTGCCAGAGTCACATAGGCATTGTTGCATCATAACCAACCAAGGCTTTTGCAGAGCACGAATGTCTGTTCGGCAGCGAATGCAGTTCCAAGGGACAGTGAAAACCAGGTAGGGCTTTCAGGGCTGGCAGCTTTCGTGTGGGCGCAATCGCTGGACGTTTCGAATTTGGGAGCCGGGCTCTGCCAGAGTCACATAGGCATTGTTGCATCATAACCAAGCAAGGCTCTTGCAGAGCGCGAATGTCTTTGCAGCAGCGAATGCAGTTCCAAGGGACAGTGAAAACCAGGTAGGGCTTTCAGGGCTGGCAGCTTTCCTGTGGGCGTAATCGCTGGACGTTTCGAATTTGGCAGCCGGGATCTGCCAGGGTCACATAGGCATTGTTGCATCATAACCATCCAAGGCTTTTGCAGAGCACAAATGTCTCTGCGGCAGCGAATGCAGTTCCAAGGGACAGTGAAAACCAGGTAGGGCTTTCAGTGCTGGCAGCTTTCGTGTGGGCGCAATCGCTGGACGTTTCGAATTTGGCAGCCGGGCTCTGCCAGAGTCACATAGGCATTGTTGCATCATAACCAAACAAAGCTCCTCCAGAGCGCGAATGTCTGTGCGGCAGCGAATGCAGTTCCAAGGGACAGTGAAAACCAGGTAGGGCTTTCAGGGCTGGTAGCTTTTGTGTGGGCGCAATCGCTGGACGTTTCGAATTTGGCAGCCGGGGTCTGTCAGAGTCACATAGGCATTGTTGCATCATAACCATCCAAAGCTCTTGCAGAGCGCGAATGTCTGTGCGGCAGCGAATGCAGTTAAAAGGGACAGTGAAAACCAGGTCGAGCTTTCAGTGCTGGCAGCTTTCGTGTGGGCGCAATCGCTGGACGTTTCGAATTTTGCAGCCGGGCTCTGCCAGAGTCACATAGGCATTGTTGCATCATAACCAAACAAAGCTCCTCCAGAGCGCGAATGTCTGTGCGGCAGCGAATGCAGTTCCAAGGGACAGTGAAAACCAGGTCGAGCTTTCAGTGCTGGCAGCTTTCGTGTGGGCGCAATCGCTGGACGTTTCGAATTTGGCAGCCGGGCTCTGCCAGAGTCACATAGGCATTGTTGCATCATAACCAACCAAGGCTTTTGCAGAGTGCGAATGTCTGTGCGGCAGCGAATGCAGTTCCAAGGGACAGTAAAAACCAGGTAGGGCTTTCAGGGCTGGCAGCTTTCCTGTGGGCGCAATCGCTGGACGTTTCGAATTTGGCAGCCGGGCTCTGCCAGAGTCACATAGGCATTGTTACATCATAACCAACCAAGGCTTTTGCAGAGCGCGAATATCTGTGTGGCAGCGAATGCAGTTCCAAGGGACAGTGAAAACCAGGTAGGTCTTTCAGGGCTGGCAGCTTTCCTGTGGGCGCAATCGCTGGATGTTTCGAATTTGGCAGCCGGGCTCTGCCAGAGTCACAAAGGCATTGTTGTATCATAACCATCCAAGGCTTTTGCAGAGCACCAATGTCTTTGCGCAGAGAATGCAGTTCCAAGGGACAGTGAAAACCAGGTAGGGCTTTCAGGGCTGGCAGCTTTCGTGTGGTAGCAATCGCTGGACGTTTCAAATTTGGCAGCCGGGCTCTGCCAGAGTCACATAGGCATTGTTGCATCATAACCATCCAAAGCTCTTGTAGATCGCGAATGTCTGTGCAGCAGCGAATGCAGTTAAAAGGGACAGTGAAAATCAGGTACAGATTTCAGTTCTGGCAGCTTTCGTGTGGGCACAATCTCTGGACGTTTCGAATTTTGTGGCCGGGCTCTGCCAGAGTCACATAGGCATTGCTGCATCATAACCAACCAAAGCTCCTCCAGAGCGCGAATGTCTGTGCGGCAGCGAATGCAGTTCCAAGGGACAGTGAAAACCAGGTCGAGCTTTCAGTGCTGGCAGCTTTCGTGTGGGCGCAATCGCTGGACGTTTCGAATTTGGCAGCCGGGCTCTGCCGGAGTCACATAGGCATTGTTGTATCACAACCATCCAAGGCTTTTGCAGAGCACCAATGTCTCTGCGGCAGAGAATGCAGTTCCAAGGGACAGTGAAAACCAAGTAGGGCTTTAAGGGCTGGCAGCTTTCGTGTGGGTGTAATCGCTGTACGTTTCGAATTTGGCAGCCGGGATCTGCCAGGGTCACATAGGCATTGTTGCATCATAACCATCCAAGGCTTTTGCAGAGCACCAATGTCTCTGCGGCAGCGAATGCAGTTCCAAGGGACAGTGAAAACCAGGTAGGGCTTTCAGGGCTGGCAGCTTTCGTGTGGCGCAATCGCTGGACGTTTCGAATTTGGCAGCCGGACTCTGCCAGAGTCACATAGGCATTGTTGCATCATAACCAACCAAAGCTCTTGCAGAGCGCGAATGTCTGTGTGGCAGCGAATGCAGTTCCAAGGGACAGTGAAAACCAGATAGAGCTTTCAGGGCTGGCAGCTTTCGTGTGGGCGCAATGGGTGGACGTTTCGAATTTGGCAGCCGGGCTCTGCCAGAGTCACATAGGCATTGTTGCATCATAACCAACCAAAGCTTTTGCAGAGCACCAAAGTCTCTGCGGCAGCGAATGCAGTTCCAAGGGACAGTGAAAACCAGGTCGAGCTTTCAGTGCTGGCAGCTTTCATATGGGCGCAATCGCTGGACGTTTCGAATTTGGCAGCCGGGGTCTGTCAGAGTCACATAGGCATTGTTGCATCATAACCAACCAGAGCTCTTGCAGAGCGCGAATGTCTGTGCGGCAGCGAATGCAGTTAAAAGGGACAGTGAAAACCAGGTCGAGCTTTCAGTGCTGGCAGCTTTCGTGTGGGCGCAATCGCTGGACGTTTCGAATTTTGTAGCCGGGCTCTGCCAGAGTCACATAGGCATTGTTGCATCATAACCAACCAAAGCTCTTGCAGATCGCAAATGTCTGTGCAGCAGCGAATGCAGTTAAAAGGGACAGTGAAAATCAGGTACAGATTTCAGTTCTGGCAGCTTTCGTGTGGGCACAATCTCTGGACGTTTCGAATTTTGTAGCCGGGCTCTGCCAGAGTCACATAGGCATTGTTGCATCATAACCAACCAAAGCTCCTCCAGAGCGCGAATGTCTGTGCGGCAGCGAATGCAGTTCCAAGGGACAGTGAAAACCAGGTCGAGCTTTCAGTGCTGGCAGCTTTCGTGTGGGCGCAATCGCTGGACGTTTCGAATTTGGCAGCCGGGCTCTGCCAGAGTCACATAGGCATTGTTGCATCATAACCAACCAAGGCTTTTGCAGAGCACGAATGTCTGTTCGGCAGCGAATGCAGTTCCAAGGGACAGTGAAAACCAGGTAGGGCTTTCAGGGCTGGCAGCTTTCGTGTGGGCGCAATGGGTGGACGTTTCGAATTTGGTAGCCGGGATCTGCCAGAGTCACATAGGCATTGTTGCATCATAACCAACCAAAGCTCCTCCAGAGCGCGAATGTCTGTGCGGCAGCGAATGCAGTTCCAAGGGACAGTGAAAACCAGGTCGAGCTTTCAGTGCTGGCAGCTTTCGTGTGGGCGCAATCGCTGGACTTTTCGAATTTGGCAGCCGGGCTCTGCCAGAGTCACATAGGCATTGTTGCATCATAACCAACCAAGGCTTTTGCAGAGCACGAATGTGTGTTCGGCAGCGAATGCAGTTCCAAGGGACGGTGAAAACCAGGTAGGGCTTTCAAGGCTGGCAGCTTTCGTGTGGGCGCAATCGCTGGACGTTTCGACTTTGACAGCCGGGCTCTGCCAGAGTCACATAGGCATTGTTGCATCATAACCAAGCAAGGCTCTTGCAGAGCGCGAATATCTTTGCAGCAGCGAATGCAGTTCCAAGGGACAGTGAAAACCAGGTAGGGCTTTCAGGGCTGGCAGCTTTCCTGTGGGCGTAATCGCTGGACGTTTCGGATTTGGCAGCCGGGATCTGCCAGGGTCACATAGGCATTGTTGCATCACAACCATCCAAGACTTTAGCAGAGCACCAATGTCTGTGCGGCAGCGAATGCAGTTCCAAGGGACAGTGGAAACCAGGTAGCGCTTTCAGGGCTGGCAGCTTTCGTTTGGGCGCAATGGCTGGACGTTTCAAATTTGGCAGCCGGGCTCTGCCAGAGTCACATAGGCATTGTTTCATCATAACCAACCAAAGCTCCTCCAGAGCGCGAATGTCTGTGCGGCAGCGAATGCAGTTCCAAGGGACAGTGAAAACCAGGTCGAGCTTTCAGTGCTGGCAGCTTTCGTGTGGGCGCAATCGCTGGACGTTTCGAATTTGGCAGCCGGGCTCTGCCAGAGTCACATAGGCATTGTTGCATCATAACCAACCAAGGCTTTTGCAGAGCGCGAATGTCTGTGCGGCAGCGAATGCAGTTCCAAGGGACAGTGAAAACCAGGTAGGGCTTTCAGGGCTGGCAGCTTTCCTGTGGGCGCAATCGCTGGACGTTTCGAATTTGGCAGCCGGGCTCTGCCAGAGTCACATAGGCATGGTTGCATCATAACCATCCAAAGCTCTTGCAGATCGCGAATGTCTGTGCAGCAGCGAATGCAGTTCAAAAGGGACAGTGAAAATCATGTACAGATTTCAGTTCTGGCAGCTTTCGTGTGGGCACAATCTCTGGACGTTTCGCATTTTGTAGCCGGGCTCTGCCAGAGTCACATAGGCATTGTTGCATCATAACCAACCAAAGCTCCTCCAGAGCGCGAATGTCTGTGCGGCAGCGAATGCAGTTCCAAGGGACAGTGAAAACCAGGTCGAGCTTTCAGTGCTGGCAGCTTTCGTGTGGGCGCAATCGCTGGACGTTTCGAATTTGGCAGCCGGGCTCTACCAGAGTCACATAGGCATTGTTACATCATAACCAACCAAGGCTTTTGCAGAGCACGAATGTCTGTGCGGCAGCGAATGCAGTTCCAAGGGACAGTGAAAAACAGGTAGGGCTTTCAATGCTGGCAGCTTTCGTGTGGGCGCAATGGCTGGACGTTTCGAATTTGGCAGCCGGGCTCTGCCAGAGTCACATAGGCATTGTTGCATCATAACCAACCAAGGCTTTTGCAGAGCGCGAATGTCTGTGCGGCAGCGAATGCAGTTCCAAGGGACAGTGAAAACCAGGTAGGGCTTTCAGGGCTGGCAGCTTTCCTGTGGGCGCAATCGCTGGACGTTTCGAATTTGGGAGCCGGGCTCTGCCAGAGTCACATAGGCATTGTTACATCATAACCAACCAAGGCTCCTCCAGAGCGCGAATGTCTGTGCGGCAGCGAATGCAGTTCCAAGGGACAGTGAAAACCAGGTAGGGCTTTCAGTGCTGGCAGCTTTCGTGTGGGCGCAATCGCTGGACGTTTCGAATTTGGCAGCCGGGATCTGCCAGAGTCACAGAGGCATAGTTGCATCATAACCATCCAAAGCTCTTGCAGATCGCGAATGTCTGTGCGGCAGCGAATGCAGTTAAAAGGGACAGTGAAAATCAGGTACAGATTTCAGTTCTGGCAGCTTTCGTGTGGGCACAATCTCTGGACGTTTCGAATTTTGTGGCCGGGCTCTGCCAGAGTCACATAGGCATTGCTGCATCATAACCAACCAAAGCTCCTCCAGAGCGCGAATGTCTGTGCGGCAGCGAATGCAGTTCCAAGGGACAGTGAAAACCAGGTCGAGCTTTCAGTGCTGGCAGCTTTCGTGTGGGCGCAATCGCTGGACGTTTCGAATTTGGCAGCCGGGCTCTGCCGGAGTCACATAGGCATTGTTGTATCACAACCATCCAAGGCTTTTGCAGAGCACCAATGTCTCTGCGGCAGAGAATGCAGTTCCAAGGGACAGTGAAAACCAAGTAGGGCTTTAAGGGCTGGCAGCTTTCGTGTGGGTGTAATCGCTGTACGTTTCGAATTTGGCAGCCGGGATCTGCCAGGGTCACATAGGCATTGTTGCATCATAACCATCCAAGGCTTTTGCAGAGCACCAATGTCTCTGCGGCAGCGAATGCAGTTCCAAGGGACAGTGAAAACCAGGTAGGGCTTTCAGGGCTGGCAGCTTTCGTGTGGCGCAATCGCTGGACGTTTCGAATTTGGCAGCCGGACTCTGCCAGAGTCACATAGGCATTGTTGCATCATAACCAACCAAAGCTCTTGCAGAGCGCGAATGTCTGTGTGGCAGCGAATGCAGTTCCAAGGGACAGTGAAAACCAGATAGAGCTTTCAGGGCTGGCAGCTTTCGTGTGGGCGCAATGGGTGGACGTTTCGAATTTGGCAGCCGGGCTCTGCCAGAGTCACATAGGCATTGTTGCATCATAACCAACCAAAGCTTTTGCAGAGCACCAAAGTCTCTGCGGCAGCGAATGCAGTTCCAAGGGACAGTGAAAACCAGGTCGAGCTTTCAGTGCTGGCAGCTTTCATATGGGCGCAATCGCTGGACGTTTCGAATTTGGCAGCCGGGGTCTGTCAGAGTCACATAGGCATTGTTGCATCATAACCAACCAGAGCTCTTGCAGAGCGCGAATGTCTGTGCGGCAGCGAATGCAGTTAAAAGGGACAGTGAAAACCAGGTCGAGCTTTCAGTGCTGGCAGCTTTCGTGTGGGCGCAATCGCTGGACGTTTCGAATTTTGTAGCCGGGCTCTGCCAGAGTCACATAGGCATTGTTGCATCATAACCAACCAAAGCTCTTGCAGATCGCAAATGTCTGTGCAGCAGCGAATGCAGTTAAAAGGGACAGTGAAAATCAGGTACAGATTTCAGTTCTGGCAGCTTTCGTGTGGGCACAATCTCTGGACGTTTCGAATTTTGTAGCCGGGCTCTGCCAGAGTCACATAGGCATTGTTGCATCATAACCAACCAAAGCTCCTCCAGAGCGCGAATGTCTGTGCGGCAGCGAATGCAGTTCCAAGGGACAGTGAAAACCAGGTCGAGCTTTCAGTGCTGGCAGCTTTCGTGTGGGCGCAATCGCTGGACGTTTCGAATTTGGCAGCCGGGCTCTGCCAGAGTCACATAGGCATTGTTGCATCATAACCAACCAAGGCTTTTGCAGAGCACGAATGTCTGTTCGGCAGCGAATGCAGTTCCAAGGGACAGTGAAAACCAGGTAGGGCTTTCAGGGCTGGCAGCTTTCGTGTGGGCGCAATGGGTGGACGTTTCGAATTTGGTAGCCGGGATCTGCCAGAGTCACATAGGCATTGTTGCATCATAACCAACCAAAGCTCCTCCAGAGCGCGAATGTCTGTGCGGCAGCGAATGCAGTTCCAAGGGACAGTGAAAACCAGGTCGAGCTTTCAGTGCTGGCAGCTTTCGTGTGGGCGCAATCGCTGGACTTTTCGAATTTGGCAGCCGGGCTCTGCCAGAGTCACATAGGCATTGTTGCATCATAACCAACCAAGGCTTTTGCAGAGCACGAATGTGTGTTCGGCAGCGAATGCAGTTCCAAGGGACGGTGAAAACCAGGTAGGGCTTTCAAGGCTGGCAGCTTTCGTGTGGGCGCAATCGCTGGACGTTTCGACTTTGACAGCCGGGCTCTGCCAGAGTCACATAGGCATTGTTGCATCATAACCAAGCAAGGCTCTTGCAGAGCGCGAATATCTTTGCAGCAGCGAATGCAGTTCCAAGGGACAGTGAAAACCAGGTAGGGCTTTCAGGGCTGGCAGCTTTCCTGTGGGCGTAATCGCTGGACGTTTCGGATTTGGCAGCCGGGATCTGCCAGGGTCACATAGGCATTGTTGCATCACAACCATCCAAGACTTTAGCAGAGCACCAATGTCTGTGCGGCAGCGAATGCAGTTCCAAGGGACAGTGGAAACCAGGTAGCGCTTTCAGGGCTGGCAGCTTTCGTTTGGGCGCAATGGCTGGACGTTTCAAATTTGGCAGCCGGGCTCTGCCAGAGTCACATAGGCATTGTTTCATCATAACCAACCAAAGCTCCTCCAGAGCGCGAATGTCTGTGCGGCAGCGAATGCAGTTCCAAGGGACAGTGAAAACCAGGTCGAGCTTTCAGTGCTGGCAGCTTTCGTGTGGGCGCAATCGCTGGACGTTTCGAATTTGGCAGCCGGGCTCTGCCAGAGTCACATAGGCATTGTTGCATCATAACCAACCAAGGCTTTTGCAGAGCGCGAATGTCTGTGCGGCAGCGAATGCAGTTCCAAGGGACAGTGAAAACCAGGTAGGGCTTTCAGGGCTGGCAGCTTTCCTGTGGGCGCAATCGCTGGACGTTTCGAATTTGGCAGCCGGGCTCTGCCAGAGTCACATAGGCATGGTTGCATCATAACCATCCAAAGCTCTTGCAGATCGCGAATGTCTGTGCAGCAGCGAATGCAGTTCAAAAGGGACAGTGAAAATCATGTACAGATTTCAGTTCTGGCAGCTTTCGTGTGGGCACAATCTCTGGACGTTTCGCATTTTGTAGCCGGGCTCTGCCAGAGTCACATAGGCATTGTTGCATCATAACCAACCAAAGCTCCTCCAGAGCGCGAATGTCTGTGCGGCAGCGAATGCAGTTCCAAGGGACAGTGAAAACCAGGTCGAGCTTTCAGTGCTGGCAGCTTTCGTGTGGGCGCAATCGCTGGACGTTTCGAATTTGGCAGCCGGGCTCTACCAGAGTCACATAGGCATTGTTACATCATAACCAACCAAGGCTTTTGCAGAGCACGAATGTCTGTGCGGCAGCGAATGCAGTTCCAAGGGACAGTGAAAAACAGGTAGGGCTTTCAATGCTGGCAGCTTTCGTGTGGGCGCAATGGCTGGACGTTTCGAATTTGGCAGCCGGGCTCTGCCAGAGTCACATAGGCATTGTTGCATCATAACCAACCAAGGCTTTTGCAGAGCGCGAATGTCTGTGCGGCAGCGAATGCAGTTCCAAGGGACAGTGAAAACCAGGTAGGGCTTTCAGGGCTGGCAGCTTTCCTGTGGGCGCAATCGCTGGACGTTTCGAATTTGGGAGCCGGGCTCTGCCAGAGTCACATAGGCATTGTTACATCATAACCAACCAAGGCTCCTCCAGAGCGCGAATGTCTGTGCGGCAGCGAATGCAGTTCCAAGGGACAGTGAAAACCAGGTAGGGCTTTCAGTGCTGGCAGCTTTCGTGTGGGCGCAATCGCTGGACGTTTCGAATTTGGCAGCCGGGATCTGCCAGAGTCACAGAGGCATAGTTGCATCATAACCATCCAAAGCTCTTGCAGATCGCGAATGTCTGTGCGGCAGCGAATGCAGTTAAAAGGGACAGTGAAAATCAGGTACAGATTTCAGTTCTGGCAGCTTTCGTGTGGGCACAATCTCTGGACGTTTCGCATTTTGTAGCCGGGTTCTGCCAGACTCACATAGGCATTGTTGCATCATAACCAACCAAAGCTCCTCCAGAGCGCGAATGTCTGTGCGGCAGCGAATGCAGTTCCAAGGGACAGTGAAAACCAGGTCGAGCTTTCAGTGCTGGCAGCTTTCGTGTGGGCGCAATCGCTGGACGTTTCGAATTTGGCAGCCGGGCTCTGCCAGAGTCACATAGGCATTGTTGCATCATAACCAACCAAGGCTTTTGCAGAGCACGAATGTCTGTTCGGCAGCGAATGCAGTTCCAAGGGACAGTGAAAACCAGGTAGGGCTTTCAGGGCTGGCAGCTTTCGTGTGGGCGCAATGGGTGGACGTTTCGAATTTGGTAGCCGGGATCTGCCAGAGTCACATAGGCATTGTTGCATCATAACCAACCAAAGCTCCTCCAGAGCGCGAATGTCTGTGCGGCAGCGAATGCAGTTCCAAGGGACAGTGAAAACCAGGTCGAGCTTTCAGTGCTGGCAGCTTTCGTGTGGGCGCAATCGCTGGACTTTTCGAATTTGGCAGCCGGGCTCTGCCAGAGTCACATAGGCATTGTTGCATCATAACCAACCAAGGCTTTTGCAGAGCACGAATGTGTGTTCGGCAGCGAATGCAGTTCCAAGGGACGGTGAAAACCAGGTAGGGCTTTCAAGGCTGGCAGCTTTCGTGTGGGCGCAATCGCTGGACGTTTCGACTTTGACAGCCGGGCTCTGCCAGAGTCACATAGGCATTGTTGCATCATAACCAAGCAAGGCTCTTGCAGAGCGCGAATATCTTTGCAGCAGCGAATGCAGTTCCAAGGGACAGTGAAAACCAGGTAGGGCTTTCAGGGCTGGCAGCTTTCCTGTGGGCGTAATCGCTGGACGTTTCGGATTTGGCAGCCGGGATCTGCCAGGGTCACATAGGCATTGTTGCATCACAACCATCCAAGACTTTAGCAGAGCACCAATGTCTGTGCGGCAGCGAATGCAGTTCCAAGGGACAGTGGAAACCAGGTAGCGCTTTCAGGGCTGGCAGCTTTCGTTTGGGCGCAATGGCTGGACGTTTCAAATTTGGCAGCCGGGCTCTGCCAGAGTCACATAGGCATTGTTTCATCATAACCAACCAAAGCTCCTCCAGAGCGCGAATGTCTGTGCGGCAGCGAATGCAGTTCCAAGGGACAGTGAAAACCAGGTCGAGCTTTCAGTGCTGGCAGCTTTCGTGTGGGCGCAATCGCTGGACGTTTCGAATTTGGCAGCCGGGCTCTGCCAGAGTCACATAGGCATTGTTGCATCATAACCAACCAAGGCTTTTGCAGAGCGCGAATGTCTGTGCGGCAGCGAATGCAGTTCCAAGGGACAGTGAAAACCAGGTAGGGCTTTCAGGGCTGGCAGCTTTCCTGTGGGCGCAATCGCTGGACGTTTCGAATTTGGCAGCCGGGCTCTGCCAGAGTCACATAGGCATGGTTGCATCATAACCATCCAAAGCTCTTGCAGATCGCGAATGTCTGTGCAGCAGCGAATGCAGTTCAAAAGGGACAGTGAAAATCATGTACAGATTTCAGTTCTGGCAGCTTTCGTGTGGGCACAATCTCTGGACGTTTCGCATTTTGTAGCCGGGCTCTGCCAGAGTCACATAGGCATTGTTGCATCATAACCAACCAAAGCTCCTCCAGAGCGCGAATGTCTGTGCGGCAGCGAATGCAGTTCCAAGGGACAGTGAAAACCAGGTCGAGCTTTCAGTGCTGGCAGCTTTCGTGTGGGCGCAATCGCTGGACGTTTCGAATTTGGCAGCCGGGCTCTACCAGAGTCACATAGGCATTGTTACATCATAACCAACCAAGGCTTTTGCAGAGCACGAATGTCTGTGCGGCAGCGAATGCAGTTCCAAGGGACAGTGAAAAACAGGTAGGGCTTTCAATGCTGGCAGCTTTCGTGTGGGCGCAATGGCTGGACGTTTCGAATTTGGCAGCCGGGCTCTGCCAGAGTCACATAGGCATTGTTGCATCATAACCAACCAAGGCTTTTGCAGAGCGCGAATGTCTGTGCGGCAGCGAATGCAGTTCCAAGGGACAGTGAAAACCAGGTAGGGCTTTCAGGGCTGGCAGCTTTCCTGTGGGCGCAATCGCTGGACGTTTCGAATTTGGGAGCCGGGCTCTGCCAGAGTCACATAGGCATTGTTACATCATAACCAACCAAGGCTCCTCCAGAGCGCGAATGTCTGTGCGGCAGCGAATGCAGTTCCAAGGGACAGTGAAAACCAGGTAGGGCTTTCAGTGCTGGCAGCTTTCGTGTGGGCGCAATCGCTGGACGTTTCGAATTTGGCAGCCGGGATCTGCCAGAGTCACAGAGGCATAGTTGCATCATAACCATCCAAAGCTCTTGCAGATCGCGAATGTCTGTGCGGCAGCGAATGCAGTTAAAAGGGACAGTGAAAATCAGGTACAGATTTCAGTTCTGGCAGCTTTCGTGTGGGCACAATCTCTGGACGTTTCGCATTTTGTAGCCGGGTTCTGCCAGACTCACATAGGCATTGTTGCATCATAACCAACCAAAGCTCCTCCAGAGCGCGAATGTCTGTGCGGCAGCGAATGCAGTTCCAAGGGACAGTGAAAACCAGGTCGAGCTTTCAGTGCTGGCAGCTTTCGTATGGGCGCAATCGCTGGACGTTTCGAATTTGGCAGCCGGGCTCTGCCAGGGTCACATAGGCATTGTTGCATCATAACCAACCAAGGCTTTTGCAGAGCACGAATGTGTGTTCGGCAGCGAATGCAGTTCCAAGGGACGGTGAAAACCAGGTAGGGCTTTCAAGGCTGGCAGCTTTCGTGTGGGCGCAATCGCTGGACGTTTCGACTTTGACAGCCGGGCTCTGCCAGAGTCACATAGGCATTGTTGCATCATAACCAAGCAAGGCTCTTGCAGAGCGCGAATATCTTTGCAGCAGCGAATGCAGTTCCAAGGGACAGTGAAAACCAGGTAGGGCTTTCAGGGCTGGCAGCTTTCCTGTGGGCGTAATCGCTGGACGTTTCGGATTTGGCAGCCGGGATCTGCCAGGGTCACATAGGCATTGTTGCATCACAACCATCCAAGACTTTAGCAGAGCACCAATGTCTGTGCGGCAGCGAATGCAGTTCCAAGGGACAGTGGAAACCAGGTAGCGCTTTCAGGGCTGGCAGCTTTCGTTTGGGCGCAATGGCTGGACGTTTCAAATTTGGCAGCCGGGCTCTGCCAGAGTCACATAGGCATTGTTGCATCATAACCAACCAAAGCTCTTCCAGAGCGCGAATGTCTGTGCGGCAGCGAATGCAGTTCCAAGGGACAGTGAAAACCAGGTCGAGCTTTCAGTGCTGGCAGCTTTCGTGTGGGCGCAATCGCTGGACGTTTCGAATTTGGCAGCCGGGCTCTGCCAGAGTCACATAGGCATTGTTGCATCATAACCAACCAAGGCTTTTGCAGAGCGCGAATGTCTGTGCGGCAGCGAATGCAGTTCCAAGGGACAGTGAAAACCAGGTAGGGCTTTCAGGGCTGGCAGCTTTCCTGTGGGCGCAATCGCTGGACGTTTCGAATTTGGGAGCCGGGCTCTGCCAGAGTCACATAGGCATGGTTGCATCATAACCATCCAAAGCTCTTGCAGATCGCGAATGTCTGTGCAGCAGCGAATGCAGTTCAAAAGGGACAGTGAAAATCATGTACAGATTTCAGTTCTGGCAGCTTTCGTGTGGGCACAATCTCTGGACGTTTCGCATTTTGTAGCCGGGCTCTGCCAGAGTCACATAGGCATTGTTGCATCATAACCAACCAAAGCTCCTCCAGAGCGCGAATGTCTGTGCGGCAGCGAATGCAGTTCCAAGGGACAGTGAAAACCAGGTCGAGCTTTCAGTGCTGGCAGCTTTCGTATGGGCGCAATCGCTGGACGTTTCGAATTTGGCAGCCGGGCTCTGCCAGGGTCACATAGGCATTGTTGCATCATAACCATCCAAGGCTTTTGCAGAGCGCGAATGTCTGTGCGGCAGCGAATGCAGTTCCAAGGGACAGTGAAAACCAGGTAGGGCTTTCAGGGCTGGCAGCTTTCGTGTGGGCGCAATCGCTGGACGTTTCAAATTTGGCAGCTGGGCTCTGCCAGAGTCACATAGGCATTGTTGCATCATAACCATCCAAAGCTCTTGCAGAGCGCGAATGTCTGTGCAGCAGCGAATGCAGTTAAAAGGGACAGTGAAAATCATGTACATTTCTGGCAGCTTTCGTGTGGGCACAATCGCTGGACGTTTCGAATTTTGAAGCCGGGCTCTGCCAGAGTCACATAGGCATTGTTGCATCATAACCAACCAAAGCTCCTCCAGAGCGCGAATGTCTGTGCGGCAGCGAATGCAGTTCCAAGGGACAGTGAAAACCAGGTCGAGCTTTCAGTGCTGGCAGCTTTCGTGTGGGCGCAATCGCTGGACGTTTCGAATTTGGCAGCCGGGCTCTGCCAGAGTCATATAGGCATTGTTGTATCACAACCATCCAAGGCTTTTGCAGAGCACCAATGTCTCTGCGGCAGAGAATGCAGTTCCAAGGGACAGTGAAAACCAAGTAGGGCTTTAAGGGCTGGCAGCTTTCGTGTGGGTGTAATCGCTGTACGTTTCGAATTTGGCAGCCGGGATCTGCCAGGGTCACATAGGCATTGTTGCATCATAACCATCCAAGGCTTTTGCAGAGCACCAATGTCTCTGCGGCAGCGAATGCAGTTCCAAGGGACAGTGAAAACCAGGTAGGGCTTTCAGGGCTGGCAGCTTTCGTGTGGGCGCAATCGCTGGATGTTTCGAATTTGGCAGCCGGGCTCTGCCAGAGTCACAAAGGCATTGTTGTATCATAACCATCCAAGGCTTTTGCAGAGCACGAATGTCTGTGCGGCAGCGAATGCAGTTCCAAGGGACAGTGAAAACCAGGTAGGGCTTTCAGGGCTGGCAGCTTTCGTGTGGGCGCAATCGCTGGACGTTTCGAATTTGGCAGCCGGGGTCTGCCAGAGTCACAGAGGCATAGTTGCATCATAACCATCCAAAGCTCTTGCAGATCGCGAATGTCTGTGCAGCAGCGAATGCAGTTAAAAGGGACAGTGAAAATCAGGTACAGATTTCAGTTCTGGCAGCTTTCGTGTGGGCACAATCTCTGGACGTTTCGAATTTTGTGGCCGGGCTCTGCCAGAGTCACATAGGCATTGCTGCATCATAACCAACCAAAGCTCCTCCAGAGCGCGAATGTCTGTGCGGCAGCGAATGCAGTTCCAAGGGACAGTGAAAACCAGGTCGAGCTTTCAGTGCTGGCAGCTTTCGTGTGGGCGCAATCGCTGGACGTTTCGAATTTGGCAGCCGGGCTCTGCCAGAGTCACATAGGCATTGTTGTATCACAACCATCCAAGGCTTTTGCAGAGCACCAATGTCTCTGCGGCAGAGAATGCAGTTAAAAGGGACAGTGAAAATCAGGTACAGATTTCAGTTCTGGCAGCTTTCGTGTGGGCACAATCTCTGGACGTTTCGAATTTGGCAGCCGGGATCTGCCAGGGTCACATAGGCATTGTTGCGTCATAACCATCCAAGGCTTTTGCATAGCACCAATGTCTCTGCGGCAGCGAATGCAGTTCCAAGGGACAGTGAAAACCAGGTAGGGCTTTCAGGGCTGGCAGCTTTCGTGTGGCGCAATCGCTGGACGTTTCGAATTTGGCAGCCGGACTCTGCCAGAGTCACATAGGCATTGTTGCATCATAACCAACCAAAGCTCTTGCAGAGCGTGAATGTCTGTGTGGCAGCGAATGCAGTTCCAAGGGACAGTGAAAACCAGATAGAGCTTTCAGGGCTGGCAGCTTTCGTGTGGGCGCAATGGGTGGACGTTTCGAATTTGGCAGCCGGGCTCTGCCAGAGTCACATAGGCATTGTTGCATCATAACCAACCAAGGCTTTTGCAGAGCACCAAAGTCTCTGCGGCAGCGAATGCAGTTCCAAGGGACAGTGAAAACCAGGTCGAGCTTTCAGTGCTGGCAGCTTTCATATGGGCGCAATCGCTGGACGTTTCGAATTTGGCAGCCGGGGTCTGTCAGAGTCACATAGGCATTGTTGCATCATAACCATCCAAAGCTCTTGCAGAGCGCGAATGTCTGTGCGGCAGCGAATGCAGTTAAAAGGGACAGTGAAAACCAGGTCGAGCTTTCAGTGCTGGCAGCTTTCGTGTGGGCGCAATCGCTGGACATTTCGAATTTTGCAGCCGGGCTCTGCCAGAGTCACATAGGCATTGTTGCATCATAACCAAACAAAGCTCCTCCAGAGCGCGAATATCTGTGCGGCAGCGAATGCAGTTCCAAGGGACAGTTAAAAACAGGTAGGGCTTTCAGGGCTGGTAGCTTTTGTGTGGGCGCAATCGCTGGACGTTTCGAATTTGGCAGCCGGGCTCTGCCAGAGTCACATAGGCATTGTTGCATCATCACCAACCAAGGCTTTTGCAGAGTGCGAATGTCTGTGCAGCAGCGAATGCAGTTCCAAGGGACAGTAAAAACCAGGTAGGGCTTTCAGGGCTGGCAGCTTTCGTGTGGGCGCAATCGCTGGACGTTTCGAATTTGGCAGCCGGGCTCTGCCAGAGTCACATAGGCATTGTTACATCATAACCAACCAAGGCTTTTGCAGAGCGCGAATATCTGTGTGGCAGCGAATGCAGTTCCAAGGGACAGTGAAAACCAGGTAGGGCTTTCAGGGCTGGCAGCTTTCGTGTGGGTGTAATCGCTGTACGTTTCGAATTTGGCAGCCGGGATCTGCCAGAGTCACATAGGCATTGTTGTATCACAACCATCCAAGGCTTTTGCAGAGCACCAATGTCTCTGCGGCAGAGAATGCAGTTCCAAGGGACAGTGAAAACCAAGTAGGGCTTTAAGGGCTGGCAGCTTTCGTGTGGGTGTAATCGCTGTACGTTTCGAATTTGGCAGCCGGGATCTGCCAGGGTCACATAGGCATTGTTGCATCATAACCATCCAAGGCTTTTGCAGAGCACCAATGTCTCTGCGGCAGCGAATGCAGTTCCAAGGGACAGTGAAAACCAGGTAGGGCTTTCAGGGCTGGCAGCTTTCCTGTGGGCGCAATCGCTGGATGTTTCGAATTTGGCAGCCGGGCTCTGCCAGAGTCACAAAGGCATTGTTGTATCATAACCATCCAAGGCTTTTGCAGAGCACGAATGTCTGTGCGGCAGCGAATGCAGTTCCAAGGGACAGTGAAAACCAGGTAGGGCTTTCAGGGCTGGCAGCTTTCGTGTGGGCGCAATCGCTGGACGTTTCGAATTTGGCAGCCGGGGTCTGCCAGAGTCACATAGGCATTGTTGCATCACAACCATCCAAAGCTCTTGTAGATCGCGAATGTCTGTGCAGCAGCGAATGCAGTTAAAAGGGACAGTGAAAATCAGGTACAGATTTCAGTTCTGGCAGCTTTCGTGTGGGCACAATCTCTGGACGTTTCGAATTTTGTGGCCGGGCTCTGCCAGAGTCACATAGGCATTGCTGCATCATAACCAACCAAAGCTCCTCCAGAGCGCGAATGTCTGTGCGGCAGCGAATGCAGTTCCAAGGGACAGTGAAAACCAGGTCGAGCTTTCAGTGCTGGCAGCTTTCGTGTGGGCGCAATCGCTGGACGTTTCGAATTTGGCAGCCGGGCTCTGCCAGAGTCACATAGGCATTGTTGTATCACAACCATCCAAGGCTTTTGCAGAGCACCAATGTCTCTGCGGCAGAGAATGCAGTTAAAAGGGACAGTGAAAATCAGGTACAGATTTCAGTTCTGGCAGCTTTCGTGTGGGCACAATCTCTGGACGTTTCGAATTTGGCAGCCGGGATCTGCCAGGGTCACATAGGCATTGTTGCGTCATAACCATCCAAGGCTTTTGCAGAGCACCAATGTCTCTGCGGCAGCGAATGCAGTTCCAAGGGACAGTGAAAACCAGGTAGGGCTTTCAGGGCTGGCAGCTTTCGTGTGGCGCAATCGCTGGACGTTTCGAATTTGGCAGCCGGACTCTGCCAGAGTCACATAGGCATTGTTGCATCATAACCAACCAAAGCTCTTGCAGAGCGTGAATGTCTGTGTGGCAGCGAATGCAGTTCCAAGGGACAGTGAAAACCAGATAGAGCTTTCAGGGCTGGCAGCTTTCGTGTGGGCGCAATGGGTGGACGTTTCGAATTTGGCAGCCGGGCTCTGCCAGAGTCACATAGGCATTGTTGCATCATAACCAACCAAGGCTTTTGCAGAGCACCAAAGTCTCTGCGGCAGCGAATGCAGTTCCAAGGGACAGTGAAAACCAGGTCGAGCTTTCAGTGCTGGCAGCTTTCATATGGGCGCAATCGCTGGACGTTTCGAATTTGGCAGCCGGGGTCTGTCAGAGTCACATAGGCATTGTTGCCTCATAACCATCCAAAGCTCTTGCAGAGCGCGAATGTCTGTGCGGAAGCGAATGCAGTTAAAAGGGACAGTGAAAACCAGGTCGAGCTTTCAGTGCTGGCAGCTTTCGTGTGGGCGCAATCGCTGGACATTTCGAATTTTGCAGCCGGGCTCTGCCAGAGTCACATAGGCATTGTTGCGTCATAACCAAACAAAGCTCCTCCAGAGCGCGAATATCTGTGCGGCAGCGAATGCAGTTCCAAGGGACAGTTAAAAACAGGTAGGGCTTTCAGGGCTGGTAGCTTTTGTGTGGGCGCAATCGCTGGACGTTTCGAATTTGGCAGCCGGGCTCTGCCAGAGTCACATAGGCATTGTTGCATCATAACCAACCAAGGCTTTTGCAGAGTGCGAATGTCTGTGCAGCAGCGAATGCAGTTCCAAGGGACAGTAAAAACCAGGTAGGGCTTTCAGGGCTGGCAGCTTTCGTGTGGGCGCAATCGCTGGACGTTTCGAATTTGGCAGCCGGGCTCTGCCAGAGTCACATAGGCATTGTTACATCATAACCAACCAAGGCTTTTGCAGAGCGCGAATATCTGTGTGGCAGCGAATGCAGTTCCAAGGGACAGTGAAAACCAGGTAGGGCTTTCAGGGCTGGCAGCTTTCCTGTGGGCGCAATCGCTGGATGTTTCGAATTTGGCAGCCGGGCTCTGCCAGAGTCACAAAGGCATTGTTGTATCATAACCATCCAAGGCTTTTGCAGAGCACCAATGTCTCTGCGGCAGGGAATGCAGTTCCAAGGGACAGTGAAAACCAGGTAGGGCTTTCAGGGCTGACAGCTTTCGTGTGGTTGCAATCGCTGGACGTTTCAAATTTGGCAGCCGGGCTCTGCCAGAGTCACATAGGCATTGTTGCATCATAACCATCCAAAGCTCTTGTAGATCGCGAATGTCTGTGCAGCAGCGAATGCAGTTAAAAGGGACAGTGAAAATCAGGTACAGATTTCAGTTCTGGCAGCTTTCGTGTGGGCACAATCTCTGGACGTTTCGAATTTGGCAGCCGGGCTCTGCCAGAGTCACATAGGCATTGTTGCATCATAACCAAACAAAGCTCCTCCAGAGCGCGAATGTCTGTGCGGCAGCGAATGCAGTTCCAAGGGACAGTGAAAACCAGGTAGGGCTTTCAGGGCTGGTAGCTTTTGTGTGGGCGCAATCGCTGGACGTTTCGAATTTGGCAGCCGGGCTCTGCCAGAGTCACATAGGCATTGTTGCATCCTAACCAACCAAGGCTTTTGCAGAGCGCGAATGTCTGTGCGGCAGCGAATGCAGTTCCAAGGGACAGTGAAAACCAGGTAGGGCTTTCAGGGCTGGCAGCTTTCGTGTGGGCGCAATCGCTGGACGTTTCGAATTTGGGAGCCGGGCTCTGCCAGAGTCACATAGGCATTGTTACATCATAACCAACCAAGGCTTTTGCAGAGCGCGAATATCTGTGTGGCAGCGAATGCAGTTCCAAGGGACAGTGAAAACCAGGTAGGGCTTTCAGGGCTGGCAGCTTTCCTGTGGGCGCAATCGCTGGATGTTTCGAATTTGGCAGCCGGGCTCTGCCAGAGTCACAAAGGCATTATTGCATCATAACCATCCAAAGCTCTTGCAGAGCGCGAATGTCTGTGCAGCAGCGAATGCAGTTCCAAGGGACAGTGAAAACCAGGTACAGATTTCAGTTCTTGCAGCTGTTGTGTGGGCGCAATCGCTGGACGTTTCAAATTTGGCAGCCGGGCTCTGCCAGAGTCACATAGGCATTGTTGCATCATAACCATCCAAAGCTCTTGCAGATCACGAATGTCTGTGCGGCAGCGAATGCAGTTAAAAGGGACAGTGAAAATCAGGTACAGATTTCAGTTCTGGCAGCTTTCGTGTGGGCACAATCTCTGGACGTTTCGCATTTTGTAGCCGGGCTCTGCCAGACTCACATAGGCATTGTTGCATCATAACCAACCAAAGCTCCTCCAGAGAGCGAATGTCTGTGCGGCAGTGAATGCAGTTCCAAGGGACAGTGAAAACCAGGTCGAGCTTTCAGTGCTGGCAGCTTTCGTATGGGCGCAATCGCTGGACGTTTCGAATTTGGCAGCCGGGCTCTGCCAGGGTCACATAGGCATTGTTGCATCATAACCAACCAAGGCTTTTGCAGAGCGCGAATGTCTGTGCGGCAGCGAATGCAGTTCCAAGGGACAGTGAAAACCAGGTAGGGCTTTCAGGGCTGGCAGCTTTCGTGTGGGCGCAATCGCTGGACGTTTCGACTTTGGCAGCCGGGCTCTGCCAGAGTCACATAGGCATTGTTGCATCATAACCAAGCAAGGCTCTTGCAGAGCGCGAATGTCTTTGCAGCAGTGAATGCAGTTCCAAGGGACAGTGAAAACCAGGTAGGGCTTTCAGGGCTGGCAGCTTTCGTGTGGGCGTAATCGCTGGACGTTTCGAATTTGGGAGCCGGGCTCTGCCAGAGTCACATAGGCATTGTTACATCATAACCAACCAAGGCTTTTGCAGAGCGCGAATATCTGTGTGGCAGCGAATGCAGTTCCAAGGGACAGTGAAAACCAGGTAGGGCTTTCAGGGCTGGCGGCTTTCGTGTGGGCGCAATCGCTGGATGTTTCGAATTTGGCAGCCGGGCTCTGCCAGAGTCACATAGGCATTGTTGTATCATAACCATCCAAGACTTTTGCAGAGCACCAATGTCTCTGCGGCAGAGAATGCAGTTCCAAGGGACAGTGAAAACCAGGTAGGGCTTTCAGGGCTGGCAGCTTTCGTGTGGGCGCAATCGCTGGACGTTTCAAATGTGGCAGCCGGGCTCTGCCAGAGTCACATAGGCATTGTTGCATCATAACCATCCAAAGCTCTTGCAGATCGCAAATGTCTGTGCAGCAGCGAATGCAGTTAAAAGGGACAGTGAAAATCAGGTACAGATTTCAGTTCTGGCAGCTTTCGTGTGGGCACAATCTCTGGACGTTTCGAATTTTGTAGCCGGGCTCTGCCAGAGTCACATAGGCATTGTTGCATCATAACCAACCAAAGCTCCTCCAGAGCGCGAATGTCTGTGCGGCAGCGAATGCAGTTCCAAGGGACAGTGAAAACCAGGTCGAGCTTTCAGTGCTGGCAGCTTTCGTGTGGGCGCAATCGCTGGACGTTTCGAATTTGGCAGCCGGGCTCTGCCAGAGTCACATAGGCATTGTTGCATCATAACCAACCAAGGCTTTTGCAGAGCGCGAATGTCTGTTCGGCAGCGAATGCAGTTCCAAGGGACAGTGAAAACCAGGTAGGGCTTTCAGGGCTGGCAGCTTTCGTGTGGGCGCAATCGCTGGACATTTCGACTTTGGCAGCCGGGGTCTGCCAGAGTCACATAGGCATTGTTGCATCATAACCAAACAAGGCTCTTGCAGAGCACCAATGTCTCTGCAGCAGCGAATGCAGTTCCAAGGGACAGTGAAAACCAGGTAGGGCTTTCAGGGCTGGCAGCTTTCGTGTGGGCGCAATGGGTGGACGTTTCGAATTTGGCAGCCGGGCTCTGCCAGAGTCACATAGGCATTGTTGCATCATAACCAAGCAAGGCTCTTGCAGAGCACGAATGTCTTTGCAGCAGCGAATGCAGATCCAAAGGACAGTGAAAACCAGGTAGGGCTTTCAGGGCTGGCAGCTTTCCTGTGGGCGTAATCGCTGGACGTTTCGGATTTGGCAGCCGGGATCTGCCAGGGTCACATAGGCATTGTTGCATCACAACCATCCAAGACTTTAGCAGAGCACCAATGTCTGTGCGGCAGCGAATGCAGTTCCAAGGGACAGTGGAAACCAGGTAGCGCTTTCAGGGCTGGCAGCTTTCGTGTGGGCGCAATGGCTGGACGTTTCAAATTTGGCAGCCGGGCTCTGCCAGAGTCACATAGGCATTGTTGCATCATAACCAACCAAAGCTCCTCCAGAGCGCGAATGTCTGTGCGGCAGCGAATGCAGTTCCAAGGGACAGTGAAAACCAGGTCGAGCTTTCAGTGCTGGCAGCTTTCGTGTGGGCGCAATCGCTGGACGTTTCGAATTTGGCAGCCGGGCTCTGCCAGAGTCACATAGGCATTGTTGCATCATAACCAACCAAAGCTCCTCCAGAGCGCGAATGTCTGTGCGGCAGCGAATGCAGTTCCAAGGGACAGTGAAAACCAGGTAGGGCTTTCAGTGCTGGCAGCTTTCGTGTGGGCGCAATCGCTGGACGTTTCGAATTTGGCAGCCGGGCTCTGCCAGAGCCACATAGGCATTGTTGCATCATAACCAACCAAGGCTTTTGCAGAGTGCGAATGTCTGTGCGGCAGCGAATGCAGTTCCAAGGGACAGTGAAAACCAGGTAGGGCTTTCAGGGCTGGCAGCTTTCGTGTGGGCGCAATCGCTGGACGTTTCGAATTTGGGAGCCGGGCTCTGCCAGAGTCACATAGGCATGGTTGCATCATAACCATCCAAAGCTCTTGCAGATCGCGAATGTCTGTGCAGCAGCGAATGCAGTTCAAAAGGGACAGTGAAAATCAGGTACAGATTTCAGTTCTGGCAGTTTTCGTGTGGGCACAATCTCTGGACGTTTCGCATTTTGTAGCCGGGCTCTGCCAGACTCACATAGGCATTGTTGCATCATAACCAACCAAAGCTCCTCCAGAGCGCGAATGTCTGTGCGGCAGCGAATGCAGTTCCAAGGGACAGTGAAAACCAGGTCGAGCTTTCAGTGCTGGCAGCTTTCGTATGGGCGCAATCGCTGGACGTTTCGAATTTGGCAGCCGGGCTCTGCCAGGGTCACATAGGCATTGTTGCATCATAACCATCCAAGGCTTTTGCAGAGCGCGAATGTCTGTGCGGCAGCGAATGCAGTTCCAAGGGACAGTGAAAACCAGGTAGGGCTTTCAGGGCTGGCAGCTTTCGTGTGGGCGCAATCGCTGGACGTTTCCAATTTGGCAGCTGGGCTCTGCCAGAGTCACATAGGCATTGTTGCATCATAACCATCCAAAGCTCTTGCAGAGCGCGAATGTCTGTGCAGCAGCGAATGCAGTTAAAAGGGACAGTGAAAATCATGTACAGTTCTGGCAGCTTTCGTGTGGGCACAATCGCTGGACGTTTCGAATTTTGTAGCCTGGCTCTGCCAGAGTCACATAGGCATTGTTGCATCATAACCATCCAAGGCTTTTGCAGAGCACAAATGTCTCTGCGGCAGCGAATGCAGTTCCAAGGGACAGTGAAAACCAGGTAGGGCTTTCAGGGCTGGCAGCTTTCGTGTGGGCGCAATCGCTGGACCTTTCGAATTTGGCAGCGGGGCTCTGCCAGAGTCACATAGGCATTGTTGCATCATAACCAACCAAAGTTCTTGCAGAGCGCGAATGTCTGTGTGGCAGCGAATGCAGTTCCAAGGGACAGTGAAAACCAGGTCGAGCTTTCAGTGCTGGCAGCTTTCGTGTGGGCGCAATCGCTGGACGTTTCGAATTTGGCAGCCGGGCTCTGCCAGAGTCACATAGGCATTGTTGCATCATAACCATCCAAGGCTTTTGCAGAGCACCAATGTCTCTGCGGCAGCGAATGCAGTTCCAAGGGACAGTGAAAACCAGGTCGAGCTTTCAGTGCTGGCAGCTTTCGTATGGGCGCAATCGCTGGACGTTTCGAATTTGGCAGCCGGGGTCTGTCAGAGTCATATAGGCATTGTTGCATCATAACCAACCAAAGCTCTTGCAGAGCGCGAATGTCTGTGCGGCAGCGAATGCAGTTCCAAGGGACAGTGAAAACCAGGTAGGGCTTTCAGGGCTGGCAGCTTTCGTGTGGGCGCAATCGCTGGACGTTTCAAATTTGGCAGCCGGGCTCTGCCAGAGTCACATAGGCATTGTTGCATCATAACCATCCAAAGCTCTTGCAGAGTGCGAATGTCTGTGCAGCAGCGAATGCAGTTAAAAGGGACAGTGAAAATCAGGTACAGATTTCAGTTCTGGCAGCTTTCGTGTGGGCACAATCTCTGGACGTTTCGCATTTTGTAGCCGGGCTCTGCCAGAGTCACATAGGCATTGTTGCATCATAACCAACCAAAGCTCCTCCAGAGAGCGAATGTCTGTGCGGCAGCGAATGCAGTTCCAAGGGACAGTGAAAACCAGGTAGAGCTTTCAGTGCTGGCAGCTTTCGTGTGGGCGCAATCGCTGGACGTTTCGAATTTGGCAGCCGGGCTCTGCCAGAGTCACATAGGCATTGTTGCATCATAACCAACCAAGGCTTTTGCAGAGTGCGAATGTCTGTGCGGCAGCGAATGCAGTTCCAAGGGACAGTAAAAAGCAGGTAGGGCTTTCAGGGCTGGCAGCTTTCGTGTGGGCGCAATCGCTGGACGTTTCGAATTTGGCAGCCGGGCTCTGCCAGAGTCACATAGGCATTGTTACATCATAACCAACCAAGGCTTTTGCAGAGCGCGAATATCTGTGTGGCAGCGAATGCAGTTCCAAGGGACAGTGAAAACCAGGTAGGGCTTTCAGGGCTGGCAGCTTTCCTGTGGGCGCAATCGCTGGATGTTTCGAATTTGGCAGCCGGGCTCTGCCAGAGTCACAAAGGCATTGTTTTATCATAACCATCCAAGGCTTTTGCAGAGCACCAATGTCTCTGCGGCAGAGAATGCAGTTCCAAGGGACAGTGAAAACTAGGTCGAGCTTTCAGTGCTGGCAGCTTTCGTATGGGCGCAATCGCTGGACGTTTCGAATTTGGCAGCCGGGCTCTGCCAGGGTCACATAGGCATTGTTGCATCATAACCAACCAAGGCTTTTGCAGAGCGCGAATGTCTGTGTGGCAGCGAATGCAGTTCCAAGGGACAGTGAAAACCAGGTCGGGCTTTCAGGGCTGGCAGCTTTCGTATCGGCGCAATCGCTGGACATTTCGACTTTGGCAGCCGGGCTCTGCCAGAGTCACTTAGGCATTGTTGCATCATAACCAAGCAAGGCTCTTGCAGAGCGCGAATGTCTTTGCAGCAGCGAATGCAGTTCCAAGGGACAGTGAAAACCAGGTAGGGCTTTCAGGGCTGGCAGCTTTCCTGTGGGCGTAATCGCTGGACGTTTCGAATTTGGCAGCCGGGATCTGCCAGAGTCACATAGGTATAGTTGCATCATAACCATCCAAAGCCCTTGCAGATCGCGAATGTCTGTGCAGCAGCGAATGCAGTTAAAAGGGACAGTGAAAATCAGGTACAGATTTCAGTTCTGGCAGCTTTCGTGTGGGCACAATCTCTGGACGTTTCACATTTTGTAGCCGGGCTCTGCCAGAGTCACATAGGCATTGTTGCATCATAACCATCCAAAGCTCTTGCAGATCGCGAATGTCTGTGCGGCAGCGAATGCAGTTCCAAGGGACAGTGAAAACCAGGTCGAGCTTTCAGTGCTGGCAGCTTTCGTGTGGGTGCAATCGCTGGACGTTTCGAATTTGGCAGCCGGGCTCTGCCAGAGTCACATAGGCATTGTTACATCATAACCAACCAAAGCTCTTGCAGAGCGCGAATGTCTGTGCGGCAGCGAATGCAGTTCCAAGGGACAGTGAAAACCAGGTAGGGCTTTCAGGGCTGGCAGCTTTCGTGTGGGCGCAATCGCTGGACGTTTCGACTTTGGCAGCCGGGCTCTGCCAGAGTCACATAGGCATTGTTGCATCATAACCAACCAAAGCTCTTGCAGAGCGCGAATGTCTTTGCAGCAGCGAATGCAGTTCCAAGGGACAGTGAAAACCAGGTCGAGCTTTCAGTGCTGGCAGCTTTCGTGTGGGTGCAATCGCTGGACGTTTCGAATTTGGCAGCCGGGCTCTGCCAGAGTCACATAGGCATTGTTACATCATAACCAACCAAGGCTTTTGCAGAGCACGAATGTCTGTTCGGCAGCGAATGCAGTTCCAAGGGACAGTGAAAACCAGGTAGGGCTTTCAGGGCTGGCAGCTTTCGTGTGGGCGCAATCGCTGGACGTTTCGACTTTGGCAGCCGGGCTCTGCCAGAGTCACATAGGCATTGTTGCATCATAACCAACCAAAGCTCTTGCAGAGCGCGAATGTCTTTGCAGCAGCGAATGCAGTTCCAAGGGACAGTGAAAACCAGGTAGGGCTTTCAGGGCTGGCAGCTTTCCTGTGGGCGTAATCGCTGGACGTTTCGACTTTGGCAGCCGGGCTCTGCCAGAGTCACATAGGCATTGTTGCATCATAACCAACCAAAGCTCTTGCAGAGCGCGAATGTCTTTGCAGCAGCGAATGCAGTTCCAAGGGACAGTGAAAACCAGGTAGGGCTTTCAGGGCTGGCAGCTTTCCTGTGGGCGTAATCGCTGGACGTTTCGAATTTGGCAGCCGGGATCTGCCAGAGTCACATAGGCATTGTTGCATCATAACCATCCAAAGCTCTTGCAGAGCGCGAATGTCTGTGCAGCAGCGAATGCAGTTAAAAGGGACAGTGAAAATCAGGTACAGTTCTGGCAGCTTTCGTGTGGGTACAATCTCTGGACGTTTCGAATTTTGTAGCCGGGCTCTGCCAGAGTCATATACGCATTGTTGCATCATAACCAACCAAGGCTTTTGCAGAGCGCGAATGTCTGTGCGGCAGCGAATGCAGTTCCAAGGGACAGTGAAAACCAGGTCGAGCTTTCAGTGCTGGCAGCTTTCGTGTGGGCGCAATCGCTGGACGTTTCGAATTTGGCAGCCGGGCTCTGCCAGAGTCACATAGGCATTGTTGCATCATAACCAACCAAAGCTCCTCCAGAGCGCGAATGTCTGTGCGGCAGCGAATGCAGTTCCAAGGGACAGTGAAAACCAGGTAGAGCTTTCAGTGCTGGCAGCTTTCGTATGGGCGCAATCGCTGGACGTTTCGAATTTGGCAGCCGGGCTCTGCCAGAGTCACATAGGCATTGTTGCATCATAACCATCCAAGGCTTTTGCAGAGCGCGAATGTCTGTGCGGCAGCGAATGCAGTTCCAAGGGACAGTGAAAACCAGGTAGGGCTTTCAGGGCTGGCACCTTTCGTGTGGGCGCAATCGCTGGACGTTTCGAATTTGGGAGCCGGGCTCTGCCAGAGTCACATAGGCATTGTTGCATCATAACCAAGCAAGGCTCTTGCAGAGCACGAATGTCTTTGCAGCAGCAAATGCAGTTCCAAGGGACAGTGAAAACCAGGTAGGGCTTTCAGGGCTGGCAGCTTTCCTGTGGGCGTAATCGCTGGACGTTTCGAATTTGGCAGCCGGGATCTGCCAGGGTCACATAGGCATTGTTGCATCATAACCATCCAAGGCTTTTGCAGAGCACAAATGTCTCTGCGGCAGCGAATGCAGTTCCAAGGGACAGTGAAAACCAGGTAGGGCTTTCAGGGCTGGCAGCTTTCGTGTGGGCGCAATCGCTGGACCTTTCGAATTTGGCAGCCGGGCTCTGCCAGAGTCACATAGGCATTGTTGCATCATAACCAACCAAAGTTCTTGCAGAGCGCGAATGTCTGTGTGGCAGCGAATGCAGTTCCAAGGGACAGTGAAAACCAGGTCGAGCTTTCAGTGCTGGCAGCTTTCGTGTGGGCGCAATCGCTGGACGTTTCGAATTTGGCAGCCGGGCTCTGCCAGAGTCACATAGGCATTGTTGCATCATAACCATCCAAGGCTTTTGCAGAGCACCAATGTCTCTGCGGCAGCGAATGCAGTTCCAAGGGACAGTGAAAACCAGGTCGAGCTTTCAGTGCTGGCAGCTTTCGTATGGGCGCAATCGCTGGACGTTTCGAATTTGGCAGCCGGGGTCTGTCAGAGTCATATAGGCATTGTTGCATCATAACCAACCAAAGCTCTTGCAGAGCGCGAATGTCTGAGCGGCAGCGAATGCAGTTCCAAGGGACAGTGAAAACCAGGTAGGGCTTTCAGGGCTGGCAGCTTTCGTGTGGGCGCAATCGCTGGACGTTTCAAATTTGGCAGCCGGGCTCTGCCAGAGTCACATAGGCATTGTTGCATCATAACCATCCAAAGCTCTTGCAGAGTGCGAATGTCTGTGCAGCAGCGAATGCAGTTAAAAGGGACAGTGAAAATCAGGTACAGATTTCAGTTCTGGCAGCTTTCGTGTGGGCACAATCTCTGGACGTTTCGCATTTTGTAGCCGGGCTCTGCCAGAGTCACATAGGCATTGTTGCATCATAACCAACCAAAGCTCCTCCAGAGAGCGAATGTCTGTGCGGCAGCGAATGCAGTTCCAAGGGACAGTGAAAACCAGGTAGAGCTTTCAGTGCTGGCAGCTTTCGTGTGGGCGCAATCGCTGGACGTTTCGAATTTGGCAGCCGGGCTCTGCCAGAGTCACATAGGCATTGTTGCATCATAACCAACCAAGGCTTTTGCAGAGTGCGAATGTCTGTGCGGCAGCGAATGCAGTTCCAAGGGACAGTAAAAACCAGGTAGGGCTTTCAGGGCTGGCAGCTTTCGTGTGGGCGCAATCGCTGGACGTTTCGAATTTGGCAGCCGGGCTCTGCCAGAGTCACATAGGCATTGTTACATCATAACCAACCAAGGCTTTTGCAGAGCGCGAATATCTGTGTGGCAGCGAATGCAGTTCCAAGGGACAGTGAAAACCAGGTAGGGCTTTCAGAGCTGGCAGCTTTCCTGTGGGCGCAATCGCTGGATGTTTCGAATTTGGCAGCCGGGCTCTGCCAGAGTCACAAAGGCATTGTTTTATCATAACCATCCAAGGCTTTTGCAGAGCACCAATGTCTCTGCGGCAGAGAATGCAGTTCCAAGGGACAGTGAAAACTAGGTAGAGCTTTCAGTGCTGGCAGCTTTCGTATGGGCGCAATCGCTGGACGTTTCGAATTTGGCAGCCGGGCTCTGCCAGGGTCACATAGGCATTGTTGCATCATAACCAAGCAAGGCTCTTGCAGAGCGCGAATGTCTTTGCAGCAGCGAATGCAGTTCCAAGGGACAGTGAAAACCAGGTAGGGCTTTCAGGGCTGGCAGCTTTCCTGTGGGCTTAATCGCTGGACGTTTCGAATTTGGCAGCCGGGATCTGCCAGAGTCACATAGGTATAGTTGCATCATAACCATCCAAAGCTCTTGCAGATCGCGAATGTCTGTGCAGCAGCGAATGCAGTTAAAAGGGACAGTGAAAATCAGGTACAGATTTCAGTTCTGGCAGCTTTCGTGTGGGCACAATCTCTGGACGTTTCGCATTTTGTAGCCGGGCTCTGCCAGAGTCACATAGGCATTGTTGCATCATAACCATCCAAAGCTCTTGCAGATCGCGAATGTCTGTGCGGCAGCGAATGCAGTTCCAAGGGACAGTGAAAACCAGGTCGAGCTTTCAGTGCTGGCAGCTTTCGTGTGGGTGCAATCGCTGCACGTTTCGAATTTGGCAGCCGGGCTCTGCCAGAGTCACATAGGCATTGTTACATCATAACCAACCAAGGCTTTTGCAGAGCACGAATGTCTGTTCGGCAGCGAATGCAGTTCCAAGGGACAGTGAAAACCAGGTAGGGCTTTCAGGGCTGGCAGCTTTCGTGTGGGCGCAATCGCTGGACGTTTCGACTTTGGCAGCCGGGCTCTGCCAGAGTCACATAGGCATTGTTGCATCATAACCAACCAAAGCTCTTGCAGAGCGCGAATGTCTTTGCAGCAGCAAATGCAGTTCCAAGGGACAGTGAAAACCAGGTAGGGCTTTCAGGGCTGGCAGCTTTCCTGTGGGCGTAATCGCTGGACGTTTCGAATTTGGCAGCCGGGATCTGCCAGGGTCACATAGGCATTGTTGCATCATAACCATCCAAGGCTTTTGCAGAGCACCAATGTCTCTGCGGCAGCGAATGCAGTTCCAAGGGACAGTGAAATCCAGGTAGCGCTTTCAGGGCTGGCAGCTTTTGTGTGGGCGCAATGGCTGGACGTTTCGAATTTGGCAGCCGGGCTCTGCCAGAGTCACATAGGCATTGTTGCATCATAACCATCCAAAGCTCTTGCAGAGCGCGAATGTCTGTGCAGCAGCGAATGCAGTTAAAAGGGACAGTGAAAATCAGGTACAGTTCTGGCAGCTTTCGTGTGGGCACAATCTCTGGACGTTTCGAATTTTGTAGCCGGGCTCTGCCAGAGTCATATACGCATTGTTGCATCATAACCAACCAAGGCTTTTGCAGAGCGCGAATGTCTGTGCGGCAGCGAATGCAGTTCCAAGGGACAGTGAAAACCAGGTCGAGCTTTCAGTGCTGGCAGCTTTCGTGTGGGCGCAATCGCTGGACGTTTCGAATTTGGCAGCCGGGCTCTGCCAGAGTCACATAGGCATTGTTGCATCATAACCAAACAAAGCTCCTCCAGAGCGCGAATGTCTGTGCGGCAGCGAATGCAGTTCCAAGGGACAGTGAAAACCAGGTAGAGCTTTCAGTGCTGGCAGCTTTCGTGTGGGCGCAATCGCTGGACGTTTCGAATTTGGCAGCCGGGCTCTGCCAGAGTCACAAAGGCATTGTTTTATCATAACCATCCAAGGCTTTTGCAGAGCACCACTGTCTCTGCGGCAGAGAATGCAGTTCCAAGGGACAGTGAAAACTAGGTCGAGCTTTCAGGGCTGGCAGCTTTCGTATGGGCGCAATCGCTGGACGTTTCGAATTTGGCAGCCGGGCTCTGCCAGGGTCACATAGGCATTGTTGCATCATAACCAACCAAGGCTTTTGCAGAGCGCGAATGTCTGTGCGGCAGCGAATGCAGTTCCAAGGGACAGTGAAAACCAGGTCGGGCTTTCAGGGCTGGCAGCTTTCGTGTCGGCGCAATCGCTGGACGTTTCGACTTTGGCAGCCGGGCTCTGCCAGAGTCACATAGGCATTGTTGCATCATAACCAAGCAAGGCTCTTGCAGAGCGCGAATGTCTTTGCAGCAGCGAATGCAGTTCCAAGGGACAGTGAAAACCAGGTAGGGCTTTCAGGGCTGGCAGCTTTCCTGTGGGCGTAATCGCTGGACGTTTCGAATTTGGCAGCCGGGATCTGCCAGAGTCACATAGGTATAGTTGCATCATAACCATCCAAAGCTCTTGCAGATCGCGAACGTCTGTGCAGCAGCGAATGCAGTTAAAAGGGACAGTGAAAATCAGGTACAGATTTCAGTTCTGGCAGCTTTCGTGTGGGCACAATCTCTGGACGTTTCGCATTTTGTAGCCGGGCTCTGCCAGAGTCACATAGGCATTGTTGCATCATAACCATCCAAAGCTCTTGCAGATCGCGAATGTCTGTGCGGCAGCGAATGCAGTTCCAAGGGACAGTGAAAACCAGGTCGAGCTTTCAGTGCTGGCAGCTTTCGTGTGGGTGCAATCGCTGGACGTTTCGAATTTGGCAGCCGGGCTCTGCCAGAGTCACATAGGCATTGTTACATCATAACCAACCAAGGCTTTTGCAGAGCACGAATGTCTGTTCGGCAGCGAATGCAGTTCCAAGGGACAGTGAAAACCAGGTAGGGCTTTCAGGGCTGGCAGCTTTCGTGTGGGCGCAATCGCTGGACTTTTCGACTTTGGCAGCCGGGCTCTGCCAGAGTCACATAGGCATTGTTGCATCATAACCAACCAAAGCTCTTGCAGAGCGCGAATGTCTTTGCAGCAGCGAATGCAGTTCCAAGGGACAGTGAAAACCAGGTAGGGCTTTCAGGGCTGGCAGCTTTCCTGTGGGCGTAATCGCTGGACGTTTCGAATTTGGCAGCCGGGATCTGCCAGGGTCACATAGGCATTGTTGCATCATAACCATCCAAGGCTTTTGCAGAGCACCAATGTCTCTGCGGCAGCGAATGCAGTTCCAAGGGACAGTGAAATCCAGGTAGCGCTTTCAGGGCTGGCAGCTTTTGTGTGGGCGTAATGGCTGGACGTTTCGAATTTGGCAGCCGGGCTCTGCCAGAGTCACATAGGCATTGTTGCATCATAACCATCCAAAGCTCTTGCAGAGCGCGAATGTCTGTGCAGCAGCGAATGCAGTTAAAAGGGACAGTGAAAATCAGGTACAGTTCTGGCAGCTTTCGTGTGGGCACAATCTCTGGACGTTTCGAATTTTGTAGCCGGGCTCTGCCAGAGTCATATACGCATTGTTGCATCATAACCAACCAAAGCTCCTCCAGAGCGCGAATGTCTGTGCGGCAGCGAATGCAGTTCCAAGGGACAGTGAAAACCAGGTCGAGCTTTCAGTGCTGGCAGCTTTCGTGTGGGCGCAATCGCTGGACGTTTCGAATTTGGCAGCCGGGCTCTGCCAGAGTCACATAGGCATTGTTGCATCATAACCAACCAAGGCTTTTGCAGAGCGCGAATGTCTGTGCGGCAGCGAATGCAGTTCCAAGGGACAGTGAAAACCAGGTAGGGCTTTCAGTGCTGGCAGCTTTCGTGTGGGCGCAATCGCTGGACGTTTCGAATTTGGGAGCCGGGCTCTGCCAGAGTCACAAAGGCATTGTTTTATCATAACCATCCAAGGCTTTTGCAGAGCACCACTGTCTCTGCGGCAGAGAATGCAGTTCCAAGGGACAGTGAAAACTAGGTCGAGCTTTCAGGGCTGGCAGCTTTCGTATGGGCGCAATCGCTGGACGTTTCGAATTTGGCAGCCGGGCTCTGCCAGGGTCACATAGGCATTGTTGCATCATAACCAACCAAGGCTTTTGCAGAGCGCGAATGTCTGTGCGGCAGCGAATGCAGTTCCAAGGGACAGTGAAAACCAGGTCGGGCTTTCAGGGCTGGCAGCTTTCGTGTCGGCGCAATCGCTGGACGTTTCGACTTTGGCAGCCGGGCTCTGCCAGAGTCACATAGGCATTGTTGCATCATAACCAAGCAAGGCTCTTGCAGAGCGCGAATGTCTTTGCAGCAGCGAATGCAGTTCCAAGGGACAGTGAAAACCAGGTAGGGCTTTCAGGGCTGGCAGCTTTCCTGTGGGCGTAATCGCTGGACGTTTCGAATTTGGCAGCCGGGATCTGCCAGAGTCACATAGGTATAGTTGCATCATAACCATCCAAAGCTCTTGCAGATCGCGAACGTCTGTGCAGCAGCGAATGCAGTTAAAAGGGACAGTGAAAATCAGGTACAGATTTCAGTTCTGGCAGCTTTCGTGTGGGCACAATCTCTGGACGTTTCGCATTTTGTAGCCGGGCTCTGCCAGAGTCACATAGGCATTGTTGCATCATAACCATCCAAAGCTCTTGCAGATCGCGAATGTCTGTGCGGCAGCGAATGCAGTTCCAAGGGACAGTGAAAACCAGGTCGAGCTTTCAGTGCTGGCAGCTTTCGTGTGGGTGCAATCGCTGGACGTTTCGAATTTGGCAGCCGGGCTCTGCCAGAGTCACATAGGCATTGTTACATCATAACCAACCAAGGCTTTTGCAGAGCACGAATGTCTGTTCGGCAGCGAATGCAGTTCCAAGGGACAGTGAAAACCAGGTAGGGCTTTCAGGGCTGGCAGCTTTCGTGTGGGCGCAATCGCTGGACTTTTCGACTTTGGCAGCCGGGCTCTGCCAGAGTCACATAGGCATTGTTGCATCATAACCAACCAAAGCTCTTGCAGAGCGCGAATGTCTTTGCAGCAGCGAATGCAGTTCCAAGGGACAGTGAAAACCAGGTAGGGCTTTCAGGGCTGGCAGCTTTCCTGTGGGCGTAATCGCTGGACGTTTCGAATTTGGCAGCCGGGATCTGCCAGGGTCACATAGGCATTGTTGCATCATAACCATCCAAGGCTTTTGCAGAGCACCAATGTCTCTGCGGCAGCGAATGCAGTTCCAAGGGACAGTGAAATCCAGGTAGCGCTTTCAGGGCTGGCAGCTTTTGTGTGGGCGTAATGGCTGGACGTTTCGAATTTGGCAGCCGGGCTCTGCCAGAGTCACATAGGCATTGTTGCATCATAACCATCCAAAGCTCTTGCAGAGCGCGAATGTCTGTGCAGCAGCGAATGCAGTTAAAAGGGACAGTGAAAATCAGGTACAGTTCTGGCAGCTTTCGTGTGGGCACAATCTCTGGACGTTTCGAATTTTGTAGCCGGGCTCTGCCAGAGTCATATACGCATTGTTGCATCATAACCAACCAAAGCTCCTCCAGAGCGCGAATGTCTGTGCGGCAGCGAATGCAGTTCCAAGGGACAGTGAAAACCAGGTCGAGCTTTCAGTGCTGGCAGCTTTCGTGTGGGCGCAATCGCTGGACGTTTCGAATTTGGCAGCCGGGCTCTGCCAGAGTCACATAGGCATTGTTGCATCATAACCAACCAAGGCTTTTGCAGAGCGCGAATGTCTGTGCGGCAGCGAATGCAGTTCCAAGGGACAGTGAAAACCAGGTAGGGCTTTCAGGGCTGGCAGATTTCGTGTGGGCGCAATCGCTCGACGTTTCGAATTTGGGAGCCGGCCTCTGCCAGAGTCACATAGGCATTGTTACATCATAACCAACCAAGGCTTTTGCAGAGCGCGAATGTCTGTGTGGCAGCGAATGCAGTTCCAAGGGACAGTGAAAACCAGGTAGGGCTTTCAGGGCTGGCAGCTTTCCTGTGGGCGCAATCGCTGGATGTTTCGAATTTGGCAGCCGGGCTCTGCCAGAGTCACATAGGCATTGTTGTATCATAACCATCCAAGACTTTTGCAGAGCACCAATGTCTCTGCGGCAGAGAATGCAGTTCCAAGGGACAGTGAAAACCAGGTAGGGCTTTCAGGGCTGGCAGCATTCGTGTGGGCGCAATCGCTGGACATTTCGACTTTGGCAGCCGGGCTCTGCCAGAGTCACATAGGCATTGTTGCATCATAACCAAACAAGGCTCTTGCAGAGCACCAATGTCTCTGCAGCAGCGAATGCAGTTCCAAGGGACAGTGAAAACCAGGTAGGGCTTTCAGGGCTGGCAGCTTTCGTGTGGGCGCAATGGGTGGACGTTTCGAATTTGGTAGCCGGGCTCTGCCAGAGTCACATAGGCATTGTTGCATCATAACCAACCAAAGCTCCTCCAGAGCGCGAATGTCTGTGCGGCAGCGAGTGCAGTTCCAAGGGACAGTGAAAACCAGGTCGAGCTTTCAGTGCTGGCAGCTTTCGTGTGGGCGCAATCGCTGGACTTTTCGAATTTGGCAGCCGGGCTCTGCCAGAGTCACATAGGCATTGTTGCATCATAACCAACCAAGGCTTTTGCAGAGCACGAATGTCTGTTCGGCAGCGAATGCAGTTCCAAGGGACAGTGAAAACCAGGTAGGGCTTTCAAGGCTGGCAGCTTTCGTGTGGGCGCAATCGCTGGACGTTTCGACTTTGGCAGCCGGGCTCTGCCAGAGTCACATAGGCATTGTTGCATCATAGCCATCCAAAGCTCTTGCAGAGCGCGAATGTCTGTGCAGCAGCGAATGCAGTTAAAAGGGACATTGAAAATCATGTACAGTTCTGGCAGCCTTCGTGTGGGCACAATCGCTGGACGTTTCGAATTTTGAAGCCGGGCTCTGCCAGAGTCACATAGGCATTGTTGCATCATAACCAACCAAAGCTCCTCCAGAGCGCGAATGTCTGTGCGGCAGCGAATGCAGTTCCAAGGGACAGTGAAAACCAGGTCGAGCTTTCAGTGCTGGCAGCTTTCGTGTGGGCGCAATCGCTGGACGTTTCGAATTTGGCAGCCGGGCTCTGCCAGAGTCACATAGGCATTGTTGCATCATAACCAAGCAAGGCTCTTGCAGAGCGCGAATGTCTTTGCAGCAGCGAATGCAGTTCCAAGGGACAGTGAAAACCAGGTAGGGCTTTCAGGGCTGGCAGCTTTCCTGTGGGCGTAATCGCTGGACGTTTCGAATTTGGCAGCCGGGATCTGCCAGGGTCACATAGGCATTGTTGCATCATAACCATCCAAGGCTTTTGCAGAGCACAAATGTCTCTGCGGCAGCGAATGCAGTTCCAAGGGACAGTGAAAACCAGGTAGGGCTTTCAGGGCTGGCAGCTTTCGTGTGGGCGCAATCGCTGGACGTTTCGAATTTGGGAGCCGGGCTCTGCCAGAGTCACAAAGGCATTGTTTTATCATAACCATCCAAGGCTTTTGCAGAGCACCAATGTCTCTGCGGCAGAGAATGCAGTTCCAAGGGACAGTGAAAACTAGGTCGAGCTTTCAGTGCTGGCAGCTTTCGTATGGGCGCAATCGCTGGACGTTTCGAATTTGGCAGCCGGGCTCTGCCAGGGTCACATAGGCATTGTTGCATCATAAACAACCAAGGCTTTTGCAGAGCGCGAATGTCTGTGCGGCAGCGAATGCAGTTCCAAGGGACAGTGAAAACCAGGTCGGGCTTTCAGGGCTGGCAGCTTTCGTGTCGGCGCAATCGCTGGACGTTTCGAATTTGGGAGCCGGGGTCTGTCAGAGTCATATAGGCATTGTTGCATCATAACCAACCAAAGCTCTTGCAGAGCGCGAATGTCTGTGCGGCAGCGAATGCAGTTCCAAGGGACAGTGAAAACCAGGTCGAGCTTTCAGTGCTGGCAGCTTTCGTATGGGCGCAATCGCTGGACGTTTCGAATTTGGCAGCCGGGCTCTGCCAGAGTCACATAGGCATTGTTGCATCATAACCAACCAAGGCTTTTGCAGAGAACGAATGTCTGTTCGGCAGCGAATGCAGTTCCAAGGGACAGTGAAAACCAGGTTGGGCTTTCAGCGCTGGCAGCTTTCGTGTGGGCGCAATCGCTGGACGTTTCGACTTTGGCAGCCGGGCTCTGCCAGAGTCACATAGGCATTGTTGCATCATAACCAAACAAGGCTCTTGCAGAGCGCGAATGTCTTTGCAGCAGCGAATGCAGTGCCAAGGGACAGTGAAAACCAGGTAGGGCTTTCAGGGCTGGCAGCTTTCCTGTGGGCGTAATCGCTGGACGTTTCGAATTTGGCAGCCGGGATCTGCCAGAGTCACATAGGCATAGTTGCATCATAACCATCCAAAGCTCTTGCAGAGCGCGAATGTCTGTGCAGCAGCGAATGCAGTTAAAAGGGACAGTGAAAATCAGGTACAGATTTCAGTTCTGGCAGGTTTCGTGTGGGCACAATCTCTGGACGTTTCGCATTTTGTAGCCGGGCTCTGCCAGACTCACATAGGTATTGTTGCATCATAACCAACCAAGGCTCCTCCAGAGCGCGAATGTCTTTGCGGCAGCGAATGCAGTTCCAAGGGACAGTGAAAACTAGGTCGAGCTTTCAGTGCTGGCAGCTTTCGTATGGGCGCAATCGCTGGACGTTTCGAATTTGGCAGCCGGGCTCTGCCAGGGTCACATAGGCATTGTTGCATCATAACCAACCAAGGCTTTTGCAGAGCGCGAATATCTTTGCAGCAGCGAATGCAGTTCCAAGGGACAGTGAAAACCAGGTAGGGCTTTCAGGGCTGGCAGCTTTCCTGTGGGCGTAATCGCTGGACGTTTCGAATTTGGCAGCCGGGATCTGCCAGAGTCACATAGGTATAGTTGCATCATAACCATCCAAAGCTCTTGCAGATCGCGAATGTCTGTGCAGCAACGAATGCAGTTAAAAGGGACAGTGAAAATCACGTACAGATTTCAGTTCTGGCAGCTTTCGTGTGGGCACAATCTCTGGACGTTTCGCATTTTGTAGCCGGGCTCTGCCAGAGTCACATAGGCATTGTTGCATCATAACCAACCAAAGCTCCTCCGGAGCGCGAATGTCTGTGCGGCAGCGAATGCAGTTCCAAGGGACAGTGAAAACCAGGTCGAGCTTTCAGTGCTGGCAGCTTTCGTATGGGCGCAATCGCTGGACGTTTCGAATTTGGCAGCCGGGCTCTGCCAGGGTCACATAGGCATTGTTGCATCATAACCAACCAAGGCTTTTGCAGAGCGCGAATGTCTGTGCGGCAGCGAATGCAGTTCCAAGGGACAGTGAAAACCAGGTAGGGCTTTCAGGGCTGGCAGCTTTCGTGTGGGCGCAATCGCTGGACGTTTCGAATTTGGGAGCCGGGCTCTGCCAGAGTCACATAGGCATTGTTGCATCATAACCATCCAAAGCTCTTGCAGATCGCGAATGTCTTTGCAGCAGCGAATGCAGTTCCAAGGGACAGTGAAAACCAGGTAGGGCTTTCAGGGCTGGCAGCTTTCCTGTGGGCGTAATCGCTGGACGTTTCGAATTTGGCAGCCGGGCTCTGCCAGAGTCACATAGGCATTGTTGCATCATAACCATCCAAAGCTCTTGCAGAGCGCGAATGTCTGTGCGGCAGCGAATGCAGTTCCAAGGGACAGTGAAAACCAGGTAGGGCTTTCAGGGCTGGCAGCTTTCCTGTGGGCGCAATGGGTGGACGTTTCGAATTTGGCAGCCGGGCTCTGCCAGAGTCACATAGGCATTGTTGCATCATAACCAACCAAAGCTCCTTCAGAGCGCGAATGTCTGTGCGGCAGCGAATGCAGTTCCAAGGGACAGTGAAAACCAGGTCGAGCTTTCAGTGCTGGCAGCTTTCGTGTGGGCGCAATCGCTGGACGTTTCGAATTTGGCAGCCGGGCTCTGCCAGAGTCACATAGGCATTGTTGCATCATAACCAACCAAGGCATTTGCAGATCGCGAATATCTGTGTGGCAGCGAATGCAGTTCCAAGGGACAGTGAAAACCAGGTAGGGCTTTCAGGGCTGGCAGCTTTTGTTTGGGCGCAATCGCTGGACGTTTCAAATTTGGCAGCCGTGCTCTGCCAGAGTCACATAGGCATTGTTGCATCATAACCATCCAAAGCTCTTGCAGATCGCGAATGTCTGTGCGGCAGCGAATGCAGTTAAAAGGGACAGTGAAAATCAGGTACAGATTTCAGTTCTGGCAGCTTTCGTGTGGGCGCAATCGCTGGACGTTTCGAATTTGGCAGCTGGGCTCTGCCAGAGTCACATAGGCATTGTTGCATCATAACCAACCAAAGCTCCTCCAGAGCGCGAATGTCTGTGCGGCAGCGAATGCAGTTCCAAGGGACAGTGAAAACCAGGTCGAGCTTTCAGTGCTGGCAGCTTTCGTGTGGGCGCAATCGCTGGACGTTTCGAATTTGGCAGCCGGGCTCTGCCAGAGTCACATAGGCATTGTTGCATCATAACCAACCAAGGCTTTTGCAGAGCGCGAATGTCTGTGCGGCAGCGAATGCAGTTAAAAGGGGCAGTGAAAATCATGTACAGTTCTGGCAGCTTTCGTGTGGGCACAATCGCTGGACGTTTCGAATTTTGTAGCCGGGCTCTGCCAGAGTCACATAGGCATTGTTGCATCATAACCATCCAAGGCTTTTGCAGAGCACCAATGTCTCTGCAGCAGCGAATGCAGTTCCAAGGGACAGTGGAAACCAGGTAGCGCTTTCAGGGCTGGCAGCTTTCGTGTGGGCGCAGTGGCTGGACGTTTCAAATTTGGCAGCCGGGATCTGCCAGAGTCACATAGGCATTGTTGCATCATAACCATCCAAAGCTCTTGCAGAGCGCGAATGTCTGTGCAGCAGCGAATGCAGTTAAAAGGGACAGTGAAAATCAGGTACAGTTCTGGCAGCTTTCGTGTGGGCACAATCGCTGGACGTTTCGAATTTTGTAGCCGGGCTCTGCCAGAGTCACATAGGCATTGTTGCATCATAACCAACCAAAGCTCCTCCAGAGCGCGAATGTCTGTGCGGCAGCGAATGCAGTTCCAAGGGACAGTGAAAACCAGGTCGAGCTTTCAGTGCTGGCAGCTTTCGTGTGGGCGCAATCGCTGGACGTTTCGAATTTGGCAGCCGGGCTCTGCCAGAGTCACATAGGCATTGTTGCATCATAACCAACCAAGGCTTTTGCAGAGCGCGAATGTCTGTGCGGCAGCGAATGCAGTTCCAAGGGACAGTGAAAACCAGGTAGGGCTTTCAGTGCTGGCAGCTTTCCTGTGGGCGCAATCACTGGACGTTTCGAATTTGGCAGCCGGGCTCTGCCAGAGTCACATAGGCATTGTTGCATCATAACCAACCAAGGCTTTTGCAGAGCGCGAATGTCTGTGCGGCAGCGAATGCAGTTCCAAGGGACAGTGAAAACCAGGTAGGGCTTTCAGGGCTGGCAGCTTTCGTGTGGGCGCAATCGCTGGACGTTTCGAATTTGGGAGCCGGGCTCTGTCAGAGTCACATAGGCATTGTTACATCATAACCAACCAAGGCTTTTGCAGAGCGCGAATGTCTGTGTGGCAGCGAATGCAGTTCCAAGGGACAGTGAAAACCAGGTAGGGCTTTCAGGGCTGGCAGCTTTCGTGTGGGCGCAATCGCTGGACGTTTCGAATTTGGCAGCCGGGATCTGCCAGAGTCACATAGGCATAGTTGCATAATAACCATCCAAAGCTCTTGCAGATCGCCAATGTCTGTGCAGCAGCGAATGCAGTTAAAAGGGACAGTGAAAATCAGGTACAGATTTCAGTTCTGGCAGCTTTCGTGTGGGCACAATCTCTGGACGTTTCGCATTTTGTAGCTGGGCTCTGCCAGACTCACATAGGCATTGTTGCATCATAACCAACAAAGCTCCTCCAGAGCGCGAATGTCTGTGCGGCAGCGAATGCAGTTCCAAGGGACAGTGAAAACCAGGTCGAGCTTTCAGTGCTGGCAGCTTTCGTATGGGCGCAAACGCTGGACGTTTCGAATTTGGCAGCCGGGCTCTGCCAGGGTCACATAGGCATTGTTGCATCATAACCAACCAAGGCTTTTGGAGAGCGCGAATGTCTGTGCGGCAGCGAATGCAGTTCCAAGGGACAGTGAAAACCAGGTAGGGCTTTCAGGGCTGGCAGCTTTCGTGTGGGCGCAATCGCTGGACGTTTCGAATTTGGGAGCCGGACTCTGCCAGAGTCACATAGGCATTGTTGCATCATAACCAAGCAAGGCTCTTGCAGAGCGCGAATGTCTTTGCAGCAGCGAATGCAGTTCCAAGGGACAGTGAAAACCAGGTAGCGCTTTCAGGGCTGGCAGCTTTCCTGTGGGCGTAATCGCTGGACGTTTCGAATTTGGCAGCCGGGATCTGCCAGAGTCACATAGGCATTGTTGCATCATAACCATCCAAGGCTTTTGCAGAGCACCAATGTCTGTGCGGCAGCGAATGCAGTTCCAAGGGACAGTGAAAACCAGGTAGGGCTTTCAGGGCTGGCAGGTTTCGTGCGGGCGCAATGGGTGGACGTTTCGAATTTGGGAGACGGACTCTGCCAGAGTCACATAGGCATTGTTGCATCATAACCAACCAAAGCTCCTCCAGAGCGCGAATGTCTGTGCGGCAGCGAATGCAGTTCCAAGGGACAGTGAAAACCAGGTAGGGCTTTCAGGGCTGGCAGCTTTCGTGTGGGCGCAATCGCTGGACGGTTCGAATTTGGCAGCCGGGCTCTGCCAGGGTCACATAGGCATTGTTGCATCATAACCAACCAAGGCTTTTGCAGAGCGCGAATGTCTGTGCGGCAGCGAATGCAGTTCCAAGGGACAGTGAAAACCAGGTAGGTGTTTCAGGGCTGGCAGCTTTCGTGTGGGCGCAATCGCTGGACGTTTCGAATTTGGGAGCCGGGCTCTGCCAGAGTCACATAGGCATTGTTACATAATAACCAACCAAGTCTTTTGCAGAGCGCGAATATCTGTGTGGCAGCGAATGCAGTTCCAAGGGACAGTGAAAACCAGGTAGGGCTTTCAGGGCTGGCAGCTTTCCTGTGGGCGCAATCGCTGGATGTTTCGAATTTGGCAGCCGGGCTCTGCCAGAGTCACATAGGCATTGTTGCATCATAACCATCCAAAGCTCTTGCAGAGCGCGCATGTCTGTGCAGCAGCGAATGCAGTTCCAAAGGACAGTGAAAACCAGGTAGGGCTTTCAGGGCTGGCAGCTTTTGTGTGGGCGCAATCGCTGGACGTTTCAAATTTGGCAGCCGTGCTCTGCCAGAGTCACATAGGCATTGTTGCATCATAACCATCCAAAGCTCTTGCAGATCGCGAATGTCTGTGCGGCAGCGAATGCACTTAAAAGGGACAGTGAAAATCAGGTACAGACTCCAGTTCTGGCAGCTTTCGTGTGGGCACAATCTCTGGACGTTTCGAAATTTGTAGACGGGCTCTGCCAGAGTCACATAGGCATTGTTGCATCATAACCAACCAAAGCTCCTCCAGAGCGCGAATGTCTGTGCGGCAGCGAATGCAGTTCCAAGGGACAGTGAAAACCAGGTCGAGCTTTCAGTGCTGGCAGCTTTCGTGTGGGCGCAATCGCTGGACGTTTCGAATTTGGCAGCCGGGCTCTGCCAGAGTCACATAGGCATTGTTGCATCATAACCAACCAAGGCTTTTGCAGAGCGCGAATGTCTGTGCGGCAGCGAATGCAGTTCCAAGGAACAGTGAAAACCAGGTAGGGCTTTCAGTGCTGGCAGCTTTCGTGTGGGCGCAATCGCTGGACGTTTCGAATTTGGCAGCCGGGCTCTGCCAGAGTCACATAGGCATTGTTGCATCATAACCAACCAAGGTTTTTGCAGAGCGCGAATGTTTGTGCGGCAGCGAATGCAGTTCCAAGGGACAGTGAAAACCAGGTAGGGCTTTCAGGGCTGGCAGCTTTCGTGTGGGCGCAATAGCTGGACGTTTCGAATTTGGGAGCCGGGCTCTGCCAGAGTCACATAGGCATTGTTACATCATAACCAACCAAGGCTTTTGCAGAGCGCGAATATCTGTGCGGCAGCGAATGCAGTTCCAAGGGACAGTGAAAACCAGGTAGATCTTTCAGGGCTGGCAGCTTTCGTGTGGGCGCAATCGCTGGACGTTTCGAATTTGGGAGCCGGGCTCTGCCAGAGTCACATAGGCATTGTTGCATCATAACCAAGCAAGGCTCTTGCAGAGCGCGAATGTCTTTGCAGCAGCGAATGCAGTTCCAAGGGACAGTGAAAACCAGGTAGGGCTTTCAGGGCTGGCAGCTTTCCTGTGGGCGTAATCGCTGGACGTTTCGAATTTGGCAGCCGGGATCTGCCAGAGTCACATAGGCATAGTTGCATCATAACCATCCAAGGCTTTTGCAGAGAACCAATGTCTCTGCGGCAGCGAATGCAGTTCCAAGGGACAGTGAAAACCAGGTAGGGCTTTCAGGGCTGGCAGCTTTCGTGTGGGCGCAATGGGTGGACGTTTCGCATTTTGTAGCCGGGCTCTGCCAGAGTCACATAGGCATTGTTGCATCATAACCAACCAAAGCTCCTCCAGAGCGCGAATGTCTGTGCGGCAGCGAATGCAGTTCCAAGGGACAGTGAAAACCAGGTCGAGCTTTCAGTGCTGGCAGCTTTCGTGTGGGCGCAATCGCTGGACTTTTCGAATTTGGCAGCCGGGCTCTGCCAGAGTCACATAGGCATTGTTGCATCATAACCAACCAAGGCTTTTGCAGAGCACGAATGTCTGTTCGGCAGCGAATGCAGTTCCACGGGACAGTGAAAACCAGGTATGGCTTTCAGGGCTGGCAGCTTTCGTGTGGGCGCAATCGCTGGACGTTTCGAATTTGGCAGCCGGGCTCTGCCAGAGTCACATAGGCATTGTTGCATCATAACCAAGCAAGGCTCTTGCAGAGCGCGAATGTCTTTGCAGCAGCGAATGCAGTTCCAAGGGACAGTGAAAACCAGGTAGGGCTTTTAGGGCTGGCAGCTTTCCTGTGGGCGTAATCGCTGGACGTTTCGGATTTGGCAGCCGGGATCTGCCAGGGTCACATAGGCATTGTTGCATCATAACCATCCAAGGCTTTTGCAGAGCACCAATGTCTCTGCGGCAGCGAATGCAGTTCCAAGGCACAGTGGAAACCAGGTAGCGCTTTCAGGGCTGGCAGCTTTCGTGTGGGCGCAATGGCTGGACGTTTCAAATTTGGCAGCCGGGCTCTGCCAGAGTCACATAGGCATTGTTGCATCATAACCAACCAAGGCTCTTGCAGAGCGCGAATGTCTGTGCAGCAGCGAATGCAGTTAAAAGGGACAGTGAAAATCAGGTACAGTTCTGGCAGCTTTCGTGTGGGCACAATCTCTGGACGTTTCGAATTTTGTAGCCGGGCTCTGCCAGAGTCACATAGGCATTGTTGCATCATAACCAACCAAAGCTCCTCCAGAGCGCGAATGTCTGTGCGGCAGCGAATGCAGTTCCAAGGGACAGTGAAAACCAGGTCGAGCTTTCAGGGCTGGCAGCTTTCGTGTGGGCGCAATCGCTGGACGTTTCGAATTTGGCAGCCGGGCTCTGCCAGAGTCACATAGGCATTGTTGCATCATTACCAACCAAAGCTTTTGCAGAGCGCGAATGTCTGTGCGGCAGCGAATGCAGTTCCAAGGGACAGTGAAAACCAGGTAGGGCTTTCAGTGCTGGCAGCTTCCGTGTGGGCGCAATCGCTGGACGTTTCGAATTTGGCAGCCGGGCTCTGCCAGAGTCACATAGGCATTGTTGCATCATAACCAACCAAGGCTTATGCAGAGCGCGAATGTCTGTGCGGCAGCGAATGCAGTTCCAAGGGACAGTGAAAACCAGCTAGAGCTTTCAGGGCTGGCAGCTTTCGTGTGGGCGCAATCGCTGGACGTTTCGAATTTGGGAGCCGGGCTCTGCCAGAGTCACATAGGCATTGTTGCATCATAACCAACCAAGGCTTTTGCAGAGCGCGAATGTCTCTGCGGCAGCGAATGCAGTTCCAAGGCACAGTGGAAACCAGGTAGCGCTTTCAGGGCTGGCAGCTTTCGTGTGGGCGCAATGGCTGGACGTTTCAAATTTGGCAGCCGGGCTCTGCCAGAGTCACATAGGCATTGTTGCATCATAACCAACCAAGGCTCTTGCAGAGCGCGAATGTCTGTGCGGCAGCGAATGCAGTTAAAAGGGACAGTGAAAATCAGGTACAGTTCTGGCAGCTTTCGTGTGGGCACAATCTCTGGACGTTTCGAATTTTGTAGCCGGGCTCTGCCAGAGTCACATAGGCATTGTTGCATCATAACCAACCAAAGCTCCTCCAGAGCGCGAATGTCTGTGCGGCAGCGAATGCAGTTCCAAGGGACAGTGAAAACCAGGTCGAGCTTTCAGGGCTGGCAGCTTTCGTGTGGGCGCAATCGCTGGACGTTTCGAATTTGGCAGCCGGGCTCTGCCAGAGTCACATAGGCATTGTTGCATCATTACCAACCAAAGCTTTTGCAGAGCGCGAATGTCTGTGCGGCAGCGAATGCAGTTCCAAGGGACAGTGAAAACCAGGTAGGGCTTTCAGTGCTGGCAGCTTCCGTGTGGGCGCAATCGCTGGACGTTTCGAATTTGGCAGCCGGGCTCTGCCAGAGTCACATAGGCATTGTTGCATCATAACCAACCAAGGCTTATGCAGAGCGCGAATGTCTGTGCGGCAGCGAATGCAGTTCCAAGGGACAGTGAAAACCAGCTAGAGCTTTCAGGGCTGGCAGCTTTCGTGTGGGCGCAATCGCTGGACGTTTCGAATTTGGGAGCCGGGCTCTGCCAGAGTCACATAGGCATTGTTGCATCATAACCAACCAAGGCTTTTGCAGAGCGCGAATGTCTCTGCGGCAGCGAATGCAGTTCCAAGGCACAGTGGAAACCAGGTAGCGCTTTCAGGGCTGGCAGCTTTCGTGTGGGCGCAATGGCTGGACGTTTCAAATTTGGCAGCCGGGCTCTGCCAGAGTCACATAGGCATTGTTGCATCATAACCAAGCAAGGCTCTTGCAGAGCGCGAATGTCTGTGCGGCAGCGAATGCAGTTAAAAGGGACAGTGAAAATCAGGTACAGTTCTGGCAGCTTTCGTGTGGGCACAATCTCTGGACGTTTCGAATTTTGTAGCCGGGCTCTGCCAGAGTCACATAGGCATTGTTGCATCATAACCAACCAAAGCTCCTCCAGAGCGCGAATGTCTGTGCGGCAGCGAATGCAGTTCCAAGGGACAGTGAAAACCAGGTCGAGCTTTCAGGGCTGGCAGCTTTCGTGTGGGCGCAATCGCTGGACGTTTCGAATTTGGCAGCCGGGCTCTGCCAGAGTCACATAGGCATTGTTGCATTATTACCAACCAAAGCTTTTGCAGAGCGCGAATGTCTGTGCGGCAGCGAATGCAGTTCCAAGGGACAGTGAAAACCAGGTAGGGCTTTCAGTGCTGGCAGCTTCCGTGTGGGCGCAATCGCTGGACGTTTCGAATTTGGCAGCCGGGCTCTGCCAGAGTCACATAGGCATTGTTGCATCATAACCAACCAAGGCTTATGCAGAGCGCGAATGTCTGTGCGGCAGCGAATGCAGTTCCAAGGGACAGTGAAAACCAGCTAGAGCTTTCAGGGCTGGCAGCTTTCGTGTGGGCGCAATCGCTGGACGTTTCGAATTTGGGAGCCGGGCTCTGCCAGAGTCACATAGGCATTGTTGCATCATAACCAACCAAGGCTTTTGCAGAGCGCGAATGTCTGTGTGGCAGCGAATGCAGTTCCAAGGGACAGTGAAAACCAGGTAGGGCTTTCAGGGCTGGCAGCTTTCGTGTGGGCGCAATCGCTGGATGTTTCGAATTTGGCAGCCGGGCTCTGCCAGAGTCACATAGGCATTGTTGTATCATAACCATCCAAGGCTTTTGCAGAGCACCAATGTCTCTGCGGCAGAGAATGCAGTTCCAAGGCACAGTGAAAACCAGGTAGGGCTTTCAGGGCTGGCAGCTTTCGTGTGGGCGCAATCGCTGGACGTTTCAAATTTGGCAGCCGGGCTCTGCCAGAGTCACATAGGCATAGTTGCATCATAACCATCCAAAGCTCTTGCAGATCGCGAATGTCTGTGCAGCAGCGAATGCAGTTAAAAGGGACAGTGAAAATCAGGTACAGTTCTGGCAGCTTCCGTGTGGGCACAATCTCTGGACGTTTCGCATTTTGTAGCCGGGCTCTGCCAGAGTCACATAGGCATTGTTGCATCATAACCAACCAAAGCTCCTCCAGATCGCGAATGTCTGTGCGGCAGCGAATGCAGTTCCAAGGGACAGTGAAAACCAGGTAGGGCTTTCAGGGCTGGCAGCTTTTGTGTGGGCGCAATCGCTGGACGTTTCAAATTTGGCAGCCGTGCTCTGCCAGAGTCACATAGGCATTGTTGAATCATAACCATCCAAAGCTCTTGCAGATCGCAAATGTCTGTGCGGCAGCGAATGCACTTAAACGGGACAGTGAAAATCAGGTACAGATTTCAGTTCTGGCAGCTTTCGTGTGGGCACAATCTCTGGACGTTTCGAATTTTCTAGCCGGGCTCTGCCAGAGTCACATAGGCATTGTTGCATCATAACCAACCAAAGCTCCTCCAGAGCGCGAATGTCTGTGCGGCAGCGAATGCAGTTCCAAGGAACAGTGAAAACCAGGTCGAGCTTTCAGTGCTGGCAGCTTTCGTGTGGGCGCAATCACTGGACTTTTCGAATTTGGCAGCCGGGCTCTGCCAGAGTCACATAGGCATTGTTGCATCATAACCAACCAAGGCTTTTGCAGAGCGCGAATGTCTGTGCGGCAGCGAATGCAGTTCCAAGGGACAGTGAAAACCAGGTAGGGCTTTCAGTGCTGGCAGCTTTCGTGTGGGCGCAATCGCTGGACGTTTCGAATTTGGCAGCCGGGCTCTGCCAGAGTCACATAGGCATAGTTGCATCATAACCATCCAAAGCTCTTGCAGATCGCGAATGTCTGTGCAGCAGCGAATGCAGTTAAAAGGGACAGTGAAAATCAGGTAGGGCTTTCAGGGCTGGCAGCTTTCGTGTGGGCGCAATGGGTGGACGTTTCGAATTTGGCAGCCGGGATCTGCCAGAGTCACATAGTCATTGTTGCATCATAACCAACCAAAGCTCCTCCAGAGTGCGAATGTCTGTGCGGCAGCGAATGCAGTTCCAAGGGACAGTGAAAACCAGGTCGAGCTTTCAGTGCTGGCAGCTTTCGTGTGGGCGCAATCGCTGGACGTTTCGACTTTGGCAGCCGGGCTCTGCCAGAGTCACATAGGCATAGTTGCATCATAACCATCCAAAGCTCTTGCAGATCGCGAATGTCTGTGCGGCAGCGAATGCACTTAAAAGGGACAGTGAAAATCAGGTACAGATTTCAGTTCTGGCAGCTTTCGTGTGGGCACAATCTCTGGACGTTTCGAATTTTGTAGCCGGGCTCTGCCAGAGTCACATAGGCATTGTTGCATCATAACCAACCAAAGCTCCTCCAGAGAGCGAATGTCTGTGCGGCAGCGAATGCAGTCCCAAGGGACAGTGAAAACCAGGTCGAGCTTTCAGTGCTGGCAGCTTTCGTGTGGGCGCAATCGCTGGACTTTTCGACTTTGGCAGCCGGGCTCTGCCAGGGTCACATAGGCATTGTTGCATCATAACCAACCAAGGCTTTTGCAGAGCACGAATGTCTGTTCGGCAGCGAATGCAGTTCCAAGGGACAGTGAAAACCAGGTAGGGCTTTCAGGGCTGGCAGCTTTCGTGTGGGCGCAATCGCTGGACGTTTCGACTTTGGCAGCCGGGCTCTGCCAGAGTCACATAGGCATTGTTGCATCATAACCAAGCAAGGCTCTTGCAGAGCGCGAATGTCTTTGCAGCAGCGAATGCAGTTCCAAGGGACAGTGAAAACCAGGTAGGGCTTTCAGGGCTGGCAGCTTTCCTGTGGGCATAATCGCTGGACGTTTCGGATTTGGCAGCCGGGATCTGCCAGGGTCACATAGGCATTGTTGCATCATAACCATCCAAGGGTTTTGCAGAGCACCAATGTCTCTGCGGCAGCGAATGCATTTCCAAGGGACAGTGGAAACCAGGTAGCGCTTTCAGGGCTGGCAGCTTTCGTGTGGGCGCAGTGGGTGGACGTTTCGAATTTGGCAGCCGGGCTCTGCCAGAGTCACATAGGCATTGTTGCATCATAACCAACCAAAGCTCCTCCAGAGCGCGAATGTCTGTGCGGCAGCGAATGCAGTTCCAAGGGACAGTGAAAACCAGGTAGGGCTTTCAGGGCTGGCAGCTTTCGTGTGGGCGCAATCGCTGGACGTTTCGAATTTGGCAGCCGGGCTCTGCCAGAGTCACATAGGCATTGTTGCATCATAACCAACCAAGGCTTTTGCAGAGCGCGAATGTCTGTGCGGCAGCGAATGCAGTTCCAAGGGACAGTGAAAACCAGGTAGGTCTTTCAGGGCTGGCAGCTTTCGTGTGGGCGCAATCGCTGGATGTTTCGAATTTGGGAGCCGGGCTCTGCCAGAGTCACATACGCATTGTTACATAATAACCAACCAAGGCTTTTGCAGAGCGCGAATATCTATGTGGCAGCGAATGCAGTTCCAAGGGACAGTGAAAACCAGGTAGGGCTTTCAGGGCTGACAGCTTTCGTGTGGGCGCAATCGCTGGACGTTTCGAATTTGGCAGCCGGGCTCTGCCAGAGTCACATAGGCATTGTTGCATTATAACCATCCAAAGCTCTTGCAGAGCGCGCATGTCTGTGCAGCAGCGAATGCAGTTCCAAGGGACAGTGAAAACCAGGTAGGGCTTTCAGGGCTGGCAGCTTTTGTGTGGGTGCAGTCGCTGGACGTTTCAAATTTGGCAGCCGTGCTCTGCCAGAGTCACATAGGCATTGTTGCATCATAACCAACCAAAGCTCCTCCAGATCGCGAATGTCTGTGCGGCAGCGAATGCAGTTCCAAGGGACAGTGAAAACCAGGTCGAGCTTTCAGTGCTGGCAGCTTTCGTATGGGCGCAACCGCTGGACGTTTCGAATTTGGCAGCCGGGCTATGCCAGGGTCACATAGGCATTGTTGCATCATAACCAACCAAGGCTTTTGCAGAGCGCGAATGTCTGTGCGGCAGCGAATGCAGTTCCAAGGGACAGTGAAAACCAGGTAGGGCTTTCAGGGCTGGCAGCTTTCGTGTGGGCGCAATCGCTGGACGTTTCGAATTTGGGAGCCGGGCTCTGCCAGAGTCACATAGGCATTGTTGCATCATAACCAAGCAAGGCTCTTGCAGAGCGCGAATGTCTTTGCAGCAGCGAATGCAGTTCCAAGGGACAGTGAAAACCAGGTAGGGCTTTCAGGGCTGGCAGCTTTCCTGTGGGCGTAATCGCTGGACGTTTCGAATTTGGCAGCCGGGATCTGCCAGAGTCACATAGGCATAGTTGCATCATAACCATCCAAGGCTTTTGCAGAGCACCAATGTCTCTGCGGCAGCGAATGCAGTTCCAAGGGACAGTGAAAACCAGGTAGGGCTTTCAGGGCTGGCAGCTTTCGTGTGGGCGCAATGGGTGGACGTTTCGAATTTGGCAGCCGGGATCTGCCAGAGTCACATAGGCATTGTTGCATCATAACCAACCAAAGCTCCTCCAGAGCGCGAATGTCTGTGCAGCAGCGAATGCAGTTCCAAGGGACAGTGAAAACCAGGTAGGGCTTTCAGGGCTGGCAGCTTTCGTGTGGGCTCAATCGCTGGACGTTTCGAATTTGGCAGCCGGGCTCTGCCAGAGTCACATAGGCATTGTTGCATCATAACCATCCAAAGCTCTTGCAGATCGCGAATGTCTGTGCGGCAGCGAATGCAGTTCCAAGGGACAGTGAAAACCAGGTAGGTCTTTCAGGGCTGGCAACTTTCGTGTGGGCGCAATCGCTGGACGTTTCGAATTTGGCAGCCGTGCTCTGCCAGAGTCACATAGGCATTGTTACATAATAACCAACCAAGGCTTTTGCAGAGCGCGAATATCTGTGTGGCAGCGAATGCAGTTCCAAGGGACAGTGAAAACCAGGTAGGGCTTTCAGGGCTGGCAGCTTTCGTGTGGGCACAATCGCTGGATGTTTCGAATTTGGCAGCCGGGCTCTGCCAGAGTCACATAGGCATTGTTGCATCATAACCAACCAAAGCTCTTGCAGAGCGCGCATGTCTGTGCAGCAGCGAATGCAGTTCCAAGGGACAGTGAAAACCAGGTAGGGCTTTCAGGGCTGGCAGCTTTTGTGTGGGCGCAATCGCTGGACGTTTCAAATTTGGCAGCCGTGCTCTGCCAGAGTTACATAGGCATTGTTGCATCATAACCATCCAAAGCTCTTGCAGATAGCGAATGTCTGTGCGGCAGCGAATGCACTTAAAAGGGACAGTGAAAATCAGGTACAGATTTCAGTTCTGGCAGCTTTCGTGTGGGCACAATCTCTGGACGTTTCGCATTTTGTAGCCGGGCTCTGCCAGAGTCACATAGGCATTGTTGCATCATAACCAACCAAAGCTCCTCCAGAGCGCGAATGTCTGTGCGGCAGCGAATGCAGTTCCAAGGGACAGTGAAAACCAGGTCGAGCTTTCAGTGCTGGCAGCTTTCGTGTGGGCGCAATCGCTGGACTTTTCGAATTTGGCAGCCGGGCTCTGCCAGAGTCACATAGGCATTGTTGCATCATAACCAACCAAGGCTTTTGCAGAGCACGAATGTCTGTTCGGCAGCGAATGCAGTTCCACGGGACAGTGAAAACCAGGTATGGCTTTCAGGGCTGGCAGCTTTCGTGTGGGCGCAATCGCTGGACGTTTCGAATTTGGCAGCCGGGCTCTGCCAGAGTCACATAGGCATTGTTGCATCATAACCAAGCAAGGCTCTTGCAGAGCGCGAATGTCTTTGCAGCAGCGAATGCAGTTCCAAGGGACAGTGAAAACCAGGTAGGGCTTTTAGGGCTGGCAGCTTTCCTGTGGGCGTAATCGCTGGACGTTTCGGATTTGGCAGCCGGGATCTGCCAGGGTCACATAGGCATTGTTGCATCATAACCATCCAAGGCTTTTGCAGAGCACCAATGTCTCTGCGGCAGCGAATGCAGTTCCAAGGCACAGTGGAAACCAGGTAGCGCTTTCAGGGCTGGCAGCTTTCGTGTGGGCGCAATGGCTGGACGTTTCAAATTTGGCAGCCGGGCTCTGCCAGAGTCACATAGGCATTGTTGCATCATAACCAACCAAGGCTCTTGCAGAGCGCGAATGTCTGTGCAGCAGCGAATGCAGTTAAAAGGGACAGTGAAAATCAGGTACAGTTCTGGCAGCTTTCGTGTGGGCACAATCTCTGGACGTTTCGAATTTTGTAGCCGGGCTCTGCCAGAGTCACATAGGCATTGTTGCATCATAACCAACCAAAGCTCCTCCAGAGCGCGAATGTCTGTGCGGCAGCGAATGCAGTTCCAAGGGACAGTGAAAACCAGGTCGAGCTTTCAGGGCTGGCAGCTTTCGTGTGGGCGCAATCGCTGGACGTTTCGAATTTGGCAGCCGGGCTCTGCCAGAGTCACATAGGCATTGTTGCATCATTACCAACCAAAGCTTTTGCAGAGCGCGAATGTCTGTGCGGCAGCGAATGTAGTTCCAAGGGACAGTGAAAACCAGGTAGGGCTTTCAGTGCTGGCAGCTTCCGTGTGGGCGCAATCGCTGGACGTTTCGAATTTGGCAGCCGGGCTCTGCCAGAGTCACATAGGCATTGTTACATCATAACCAACCAAAGCTCTTGCAGAGCGCGAATGTCTGTGCGGCAGCGAATGCATTTAAAAGGGACAGTGAAAATCAGGTACAGATTTCAGTTCTGGCAGCTTTCGTGTGGGCACAATCTCTGGACGTTTCGCATTTTGTAGCCGGGCTCTGCCAGAGTCACATAGGCATTGTTGCATCATAACCAACCAAAGCTCCTCCAGAGCGCGAATATCTGTGTGGCAGCGAATGCAGTTCCAAGGGACAGTGAAAACCAGGTAGGGCTTTCAGGGCTGGCAGCTTTTGTGTGGGCGCAATCGCTGGACGTTTCAAATTTGGCAGCCGTGCTCTGCCAGAGTCACATAGGCATTGTTGAATCATAACCATCCAAAGCTCTTGCAGATCGCAAATGTCTGTGCGGCAGCGAATGCACTTAAACGGGACAGTGAAAATCAGGTACAGATTTCAGTTCTGGCAGCTTTCGTGTGGGCACAATCTCTGGACGTTTCGAATTTTCTAGCCGGGCTCTGCCAGAGTCACATAGGTATTGTTGCATCATAACCAACCAAAGCTCCTCCAGAGCGCGAATGTCTGTGCGGCAGCGAATGCAGTTCCAAGGGACAGTGAAAACCCGGTAGGGCTTTCAGTGCTGGCAGCTTTCGTATGGGCGCAATCGCTGGACGTTTCAAATTTGGCAGCCGGGCTCTGCCAGGGTCACATAGGCATTGTTGCATCATAACCAACCAAGGCTTTTGCAGAGCGCGAATGTCTGTGTGGCAGCGAATGCAGTTCCAAGGGACAGTGAAAACCAGGTAGGGCTTTCAGGGCTGGCAGCTTTCGTGTGGGCGCAATGGGTGGACGTTTCGACTTTGGCAGCCGGGCTCTGCCAGAGTCACATAGGCATTGTTGCATCATAACCAACCAAAGCTCCTCCAGAGTGCGAATGTCTGTGCGGCAGCGAATGCAGTTCGAAGGGACAGTGAAAACCAGGTCGAGCTTTCAGTGCTGGCAGCTTTCGTGTGGGCGCAATCGCTGGACGTTTCGAATTTGGCAGCCGGGCTCTGCCAGAGTCACATAGGCATTGTTGCATCATAACCATCCAAAGCTCTTGCAGATCGCGAATGTCTGTGCGGCAGCGAATGCACTTAAAAGGGACAGTGAAAATCAGGTACAGATTTCAGTTCTGGCAGCTTTCGTGTGGGCACAATCTCTGGACGTTTCGAATTTTGTAGCCGGGCTCTGCCAGAGTCACATAGGCATTGTTGCATCATAACCAACCAAAGCTCCTCCAGAGCGCGAATGTCTGTGCGGCAGCGAATGCAGTTCCAAGGGACAGTGAAAACCAGGTCGAGCTTTCAGTGCTGGCAGCTTTCGTATGGGCGCAACCGCTGGACGTTTCGAATTTGGCAGCCGGGCTATGCCAGGGTCACATAGGCATTGTTGCATCATAACCAACCAAGGCTTTTGCAGAGCGCGAATGTCTGTGCGGCAGCGAATGCAGTTCCAAGGGACAGTGAAAACCAGGTAGGGCTTTCAGGGCTGGCAGCTTTCGTGTGGGCGCAATCGCTGGACGTTTCGAATTTGGGAGCCGGGCTCTGCCAGAGTCACATAGGCATTGTTGCATCATAACCAAGCAAGGCTCTTGCAGAGCGCGAATGTCTTTGCAGCAGCGAATGCAGTTCCAAGGGACAGTGAAAACCAGGTAGGGCTTTCAGGGCTGGCAGCTTTCCTGTGGGCGTAATCGCTGGACGTTTCGAATTTGGCAGCCGGGATCTGCCAGAGTCACATAGGCATAGTTGCATCATAACCATCCAAGGCTTTTGCAGAGCACCAATGTCTCTGCGGCAGCGAATGCAGTTCCAAGGGACAGTGAAAACCAGGTAGGGCTTTCAGGGCTGGCAGCTTTCGTGTGGGCGCAATGGGTGGACGTTTCGAATTTGGCAGCCGGGATCTGCCAGAGTCACATAGGCATTGTTGCATCATAACCATCCAAAGCTCTTGCAGATCGCGAATGTCTGTGCGGCAGCGAATGCAGTTCCAAGGGACAGTGAAAACCAGGTAGGTCTTTCAGGGCTGGCAACTTTCGTGTGGGCGCAATCGCTGGACGTTTCGAATTTGGCAGCCGTGCTCTGCCAGAGTCACATAGGCATTGTTACATAATAACCAACCAAGGCTTTTGCAGAGCGCGAATATCTGTGTGGCAGCGAATGCAGTTCCAAGGGACAGTGAAAACCAGGTAGGGCTTTCAGGGCTGGCAGCTTTCGTGTGGGCACAATCGCTGGATGTTTCGAATTTGGCAGCCGGGCTCTGCCAGAGTCACATAGGCATTGTTGCATCATAACCAACCAAAGCTCTTGCAGAGCGCGCATGTCTGTGCAGCAGCGAATGCAGTTCCAAGGGACAGTGAAAACCAGGTAGGGCTTTCAGGGCTGGCAGCTTTTGTGTGGGCGCAATCGCTGGACGTTTCAAATTTGGCAGCCGTGCTCTGCCAGAGTTACATAGGCATTGTTGCATCATAACCATCCAAAGCTCTTGCAGATAGCGAATGTCTGTGCGGCAGCGAATGCACTTAAAAGGGACAGTGAAAATCAGGTACAGATTTCAGTTCTGGCAGCTTTCGTGTGGGCACAATCTCTGGACGTTTCGCATTTTGTAGCCGGGCTCTGCCAGAGTCACATAGGCATTGTTGCATCATAACCAACCAAAGCTCCTCCAGAGCGCGAATGTCTGTGCGGCAGCGAATGCAGTTCCAAGGGACAGTGAAAACCAGGTCGAGCTTTCAGTGCTGGCAGCTTTCGTATGGGCGCAACCGCTGGACGTTTCGAATTTGGCAGCCGGGCTATGCCAGGGTCACATAGGCATTGTTGCATCATAACCAACCAAGGCTTTTGCAGAGCGCGAATGTCTGTGCGGCAGCGAATGCAGTTCCAAGGGACAGTGAAAACCAGGTAGGGCTTTCAGGGCTGGCAGCTTTCGTGTGGGCGCAATCGCTGGACGTTTCGAATTTGGGAGCCGGGCTCTGCCAGAGTCACATAGGCATTGTTGCATCATAACCAAGCAAGGCTCTTGCAGAGCGCGAATGTCTTTGCAGCAGCGAATGCAGTTCCAAGGGACAGTGAAAACCAGGTAGGGCTTTCAGGGCTGGCAGCTTTCCTGTGGGCGTAATCGCTGGACGTTTCGAATTTGGCAGCCGGGATCTGCCAGAGTCACATAGGCATAGTTGCATCATAACCATCCAAGGCTTTTGCAGAGCACCAATGTCTCTGCGGCAGCGAATGCAGTTCCAAGGGACAGTGAAAACCAGGTAGGGCTTTCAGGGCTGGCAGCTTTCGTGTGGGCGCAATGGGTGGACGTTTCGAATTTGGCAGCCGGGATCTGCCAGAGTCACATAGGCATTGTTGCATCATAACCATCCAAAGCTCTTGCAGATCGCGAATGTCTGTGCGGCAGCGAATGCAGTTCCAAGGGACAGTGAAAACCAGGTAGGTCTTTCAGGGCTGGCAACTTTCGTGTGGGCGCAATCGCTGGACGTTTCGAATTTGGCAGCCGTGCTCTGCCAGAGTCACATAGGCATTGTTACATAATAACCAACCAAGGCTTTTGCAGAGCGCGAATATCTGTGTGGCAGCGAATGCAGTTCCAAGGGACAGTGAAAACCAGGTAGGGCTTTCAGGGCTGGCAGCTTTCGTGTGGGCACAATCGCTGGATGTTTCGAATTTGGCAGCCGGGCTCTGCCAGAGTCACATAGGCATTGTTGCATCATAACCAACCAAAGCTCTTGCAGAGCGCGCATGTCTGTGCAGCAGCGAATGCAGTTCCAAGGGACAGTGAAAACCAGGTAGGGCTTTCAGGGCTGGCAGCTTTTGTGTGGGCGCAATCGCTGGACGTTTCAAATTTGGCAGCCGTGCTCTGCCAGAGTTACATAGGCATTGTTGCATCATAACCATCCAAAGCTCTTGCAGATAGCGAATGTCTGTGCGGCAGCGAATGCACTTAAAAGGGACAGTGAAAATCAGGTACAGATTTCAGTTCTGGCAGCTTTCGTGTGGGCACAATCTCTGGACGTTTCGCATTTTGTAGCCGGGCTCTGCCAGAGTCACATAGGCATTGTTGCATCATAACCAACCAAAGCTCCTCCAGAGCGCGAATGTCTGTGCGGCAGCGAATGCAGTTCCAAGGGACAGTGAAAACCAGGTCGAGCTTTCAGTGCTGGCAGCTTTCGTATGGGCGCAACCGCTGGACGTTTCGAATTTGGCAGCCGGGCTATGCCAGGGTCACATAGGCATTGTTGCATCATAACCAACCAAGGCTTTTGCAGAGCGCGAATGTCTGTGCGGCAGCGAATGCAGTTCCAAGGGACAGTGAAAACCAGGTAGGGCTTTCAGGGCTGGCAGCTTTCGTGTGGGCGCAATCGCTGGACGTTTCGAATTTGGGAGCCGGGCTCTGCCAGAGTCACATAGGCATTGTTGCATCATAACCAAGCAAGGCTCTTGCAGAGCGCGAATGTCTTTGCAGCAGCGAATGCAGTTCCAAGGGACAGTGAAAACCAGGTAGGGCTTTCAGGGCTGGCAGCTTTCCTGTGGGCGTAATCGCTGGACGTTTCGAATTTGGCAGCCGGGATCTGCCAGAGTCACATAGGCATAGTTGCATCATAACCATCCAAGGCTTTTGCAGAGCACCAATGTCTCTGCGGCAGCGAATGCAGTTCCAAGGGACAGTGAAAACCAGGTAGGGCTTTCAGGGCTGGCAGCTTTCGTGTGGGCGCAATGGGTGGACGTTTCGAATTTGGCAGCCGGGATCTGCCAGAGTCACATAGGCATTGTTGCATCATAACCATCCAAAGCTCTTGCAGATCGCGAATGTCTGTGCGGCAGCGAATGCAGTTCCAAGGGACAGTGAAAACCAGGTAGGTCTTTCAGGGCTGGCAACTTTCGTGTGGGCGCAATCGCTGGACGTTTCGAATTTGGCAGCCGTGCTCTGCCAGAGTCACATAGGCATTGTTACATAATAACCAACCAAGGCTTTTGCAGAGCGCGAATATCTGTGTGGCAGCGAATGCAGTTCCAAGGGACAGTGAAAACCAGGTAGGGCTTTCAGGGCTGGCAGCTTTCCTGTGGGCGTAATCGCTGGACGTTTCGAATTTGGCAGCCGGGATCTGCCAGAGTCACATAGGCATAGTTGCATCATAACCATCCAAGGCTTTTGCAGAGCACCAATGTCTCTGCGGCAGCGAATGCAGTTCCAAGGGACAGTGAAAACCAGGTAGGGCTTTCAGGGCTGGCAGCTTTCGTGTGGGCGCAATGGGTGGACGTTTCGAATTTGGCAGCCGGGATCTGCCAGAGTCACATAGGCATTGTTGCATCATAACCATCCAAAGCTCTTGCAGATCGCGAATGTCTGTGCGGCAGCGAATGCAGTTCCAAGGGACAGTGAAAACCAGGTAGGTCTTTCAGGGCTGGCAACTTTCGTGTGGGCGCAATCGCTGGACGTTTCGAATTTGGGAGCCGTGCTCTGCCAGAGTTACATAAGCATTGTTGCATCATAACCATCCAAAGCTCTTGCAGATAGCGAATGTCTGTGCGGCAGCGAATGCACTTAAAAGGGACAGTGAAAATCAGGTACAGATTTCAGTTCTGGCAGCTTTCGTGTGGGCACAATCTCTGGACGTTTCGCATTTTGTAGCCGGGCTCTGCCAGAGTCACATAGGCATTGTTGCATCATAACCAACCAAAGCTCCTCCAGAGCGCGAATGTCTGTGCGGCAGCGAATGCAGTTCCAAGGGACAGTGAAAACCAGGTCGAGCTTTCAGTGCTGGCAGCTTTCGTATGGGCGCAACCGCTGGACGTTTCGAATTTGGCAGCCGGGCTATGCCAGGGTCACATAGGCATTGTTGCATCATAACCAACCAAGGCTTTTGCAGAGCGCGAATGTCTGTGCGGCAGCGAATGCAGTTCCAAGGGACAGTGAAAACCAGGTAGGGCTTTCAGGGCTGGCAGCTTTCGTGTGGGCGCAATCGCTGGACGTTTCGAATTTGGGAGCCGGGCTCTGCCAGAGTCACATAGGCATTGTTGCATCATAACCAAGCAAGGCTCTTGCAGAGCGCGAATGTCTTTGCAGCAGCGAATGCAGTTCCAAGGGACAGTGAAAACCAGGTAGGGCTTTTAGGGCTGGCAGCTTTCCTGTGGGCGTAATCGCTGGACGTTTCGGATTTGGCAGCCGGGATCTGCCAGGGTCACATAGGCATTGTTGCATCATAACCATCCAAGGCTTTTGCAGAGCACCAATGTCTCTGCGGCAGCGAATGCAGTTCCAAGGCACAGTGGAAACCAGGTAGCGCTTTCAGGGCTGGCAGCTTTCGTGTGGGCGCAATGGCTGGACGTTTCAAATTTGGCAGCCGGGCTCTGCCAGAGTCACATAGGCATTGTTGCATCATAACCAACCAAGGCTCTTGCAGAGCGCGAATGTCTGTGCAGCAGCGAATGCAGTTAAAAGGGACAGTGAAAATCAGGTACAGTTCTGGCAGCTTTCGTGTGGGCACAATCTCTGGACGTTTCGAATTTTGTAGCCGGGCTCTGCCAGAGTCACATAGGCATTGTTGCATCATAACCAACCAAAGCTCCTCCAGAGCGCGAATGTCTGTGCGGCAGCGAATGCAGTTCCAAGGGACAGTGAAAACCAGGTCGAGCTTTCAGGGCTGGCAGCTTTCGTGTGGGCGCAATCGCTGGACGTTTCGAATTTGGCAGCCGGGCTCTGCCAGAGTCACATAGGCATTGTTGCATCATTACCAACCAAAGCTTTTGCAGAGCGCGAATGTCTGTGCGGCAGCGAATGTAGTTCCAAGGGACAGTGAAAACCAGGTAGGGCTTTCAGTGCTGGCAGCTTCCGTGTGGGCGCAATCGCTGGACGTTTCGAATTTGGCAGCCGGGCTCTGCCAGAGTCACATAGGCATTGTTACATCATAACCAACCAAAGCTCTTGCAGAGCGCGAATGTCTGTGCGGCAGCGAATGCATTTAAAAGGGACAGTGAAAATCAGGTACAGATTTCAGTTCTGGCAGCTTTCGTGTGGGCACAATCTCTGGACGTTTCGCATTTTGTAGCCGGGCTCTGCCAGAGTCACATAGGCATTGGTGCATCATAACCAACCAAAGCTCCTCCAGAGCGCGAATATCTGTGTGGCAGCGAATGCAGTTCCAAGGGACAGTGAAAACCAGGTAGGGCTTTCAGGGCTGGCAGCTTTTGTGTGGGCGCAATCGCTGGACGTTTCAAATTTGGCAGCCGTGCTCTGCCAGAGTCACATAGGCATTGTTGAATCATAACCATCCAAAGCTCTTGCAGATCGCAAATGTCTGTGCGGCAGCGAATGCACTTAAACGGGACAGTGAAAATCAGGTACAGATTTCAGTTCTGGCAGCTTTCGTGTGGGCACAATCTCTGGACGTTTCGAATTTTCTAGCCGGGCTCTGCCAGAGTCACATAGGTATTGTTGCATCATAACCAACCAAAGCTCCTCCAGAGCGCGAATGTCTGTGCGGCAGCGAATGCAGTTCCAAGGGACAGTGAAAACCCGGTAGGGCTTTCAGTGCTGGCAGCTTTCGTATGGGCGCAATCGCTGGACGTTTCAAATTTGGCAGCCGGGCTCTGCCAGGGTCACATAGGCATTGTTGCATCATAACCAACCAAGGCTTTTGCAGAGCGCGAATGTCTGTGTGGCAGCGAATGCAGTTCCAAGGGACAGTGAAAACCAGGTAGGGCTTTCAGGGCTGGCAGCTTTCGTGTGGGCGCAATGGGTGGACGTTTCGACTTTGGCAGCCGGGATCTGCCAGAGTCACATAGGCATTGTTGCATCATAACCAACCAAAGCTCCTCCAGAGTGCGAATGTCTGTGCGGCAGCGAATGCAGTTCGAAGGGACAGTGAAAACCAGGTCGAGCTTTCAGTGCTGGCAGCTTTCGTGTGGGCGCAATCGCTGGACGTTTCGAATTTGGCAGCCGGGCTCTGCCAGAGTCACATAGGCATTGTTGCATCATAACCATCCAAAGCTCTTGCAGATCGCGAATGTCTGTGCGGCAGCGAATGCAGTTCCAAGGGACAGTGAAAACCAGGTAGGGCTTTCAGGGCTGGCAGCTTTCCTGTGAGCGTAATCGCTGGACGTTTCGAATTTGGCAGCCGGGATCTGCCAGGGTCACATAGGCATTGTTGCATCATAACCATCCAAGGCTTTTGCAGAGCACCAATGTCTGTGCGGCAGCGAATGCAGTTCCAAGGGACAGTGAAAACCAGGTAGCGCTTTCAGGGCTGGCAGCTTTCGTGTGGGCGCAATGGCTGGACGTTTCGAATTTGGCAGCCGGGCTCTGCCAGAGTCACATAGGCATTGTTGCATCATAACCATCCAAAGCTCTTGCAGAGCGCGAATGTCTGTGCAGCAGCGAATGCAGTTAAAAGGGACAGTGTGGCAGCATTCGTGTGGGCACAATCTCTGGACGTTTCGAATTTTGTAGCCGGGCTCTGCCAGAGTCATATAGGCATTGTTGCATCATAACCAACCAAAGCTCCTCCAGAGCGCGAATGTCTGTGCGGTAGCGAATGCAGTTCCAAGGGACAGTGAAAACCAGCTAGAGCTTTCAGTGCTGGCAGCTTTCGTGTGGGCGCAATCGCTGGACGTTTCGAATTTGGCAGCCGGGCTCTGCCAGAGTCACATAGGCATTGTTGCATCATAACCAACCAAGGCTTTTGCAGAGCGCGAATGTCTGTGTGGCAGCGAATGCAGTTCCAAGGGACAGTGAAAACCAGGTAGGGCTTTCAGGGCTGGCAGCTTTCGTGTGGGCGCAATCGCTGGACGTTTCGAATTTGGGAGCCGGGCTCTGCCAGAGTCACGTAGGCATTGTTACATCATAACCAACCAAGGCTTTTGCAGAGCGCGAATGTCTGTGTGGCAGCGAATGCAGTTCCAAGGGACAGTGAAAACCAGGTAGGGCTTTCAGTGCTGGCAGCTTTCCTGTGGGCGCAATCGCTGGATGTTTCGAATTTGGCAGCCGGGCTCTGCCAGAGTCACATAGGCATTGTTGCATCATAACCATCCAAAGCTCTTGCAGAGCGCGCATGTCTGTGCAGCAGCGAATGCAGTTCCAAGGGACAGTGAAAACCAGGTAGGGCTTTCAGGGCTGGCAGCTTTCGTGTGGGCGCAATCGCTGGACGTTTCGACTTTGGCAGCCGGGCTCTGCCAGAGTCACATAGGCATTGTTACATCATAACCAACCAAGGCTTTTGCAGAGCGCGAATGTCTGTGTGGCAGCGAATGCAGTTCCAAGGGACAGTGAAAACCAGGTCGAGGTTTCAGTGCTGGCAGCTTTCGTATGGGCGCAATCGCTGGACGTTTCGAATTTGGCAGCCGGGATGTGTCAGAGTCACATAGGCATTGTTGCATCATAACCAACCAAAGCTCTTGCAGAGCGCGAATGTCTGTGCGGCAGCGAATGCAGTTCCAAGGGACAGTGAAAACCAGGTAGGGCTTTCAGGGCTGGCAGCTTTCCTGTGGGCGCAATCGCTGGACGTTTCGAATTTGGCAGCCGGGATGTGTCAGAGTCACATAGGCATTGTTGCATCATAACCAACCAAAGCTCTTGCAGAGCGCGAATGTCTGTGCGGCAGCGAATGCAGTTCCAAGGGACAGTGAAAACCAGCTAGAGCTTTCAGTGCTTGCAGCTTTCGTGTGGGCGCAATCGCTGGACGTTTCGAATTTGGCAGCCGGGCTCTGCCAGAGTCACATAGGCATTGTTGCATCATAACCAACCAAGGCTTTTGCAGAGCGCGAATGTCTGTGTGGCAGCGAATGCAGTTCCAAGGGACAGTGAAAACCAGGTAGGGCTTTCAGGGCTGGCAGCTTTCGTGTGGGCGCAATCGCTGGACGTTTCGAATTTGGGAGCCGGGCTCTGCCAGAGTCACGTAGGCATTGTTACATCATAACCAACCAAGGCTTTTGCAGAGCGCGAATGTCTGTGTGGCAGCGAATGCAGTGCCAAGGGACAGTGAAAACCAGGTAGGGCTTTCAGTGCTGGCAGCTTTCCTGTGGGCGCAATCGCTGGATGTTTCGAATTTGGCAGCCGGGCTCTGCCAGAGTCACATAGGCATTGTTGCATCATAACCATCCAAAGCTCTTGCAGAGCGCGCATGTCTGTGCAGCAGCGAATGCAGTTCCAAGGGACAGTGAAAACCAGGTAGGGCTTTCAGGGCTGGCAGCTTTCGTGTGGGCACAATCGCTGGACGTTTCGACTTTGGCAGCCGGGCTCTGCCAGAGTCACATAGGCATTGTTACATCATAACCAACCAAGGCTTTTGCAGAGCGCGAATGTCTGTGTGGCAGCGAATGCAGTTCCAAGGGACAGTGAAAACCAGGTCGAGGTTTCAGTGCTGGCAGCTTTCGTATGGGCGCAATCGCTGGACGTTTCGAATTTGGCAGCCGGGATGTGTCAGAGTCACATAGGCATTGTTGCATCATAACCAACCAAAGCTCTTGCAGAGCGCGAATGTCTGTGCGGCAGCGAATGCAGTTCCAAGGGACAGTGAAAACCAGGTAGGGCTTTCAGGGCTGGCAGCTTTCCTGTGGGCGCAATCGCTGGACGTTTCGAATTTGGGAGCCGGGCTCTGCCAGAGTCACATAGGCATTGTTGCATCATAACCAACCAAAGCTCCTCCAGAGCGCGAATGTCTGTGCGGCAGCGAATGCAGTTCCAAGGGACAGTGAAAACCAGGTCGAGCTTTCAGTGCTGGCAGCTTTCGTGTGGGCGCAATCGCTGTACGTTTCGAATTTGGCAGCCGGGCTCTACCAGAGTCACATAGGCATTGTTGCATCATAACCAACCAAGGCTTTTGCAGAGCACCAATGTCTGTGCGGCAGCGAATGCAGTTCCAAGGGACAGTGAAAACCAGGTAGGGCTTTCAGGGCTGGCAGCTTTCCTGTGGGCGCAATCGCTGGACGTTTCGAATTTGGCAGCCGGGCTCTGCCAGAGTCACATAGGCATTGTTACATCATAACCAACCAAGGCTTTTGCAGAGCGCGAATATCTGTGTGGCAGCGAATGCAGTTCCAAGGGACAGTGAAAACCAGGTAGGGCTTTCAGGGCTGGCAGCTTTTGTGTGGGCGCAATCGCTGGACGTTTCAAATTTGGCAGCCGTGCTCTGCCAGAGTCACATAGGCATTGTTGCATCATAACCATCCAAAGCTCTTGCAGATCGCGAATGTCTGTGCGGCAGTGAATGCAGTTAAAAGGGACAGTGAAAATCAGGTACAGATTTCAGTTCTGGCAGCTTTCGTGTGGGCACAATCTCTGGACGGTTCGAATTTTGTAGCCGGGCTCTGCCAGAGTCACATAGGCATTGTTGCATCATAACCAACCAAAGCTCCTCCAGAGCGCGAATGTCTGTGCGGCAGCGAATGCAGTTCCAAGGGACAGTGAAAACCAGGTCGAGCTTTCAGTGCTGGCAGCTTTCGTGTGGGCGCAATCGCTGGACGTTTCGAATTTGGCATCCGGGCTCTGCCAGAGTCACATAGGCATTGTTGCATCATAAACAACCAAGGCTTTTGCAGAGCACGAATGTCTGTTCGGCAGCGAATGCAGTTCCAAGGGACAGTGAAAACCAGGTAGGGCTTTCAGGGCTGGCAGCTTTCGTGTGGGCGCAATCGCTGGACGTTTCGACTTTGGCAGCCGGGCTCTGCCAGAGTCACATAGGCATTGTTGCATCATAACCAAGCAAGGCTCTTGCAGAGCGCGAATGTCTTTGCAGCAGCGAATGCAGTTCCAAGGGAGAGTGAAAACCAGGTAGGGCTTCCAGGGCTGGCAGCTTTCCTCTGGGCGTAATCGCTGGACGTTTTGAATTTGGCAGCCGGGATCTGCCAGGGTCACATAGGCATTGTTGCATCATAACCATCCAAGGCTTTTGCAGAGCACCAATGTCTCTGCGGTAGCGAATGCAGTTCCAAGGGACAGTGAAAACCAGGTAGGGCTTTCAGGGCTGGCAGCTTTCGTGTGGGCGCAATGGCTGGACGTTTCGAATTTGGCAGCCGGGCTCTGCCAGAGTCACATAGGCATTGTTGCATCATAACCATCCAAACCTCTTGCAGAGCGCGAATGTCTGTGCAGCAGCGAATGCAGTTAAAAGGGACAGTGAAAATCAGGTACAGTTCTGGCAGCTTTAGTGTGGGCACAATCTCTGGACGTTTCGAATTTTGTAGCCGGACTCTGCCAGAGTCATATAGGCATTGTTGCATCATAACCAATCAAAGCTCCTCCAGAGCGCGAATGTCTGTGCGGCAGCGAATGCAGTTCCAAGGGACAGTGAAAACCAGGTCGAGCTTTCAGTGCTGGCAGCTTTCGTGTGGACGCAATCGCTGGTCGTTTCGAATTTGGCAGCCGGGCTCTGCCAGAGTCACATAGGCATTGTTGCATCATAACCAACCAAGGCTTTTGCAGAGCGCCAATGTCTGTGCGGCAGCGAATGCAGTTCCAAGGGACAGTGAAAACCAGGTAGGGCATTCAGGGCTGGCAGCTTTCGTGTGGGCGCAATCGCTGGACGTTTCGAATTTGGGAGCCGGGCTCTGCCAGAGTCACATAGGCATTGTTACATCATAACCAACCAAGGCTTTTGCAGAGCACCAATGTCTGTGTGGCAGCGAATGCACTTCCAAGGGACAATGAAAACCAGGTAGGGCTTTCAGGGCTGGCAGCTTTCCTGTGGGCGCAATCGCTGGATGTTTCGAATTTGGCATCCGGGATCTGCCAGGGTCACATAGGCATTGTTGCATCATAACCAACCAAGGCTTTTGCAGAGCACCAATGTCTCTGCGGCAGCGAATGCAGTTCCAAGGGACAGTGAAAACCAGGTAGGGCTTTCAGGGCTGGCAGCTTTCGTGTGGGCGCAATGGCTGGACGTTTCGAATTTGGCAGCCGGGCTCTGCCAGAGTCACATAGGCATTGTTGCATCATAACCATCCAGAGCTCTTGTAGAGCGCGAATGTCTGTGCAGCAGCGAATGCAGTTAAAAGGGACAGTGAAAATCAGGTACAGTTCTGGCAGCTTTCGTGTGGGCACAATCTCTGGACGTTTCGAATTTTGTAGCCGGGTTTGCCAGAGTCATATAGGCATTGTTGCATCATAACCAACCAAAGCTCCTCCAGAGCGCGAATGTCTGTGCGGCAGCGAATGCAGTTCCAAGGGACAGTGAAAACCAGGTCGAGCTTTCAGTGCTGGCTGCTTTCGTATGGGCGCAATCGCTGGACGTTTCGAATTTGGCAGCCGGGCTCTGCCAGGGTCACATAGGCATTGTTGCATCATAACCAACCAAGGCTTTTGCAGAGCGCGAATGTCTGTGCGGCAGCGAATGCAGTTCCAAGGGACAGTGAAAAACAGGTAGGGCTTTCAGGGCTGGCAGCTTTCGTGTGGGCGCAATCGCTGGACGTTTCGAATTTGGCAGCCGGGCTCTGCCAGAGTCACATAGGCATTGTTGCATCATAACCAAGCAAGGCTCTTGCAGAGCGCGAATGTCTTTGCAGCAGCGAATGCAGTTCCAAGGGACAGTGAAAACCAGGTAGGGCTTTCAGGGCTGGCAGCTTTCCTGTGGGAGCAATCGCTGGACGTTTCGAATTTGGCAGCCGGGCTCTGCCAGAGTCACATAGGCATTGTTGCATCATAACCAAACAAAGCTCTTGCAGAGCGCGAATGTCTGTGTGGCAGCGAATGCAGTTCCAAGGGACAGTGAAAACCAGGTCGAGCTTTCAGGGCTGGCAGCTTTCGTGTGGGCGCAATCGCTGGACGTTTCGAATTTGGCAGCCGGGCTCTACCAGAGTCACATAGGCATTGTTGCATCATAACCATCCAAGGCTTTTGCAGAGCACCAATGTCTCTGCGGCAGCGAATGCAGTTCCAAGGGACAGTGAAAACCAGGTCGAGCTTTCAGTGCTGGCAGCTTTCGTATGGGCGCAATCGCTGGACGTTTCGAATTTGGCAGCCGGGGTCTGTCAGAGTCACATAGGCATTGTTGCATCATAACCAAACAAAGCTCTTGCAGAGCGCGAATGTCTGTGCGGCAGCGAATGCAGTTCCAAGGGACAGTGAAAACCAGGTAGGGCTTTCAGGGCTGGCAGCTTTCGTGTGGGCGCAATCGCTGGACGTTTCAAATTTGGCAGCCGGGCTCTGCCAGAGTCACATAGGCATTGTTGCATCATAACCAAGCAAGGCTCTTGCAGATCGCGAATGTCTGTGCAGCAGCAAATGCAGTTAAAAGGGACAGTGAAAATCAGGTACAGATTTCAGTTCTGGCAGCTTTCGTGTGGGCACAATCTCTGGACGTTTCGCATTTTGTAGCCGGGCTCTGCCAGAGTCACATAGGCATTGTTGCATCATAACCATCCAAAGCTCTTGCAGAGCGCGAATGTCTGTGCAGCAGCGAATGCAGTTAAAAGGGACAGTGAAAATCAGGTACAGTTCTGGCAGCTTTCGTGTGGGCACAATCTCTGGACGTTTCGAATTTTGTAGCCGGGCTCTGCCAGAGTCATATAGGCATTGTTGCATCATAACCAACCAAAGCTCCTCCAGAGCGCGAATATCTGTGTGGCAGCGAATGCAGTTCCAAGGGACAGTGAAAACCAGGTAGGGCTTTCAGGGCTGGCAGCTTTCCTGTGGGCGCAATCGCTGGATGTTTCGAATTTGGCAGCCGGGCTCTGCCAGAGTCACATAGGCATTGTTGTATCATAACCATCCAAGGCTTTTGCAGAGCACCAATGTCTCTGCGGCAGAGAATGCAGTTCCAAGGGACAGTGAAAACCAGGTAGGGCTTTCAGGGCTGGCAGCTTTCGTGTGGGCGCAATCGCTGGACGTTTCAAATTTGGCAGCCGGGCTCTGCCAGGGTCACATAGGCATTGTTGCATCATAACCATCCAAAGCTCTTGCAGATCGCGAATGTCTGTGCAGCAGCGAATGCAGTTAAAAGGGACAGTGAAAATTAGGTACATATTTCAGTTCTGGCAGCTTTCGTGTGGGCGCAATCGCTGGACGTTTCAAATTTGGCAGCCGGGCTCTGCCAGAGTCACATAGGCATTGTTGCATCATAACCATCCAAAGCTCTTGCAGATCGCGAATGTCTTTGCGGCAGCGAATGCAGTTAAAAGGGACAGTGAAAATCAGGTACAGATTTCAGTTCTGGCAGCTTTCGTGTGGGCACAATCTCTGGACGTTTCGAATTTTTTAGCCGGGCTCTGCCAGAGTCACATAGGCATTGTTGCATCATAACCAACCAAAGCTCCTCCAGAGCGCGAATGTCTGTGCGGCAGCGAATGCAGTTCCAAGGGACAGTGAAAACCAGGTAGGGCTTTCAGTGCTGGCAGCTTTCGTGTGGGCGCAATCGCTGGACGTTTCGAATTTGGCAGCCGGGCTCTGCCAGAGTCACATAGGCATTGTTGCATCCTAACCAACCAAGGCTTTTGCAGAGCGCGAATGTCTGTGCGGCAGCGAATGCAGTTCCAAGGGACAGTGAAAACAAGGTAGGGCTTTCAGGGCTGGCAGCTTTCGTGTGGGCGCAATCGCTGGACGTTTCGAATTTGGGAACCGGGCTCTGCCAGAGTCACATAGGCATTGTTGCATCATAACCAACCAAGGCTTTTGCAGAGCACGAATGTCTGTGCGGCAACGAATGCAGTTCCAAGGGACAGTGAAAACCAGGTAGGGCTTTCAGGGCTGGCAGCTTTCGTGTGGGCGCAATCGCTGGACGTTTCGAATTTGGGAGCCGGGCTCTGCCAGAGTCACATAGTCATTGTTACATCATAACCAACCAAGGCTTTTGCAGAGCGCGAATGTCTGTGTGGCAGCGAATGCAGTTCCAAGGGACAGTGAAAACCAGGTAGGGCTTTCAGGGCTGGCAGCTTTCGTATGGGTGCAATCGCTGGACGTTTCGAATTTGGCAGCCGGGCTCTGCCAGGGTCACATAGGCATTGTTGCATCATAACCATCCAAGGCTTTTGCAGAGCACGAATGTCTGTTCGGCAGAGAATGCAGTTCCAAGGGACAGTGAAAACCAGGTAGGGCTTTCAGAGCTGGCAGCTTTCCCGTGGGCGTAATCGCTGGACGTTTCGAATTTGGCAGCCGGGATCTGCCAGACTCACATAGGCATTGTTGCATCATAACCAACCAAAGCTCCTCCAGAGCGCGAATGTCTGTGCGGCAGCGAATGCAGTTAAAAGGGACAGTGAAAACCAGGTCGACCTTTCAGTGCTGGCAGCTTTCGTATGGGCGCAATCGCTGGACGTTTCGAATTTGGCAGCCGGGCTCTGCCAGGGTCACATAGGCATTGTTGCATCATAACCAACCAAGGCATTTGCAGAGCGCGAATGTCTTTGCAGCAGCGAATGCAGTTCCAAGGGACAGTGAAAACCAGGTAGGGCTTTCAGGGCTGGCAGCTTTCCTGTGGGCGTAATCGCTGGACGTTTCGAATTTGGCAGCCGGGATCTGCCAGGGTCACATAGGCATTGTTGCATCATAACCATCCAAGGCTTTTGCAGAGCACCAATGTCTCTGCGGCAGCGAATGCAGTTCCAAGGGACAGTGAAAACCAGGTAGGGCTTCCAGGTCTGGCAGCTTTCGTGTGGGCGCAATCGCTGGAAGTTTCGAATTTGGCAGCCGGGCTCTGCCAGAGTCACATAGGCATTGTTGCATCATAACCAACCAAAGCTCTTGCAGAGCGCGAATGCCTGTGTGGCAGCGAATGCAGTTCCAAGGAACAGTGAAAACCAGGTCGAGCTTTCAGTGCTGGCAGCTTTCGTGTGGGCGCAATCGCTGGACGTTTCGAATTTGGCAGCCGGGCTCTACCAGAGTCACATAGGTATTGTTGTATCATAACCATCCAAAGCTCTTGCAGATCGCGAATGTCTGTGCGGCAGCGAATGCAGTTAAAAGGGACAGTGAAAATCAGGTACAGATTTCAGTTCTGGCAGCTTTCGTGTGGACGCAATCGCTGGACGTTTCGAATTTTGTAGCCGGACTCTGCCAGAGTCACGTAGGAATTGTGGCATCATAACCAACCAAGGCTCTTGCAGAGCGCGAATGTCTTTGCAGCAGCGAATGCAGTTCCAAGGGACAGTGAAAACCAGGTAGGGCTTTCAGTGCTGGCAGCTTTCGTGTGGGCGCAATTGCTGGACGTTTCGAATTTGGCAGCCGGGCTCTGCCAGAGTCACATAGGCATTGTTGCATCCTAACCAACCAAGGCTTTTGCAGAGCGCGAATGTCTGTGCGGCAGCGAATGCAGTTCCAAGGGACAGTGAAAACCAGGTAGGGCTTTCGGGGCTGGCAGCTTTCGTGTGGGCGCAATCGCTGGACGTTTCGAATCTGGGAGCCGGGCTCTGCCAGAGTCACATAGGCATTGTTGCATCATAACCAACCAAGGCTTTTGCAGAGCACGAATGTCTGTGCGGCAACGAATGCAGTTCCAAGGGACAGTGAAAACCAGGTAGGGCTTTCAGGGCTGGCAGCTTTCGTGTGGGCGCAATCGCTGGACGTTTCGAATTTGGGAGCCGGGCTCTGCCATAGTCACATAGTCATTGTTACATCATAACCAACCAAGGCTTTTGCAGAGCGCGAATGTCTGTGTGGCAGCGAATGCAGTTCCAAGGGACAGTGAAAACCAGGTAGGGCTTTCAGGGCTGGCAGCTTTCGTATGGGTGCAATCGCTGGACGTTTCGAATTTGGCAGCCGGGCTCTGCCAGGGTCACATAGGCATTGTTGTATCATAACCATCCAAGGCTTTTGCAGAGCACGAATATCTGTTCGGCAGAGAATGCAGTTCCAAGGGACAGTGACAACCAGGTAGGGCTTTCAGAGCTGGCAGCTTTCCCGTGGGCGTAATCGCTGGACGTTTCGAATTTGGCAGCCGGGATCTGCCAGACTCACATAGGCATTGTTGCATCATAACCAACCAAAGCTCCTCCAGAGCGCGAATGTCTGTGCGGCAGCGAATGCAGTTCCAAGGGACAGTGAAAACCAGGTCGAGCTTTCAGTGCTGGCAGCTTTCGTATGGGCGCAATCGCTGGACGTTTCGAATTTGGCAGCCGGGCTCTGCCAGGGTCACATAGGCATTGTTGCATCATAACCAACCAAGGCATTTGCAGAGCGCGAATGTCTTTGCAGCAGCGAATGCAGTTCCAAGGGACAGTGAAAACCAGGTAGGGCTTTCAGGGCTGGCAGCTTTCCTGTGGGCGTAATCGCTGGACGTTTCGAATTTGGCAGCCTGGATCTGCCAGGGTCACATAGGCATTGTTGCATCATAACCATCCAAGGCTTTTGCAGAGCACCAATGTCTCTGCGGCAGCGAATGCAGTTCCAAGGGACAGTGAAAACCAGGTAGGGCTTCCAGGGCTGGCAGCTTTCGTGTGGGCGCAATCGCTGGAAGTTTCGAATTTGGCAGCCGGGCTCTGCCAGAGTCACATAGGCATTGTTGCATCATAACCAACCAAAGCTCTTGCAGAGCGCGAATGCCTGTGTGGCAGCGAATGCAGTTCCAAGGAACAGTGAAAACCAGGTTGAGCTTTCAGTGCTGGCAGCTTTCGTGTGGGCGCAATCGCTGGACGTTTCGAATTTGGCAGCCGGGCTCTGCCAGGGTCACATAGGCATTGTTGCATCATAACCATCCAAGGCTTTTGCAGAGCACCAATGTCTCTGCGGCAGCGAATGCAGTTCCAAGGGACAGTGAAAACCAGGTAGCGCTTTCAGGGCTGGCAGCTTTCGTGTGGGCGCAATGGCTGGACGTTTCGAATTTGGCAGCCGGGCTCTGCCAGAGTCACATAGGCATTGTTGCATCATAACCATCCAAAGCTCTTGCAGAGCGCGAATGTCTGTGCAGCAGCGAATGCAGTTAAAAGGGACAGTGAAAATCAGGTACAGTTCTGGCAGCTTTCGTGTGGGCACAATCTCTGGACGTTTCGAATTTTGTAGCCGGGCTCTGCCAGAGTCATATACGCATTGTTGCATCATAACCAACCAAAGCTCCTCCAGAGCGCGAATGTCTGTGCGGCAGCGAATGCAGTTCCAAGGGACAGTGAAAACCAGGTCGAGCTTTCAGTGCTGGCAGCTTTCGTGTGGGCGCAATCGCTGGACGTTTCGAATTTGGCAGCCGGGCTCTGCCAGAGTCACATAGGCATTGTTGCATCATAACCAACCAAGGCTTTTGCAGAGCGTGAATGTCTGTGCGGCAGCGAATGCAGTTCCAAGGGACAGTGAAAACCAGGTAGGGCTTTCAGGGCTGGCAGCTTTCGTGTGGGCGCAATCGCTGGACGTTTCGAATTTGGGAGCCGGGCTCTGCCAGAGTCACATAGGCATTGTTACATCATAACCAACCAAGGCGTTTGCAGAGCGCGAATGTCTGTGTGGCAGCGAATGCAGTTCCAAGGGACAGTGAAAACCAGGTAGGGCTTTCAGGGCTGGCAGCCTTCGTGTGGGCGCAATCGCTGGACGTTTCGAATTTGGGAGCCGGGCTCTGCCAGAGTCACATAGGCATTGTTGCATCATAACCAAGCAAGGCTCTTGCAGAGCGCGAATGTCTTTGCAGCAGCGAATGCAGTTCCAAGGGACAGTGAAAACCAGGTAGGGCTTTCAGGGCTGGCAGCTTTCCTGTGGGCGTAATCGCTGGACGTTTCGAATTTGGCAGCCGGGATCTGCCAGGGTCACATAGGCATTGTTGCATCATAACCATCCAAGGCTTTTGCAGAGCACCAATGTCTCTGCGGCAGCGAATGCAGTTCCAAGGGACAGTGAAAACCAGGTAGGGCTTTCAGGGCTGGCAGCTTTCGTGTGGGCGCAATCGCTGGACGTTTCGAATTTGGGAGCCGGGCTCTGCCAGAGTCACATAGGCATTGTTACATCATAACCAACCAAAGCTCCTCCAGAGCGCGAATGTCTGTGCGGCAGCGAATGCAGTTCCAAGGGACAGTGAAAACCAGGTCGAGCTTTCAGTGCTGGCAGCTTTCGTGTGGGCGCAATCGCTGGACGTTTCGAATTTGGCAGCCGGGCTCTGCCAGAGTCACATAGGCATTGTTGCATCATAACCAACCAAGGCTTTTGCAGAGCGCGAATGTCTGTGCGGCAGCGAATGCAGTTCCAAGGGACAGTGAAAACCAGGTAGGGCTTTCAGGGCTGGCAGCTTTCGTGTGGGCGCAATCGCTGGACGTTTCGAATTTGGGAGCCGGGCTCTGCCAGGGTCACATAGGCATTGTTACATCATAACCAACCAAGGCTTTTGCAGAGCGCGAATGTCTGTGTGGCAGCGAATGCAGTTCCAAGGGACAGTGAAAACCAGGTAGGGCTTTCAGGGCTGGCAGCTTTCGTATGGGTGCAATCGCTGGACGTTTCGAATTTGGCAGCCGGGCTCTGCCAGGGTCACATAGGCATTGTTGTATCATAACCATCCAAGGCTTTTGCAGAGCACGAATGTCTGTTCGGCAGAGAATGCAGTTCCAAGGGACAGTGAAAACCAGGTAGGGCTTTCAGAGCTGGCAGCTTTCCCGTGGGCGTAATCGCTGGACGTTTCGAATTTGGCAGCCGGGATCTGCCAGACTCACATAGGCATTGTTGCATCATAACCAACCAAAGCTCCTCCAGAGCGCGAATGTCTGTGCGGCAGCGAATGCAGTTAAAAGGGACAGTGAAAACCAGGTCGAGCTTTCAGTGCTGGCAGCTTTCGTATGGGCGCAATCGCTGGACGTTTCGAATTTGGCAGCCGGGCTCTGCCAGGGTCACATAGGCATTGTTGCATCATAACCAACCAAGGCATTTGCAGAGCGCGAATGTCTTTGCAGCAGCGAATGCAGTTCCAAGGGACAGTGAAAACCAGGTAGGGCTTTCAGGGCTGGCAGCTTTCCTGTGGGCGTAATCGCTGGACGTTTCGAATTTGGCAGCCTGGATCTGCCAGGGTCACATAGGCATTGTTGCATCATAACCATCCAAGGCTTTTGCAGAGCACCAATGTCTCTGCGGCAGCGAATGCAGTTCCAAGGGACAGTGAAAACCAGGTAGGGCTTCCAGGGCTGGCAGCTTTCGTGTGGGCGCAATCGCTGGAAGTTTCGAATTTGGCAGCCGGGCTCTGCCAGAGTCACATAGGCATTGTTGCATCATAACCAACCAAAGCTCTTGCAGAGCGCGAATGCCTGTGTGGCAGCGAATGCAGTTCCAAGGAACAGTGAAAACCAGGTCGAGCTTTCAGTGCTGGCAGCTTTCGTGTGGGCGCAATCGCTGGACGTTTCGAATTTGGCAGCCGGGCTCTGCCAGGGTCACATAGGTATTGTTGCATCATAACCATCCAAGGCTTTTGCAGAGCACCAATGTCTCTGCGGCAGCGAATGCAGTTCCAAGGGACAGTGAAAACCAGGTAGCGCTTTCAGGGCTGGCAGCTTTCGTGTGGGCGCAATGGCTGGACGTTTCGAATTTGGCAGCCGGGCTCTGCCAGAGTCACATAGGCATTGTTGCATCATAACCATCCAAAGCTCTTGCAGAGCGCGAATGTCTGTGCAGCAGCGAATGCAGTTAAAAGGGACAGTGAAAATCAGGTACAGTTCTGGCAGCTTTCGTGTGGGCACAATCTCTGGACGTTTCGAATTTTGTAGCCGGGCTCTGCCAGAGTCATATACGCATTGTTGCATCATAACCAACCAAAGCTCCTCCAGAGCGCGAATGTCTGTGCGGCAGCGAATGCAGTTCCAAGGGACAGTGAAAACCAGGTCGAGCTTTCAGTGCTGGCAGCTTTCGTGTGGGCGCAATCGCTGGACGTTTCGAATTTGGCAGCCGGGCTCTGCCAGAGTCACATAGGCATTGTTGCATCATAACCAACCAAGGCTTTTGCAGAGCGTGAATGTCTGTGCGGCAGCGAATGCAGTTCCAAGGGACAGTGAAAACCAGGTAGGGCTTTCAGGGCTGGCAGCTTTCGTGTGGGCGCAATCGCTGGACGTTTCGAATTTGGGAGCCGGGCTCTGCCAGAGTCACATAGGCATTGTTGCATCATAACCAACCAAGGCTTTTGCAGAGCGCGAATGTCTGTGTGGCAGCGAATGCAGTTCCAAGGGACAGTGAAAACCAGGTAGGGCTTTCAGGGCTGGCAGCCTTCGTGTGGGCGCAATCGCTGGACGTTTCGAATTTGGGAGCCGGGCTCTGCCAGAGTCACATAGGCATTGTTGCATCATAACCAAGCAAGGCTCTTGCAGAGCGCGAATGTCTTTGCAGCAGCGAATGCAGTTCCAAGGGACAGTGAAAACCAGGTAGGGCTTTCAGGGCTGGCAGCTTTCCTGTGGGCGTAATCGCTGGACGTTTCGAATTTGGCAGCCGGGATCTGCCAGGGTCACATAGGCATTGTTGCATCATAACCATCCAAGGCTTTTGCAGAGCACCAATGCCTCTGCGGCAGCGAATGCAGTTCCAAGGGACAGTGAAAACCAGGTAGGGCTTTCAGGGCTGGCAGCTTTCGTGTGGGCGCAATCGCTGGACGTTTCGAATTTGGGAGCCGGGCTCTGCCAGAGTCACATAGGCATTGTTACATCATAACCAACCAAAGCTCCTCCAGAGCGCGAATGTCTGTGCGGCAGCGAATGCAGTTCCAAGGGACAGTGAAAACCAGGTCGAGCTTTCAGTGCTGGCAGCTTTCGTGTGGGCGCAATCGCTGGACGTTTCGAATTTGGCAGCCGGGCTCTGCCAGAGTCACATAGGCATTGTTGCATCATAACCAACCAAGGCTTTTGCAGAGCGCGAATGTCTGTGCGGCAGCGAATGCAGTTCCAAGGGACAGTGAAAACCAGGTAGGGCTTTCAGGGCTGGCAGCTTTCGTGTGGGCGCAATCGCTGGACGTTTCGAATTTGGGAGCCGGGCTCTGCCAGGGTCACATAGGCATTGTTACATCATAACCAACCAAGGCTTTTGCAGAGCGCGAATGTCTGTGTGGCAGCGAATGCAGTTCCAAGGGACAGTGAAAACCAGGTAGGGCTTTCAGGGCTGGCAGCCTTCGTCTGGGCGCAATCGCTGGACGTTTCGAATTTGGGAGCCGGGCTCTGCCAGAGTCACATAGGCATTGTTGCATCATAACCAAGCAAGGCTCTTGCAGAGCGCGAATGTCTTTGCAGCAGCGAATGCAGTTCCAAGGGACAGTGAAAACCAGGTAGGGCTTTCAGGGCTGGCAGCTTTCCTGTGGGCGTAATTGCTGGACGTTTCGAATTTGGCAGCCGGGATCTGCCAGGGTCACATAGGCATTGTTGCATCATAACCATCCAAGGCTTTTGCAGAGCACCAATGTCTCTGCGGCAGCGAATGCAGTTCCAAGGGACAGTGAAAACCAGGTAGGGCTTTCAGGGCTGGCAGCTTTCGTGTGGGCGCAATCGCTGGACGTTTCGAATTTGGGAGCCGGGCTCTGCCAGAGTCACATAGGCATTGTTACATCATAACCAACCAAGGCTTTTGCAGAGCGCGAATGTCTGTGTGGCAGCGAATGCAGTTCCAAGGGACAGTGAAAACCAGGCAGGGCTTTCAGGGCTGGCAGCTTTCCTGTGGGCGCAATCGCTGGATGTTTCGAATTTGGCAGCCGGGCTCTGCAAGCGTCACATAGGCATTCTTGTATCATAACCATCCAAGGCTTTTGCAGAGCACCAATATCTCTGCGGCAGAGAATGCAGTTCCAAGGGACAGTGAAAACCAGGTAGGGCTTTCAGGGCTGGCAGCTTTCGTGTGGGCGCAATCGCTGGATGTTTCGAATTTGGCAGCCGGGCTCTGCCAGAGTCACATAGGCATTGTTGCATCATAACCAACCAAAGCTCTTGCAGAGCGCGAATGTCTGTGTGGCAGCGAATGCAGTTCCAAGGGACAGTGAAAACCAGGTAGGGCTTTCAGGGCTGGCAGCTTTCGTGTGGGCGCAATGGCTGGACGTTTCGAATTTGGCAGCCGGGCTCTGCCAGAGTCACATAGGCATTGTTGCATCATAACCATCCAAAGCTCTTGCAGAGCGCGAATGTCTGTGCAGCAGCGAATGCAGTTAAAATGGACAGTGAAAATCAGGTACAGTTCTGGCAGCTTTCCTGTGGGCACAATCTCTGGACGTTTCGCATTTTGTAGCCGGGCTCTGCCAGAGTCACATAGGCATTGTTGCATCATAACCAACAAAAGCTCCTCCAGAGCGCGAATGTCTGTGCAGCAGCGAATGCAGTTCCAAGGGACAGTGAAAACCAGGTAGGGCTTTCAGGGCTGGCAGCTTTCGTGTGGGCGCAATCGCTGGACGTTTCGAATTTGGCAGCCGGGCTCTGCCAGAGTCACATAGGCATTGTTGCATCATAACCAACCAAGGCTTTTGCAGAGCGCGAATGTCTGTGCGGCAGCGAATGCAGTTCCAAGGGACAGTGAAAACCAGGTAGGGCTTTCAGGGCTGGCAGCTTTCGTGTGGGCGCAATCGCTGGACGTTTCGAATTTGGGAGCCGGGCTCTGCCAGAGTCACATAGTCATTGTTACATCATAACCAACCAAGGCTTTTGCAGAGCGCGAATGTCTGTGTGGCAGCGAATGCAGTTCCAAGGGACAGTGAAAACCAGGTAGGGCTTTCAGGGCTGGCAGCTTTCCCGTGGGCGTAATCGCTGGACGTTTCGAATTTGGCAGCCGGGCTCTGCCAGAGTCACATAGGCATTGTTGCATCATAACCAACCAAAGCTCCTCCAGAGGGCGAATGTCTGTGCGGCAGCGAATGCAGTTCCAAGGGACAGTGAAAACCAGGTCGAGCTTTCAGTGCTGGCAGCTTTCGTATGGGCGCAATCGATGGACGTTTCGAATTTGGCAGCCGGGCTCTGCCAGGGTCACATAGGCATTGTTGCATCATAACCCACCAAGGCTTTTGCAGAGCGCGAATGTCTGTGCGGCAGCGAATGCAGTTCCAAGGGACAGTGAAAACCAGGTAGGGCTTTCAGGGCTGGCAGCTTTCGTGTGGGCGCTATCGCTGGACGTTTCGAATTTGGGAGCCGGGCTCTGCCAGAGTCACATAGGCATTGTTGCATCATAACCATCCAAAGCTATTGCAGAGCGCGAATGTCTTTGCAGCAGCGAATGCAGTTCCAAGGGACAGTGAAAACCAGGTAGGGCTTTCAGGGCTGGCAGCTTTCCTGTGGGCGTAGTCGCTGGACGTTTCGAATTTGGCAGCCGGGATCTGCCAGGGTCACATAGGCATTGTTGCATCATAACCATCCAAGGCTTTTGCAGAGCACCAATGTCTCTGCGGCAGCGAATGCAGTTCCAAGGGACAGTGAAAACCAGGTAGGGCTTTCAGGGCTGGCAGCTTTCGTGTGGGCGCAATCGCTGGACGTTTCGAATTTGGCAGCCGGGCTCTACCAGAGTCACATAGGCATTGTTGTATCATAACCAACCAAAGCTCTTGCAGATCGCGAATGTCTGTGCGGCAGCGAATGCAGTTAAAAGGGACAGTGAAAATCAGGTACAGATTTCAGTTCTGGCAGCTTTCGTGTGGGCACAATCTCTGGACGTTTCGAATTTTGTAGCCGGACTCTGCCAGAGTCACGTAGGAATTGTTGCATCATAACCAACCAAGGCCTTGCAGAGCGCGAATGTCTTTGCAGCAGCGAATGCAGTTCAAGGGACAGTGAAAACCAGGTAGGGTTTCCAGGGCTGGCAGCTTTCCTGTGGGCGTAATCGCTGGACGTTTCGAATTTGGCAGCCGGGCTCTGCCAGGGTCACATAGGCATTGTTGCATCATAACCATCCAAGGCTTTTGCAGAGCACCAGTGTCTCTGCGGCAGCGAATGCAGTTCCAAGGGACAGTGAAAACCAGGTAGCGCTTTCAGGGCTGGCAGCTTTCGTGTGGGCGCAATGGCTGGACGTTTCGAATTTGGCAGCCGGGCTCTGCCAGAGTCACATAGGCATTGTTGCATCATAACCATCCAAAGCTCTTGCAGAGCGCGAATGTCTGTGCAGCAGCGAATGCAGTTAAAAGGGACAGTGAAAATCAGGTACAGTTCTGGCAGCTTTCGTGTGGGCACAATCTCTGGACGTTTCGAATTTTGTAGCCGGGCTCTGCCAGAGTCATATAGGCATTGTTGCATCATAACCAACCAAAGCTCCTCCAGAGCGCGAATGTCTGTGCGGCAGCGAATGCAGTTCCAAGGGACAGTGAAAACCAGGTCGAGCTTTCAGTGCTGGCAGCTTTCGTGTGGGCGCAATCGCTGGACGTTTCGAATTTGGCAGCCGGGCTCTGCCAGAGTCACATAGGCATTGTTGCATCATAACCAACCAAAGCTATTGCAGAGCGCGAATGTCTGTGTGGCAGCGAATGCAGTTCCAAGGGACAGTGAAAACCAGGTCGAGCTTTCAGTGCTGGCAGCTTTCGTGTGGGCGCAATCGCTGGACGTTTCGAATTTGGCAGCCGGGGTCTGTCAGAGTCACATAGGCATTGTTGCATCATAACCAACCAAAGCTCTTGCAGAGCGCGAATGTCTGTGCGGCAGCGAATGCAGTTCCAAGGGACAGTGAAAACCACGTAGGGCTTTCAGGGCTGGCAGCTTTCGTGTGGGCGCAATCGCTGGACGTTTCGAATTTGGCAGCCGGGCTCTACCAGAATCACATAGGCATTGTTGTATCATAACCATCCAAAGCTCTTGCAGATCGCGAATGTCTGTGCGGCAGCGAATGCAGTTAAAAGGGACAGTGAAAATCAGGTACAGATTTCAGTGCTGGCAGCTTTCGTGTGGGCACAATCTCTGGACGTTTCGAATTTTGTAGCCGGACTCTGCCAGAGTCACGTAGGAATTGTGGCATCATAACCAACCAAGGCTCTTGCAGAGCGCGAATGTCTTTGCATCAGCGAATGCAGTTCCAAGGGACAGTGAAAACCAGGTAGGGCTTCCAGGGCTGTCAGCTTTCCTGTGGGCGTAATCGCTGGACGTTTCGAATTTGGCAGCCGGGCTCTGCCAGGGTCACATAGGCATTGTTGCATCATAACCATCCAAGGCTTTTGCAGAGCACCAATGTCTCTGCGGCAGCGAATGCAGTTCCAAGGGACAGTGAAAACCAGGTAGCGCTTTCAGTGCTGGCAGCTTTCGTGTGGGCGCAATGGCTGGACGTTTCGAATTTGGCAGCCGGGCTCTGCCAGAGTCACATAGGCATTGTTGCATCATAACCATCCAAAGCTCTTGCAGAGCGCGAATGTCTGTGCAGCAGCGAATGCAGTTAAAAGGGACAGTGAAAATCAGGTACAGTTCTGGCAGCTTTCGTGTGGGCACAATCTCTGGACGTTTCGAATTTTGTAGCCGGGCTCTGCCAGAGTCATATACGCATTGTTGCATCATAACCAACCAAAGCTCCTCCAGAGCGCAAATGTCTGTGCGGCAGCGAATGCAGTTCCAAGGGACAGTGAAAACCAGGTCGAGCTTTCAGTGCTGGCAGCTTTCGTGTGGGCGCAATCGCTGGACGTTTCGAATTTGGCAGCCGGGCTCTGCCAGAGTCACATAGGCATTGTTGCATCATAACCAACCAAGGCTTTTGCAGAGCGTGAATGTCTGTGCGGCAGCGAATGCAGTTCCAAGGGACAGTGAAAACCAGGTAGGGCTTTCAGGGCTGGCAGCTTTCGTGTGGGCGCAATCGCTGGACGTTTCGAATTTGGGAGCCGGGCTCTGCCAGAGTCACATAGGCATTGTTACATCATAACCAACCAAGGCTTTTGCAGAGCGCGAATGTCTGTGTGGCAGCGAATGCAGTTCCAAGGGACAGTGAAAACCAGGTAGGGCTTTCAGGGCTGGCAGCCTTCGTGTGGGCGCAATCGCTGGACGTTTAGAATTTGGGAGCCGGGCTCTACCAGAGTCACATAGGCATTGTTGTATCATAACCAACCAAAGCTCTTGCAGATCGCGAATGTCTGTGCGGCAGCGAATGCAGTTAAAAGGGACAGTGAAAATCAGGTACAGATTTCAGTTCTGGCAGCTTTCGTGTGGGCACAATCTCTGGACGTTTCGAATTTTGTAGCCGGACTCTGCCAGAGTCACGTAGGAATTGTTGCATCATAACCAACCAAGGCTCTTGCAGAGCGCGAATGTCTTTGCAGCAGCGAATGCAGTTCCAAGGGACAGTGAAAACCAGGTAGGGTTTCCAGGGCTGGCAGCTTTCCTGTGGGCGTAATCGCTGGACGTTTCGAATTTGGCAGCCAGGCTCTGCCAGGGTCACATAGGCATTGTTGCATCATAACCATCCAAGGCTTTTGCAGAGCACCAGTGTCTCTGCGGCAGCGAATGCAGTTCCAAGGGACAGTGAAAACCAGGTAGGGCTTTCAGGGCTGGCAGCTTTCGTGTGGGCGCAATGGGTGGACGTTTCGAATTTGGCAGCCGGGCTCTGCCAGAGTCACATAGGCATTGTTGCATCATAACCATCCAAAGCTCTTGCAGAGCGCGAATGTCTGTGCAGCAGCGAATGCAGTTAAAAGGGACAGTGAAAATCAGGTACAGTTCTGGCAGCTTTCGTGTGGGCACAATCTCTGGACGTTTCGCATTTTGTAGCCGGGCTCTGCCAGAGTCATATAGGCATTGTTGCATCATGACCAACCAAAGCTCCTCCAGAGCGCGAATGTCTGTGCGGCAGCGAATGCAGTTCCAAGGGACAGTGAAAACCAGGTCGAGCTTTCAGTGCTGGCAGCTTTCGTGTGGGCGCAATCGCTGGACGTTTCGAATTTGGCAGCCGGGCTCTGCCAGGGTCACATAGGCATTGTTACATCATAACCAACCAAGGCTTTTGCAGAGCGTGAATGTCTTTGCAGCAGCGAATGCAGTTCCAAGGGACAGTGAAAACCAGGTAGGGCTTTCAGGGCTGGCAGCTTTCCTGTGGGCGTAATCGCTGGACGTTTCGAATTTGGCAGCCGGGATCTGCCAGGGTCACATAGGCATTGTTGCATCATAACCATCCAAGGCTTTTGCAGAGCACCAATGTCTCTGCGGCAGCGAATGCAGTTCCAAGGGACAGTGAAAACCAGGTAGGGCTTTCAGGGCTGGCAGCTTTCCTGTGGGCGCAATCGCTGGACGTTTCGAATTTGGCAGCCGGGCTCTGCCAGAGTCACATAGGCATTGTTGCATCATAACCAACCAAAGCTATTGCAGAGCGCGAATGTCTGTGCGGCAGCGAATGCAGTTCCAAGGGACAGTGAAAACCAGGTCGAGCTTTCAGTGCTGGCAGCTTTCGTGTGGGCGCAAGCGCTGGACGTTTCGAATTTGGCAGCCGGGCTCTACCAGAGTCACATAGGCATTGTTGCATCATAACCAACCAAGGCTTTTGCAGAGCACCAATGTCTCTGCGGCAGCGAATGCAGTTCCAAGGGACAGTGAAAACCAGGTCGAGCTTTCAGTGCTGGCAGCTTTCGTATGGGCGCAATCGCTGGACGTTTCGAATTTGGCAGCCGGGGTCTGTCAGAGTCACATAGGCATTGTTGCATCATAACCAACCAAAGCTCTTGCAGAGCGCGAATGTCTGTGCGGCAGCGAATGCAGTTCCAAGGGACAGTGAAAACCAGGTAGGGCTTTCAGGGCTGGCAGCTTTCGTGTGGGCGCAATCGCTGGACGTTTCAAATTTGGCAGCCGGGCTCTGCCAGAGTCACATAGGCATTGTTACATCAGAACCATCCAAAGCTCTTGCAGAGTGCGAACGTCTGTGCAGCAGCGAATGCAGTTAAAAGGGACAGTGAAAATCAGGTACAGATTTCAGTTCTGGCAGCTTTCGTGTGGGCACAATCTCTGGACGTTTCGCATTTTGTAGCCGGGCTCTGCCAGAGTCACATAGGCATTGTTGCATCATAACCAACCAAAGCTCCTCCAGAGAGCGAATGTCTGTGCGGCAGCGAATGCAGTTCCAAGGGACAGTGAAAACCAGGTCGAGCTTTCAGTTCTGGCAGCTTTCGTGTGCGCACAATCTCTGGACGTTTCGAATTTTGTAGCCGGGCTCTGCCAGAGTCACGTAGGCATTGTTGCATCATAACCAACCAAGGCTCTTGCAGAGCGCGAATGTCTTTGCAGCAGCGAATGCAGTTCCAAGGGACAGTGAAAACCAGGTAGGGCTTCCAGGGCTGGCAGCTTTCCTGTGGGCGTAATCGCTGGACGTTTCGAATTTGGCAGCCGGGATCTGCCAGGGTCACATAGGCATTGTTGCATCATAACCATCCAAAGCTTTTGCAGAGCACCAATGTCTCTGCGGCAGCGAATGCAGTTCCAAGGGACAGTGAAAACCAGGTAGGGCTTTCAGGGCTGGCAGCTTTCGTGTGGGCGCTATCGCTGGACGTTTCGAATTTGGGAGCCGGGCTCTGCCAGAGTCACATAGGCATTGTTGCATCATAACCATCCAAAGCTATTGCAGAGCGCGAATGTCTTTGCAGCAGCGAATGCAGTTCCAAGGGACAGTGAAAACCAGGTAGGGCTTTCAGGGCTGGCAGCTTTCCTGTGGGCGTAGTCGCTGGACGTTTCGAATTTGGCAGCCGGGATCTGCCAGGGTCACATAGGCATTGTTGCATCATAACCATCCAAGGCTTTTGCAGAGCACCAATGTCTCTGCGGCAGCGAATGCAGTTCCAAGGGACAGTGAAAACCAGGTAGGGCTTTCAGGGCTGGCAGCTTTCGTGTGGGCGCAATCGCTGGACGTTTCGAATTTGGCAGCCGGGCTCTACCAGAGTCACATAGGCATTGTTGTATCATAACCAACCAAAGCTCTTGCAGATCGCGAATGTCTGTGCGGCAGCGAATGCAGTTAAAAGGGACAGTGAAAATCAGGTACAGATTTCAGTTCTGGCAGCTTTCGTGTGGGCACAATCTCTGGACGTTTCGAATTTTGTAGCCGGACTCTGCCAGAGTCACGTAGGAATTGTTGCATCATAACCAACCAAGGCCTTGCAGAGCGCGAATGTCTTTGCAGCAGCGAATGCAGTTCAAGGGACAGTGAAAACCAGGTAGGGTTTCCAGGGCTGGCAGCTTTCCTGTGGGCGTAATCGCTGGACGTTTCGAATTTGGCAGCCGGGCTCTGCCAGGGTCACATAGGCATTGTTGCATCATAACCATCCAAGGCTTTTGCAGAGCACCAGTGTCTCTGCGGCAGCGAATGCAGTTCCAAGGGACAGTGAAAACCAGGTAGCGCTTTCAGGGCTGGCAGCTTTCGTGTGGGCGCAATGGCTGGACGTTTCGAATTTGGCAGCCGGGCTCTGCCAGAGTCACATAGGCATTGTTGCATCATAACCATCCAAAGCTCTTGCAGAGCGCGAATGTCTGTGCAGCAGCGAATGCAGTTAAAAGGGACAGTGAAAATCAGGTACAGTTCTGGCAGCTTTCGTGTGGGCACAATCTCTGGACGTTTCGAATTTTGTAGCCGGACTCTGCCAGAGTCACGTAGGAATTGTTGCATCATAACCAACCAAGGCTCTTGCAGAGCGCGAATGTCTTTGCAGCAGCGAATGCAGTTCCAAGGGACAGTGAAAACCAGGTAGGGTTTCCAGGGCTGGCAGCTTTCCTGTGGGCGTAATCGCTGGACGTTTCGAATTTGGCAGCCAGGCTCTGCCAGGGTCACATAGGCATTGTTGCATCATAACCATCCAAGGCTTTTGCAGAGCACCAGTGTCTCTGCGGCAGCGAATGCAGTTCCAAGGGACAGTGAAAACCAGGTAGGGCTTTCAGGGCTGGCAGCTTTCGTGTGGGCGCAATGGGTGGACGTTTCGAATTTGGCAGCCGGGCTCTGCCAGAGTCACATAGGCATTGTTGCATCATAACCATCCAAAGCTCTTGCAGAGCGCGAATGTCTGTGCAGCAGCGAATGCAGTTAAAAGGGACAGTGAAAATCAGGTACAGTTCTGGCAGCTTTCGTGTGGGCACAATCTCTGGACGTTTCGCATTTTGTAGACGGGCTCTGCCAGAGTCATATAGGCATTGTTGCATCATGACCAACCAAAGCTCCTCCAGAGCGCGAATGTCTGTGCGGCAGCGAATGCAGTTCCAAGGGACAGTGAAAACCAGGTCGAGCTTTCAGTGCTGGCAGCTTTCGTGTGGGCGCAATCGCTGGACGTTTCGAATTTGGCAGCCGGGCTCTGCCAGGGTCACATAGGCATTGTTACATCATAACCAACCAAGGCTTTTGCAGAGCGTGAATGTCTTTGCAGCAGCGAATGCAGTTCCAAGGGACAGTGAAAACCAGGTAGGGCTTTCAGGGCTGGCAGCTTTCCTGTGGGCGTAATCGCTGGACGTTTCGAATTTGGCAGCCGGGATCTGCCAGGGTCACATAGGCATTGTTGCATCATAACCATCCAAGGCTTTTGCAGAGCACCAATGTCTCTGCGGCAGCGAATGCAGTTCCAAGGGACAGTGAAAACCAGGTAGGGCTTTCAGGGCTGGCAGCTTTCCTGTGGGCGCAATCGCTGGACGTTTCGAATTTGGCAGCCGGGCTCTGCCAGAGTCACATAGGCATTGTTGCATCATAACCAACCAAAGCTATTGCAGAGCGCGAATGTCTGTGCGGCAGCGAATGCAGTTCCAAGGGACAGTGAAAACCAGGTCGAGCTTTCAGTGCTGGCAGCTTTCGTGTGGGCGCAATCGCTGGACGTTTCGAATTTGGCAGCCGGGCTCTACCAGAGTCACATAGGCATTGTTGCATCATAACCAACCAAGGCTTTTGCAGAGCACCAATGTCTCTGCGGCAGCGAATGCAGTTCCAAGGGACAGTGAAAACCAGGTCGAGCTTTCAGTGCTGGCAGCTTTCGTATGGGCGCAATCGCTGGACGTTTCGAATTTGGCAGCCGGGGTCTGTCAGAGTCACATAGGCATTGTTGCATCATAACCAACCAAAGCTCTTGCAGAGCGCGAATGTCTGTGCGGCAGCGAATGCAGTTCCAAGGGACAGTGAAAACCAGGTAGGGCTTTCAGGGCTGGCAGCTTTCGTGTGGGCGCAATCGCTGGACGTTTCAAATTTGGCAGCCGGGCTCTGCCAGAGTCACATAGGCATTGTTACATCAGAACCATCCAAAGCTCTTGCAGAGTGCGAACGTCTGTGCAGCAGCGAATGCAGTTAAAAGGGACAGTGAAAATCAGGTACAGATTTCAGTTCTGGCAGCTTTCGTGTGGGCACAATCTCTGGACGTTTCGCATTTTGTAGCCGGGCTCTGCCAGAGTCACATAGGCATTGTTGCATCATAACCAACCAAAGCTCCTCCAGAGAGCGAATGTCTGTGCGGCAGCGAATGCAGTTCCAAGGGACAGTGAAAACCTGGTCGAGCTTTCAGTTCTGGCAGCTTTCGTGTGCGCACAATCTCTGGACGTTTCGAATTTTGTAACCGGGCTCTGCCAGAGTCACGTAGGCATTGTTGCATCATAACCAACCAAGGCTCTTGCAGAGCGCGAATGTCTTTGCAGCAGCGAATGCAGTTCCAAGGGACAGTGAAAACCAGGTAGGGCTTCCAGGGCTGGCAGCTTTCCTGTGGGCGTAATCGCTGGACGTTTCGAATTTGGCAGCCGGGATCTGCCAGGGTCACATAGGCATTGTTGCATCATAACCATCCAAGGCTTTTGCAGAGCACCAATGTCTCTGCGGCAGCGAATGCAGTTCCAAGGGACAGTGAAAACCAGGTAGGGCTTTCAGGGCTGGCAGCTTTCGTGTGGGCGCAATCGCTGGACGTTTCGAATTTGGGAGCCGGGCTCTGCCAGAGTCACATAGGCATTGTTGTATCATAACCATCCAAAGCTCTTGCAAATCGCGAATGTCTGTGTGGCAGCGAATGCAGTTAAAAGGTACAGTGAAAATCAGGTACAGATTTCAGTTCTGGCAGCTTTCGTGTGGGCACAATCTCTGGACGTTTCGAATTTTGTAGCCGGACTCTGCCAGAGTCACGTAGGAATTGTTGCATCATAACCAACCAAGGCTTTTGCAGAGCGCGAATGTCTTTGCAGCAGCGAATGCATTTCCAAGGGACAGTGAAAACCAGGTAGGGCTTCCAGGGCTGGCAGCTTTCCTGTGGGCGTAATCGCTGGACGTTTCGAATTTGGCAGCCGGGCTCTGCCAGGGTCACATAGGCATTGTTGCATCATAACCAACCAAGGCTTTTGCAGAGCACCAGTGTCTCTGCGGCAGCGAATGCAGTTCCAAGGGACAGTGAAAACCAGGTAGCGCTTTCAGGGCTGGCAGCTTTCGTGTGGGCGCAATGGCTGGACGTTTCGAATTTGGCAGCCGGGCTCTGCCAGAGTCACATAGGCATTGTTGCATCATAACCATCCAAAGCTCTTGCAGAGCGCGAATGTCTGTGCAGCAGCGAATGCAGTTAAAAGGGACAGTGAAAATCAGGTACAGTTCTGGCAGCTTTCGTGTGGGCACAATCTCTGGACGTTTCGAATTTTGTAGCCGGGCTCTGCCAGAGTCACGTAGGCATTGTTGCATCATAACCAACAAAACCTCCTCCAGAGCGCGAATGTGTGTGCGACAGAGAATGCAGTTCCAAGGGACAGTGAAAACCAGGTCGAGCTTTCAGTGCTGGCAGCTTTCGTGTGGGCGCAATCGCTGGACGTTTCGAATTTGGCAGCCGGGCTCTGCCAGGGTCACATAGGCATTGTTGCATCATAACCAACCAAGGCTTTTGCAGAGCGCGAATGTCTGTGCGGCAGCGAATGCAGTTCCAAGGGACAGTGAAAACCAGGTCGAGCTTTCAGTGCTGGCAGCTTTCGTGTGGGCGCAATCGCTGGACGTTTCGAATTTGGCAGCCGGGCTCTGCCAGAGTCACATAGGCATTGTTGCATCATAACCAACCAAGGCTTTTGCAGAGCGTGAATGTCTGTGCGGCAGCGAATGCAGTTCCAAGGGACAGTGAAAACCAGGTAGGGCTTTCAGGGCTGGCAGCTTTCGTGTGGGCGCAATCGCTGGACGTTTCGAATTTGGGAGCCGGGCTCTGCCAGAGTCACATAGGCATTGTTACATCATAACCAACCAAGGCTTTTGCAGAGCGCGAATGTCTGTGTGGCAGCGAATGCAGTTCCAAGGGACAGTGAAAACCAGGTAGGGCTTTCAGGGCTGGCAGCCTTCGTGTGGGCGCAATCGCTGGACGTTTCGAATTTGGGAGCCGGGCTCTGCCAGAGTCACATAGGCATTGTTGCATCATAACCAAGCAAGGCTCTTGCAGAGCGCGAATGTCTTTGCAGCAGCGAATGCAGTTCCAAGGGACAGTGAAAACCAGGTAGGGCTTTCAGGGCTGGCAGCTTTCCTGTGGGCGTAATCGCTGGACGTTTCGAATTTGGCAGCCGGGATCTGCCAGGGTCACATAGGCATTGTTGCATCATAACCATCCAAGGCTTTTGCAGAGCACCAATGTCTCTGCGGCAGCGAATGCAGTTCCAAGGGACAGTGAAAACCAGGTAGGGCTTTCAGGGCTGGCAGCTTTCGTGTGGGCGCAATCGCTGGACGTTTCGAATTTGGGAGCCGGGCTCTGCCAGAGTCACATAGGCATTGTTACATCATAACCAACCAAAGCTCCTCCAGAGCGCGAATGTCTGTGCGGCAGCGAATGCAGTTCCAAGGGACAGTGAAAACCAGGTCGAGCTTTCAGTGCTGGCAGCTTTCGTGTGGGCGCAATCGCTGGACGTTTCGAATTTGGCAGCCGGGCTCTGCCAGAGTCACATAGGCATTGTTGCATCATAACCAACCAAGGCTTTTGCAGAGCGCGAATGTCTGTGCGGCAGCGAATGCAGTTCCAAGGGACAGTGAAAACCAGGTAGGGCTTTCAGGGCTGGCAGCTTTCGTGTGGGCGCAATCGCTGGACGTTTCGAATTTGGGAGCCGGGCTCTGCCAGGGTCACATAGGCATTGTTACATCATAACCAACCAAGGCTTTTGCAGAGCGCGAATGTCTGTGTGGCAGCGAATGCAGTTCCAAGGGACAGTGAAAACCAGGTAGGGCTTTCAGGGCTGGCAGCCTTCGTCTGGGCGCAATCGCTGGACGTTTCGAATTTGGGAGCCGGGCTCTGCCAGAGTCACATAGGCATTGTTGCATCATAACCAAGCAAGGCTCTTGCAGAGCGCGAATGTCTTTGCAGCAGCGAATGCAGTTCCAAGGGACAGTGAAAACCAGGTAGGGCTTTCAGGGCTGGCAGCTTTCCTGTGGGCGTAATTGCTGGACGTTTCGAATTTGGCAGCCGGGATCTGCCAGGGTCACATAGGCATTGTTGCATCATAACCATCCAAGGCTTTTGCAGAGCACCAATGTCTCTGCGGCAGCGAATGCAGTTCCAAGGGACAGTGAAAACCAGGTAGGGCTTTCAGGGCTGGCAGCATTCGTGTGGGCGCAATCGCTGGACGTTTCGAATTTGGGAGCCGGGCTCTGCCAGAGTCACATAGGCATTGTTACATCATAACCAACCAAGGCTTTTGCAGAGCGCGAATGTCTGTGTGTCAGCGAATGCAGTTCCAAGGGACAGTGAAAACCAGGTAGGGCTTTCAGGGCTGGCAGCTTTCCTGTGGGCGCAATCGCTGGATGTTTCGAATTTGGCAGCCGGGCTCTGCAAGCGTCACATAGGCATTGTTGTATCATAACCATCCAAGGCTTTTGCAGAGCACCAATATCTCTGCGGCAGAGAATGCAGTTCCAAGGGACAGTGAAAACCAGGTAGGGCTTTCAGGGCTGGCAGCTTTCGTGTGGGCGCAATCGCTGGATGTTTCGAATTTGGCAGCCGGGCTCTGCCAGAGTCACATAGGCATTGTTGCATCATAACCAACCAAAGCTCTTGCAGGGCGCGAATGTCTGTGTGGCAGCGAATGCAGTTCCAAGGGACAGTGAAAACCAGGTAGGGCTTTCAGGGCTGGCAGCTTTCGTGTGGGCGCAATGGCTGGACGTTTCGAATTTGGCAGCCGGGCTCTGCCAGAGTCACATAGGCATTGTTGCATCATAACCATCCAAAGCTCTTGCAGAGCGCGAATGTCTGTGCAGCAGCGAATGCAGTTAAAATGGACAGTGAAAATCAGGTACAGTTCTGGCAGCTTTCCTGTGGGCACAATCTCTGGACGTTTCGCATTTTGTAGCCGGGCTCTGCCAGAGTCACATAGGCATTGTTGCATCATAACCAACAAAAGCTCCTCCAGAGCGCGAATGTCTGTGCAGCAGCGAATGCAGTTCCAAGGGACAGTGAAAACCAGGTAGGGCTTTCAGGGCTGGCAGCTTTCGTGTGGGCGCAATCGCTGGACGTTTCGAATTTGGCAGCCGGGCTCTGCCAGAGTCACATAGGCATTGTTGCATCATAACCAACCAAGGCTTTTGCAGAGCGCGAATGTCTGTGCGGCAGCGAATGCAGTTCCAAGGGACAGTGAAAACCAGGTAGGGCTTTCAGGGCTGGCAGCTTTCGTGTGGGCGCAATCGCTGGACGTTTCGAATTTGGGAGCCGGGCTCTGCCAGAGTCACATAGTCATTGTTACATCATAACCAACCAAGGCTTTTGCAGAGCGCGAATGTCTGTGTGGCAGCGAATGCAGTTCCAAGGGACAGTGAAAACCAGGTAGGGCTTTCAGGGCTGGCAGCTTTCCCGTGGGCGTAATCGCTGGACGTTTCGAATTTGGCAGCCGGGCTCTGCCAGAGTCACATAGGCATTGTTGCATCATAACCAACCAAAGCTCCTCCAGAGGGCGAATGTCTGTGCGGCAGCGAATGCAGTTCCAAGGGACAGTGAAAACCAGGTCGAGCTTTCAGTGCTGGCAGCTTTCGTATGGGCGCAATCGCTGGACGTTTCGAATTTGGCAGCCGGGCTCTGCCAGGGTCACATAGGCATTGTTGCATCATAACCCACCAAGGCTTTTGCAGAGCGCGAATGTCTGTGCGGCAGCGAATGCAGTTCCAAGGGACAGTGAAAACCAGGTAGGGCTTTCAGGGCTGGCAGCTTTCGTGTGGGCGCTATCGCTGGACGTTTCGAATTTGGGAGCCGGGCTCTGCCAGAGTCACATAGGCATTGTTGCATCATAACCATCCAAAGCTATTGCAGAGCGCGAATGTCTTTGCAGCAGCGAATGCAGTTCCAAGGGACAGTGAAAACCAGGTAGGGCTTTCAGGGCTGGCAGCTTTCCTGTGGGCGTAGTCGCTGGACGTTTCGAATTTGGCAGCCGGGATCTGCCAGGGTCACATAGGCATTGTTGCATCATAACCATCCAAGGCTTTTGCAGAGCACCAATGTCTCTGCGGCAGCGAATGCAGTTCCAAGGGACAGTGAAAACCAGGTAGGGCTTTCAGGGCTGGCAGCTTTCGTGTGGGCGCAATCGCTGGACGTTTCGAATTTGGCAGCCGGGCTCTACCAGAGTCACATAGGCATTGTTCTATCATAACCAACCAAAGCTCTTGCAGATCGCGAATGTCTGTGCGGCAGCGAATGCAGTTAAAAGGGACAGTGAAAATCAGGTACAGATTTCAGTTCTGGCAGCTTTCGTGTGGGCACAATCTCTGGACGTTTCGAATTTTGTAGCCGGACTCTGCCAGAGTCACGTAGGAATTGTTGCATCATAACCAACCAAGGCCTTGCAGAGCGCGAATGTCTTTGCAGCAGCGAATGCAGTTCAAGGGACAGTGAAAACCAGGTAGGGTTTCCATGGCTGGCAGCTTTCCTGTGGGCGTAATCGCTGGACGTTTCGAATTTGGCAGCCGGGCTCTGCCAGGGTCACATAGGCATTGTTGCATCATAACCATCCAAGGCTTTTGCAGAGCACCAGTGTCTCTGCGGCAGCGAATGCAGTTCCAAGGGACAGTGAAAACCAGGTAGCGCTTTCAGGGCTGGCAGCTTTCGTGTGGGCGCAATGGCTGGACGTTTCGAATTTGGCAGCCGGGCTCTGCCAGAGTCACATAGGCATTGTTGCATCATAACCATCCAAAGCTCTTGCAGAGCGCGAATGTCTGTGCAGCAGCGAATGCAGTTAAAAGGGACAGTGAAAATCAGGTACAGTTCTGGCAGCTTTCGTGTGGGCACAATCTCTGGACGTTTCGAATTTTGTAGCCGGGCTCTGCCAGAGTCATATAGGCATTGTTGCATCATAACCAACCAAAGCTCCTCCAGAGCGCGAATGTCTGTGCGGCAGCGAATGCAGTTCCAAGGGACAGTGAAAACCAGGTCGAGCTTTCAGTGCTGGCAGCTTTCGTGTGGGCGCAATCGCTGGACGTTTCGAATTTGGCAGCCGGGCTCTGCCAGAGTCACATAGGCATTGTTGCATCATAACCAACCAAAGCTATTGCAGAGCGCGAATGTCTGTGTGGCAGCGAATGCAGTTCCAAGGGACAGTGAAAACCAGGTCGAGCTTTCAGTGCTGGCAGCTTTCGTGTGGGCGCAATCGCTGGACGTTTCGAATTTGGCAGCCGGGGTCTGTCAGAGTCACATAGGCATTGTTGCATCATAACCAACCAAAGCTCTTGCAGAGCGCGAATGTCTGTGCGGCAGCGAATGCAGTTCCAAGGGACAGTGAAAACCACGTAGGGCTTTCAGGGCTGGCAGCTTTCGTGTGGGCGCAATCGCTGGACGTTTCGAATTTGGCAGCCGGGCTCTACCAGAATAACATAGGCATTGTTGTATCATAACCATCCAAAGCTCTTGCAGATCGCGAATGTCTGTGCGGCAGCGAATGCAGTTAAAAGGGACAGTGAAAATCAGGTACAGATTTCAGTTCTGGCAGCTTTCGTGTGGGCACAATCTCTGGACGTTTCGAATTTTGTAGCCGGACTCTGCCAGAGTCACGTAGGAATTGTGGCATCATAACCAACCAAGGCTCTTGCAGAGCGCGAATGTCTTTGCAGCAGCGAATGCAGTTCCAAGGGACAGTGAAAACCAGGTAGGGCTTCCAGGGCTGGCAGCTTTCCTGTGGGCGTAATCGCTGGACGTTTCGAATTTGGCAGCCGGGCTCTGCCAGGGTCACATAGGCATTGTTGCATCATAACCATCCAAGGCTTTTGCAGAGCACCAATGTCTCTGCGGCAGCGAATGCAGTTCCAAGGGACAGTGAAAACCAGGTAGCGCTTTCAGGGCTGGCAGCTTTCGTGTGGGCGCAATGGCTGAACGTTTCGAATTTGGCAGCCGGGCTCTGCCAGAGTCACATAGGCATTGTTGCATCATAACCATCCAAAGCTCTTGCAGAGCGCGAATGTCTGTGCAGCAGCGAATGCAGTTAAAAGGGACAGTGAAAATCAGGTACAGTTCTGGCAGCTTTCGTGTGGGCACAATCTCTGGACGTTTCGAATTTTGTAGCCGGGCTCTGCCAGAGTCATATACGCATTGTTGCATCATAACCAACCAAAGCTCCTCCAGAGCGCAAATGTCTGTGCGGCAGCGAATGCAGTTCCAAGGGACAGTGAAAACCAGGTCGAGCTTTCAGTGCTGGCAGCTTTCGTGTGGGCGCAATCGCTGGACGTTTCGAATTTGGCAGCCGGGCTCTGCCAGAGTCACATAGGCATTGTTGCATCATAACCAACCAAGGCTTTTGCAGAGCGTGAATGTCTGTGCGGCAGCGAATGCAGTTCCAAGGGACAGTGAAAACCAGGTAGGGCTTTCAGGGCTGGCAGCTTTCGTGTGGGCGCAATCGCTGGACGTTTCGAATTTGGGAGCCGGGCTCTGCCAGAGTCACATAGGCATTGTTACATCATAACCAACCAAGGCTTTTGCAGAGCGCGAATGTCTGTGTGGCAGCGAATGCAGTTCCAAGGGACAGTGAAAACCAGGTAGGGCTTTCAGGGCTGGCAGCCTTCGTTTGGGCGCAATCGCTGGACGTTTAGAATTTGGGAGCCGGGCTCTGCCAGAGTCACATAGGCATTGTTGCATCATAACCAAGCAAGGCTCTTGCAGAGTGCGAATGTCTTTGCAGCAGCGAATGCAGTTCCAAGGGACAGTGAAAACCAGGTAGGGCTTTCAGGGCTGGCAGCTTTCCTGTGGGCGTAATCGCTGGACGTTTCGAATTTGGCAGCCGGGATCTGCCAGGGTCACATAGGCATTGTTGCATCATAACCATCCAAGGCTTTTGCAGAGCACCAATGTCTCTGCGGCAGCGAATGCAGTTCCAAGGGACAGTGAAAACCAGGTAGGGCTTTCAGGGCTGGCAGCTTTCGTGTGGGCGCAATCGCTGGACGTTTCGAATTAGGCAGCCGGGCTCTACCAGAGTCACATAGGCATTGTTGTATCATAACCAACCAAAGCTCTTGCAGATCGCGAATGTCTGTGCGGCAGCGAATGCAGTTAAAAGGGACAGTGAAAATCAGGTACAGATTTCAGTTCTGGCAGCTTTCGTGTGGGCACAATCTCTGGACGTTTCGAATTTTGTAGCCGGACTCTGCCAGAGTCACGTAGGAATTGTTGCATCATAACCAACCAAGGCTCTTGCAGAGCGCGAATGTCTTTGCAGCAGCGAATGCAGTTCCAAGGGACAGTGAAAACCAGGTAGGGTTTCCAGGGCTGGCAGCTTTCCTGTGGGCGTAATCGCTGGACGTTTCGAATTTGGCAGCCAGGCTCTGCCAGGGTCACATAGGCATTGTTGCATCATAACCATCCAAGGCTTTTGCAGAGCACCAGTGTCTCTGCGGCAGCGAATGCAGTTCCAAGGGACAGTGAAAATCAGGTACAGTTCTGGCAGCTTTCGTGTGGGCACAATCTCTGGACGTTTCGCATTTTGTAGCCGGGCTCTGCCAGAGTCATATAGGCATTGTTGCATCATAACCAACCAAAGCTCCTCCAGAGCGCGAATGTCTGTGCGGCAGCGAATGCAGTTCCAAGGGACAGTGAAAACCAGGTCGAGCTTTCAGTGCTGGCAGCTTTCGTGTGGGCGCAATCGCTGGACGTTTCGAATTTGGCAGCCGGGCTCTGCCAGGGTCACATAGGCATTGTTACATCATAACCAACCAAGGCTTTTGCAGAGCGTGAATGTCTTTGCAGCAGCGAATGCAGTTCCAAGGGACAGTGAAAACCAGGTAGGGCTTTCAGGGCTGGCAGCTTTCCTGTGGGCGTAATCGCTGGACGTTTCGAATTTGGCAGCCGGGATCTGCCAGGGTCACATAGGCATTGTTGCATCATAACCATCCAAGGCTTTTGCAGAGCACCAATGTCTGTGCGGCAGCGAATGCAGTTCCAAGGGACAGTGAAAACCAGGTAGGGCTTTCAGGGCTGGCAGCTTTCCTGTGGGCGCAATCGCTGGACGTTTCGAATTTGGCAGCCGGGCTCTGCCAGAGTCACATAGGCATTGTTGCATCATAACCAACCAAAGCTATTGCAGAGCGCGAATGTCTGTGTGGCAGCGAATGCAGTTCCAAGGGACAGTGAAAACCAGGTCGAGCTTTCAGTGCTGGCAGCTTTCGTGTGGGCGCAATCGCTGGACGTTTCGAATTTGGCAGCCGGGCTCTACCAGAGTCACATAGGCATTGTTGCATCATAACCAACCAAGGCTTTTGCAGAGCACCAATGTCTCTGCGGCAGCGAATGCAGTTCCAAGGGACAGTGAAAACCAGGTCGAGCTTTCAGTGCTGGCAGCTTTCGTATGGGCGCAATCGCTGGACGTTTCGAATTTGGCAGCCGGGGTCTGTCAGAGTCACATAGGCATTGTTGCATCATAACCAACCAAAGCTCTTGCAGAGCGCGAATGTCTGTGCGGCAGCGAATGCAGTTCCAAGGGACAGTGAAAACCAGGTAGGGCTTTCAGGGCTGGCAGCTTTCGTGTGGGCGCAATCGCTGGACGTTTCAAATTTGGCAGCCGGGCTCTGCCAGAGTCACATAGGCATTGTTGCATCAGAACCATCCAAAGCTCTTGCAGAGTGCGAACGTCTGTGCAGCAGCGAATGCAGTTAAAAGGGACAGTGAAAATCAGGTACAGATTTCAGTTCTGGCAGCTTTCGTGTGGGCACAATCTCTGGACGTTTCGCATTTTGTAGCCGGGCTCTGCCAGAGTCACATAGGCATTGTTGCATCATAACCAACCAAAGCTCCTCCAGAGAGCGAATGTCTGTGCGGCAGCGAATGCAGTTCCAAGGGACAGTGAAAACCAGGTCGAGCTTTCAGTTCTGGCAGCTTTCGTGTGCGCACAATCTCTGGACGTTTCGAATTTTGTAGCCGGGCTCTGCCAGAGTCACGTAGGCATTGTTGCATCATAACCAACCAAGGCTCTTGCAGAGCGCGAATGTCTTTGCAGCAGCGAATGCAGTTCCAAGGGACAGTGAAAACCAGGTAGGGCTTCCAGGGCTGGCAGCTTTCCTGTGGGCGTAATCGCTGGACGTTTCGAATTTGGCAGCCGGGATCTGCCAGGGTCACATAGGCATTGTTGCATCATAACCATCCAAGGCTTTTGCAGAGCACCAATGTCTCTGCGGCAGCGAATGCAGTTCCAAGGGACAGTGAAAACCAGGTAGGGCTTTCAGGGCTGGCAGCTTTCGTGTGGGCGCAATCGCTGGACGTTTCGAATTTGGGAGCCGGGCTCTGCCAGAGTCACATAGGCATTGTTGCATCATAACCAACCAAAGCTCTTGCAGAGCGCGAATGTCTGTGTGGCAGCGAATGCAGTTCCAAGGAACAGTGAAAACCAGGTCGAGCTTTCAGTGCTGGCAGCTTTCGTGTGGGCGCAATCGCTGGACGTTTCGAATTTGGCAGCCGGGCTCTACCAGAGTCACATAGGCATTGTTGTATCATAACCATCCAAAGCTCTTGCAATTCGCGAATGTCTGTGTGGCAGCGAATGCAGTTAAAAGGTACAGTGAAAATCAGGTACAGATTTCAGTTCTGGCAGCTTTCGTGTGGGCACAATCTCTGGACGTTTCGAATTTTGTAGCCGGACTCTGCCAGAGTCACGTAGGAATTGTTGCATCATAACCAACCAAGGCTTTTGCAGAGCGCGAATGTCTTTGCAGCAGCGAATGCAGTTCCAAGGGACAGTGAAAACCAGGTAGGGCTTCCAGGGCTGGCAGCTTTCCTGTGGGCGTAATCGCTGGACGTTTCGAATTTGGCAGCCGGGCTCTGCCAGGGTCACATAGGCATTGTTGCATCATAACCAACCAAGGCTTTTGCAGAGCACCAGTGTCTCTGCGGCAGCGAATGCAGTTCCAAGGGACAGTGAAAACCAGGTAGCGCTTTCAGGGCTGGCAGCTTTCGTGTGGGCGCAATGGCTGGACGTTTCGAATTTGGCAGCCGGGCTCTGCCAGAGTCACATAGGCATTGTTGCATCATAACCATCCAAAGCTCTTACAGAGCGCGAATGTCTGTGCAGCAGCGAATGCAGTTAAAAGGGACAGTGAAAATCAGGTACAGTTCTGGCAGCTTTCGTGTCGGCACAATCTCTGGACGTTTCGAATTTTGTAGCCGGGCTCTGCCAGAGTCACGTAGGCATTGTTGCATCATAACCAACAAAACCTCCTCCAGAGCGCGAATGTGTGTGCGACAGAGAATGCAGTTCCAAGGGACAGTGAAAACCAGGTCGAGCTTTCAGTGCTGGCAGCTTTCGTGTGGGCGCAATCGCTGGACGTTTCGAATTTGGCAGCCGGGCTCTGCCAGGGTCACATAGGCATTGTTGCATCATAACCAACCAAGGCTTTTGCAGAGCGCGAATGTCTGTGCGGCAGCGAATGCAGTTCCAAGGGACAGTGAAAACCAGGTCGAGCTTTCAGTGCTGGCAGCTTTCGTGTGGGCGCAATCGCTGGACGTTTCGAATTTGGCAGCCGGGCTCTGCCAGAGTCACATAGGCATTGTTGCATCATAACCAACCAAGGCTTTTGCAGAGCGTGAATGTCTGTGCGGCAGCGAATGCAGTTCCAAGGGACAGTGAAAACCAGGTAGGGCTTTCAGGGCTGGCAGCTTTCGTGTGGGCGCAATCGCTGGACGTTTCGAATTTGGGAGCCGGGCTCTGCCAGAGTCACATAGGCATTGTTACATCATAACCAACCAAGGCTTTTGCAGAGCGCGAATGTCTGTGTGGCAGCGAATGCAGTTCCAAGGGACAGTGAAAACCAGGTAGGGCTTTCAGGGCTGGCAGCCTTCGTGTGGGCGCAATCGCTGGACGTTTCGAATTTGGCAGCCGGGCTCTGCCAGGGTCACATAGGCATTGTTGCATCATAACCAACCAAGGCATTTGCAGAGCGCGAATGTCTTTGCAGCAGCGAATGCAGTTCCAAGGGACAGTGAAAACCAGGTAGGGCTTTCAGGGCTGGCAGCTTTCCTGTGGACGTAATCGCTGGACGTTTCGAATTTGGCAGCCGGGATCTGCCAGGGTCACATAGGCATTGTTGCATCATAACCATCCAAGGCTTTTGCAGAGCACCAATGTCTCTGCGGCAGCGAATGCAGTTCCAAGGGACAGTGAAAACCAGGTAGGGCTTCCAGGGCTGGCAGCTTTCGTGTGGGCGCAATCGCTGGAAGTTTCGAATTTGGCAGCCGGGCTCTGCCAGATTCACATAGGCATTGTTGCATCATAACCAACCAAAGCTCTTGCAGAGCGCGAATGCCTGTGTGGCAGCGAATGCAGTTCCAAGGAACAGTGAAAACCAGGTTGAGCTTTCAGTGCTGGCAGCTTTCGTGTGGGCGCAATCGCTGGACGTTTCGAATTTGGCAGCCGGGCTCTACCAGAGTCACATAGGTATTGTTGTATCATAACCATCCAAAGCTCTTGCAGATCGCGAATGTCTGTGCGGCAGCGAATGCAGTTAAAAGGGACAGTGAAAATCAGGTACAGATTTCAGTTCTGGCAGCTTTCGTGTGGGCACAATCTCTGGACGTTTCGAATTTTGTAGCCGGACTCTGCCAGAGTCACGTAGGAATTGTGGCATCATAACCAACCAAGGCTCTTGCAGAGCGCGAATGTCTTTGCAGCAGCGAATGCAGTTCCAAGGGACAGTGAAAACCAGGTAGGGCTTCCAGGGCTGGCAACTTTCCTGTGGGCGTAATCGCTGGACGTTTCGAATTTGGCAGCCGGGCTCTGCCAGGGTCACATAGGCATTGTTGCATCATAACCATCCAAGGCTTTTGCAGAGCACCAATGTCTCTGCGGCAGCGAATGCAGTTCCAAGGGACAGTGAAAACCAGGTCGAGCTTTCAGTGCTGGCAGCTTTCGTGTGGGCGCAATGGCTGGACGTTTCGAATTTGGCAGCCGGGCTCTGCCAGAGTCACATAGGCATTGTTGCATCATAACCATCCAAAGCTCTTGCAGAGCGCGAATGTCTGTGCAGCAGCGAATGCAGTTAAAAGGGACAGTGAAAATCAGGTACAGTTCTGGCAGCTTTCGTGTGGGCACAATCTCTGGACGTTTCGAATTTTGTAGCCGGGCTCTGCCAGAGTCATATACGCATTGTTGCATCATAACCAACCAAAGCTCCTCCAGAGCGCGAATGTCTGTGCGGCAGCGAATGCAGTTCCAAGGGACAGTGAAAACCAGGTCGAGCTTTCAGTGCTGGCAGCTTTCGTGTGGGCGCAATCGCTGGATGTTTCGAATTTGGCAGCCGGGCTCTGCCAGTGTCACATAGGCATTGTTGCATCACAACCAACCAAAGCTCTTGCAGAGCGCGAATGTCTGTGCAGCAGCGAATGCAGTTCCAAGGGACAGTGAAAACCAGGTAGGGCTTTCAGGGCTGGCAGCTTTCGTGTGGGCGCAATGGCTGGACGTTTCGAATTTGGCAGCCCGGCTCTGCCAGAGTCACATAGGCATTGTTGCATCATAACCATCCAAAGCTCTTGCAGAGAGCGAATGTCTGTGCAGCAGCGAATGCAGTTAAAAGGGACAGTGAAAATCAGGTACAGTTCTGGCAGCTTTCGTGTGGGCACAATCTCTGGACGTTTCGAATTTTGTAGCCGGGCTCTGCCAGAGTCACATAGGCATTGTTGCATCATAACCAACAAAAGCTCCTCCAGAGCGCGAATGTCTGTGCAGCAGCGAATGCAGTTCCAAGGGACAGTGAAAACCAGGTCGAGCTTTCAGTGCTGGCAGCTTTCGTGTGGGCGCAATCGCTGGACGTTTCGAATTTGGCAGCCGGGCTCTGCCAGAGTCACATAGGCATTGTAGCATCATAACCAACCAAGGCTTTTGCAGAGCACGAATGTCTGTGCGGCAGCGAATGCAGTTCCAAGGGACAGTGAAAACCAGGTAGGGCTTTCAGGGCTGGCAGCTTTCGTGTGGGCGCAATCGCTGGACGTTTCGAATTTGGGAGCCGGGCTCTGCCAGAGTCACATAGGCATTGTTACATCATAACCAACCAAGGCTTTTGCAGAGCGCGAATGTCTGTGTGGCAGCGAATGCAGTTCCAAGGGACAGTGAAAACCAGGTAGGGCTTTCAGGGCTGGCAGCTTTCGTATGGGCGCAATCGCTGGACGTTTCGAATTTGGCAGCCGGGCTCTGCCAGGGTCACATAGGCATTATTGTATCATAACCATCCAAGGCTTTTGCAGAGCACGAATGTCTGTTCGGCAGAGAATGCAGTTCCAAGGGACAGTGAAAACCAGGTAGGGCTTTCAGGGCTGGCAGCTTTCCCGTGGGCGTAATCGCTGGACGTTTCGAATTTGGCAGCCGGGATCTGCCAGACTCACATAGGCATTGTTGCATCATAACCAACCAAAGCTCCTCCAGAGCGCGAATGTCTGTGCGGCAGCGAATGCAGTTCCAAGGGACAGTGAAAACCAGGTCGAGCTTTCAGTGCTGGCAGCTTTCGTATGGGCGCAATCGCTGGACGTTTCGAATTTGGCAGCCGGGCTCTGCCAGGGTCACATAGGCATTGTTGCATCATAACCAACCAAGGCTTTTGCAGAGCGCGAATGTCTTTGCAGCAGCGAATGCAGTTCCAAGGGACAGTGAAAACCAGGTAGGGCTTTCAGGGCTGGCAGCTTTCCTGTGGGCGTAATCGCTGGACGTTGCGAATTTGGCAGCCGGGATCTGCCAGGGTCACATAGGCATTGTTGCATCATAACCATCCAAGGCTTTTGCAGAGCACCAATGTCTCTGCGGCAGCGAATGCAGTTCCAAGGGACAGTGAAAACCAGGTAGGGCTTTCAGGGCTGGCAGCTTTCGTGTGGGCGCAATCGCTGGAAGTTTCGAATTTGGCAGCCGGGCTCTGCCAGAGTCACATAGGCATTGTTGCATCATAACCAACCAAAGCTCTTGCAGAGCGCGAATGCCTGTGTGGCAGCGAATGCAGTTCCAAGGAACAGTGAAAACCAGGTCGAGCTTTCAGTGCTGGCAGCTTTCGTGTGGGCGCAATCGCTGGACGTTTCGAATTTGGCAGCCGGGCTCTACCAGAGTCACATAGGCATTGTTGTATCATAACCATCCAAAGCTCTTGCAGATCGCGAATGTCTGTGCGGCAGCGAATGCAGTTAAAAGGGACAGTGAAAATCAGGTACAGATTTCAGTTCTGGCAGCTTTCGTGTGGGCACAATCTCTGGACGTTTCGAATTTTGTAGCCGGACTCTGCCAGAGTCACGTAGGAATTGTGGCATCATAACCAACCAAGGCTCTTGCAGAGCGCGAATGTCTTTGCAGCAGCGAATGCAGTTCCAAGGGACAGTGAAAACCAGGTAGGGCTTCCAGGGCTGGCAGCTTTCCTGTGGGCGTAATCGCTGGACGTTTCGAATTTGGCAGCCGGGCTCTGCCAGGGTCACATAGGCATTGTTGCATCATAACCATCCAAGGCTTTTGCAGAGCACCAATGTCTCTGCGGCAGCGAATGCAGTTCCAAGGGACAGTGAAAACCAGGTAGCGCTTTCAGGGCTGGCAGCTTTCGTGTGGGCGCAATGGCTGGACGTTTCGAATTTGGCAGCCGGGCTCTGCCAGAGTCACATAGGCATTGTTGCATCATAACCATCCAAAGCTCTTGCAGAGCGCGAATGTCTGTGCAGCAGCGAATGCAGTTAAAAGGGACAGTGAAAATCAGGTACAGTTCTGGCAGCTTTCGTGTGGGCACAATCTCTGGACGTTTCGAATTTTGTAGCCGGGCTCTGCCAGAGTCATATACGCATTGTTGCATCATAACCAACCAAAGCTCCTCCAGAGCGCGAATGTCTGTGCGGCAGCGAATGCAGTTCCAAGGGACAGTGAAAACCAGGTCGAGCTTTCAGTGCTGGCAGCTTTCGTGTGGGCGCAATCGCTGGACGTTTCGAATTTGGCAGCCGGGCTCTGCCAGAGTCACATAGGCATTGTTGCATCATAACCAACCAAGGCTTTTGCAGAGCGTGAATGTCTGTGCGGCAGCGAATGCAGTTCCAAGGGACAGTGAAAACCAGGTAGGGCTTTCAGGGCTGGCAGCTTTCGTGTGGGCGCAATCGCTGGACGTTTCGAATTTGGGAGCCGGGCTCTGCCAGAGTCACATAGGCATTGTTACATCATAACCAACCAAGGCTTTTGCAGAGCGCGAATGTCTGTGTGGCAGCGAATGCAGTTCCAAGGGACAGTGAAAACCAGGTAGGGCTTTCAGGGCTGGCAGCCTTCGTGTGGGCGCAATCGCTGGACGTTTCGAATTTGGGAGCCGGGCTCTGCCAGAGTCACATAGGCATTGTTGCATCATAACCAAGCAAGGCTCTTGCAGAGCGCGAATGTCTTTGCAGCAGCGAATGCAGTTCCAAGGGACAGTGAAAACCAGGTAGGGCTTTCAGGGCTGGCAGCTTTTCTGTGGGCGTAATCGCTGGACGTTTCGAATTTGGCAGCCGGGATCTGCCAGGGTCACATAGGCATTGTTGCATCATAACCATCCAAGGCTTTTGCAGAGCACCAATGTCTCTGCGGCAGCGAATGCAGTTCCAAGGGACAGTGAAAACCAGGTAGGGCTTTCAGGGCTGGCAGCTTTCGTGTGGGCGCAATCGCTGGACGTTTCGAATTTGGGAGCCGGGCTCTGCCAGAGTCACATAGGCATTGTTACATCATAACCAACCAAGGCTTTTGCAGAGCGCGAATGTCTGTGCGGCAGCGAATGCAGTTCCAAGGGACAGTGAAAACCAGGTAGCGCTTTCAGGGCTGGCAGCTTTCGTGTGGGCGCAATGGCTGGACGTTTCGTATTTGGCAGCCGGGCTCTGCCAGAGTCACATAGGCATTGTTGCATCATAACCATCCAAAGCTCTTGCAGAGCGCGAATGTCTGTGCAGCTGCGAATGCAGTTAAAAGGGACAGTGAAAATCAGGTACAGTTCTGGCAGCTTTCGTGTGGGCACAATCTCTGGACGTTTCGAATTTTGTAGCCGTGCTCTGCCAGAGTCATATACGCATTGTTGCATCATAACCAACCAAAGCTCCTCCAGAGCGCGAATGTCTGTGCGGCAGCGAATGCAGTTCCAAGGGACAGTGAAAACCAGGTAGGGCTTTCAGTGCTGGCAGCTTTCGTGTGGGCGCAATCGCTGGACGTTTCGAATTTGGCAGCCGGGCTCTGCCAGAGTCACATAGGCATTGTTGCATCATAACCAACCAAGGCTTTTGCAGAGCGCAAATGTCTGTGCGGCAGCGAATGCAGTTCCAAGGGACAGTGAAAACCAGGTAGGGCTTTCAGGGCTGGCAGCTTTCGTGTGGGCGCAATCGCTGGACGTTTCGAATTTGGGAGCCGGGCTCTGCCAGGGTCACATAGGCATTGTTACATCATAACCAACCAAGGCTTTTGCAGAGCGCGAATGTCTGTGTGGCAGCGAATGCAGTTCCAAGGGACAGTGAAAACCAGGTAGGGCTTTCAGGGCTGGCAGCCTTCGTCTGGGCGCAATCGCTGGACGTTTCGAATTTGGGAGCCGGGCTCTGCCAGAGTCACATAGGCATTGTTGCATCATAACCAAGCAAGGCTCTTGCAGAGCGCGAATGTCTTTGCAGCAGCGAATGCAGTTCCAAGGGACAGTGAAAACCAGGTAGGGCTTTCAGGGCTGGCAGCTTTCCTGTGGGCGTAATTGCTGGACGTTTCGAATTTGGCAGCCGGGATCTGCCAGGGTCACATAGGCATTGTTGCATCATAACCATCCAAGGCTTTTGCAGAGCACCAATGTCTCTGCGGCAGCGAATGCAGTTCCAAGGGACAGTGAAAACCAGGTAGGGCTTTCAGGGCTGGCAGCTTTCGTGTGGGCGCAATCGCTGGACGTTTCGAATTTGGGAGCCGGGCTCTGCCAGAGTCACATAGGCATTGTTACATCATAACCAACCAAGGCTTTTGCAGAGCGCGAATGTCTGTGTGGCAGCGAATGCAGTTCCAAGGGACAGTGAAAACCAGGTAGGGCTTTCAGGGCTGGCAGCTTTCCTGTGGGCGCAATCGCTGGACGTTTCGAATTTGGCAGCCGGGCTCTGCAAGCGTCACATAGGCATTGTTGTATCATAACCATCCAAGGCTTTTGCAGAGCACCAATATCTCTGCGGCAGAGAATGCAGTTCCAAGGGACAGTGAAAACCAGGTAGGGCTTTCAGGGCTGGCAGCTTTCGTGTGGGCGCAATCGCTGGATGTTTCGAATTTGGCAGCCGGGCTCTGCCAGAGTCACATAGGCATTGTTGCATCATAACCAACCAAAGCTCTTGCAGAGCGCGAATGTCTGTGTGGCAGCGAATGCAGTTCCAAGGGACAGTGAAAACCAGGTAGGGCTTTCAGGGCTGGCAGCTTTCGTGTGGGCGCAATGGCTGGACGTTTCGAATTTGGCAGCCGGGCTCTGCCAGAGTCACATAGGCATTGTTGCATCATAACCATCCAAAGCTCTTGCAGAGCGCGAATGTCTGTGCAGCAGCGAATGCAGTTAAAATGGACAGTGAAAATCAGGTACAGTTCTGGCAGCTTTCGTGTGGGCACAATCTCTGGACGTTTCGCATTTTGTAGCCGGGCTCTGCCAGAGTCACATAGGCATTGTTGCATCATAACCAACAAAAGCTCCTCCAGAGCGCGAATGTCTTTGCAGCAGCGAATGCAGTTCCAAGGGACAGTGAAAACCAGGTAGGGCTTCCAGGGCTGGCAGCTTTCCTGTGGGCGTAATCGCTGGACGTTTCGAATTTGGCAGCTGGGATCTGCCAGGGTCACATAGGCATTGTTGCATCATAACCATCCAAGGCTTTTGCAGAGCACCAATGTCTCTGCGGCAGCGAATGCAGTTCCAAGGGACAGTGAAAACCAGGTAGCGCTTTCAGGGCTGGCAGCTTTCGTGTGGGCGCAATGGCTGGACGTTTCGAATTTGTCAGCCGGGCTCTGCCAGAGTCACATAGGCATTGTTGCATCATAACCATCCAAAGCTCTTGCAGAGCGCGAATGTCTGTGCAGCAGCGAATGCAGTTAAAAGGGACAGTGAAAATCAGGTACAGTTCTGGCAGCTTTCGTGTGGGCACAATCTCTGGACGTTTCGAATTTTGTAGCCGGGCTCTGCCAGAGTCATATACGCATTGTTGCATCATAACCAACCAAAGCTCCTCCAGAGCGCAAATGTCTGTGTGGCAGCGAATGCAGTTCCAAGGGACAGTGAAAACCAGGTCGAGCTTTCAGTGCTGGCAGCTTTCGTATGGGCGCAATCGCTGGACGTTTCGAATTTGGCAGCCGGGCTCTGCCAGAGTCACATAGGCATTGTTGCTTCATAACCAACCAAGGCTTTTGCAGAGCGTGAATGTCTGTGCGGCAGCGAATGCAGTTCCAAGGGACAGTGAAAACCAGGTAGGGCTTTCAGGGCTGGCAGCTTTCGTGTGGGCGCAATCGCTGGACGTTTCAAATTTGGCAGCCGTGCTCTGTCAGAGTCACATAGGCATTGTTGCATCAAAACCATCCAAAGCTCTTGCAGATCGCGAATGTCTGTGCGGCAGCGAATGCAGTTAAAAGGGACAGTGAAAATCAGGTACAGATTTCAGTTCTGGCAGCTTTCCTGTGGGCACAATCTCTGGACGTTTCGAATTTTGTAGCCGGGCTCTGCCAGAGTCACGTAGGCATTGTTGCATCATAACCAACCAAGGCTCTTGCAGAGCGCGAATGTCTTTGCAGCAGCGAATGCAGTTCCAAGGGACAGTGAAAACCAGGTAGGGCTTTCAGGGCTGGCAGCTTTCGTGTGGGCGCAATCGCTGGACGTTTCGTATTTGGGAGCCGGGCTCTGCCAGAGTCATATAGGCATTGTTGCATCATAACCAACCAAACCTCCTCCAGAGCGCGAATGACTGTGCGGCAGCGAATGCAGTTCCAAGGGACAGTGAAAACCAGGTCGAGCTTTCAGTGCTGGCAGCTTTCGTGTGGGCGCAATCGCTGGACGTTTCGAATTTGGCAGCCGGGCTCTGCCAGGGTCACATAGGCATTGTTGCATCATAACCAACCAAGGCTTTTGCAGAGCGCGAATGTCTGTGCGGCAGCGAATGCAGTTCCAAGGGACAGTGAAAACCAGGTAGGGCTTTCAGGGCTGGCAGCTTTCGTGTGGGCGCAATCGCTGGACGTTACGAATTTGGGAGCCGGGCTCTGCCAGAGTCACATAGGCATTGTTACATCATAACCAACCAAGGCTTTTGCAGAGCGCGAATGTCTGTGCGGCAGCGAATGCAGTTCCAAGGGACAGTGAAAACCAGGTAGGGCTTTCAAGGCTGGCAGCTTTCGTGTGGGCGCAATCGCTGGACGTTTCAAATTTGGCAGCCGGGCTCTGCCAGAGTCACATAGGCATTGTTGCATCATAACCATCCAAAGCTCTTGCAGAGTGCGAACGTCTGTGCAGCAGCGAATGCAGTTAAAAGGGACAGTGAAAATCAGGTACAGATTTCAGTTCTGGCAGCTTTCGTGTGGGCACAATCTCTGGACGTTTCGCATTTTGTAGCCGGGCTCTGCCAGAGTCACATAGGCATTGTTGCATCATAACCAACCAAAGCTCCTCCAGAGAGCGAATGTCTGTGCGGCAGCGAATGCAGTCCCAAGGGACAGTGAAAACCAGGTCGAGCTTTCAGTTCTGGCAGCTTTCGTGTGCGCACAATCTCTGGACGTTTCGAATTTTGTAGCCGGGCTCTGCCAGAGTCACGTAGGCATTGTTGCATCATAACCAACCAAGGCTCTTGCAGAGCGCGAATGTCTTTGCAGCAGCGAATGCAGTTCCAAGGGACAGTGAAAACCAGGTAGGGCTTCCAGGGCTGGCAGCTTTCCTGTGGGCGTAATCGCTGTACGTTTCGAATTTGGCAGCGGGGATCTGCCAGGGTCACATAGGCATTGTTGCATTATAACCATCCAAGGCTTTTGCAGAGCACCAATGTCTCCGCGGCAGCGAATGCAGTTCCAAGGGACAGTGAAAACCAGGTAGCGCTTTCAGGGCTGGCAGCTTTCGTGTGGGCGCAATGGCTGGACGTTTCGAATTTGGCAGCCGGGCTCTGCCAGAGTCACATAGGCATTGTTGCATCATAACCATCCAAAGCTCTTGCAGAGCGCGAATGTCTGTGCAGCAGAGAATGCAGTTAAAAGGGACAGTGAAAATCAGGTACAGTTCTGGCAGCTTTCGTGTGGGCACAATCTCTGTACGTTTCGAATTTTGTAGCCGGGCTCTGCCAGAGTCATATAGGCATTGTTGCATCATAACCAACCAAACCTCCTCCAGAGCGCGAATGTCTGTGCGGCAGCGAATGCAGTTCCAAGGGACAGTGAAAACCAGGTCGAGCTTTCAGTGCTGGCAGCTTTCGTGTGGGCGCAATCGCTGGACGTTTCGAATTTGGCAGCCGGGCTCTGCCAGAGTCACATAGGCATTGTTGCATCATAACCAACCAAGGCTTTTGCAGAGCGCGAATGTCTGTGCAGCAGCGAATGCAGTTCCAAGGGACAGTGAAAACCAGGTCGAGCTTTCAGTGCTGGCAGCTTTCGTGTGGGCGCAATCGCTGGACGTTACGAATTTGGGAGCCGGGCTCTGCCAGAGTCACATAGGCATTGTTACATCATAACCAACCAAGGCTTTTGCAGAGCGCGAATGTCTGTGCAGCAGCGAATGCAGTTCCAAGGGACAGTGAAAACCAGGTAGGGCTTTCAGGGCTGGCAGCTTTCGTGTGCGCGCAATCGCTGGACGTTTCAAATTTGGCAGCCGGGCTCTGCCAGAGTCACATAGGCATTGTTGCATCATAACCATCCAAAGCTCTTGCAGAGTGCGAACGTCTGTGCAGCAGCGAATGCAGTTAAAAGGGACAGTGAAAATCAGGTACAGATTTCAGTTCTGGCAGCTTTCGTGTGGGCACAATCTCTGGACGTTTCGCATTTTGTAGCCGGGCTCTGCCAGAGTCACATAGGCATTGTTGCATCATAACCAACCAAAGCTCCTCCAGAGAGCGAATGTCTGTGCAGCAGCGAATGCAGTTCCAAGGGACAGTGAAAACCAGGTAGGGCTTCCAGGGCTGGCAGCTTTCTTGTGGGCGTAATCGCTGGACGTTTCGAATTTGGCAGCCGGGATCTGCCAGGGTCACATAGGCATTGTTGCATCATAACCATCCAAGGCTTTTGCAGAGCACCAATGTCTCTGCGGCAGCGAATGCAGTTCCAAGGGACAGTGAAAACCAGGTAGCGCTTTCAGGGCTGGCAGCTTTCGTGTGGGCGCAATGGCTGGACGTTTCGAATTTGGGAGCCGGGCTCTGCCAGAGTCACATAGGCATTGTTGCATCATAACCATCCAAAGCTCTTGCAGAGCGCGAATGTCTGTGCAGCAGCGAATGCAGTTAAAAGGGACAGTGAAAATCAGGTACAGTTCTGGCAGCTTTCGTGTGGTCACAATCTCTGGACGTTTCGAATTTTGTAGCCGGGCTCTGCCAGAGTCATATGGGCATTGTTGCATCATAACCAACCAAACCTCCTCCAGAGCGCGAATGTCTGTGCGGCAGCGAATGCAGTTCCAAGGGACAGTGAAAACCAGGTCGAGCTTTCAGTGCTGGCAGCTTTCGTGTGGGCGCAATCGCTGGATGTTTCGAATTTGGCAGCCGGGCTCTACCAGAGTCACGTAGGCATTGTTGCATCATAACCAACCAAGGCTCTTGCAGAGCGCGAATGTCTTTGCAGCAGCGAATGCAGTTCCAAGGGACAGTGAAAACCAGGTAGGGCTTCCAGGGCTGGCAGCTTTCCTGTGGGCGTAATCGCTGGACGTTTCGAATTTGGCAGCCGGGATCTGCCAGGGTCACATAGGCATTGTTGCATCATAACCATCCAAGGCTTTTGCAGAGCACCAATGTCTCTGCGGCAGCGAATGCAGTTCCAAGGGACAGTGAAAACCAGGTAGGGCTTTCAGGGCTGGCAGCTTTCGTGTGGGCGCAATCGCTGGACGTTTCGAATTTGGGAGCCGGGCTCTGCCAGAGTCACATAGGCATTGTTGCATCATAACCAACCAAAGCTCTTGCAGAGCGCGAATGTCTGTGTGGCAGCGAATGCAGTTCCAAGGAACAGTAAAAACCAGGTCGAGCTTTCAGTGCTGGCAGCTTTCGTGTGGGCGCAATCGCTGGACGTTTCGAATATGGCAGCCGGGCTCTACCAGAGTCACATAGGCATTGTTGTATCATAACCATCCAAAGCTCTTGCAGATCGCGAATGTCTGTGTGGCAGCGAATGCAGTTAAAAGGTACAGTGAAAATCAGGTACAGATTTCAGTTCTGGCAGCTTTCGTGTGGGCACAATCTCTGGACGTTTCGAATTTTGTAGCCGGACTCTGCCAGAGTCACGTAGGAATTGTTGCATCATAACCAACCAAGGCTTTTGCAGAGCGCGAATGTCTTTGCAGCAGCGAATGCAGTTCCAAGGGACAGTGAAAACCAGGTAGGGCTTCCAGGGCTGCCAGCTTTCCTGTGGGCGTAATCGCTGGACGTTTCGAATTTGGCAGCCGGGCTCTGCCAGGGTCACATAGGCATTGTTGCATCATAACCAACCAAGGCTTTTGCAGAGCACCAGTGTCTCTGCGGCAGCGAATGCAGTTCCAAGGGACAGTGAAAACCAGGTAGCGCTTTCAGGGCTGGCAGCTTTCGTGTGGGCGCAATGGCTGGACGTTTCGAATTTGGCAGCCGGGCTCTGCCAGAGTCACATAGGCATTGTTGCATCATAACCATCCAAAGCTCTTGCAGAGCGCGAATGTCTGTGCAGCAGCGAATGCAGTTAAAAGGGACAGTGAAAATCAGGTACAGTTCTGGCAGCTTTCGTGTGGGCACAATCTCTGGACGTTTCGAATTTTGTAGCCGGGCTCTGCCAGAGTCACGTAGGCATTGTTGCATCATAACCAACAAAACCTCCTCCAGAGCGCGAATGTGTGTGCGACAGAGAATGCAGTTCCAAGGGACAGTGAAAACCAGGTCGAGCTTTCAGTGCTGGCAGCTTTCGTGTGGGCGCAATCGCTGGACGTTTCGAATTTGGCAGCCGGGCTCTGCCAGGGTCACATAGGCATTGTTGCATCATAACCAACCAAGGCTTTTGCAGAGCGCGAATGTCTGTGCGGCAGCGAATGCAGTTCCAAGGGACAGTGAAAACCAGGTCGAGCTTTCAGTGCTGGCAGCTTTCGTGTGGGCGCAATCGCTGGACGTTACGAATTTGGGAGCCGGGCTCTGCCAGAGTCACATAGGCATTGTTACATCATAACCAACCAAGGCTTTTGCAGAGCGCGAATGTCTGTGTGGCAGCGAATGCAGTTCCAAGGGACAGTGAAAACCAGGTAGGGCTTTCAGGGCTGGCAGCTTTCGTGTGGGCGCAATCGCTGGACGTTTCGAATTTGGGAGCCGGGCTCTGCCAGAGTCACATAGGCATTGTTGCATCATAACCAAGCAAGGCTCTTGCAGAGCGCGAATGTCTTTGCAGCATCGAATGCAGTTCCAAGGGACAGTGAAAACCAGGTAGGGCTTTCAGGGCTGGCAGCTTTCCTGTGGGCGTAATCGCTGGACGTTTCGAATTTGGCAGCCGGGCTCTGCCAGGGTCACATAGGCATTGTTGCATCATAACCATCCAAGGCTTTTGCAGAGCACCAATGTCTCTGCGGCAGCGAATGCAGTTCCAAGGGACAGTGAAAACCAGGTAGCGCTTTCAGGGCTGGCAGCTTTCGTGTGGGCGCAATGGCTGGACGTTTCGAATTTGGCAGCCGGGCTCTGCCAGAGTCACATAGGCATTGTTGCATCATAACCATCCAAAGCTCTTGCAGAGCGCGAATGTCTGTGCAGCAGCGAATGCAGTTAAAAGGGACAGTGAAAATCAGGTACAGTTCTGGCAGCTTTCGTGTGGGCACAATCTCTGGACGTTTCGAATTTTGTAGCCGGACTCTGCCAGAGTCATATACGCATTGTTGCATCATAACCAACCAAAGCTCCTCCAGAGCGCAAATGTCTGTGCGGCAGCGAATGCAGTTCCAAGGGACAGTGAAAACCAGGTCGAGCTTTCAGTGCTGGCAGCTTTCGTGTGGGCGCAATCGCTGGACGTTTCGAATTTGGGAGCCGGGCTCTGCCAGAGTCACATAGGCATTGTTGCATCATAACCAACCAAGGCTTTTGCAGAGCGTGAATGTCTGTGCGGCAGCGAATGCAGTTCCAAGGGACAGTGAAAACCAGGTAGGGCTTTCAGGGCTGGCAGCTTTCGTGTGGGCGCAATCGCTGGACGTTTCGAATTTGGGAGCCGGGCTCTGCCAGAGTCACATAGGCATTGTTACATCATAACCAACCAAGGCTTTTGCAGAGCGCGAATGTCTGTGTGGCAGCGAATGCAGTTCCAAGGGACAGTGAAAACCAGGTAGGGCTTTCAGGGCTGGCAGCCTTCGTGTGGGCGCAATCGCTGGACGTTTCGAATTTGGCAGCCGGGCTCTGCCAGGGTCACATAGGCATTGTTGCATCATAACCAACCAAGGCATTTGCAGAGCGCGAATGTCTTTGCAGCAGCGAATGCAGTTCCAAGGGACAGTGAAAACCAGGTAGGGCTTTCAGGGCTGGCAGCTTTCGTGTGGGCGCAATCGCTAGACGTTTCGAATTTGGCAGCCGGGCTCTACCAGAGTCACATAGGTATTGCTGTATCATAACCATCCAAAGCTCTTGCAGATCGCGAATGTCTGTGCGGCAGCGAATGCAGTTAAAAGGGACAGTGAAAATCAGGTAGGGTTTCCAGGGCTGGCAGCTTTCCTGTGGGCGTAATCGCTGGACGTTTCGAATTTGGCAGCCGGGCTCTGCCAGAGTCACATAGGCATTGTTGCATCATAACCATCCAAAGCTCTTGCAGAGCGCGAATGTCTGTGCAGCAGCGAATGCAGTTAAAAGGGACAGTGAAAATCAGGTACAGTTCTGGCAGCTTTCGTGTGGGCACAATCTCTGGACGTTTCGCATTTTGTAGCCGGGCTCTGCCAGAGTCATATAGGCATTGTTGCATCATAACCAACCAAAGCTCCTCCAGAGCGCGAATGTCTGTGCGGCAGCGAATGCAGTTCCAAGGGACAGTGAAAACCAGGTCGAGCTTTCAGTGCTGGCAGCTTTCGTGTGGGCGCAATCGCTGGACGTTTCGAATTTGGCAGCCGGGCTCTGCCAGGGTCACATAGGCATTGTTACATCATAACCAACCAAGGCTTTTGCAGAGCGTGAATGTCTTTGCAGCAGCGAATGCAGTTCCAAGGGACAGTGAAAACCAGGTAGGGCTTTCAGGGCTGGCAGCTTTCCTGTGGGCGTAATCGCTGGACGTTTCGAATTTGGCAGCCGGGATCTGCCAGGGTCACATAGGCATTGTTGCATCATAACCATCCAAGGCTTTTGCAGAGCACCAATGTCTCTGCGGCAGCGAATGCAGTTCCAAGGGACAGTGAAAACCAGGTAGGGCTTTCAGGGCTGGCAGCTTTCCTGTGGGCGCAATCGCTGGACGTTTCGAATTTGGCAGCCGGGCTCTGCCAGAGTCACATAGGCATTGTTGCATCATAACCAACCAAAGCTATTGCAGAGCGCGAATGTCTGTGTGGCAGCGAATGCAGTTCCAAGGGACAGTGAAAACCAGGTCGAGCTTTCAGTGCTGGCAGCTTTCGTGTGGGCGCAATCGCTGGACGTTTCGAATTTGGCAGCCGGGCTCTACCAGAGTCACATAGGCATTGTTGCATCATAACCAACCAAGGCTTTTGCAGAGCACCAATGTCTCTGCGGCAGCGAATGCAGTTCCAAGGGACAGTGAAAACCAGGTCGAGCTTTCAGTGCTGGCAGCTTTCGTATGGGCGCAATCGCTGGACGTTTCGAATTTGGCAGCCGGGGTCTGTCAGAGTCACATAGGCATTGTTGCATCATAACCAACCAAAGCTCTTGCAGAGCGCGAATGTCTGTGCAGCAGCGAATGCAGTTAAAAGGGACAGTGAAAATCAGGTACAGTTCTGGCAGCTTTCCTGTGGGCACAATCTCTGGACGTTTCGAATTTTGTAGCCGGGCTCTGCCAGAGTCATATAGGCATTGTTGCATCATAACCAACCAAAGCTCCTCCAGAGCGCAAATGTCTGTGCGGCAGCGAATGCAGTTCCAAGGGACAGTGAAAACCAGGTCGAGCTTTCAGTGCTGGCAGCTTTCGTGTGGGCGCAATCGCTGGACGTTTCGAATTTGGCAGCCGGGCTCTGCCAGAGTCACATAGGCATTGTTGCATCATAACCAACCAAGGCTTTTGCAGAGCGCGAATGTCTGTGCGGCAGCGAATGCAGTTCCAAGGGACAGTGAAAACCAGGTAGGGCTTTCAGGGCTGGCAGCTTTCCTGTGGGCGCAATCGCTGGACGTTTCGAATTTGGGAGCCGGGCTCTGCCAGAGTCACATAGGCATTGTTACATCATAACCAACCAAGGCTTTTGCAGAGCGCGAATGTCTGTGTGGCAGCGAATGCAGTTCCAAGGGACAGTGAAAACCAGGTAGGGCTTTCAGGGCTGGCAGCTTTCGTGTGGGCGCAATCGCTGGACGTTTCGAATTTGGCAGCCGGGCTCTGCCAGAGTCACATAGGCATTGTTGCATCATAACCAAGCAAGGCTCTTGCAGAGCGCGAATGTCTTTGCAGCAGCGAATGCAGTTCCAAGGGACAGTGAAAACCAGGTAGGGCTTTCAGGGCTGGCAGCTTTCCTGTGGGCGTAATCGCTGGACGTTTCGAATCTGGCAGCCGGGATCTGCCAGGGTCACATAGGCATTGTTGCATCATAACCATCCAAGGCTTTTGCAGAGCACCAATGTCTCTGCGGCAGCGAATGCAGTTCCAAGGGACAGTGAAAACCAGGTAGGGCTTTCAGGGCTGGCGGCTTTCGTGTGGGCGCAATCGCTGGACGTTTCGACTTTGGCAGCCGGGCTCTGCCAGAGTCACATAGGCATTGTTGCATCATAACCAACCAAAGCTCTTGCAGAGCGCGAATGTCTGTGTGGCAGCGAATGCAGTTCCAAGGGACAGTGAAAACCAGGTCGAGCTTTCAGTGCTGGCAGCTTTCGTATGGGCGCAATCGCTGGACGTTTCGAATTTGGCAGCCGGGCTCTACCAGAGTCACATAGGCATTGTTGCTTCATAACCAACCAAGGCTTTTGCAGAGCGCGCATGTCTGTGCGGCAGCGAATGCAGTTCCAAGGGACAGTGAAAACCAGGTAGGGCTTTCAGGGCTGGCAGCTTTCCTGTGGGCGCAATCGCTGGACGTTTCAAATTTGGCAGCCGTGCTCTGTCAGAGTCACATAGGCATTGTTGCATCAAAACCATCCAAAGCTCTTGCAGATCGCGAATGTCTGTGCGGCAGCGAATGCAGTTAAAAGGGACAGTGAAAATCAGGTACAGATTTCAGTTCTGGCAGCTTTCCTGTGGGCACAATCTCTGGACGTTTCGAATTTTGTAGCCGGGCTCTGCCAGAGTCACGTAGGCATTGTTGCATCATAACCAACCAAGGCTCTTGCAGAGCGCGAATGTCTTTGCAGCAGCGAATGCAGTTCCAAGGGACAGTGAAAACCAGGTAGGGCTTTCAGGGCTGGCAGCTTTCGTGTGGGCGCAATCGCTGGACGTTTCGTATTTGGGAGCCGGGCTCTGCCAGAGTCATATAGGCATTGTTGCATCATAACCAACCAAACCTCCTCCAGAGCGCGAATGACTGTGCGGCAGCGAATGCAGTTCCAAGGGACAGTGAAAACCAGGTCGAGCTTTCAGTTCTGGCAGCTTTCGTGTGCGCACAATCTCTGGACGTTTCGAATTTTGTAGCCGGGCTCTGCCAGAGTCACGTAGGCATTGTTGCATCATAACCAACCAAGGCTCTTGCAGAGCGCGAATGTCTTTGCAGCAGCGAATGCAGTTCCAAGGGACAGTGAAAACCAGGTAGGGCTTCCAGGGCTGGCAGCTTTCCTGTGGGCGTAATCGCTGTACGTTTCGAATTTGGCAGCGGGGATCTGCCAGGGTCACATAGGCATTGTTGCATTATAACCATCCAAGGCTTTTGCAGAGCACCAATGTCTCCGCGGCAGCGAATGCAGTTCCAAGGGACAGTGAAAACCAGGTAGCGCTTTCAGGGCTGGCAGCTTTCGTGTGGGCGCAATGGCTGGACGTTTCGAATTTGGCAGCCGGGCTCTGCCAGAGTCACATAGGCATTGTTGCATCATAACCATCCAAAGCTCTTGCAGAGCGCGAATGTCTGTGCAGCAGAGAATGCAGTTAAAAGGGACAGTGAAAATCAGGTACAGTTCTGGCAGCTTTCGTGTGGGCACAATCTCTGTACGTTTCGAATTTTGTAGCCGGGCTCTGCCAGAGTCATATAGGCATTGTTGCATCATAACCAACCAAACCTCCTCCAGAGCGCGAATGTCTGTGCGGCAGCGAATGCAGTTCCAAGGGACAGTGAAAACCAGGTCGAGCTTTCAGTGCTGGCAGCTTTCGTGTGGGCGCAATCGCTGGACGTTTCGAATTTGGCAGCCGGGCTCTGCCAGAGTCACATAGGCATTGTTGCATCATAACCAACCAAGGCTTTTGCAGAGCGCGAATGTCTGTGCAGCAGCGAATGCAGTTCCAAGGGACAGTGAAAACCAGGTCGAGCTTTCAGTGCTGGCAGCTTTCGTGTGGGCGCAATCGCTGGACGTTACGAATTTGGGAGCCGGGCTCTGCCAGAGTCACATAGGCATTGTTACATCATAACCAACCAAGGCTTTTGCAGAGCGCGAATGTCTGTGCAGCAGCGAATGCAGTTCCAAGGGACAGTGAAAACCAGGTAGGGCTTTCAGGGCTGGCAGCTTTCGTGTGCGCGCAATCGCTGGACGTTTCAAATTTGGCAGCCGGGCTCTGCCAGAGTCACATAGGCATTGTTGCATCATAACCATCCAAAGCTCTTGCAGAGTGCGAACGTCTGTGCAGCAGCGAATGCAGTTAAAAGGGACAGTGAAAATCAGGTACAGATTTCAGTTCTGGCAGCTTTCGTGTGGGCACAATCTCTGGACGTTTCGCATTTTGTAGCCGGGCTCTGCCAGAGTCACATAGGCATTGTTGCATCATAACCAACCAAAGCTCCTCCAGAGAGCGAATGTCTGTGCAGCAGCGAATGCAGTTCCAAGGGACAGTGAAAACCAGGTAGGGCTTCCAGGGCTGGCAGCTTTCTTGTGGGCGTAATCGCTGGACGTTTCGAATTTGGCAGCCGGGATCTGCCAGGGTCACATAGGCATTGTTGCATCATAACCATCCAAGGCTTTTGCAGAGCACCAATGTCTCTGCGGCAGCGAATGCAGTTCCAAGGGACAGTGAAAACCAGGTAGCGCTTTCAGGGCTGGCAGCTTTCGTGTGGGCGCAATGGCTGGACGTTTCGAATTTGGGAGCCGGGCTCTGCCAGAGTCACATAGGCATTGTTGCATCATAACCATCCAAAGCTCTTGCAGAGCGCGAATGTCTGTGCAGCAGCGAATGCAGTTAAAAGGGACAGTGAAAATCAGGTACAGTTCTGGCAGCTTTCGTGTGGTCACAATCTCTGGACGTTTCGAATTTTGTAGCCGGGCTCTGCCAGAGTCATATGGGCATTGTTGCATCATAACCAACCAAACCTCCTCCAGAGCGCGAATGTCTGTGCGGCAGCGAATGCAGTTCCAAGGGACAGTGAAAACCAGGTCGAGCTTTCAGTGCTGGCAGCTTTCGTGTGGGCGCAATCGCTGGATGTTTCGAATTTGGCAGCCGGGCTCTACCAGAGTCACGTAGGCATTGTTGCATCATAACCAACCAAGGCTCTTGCAGAGCGCGAATGTCTTTGCAGCAGCGAATGCAGTTCCAAGGGACAGTGAAAACCAGGTAGGGCTTCCAGGGCTGGCAGCTTTCCTGTGGGCGTAATCGCTGGACGTTTCGAATTTGGCAGCCGGGATCTGCCAGGGTCACATAGGCATTGTTGCATCATAACCATCCAAGGCTTTTGCAGAGCACCAATGTCTCTGCGGCAGCGAATGCAGTTCCAAGGGACAGTGAAAACCAGGTAGGGCTTTCAGGGCTGGCAGCTTTCGTGTGGGCGCAATCGCTGGACGTTTCGAATTTGGGAGCCGGGCTCTGCCAGAGTCACATAGGCATTGTTGCATCATAACCAACCAAAGCTCTTGCAGAGCGCGAATGTCTGTGTGGCAGCGAATGCAGTTCCAAGGAACAGTGAAAACCAGGTCGAGCTTTCAGTGCTGGCAGCTTTCGTGTGGGCGCAATCGCTGGACGTTTCGAATATGGCAGCCGGGCTCTACCAGAGTCACATAGGCATTGTTGTATCATAACCATCCAAAGCTCTTGCAGATCGCGAATGTCTGTGTGGCAGCGAATGCAGTTAAAAGGTACAGTGAAAATCAGGTACAGATTTCAGTTCTGGCAGCTTTCGTGTGGGCACAATCTCTGGACGTTTCGAATTTTGTAGCCGGACTCTGCCAGAGTCACGTAGGAATTGTTGCATCATAACCAACCAAGGCTTTTGCAGAGCGCGAATGTCTTTGCAGCAGCGAATGCAGTTCCAAGGGACAGTGAAAACCAGGTAGGGCTTCCAGGGCTGCCAGCTTTCCTGTGGGCGTAATCGCTGGACGTTTCGAATTTGGCAGCCGGGCTCTGCCAGGGTCACATAGGCATTGTTGCATCATAACCAACCAAGGCTTTTGCAGAGCACCAGTGTCTCTGCGGCAGCGAATGCAGTTCCAAGGGACAGTGAAAACCAGGTAGCGCTTTCAGGGCTGGCAGCTTTCGTGTGGGCGCAATGGCTGGACGTTTCGAATTTGGCAGCCGGGCTCTGCCAGAGTCACATAGGCATTGTTGCATCATAACCATCCAAAGCTCTTGCAGAGCGCGAATGTCTGTGCAGCAGCGAATGCAGTTAAAAGGGACAGTGAAAATCAGGTACAGTTCTGGCAGCTTTCGTGTGGGCACAATCTCTGGACGTTTCGAATTTTGTAGCCGGGCTCTGCCAGAGTCACGTAGGCATTGTTGCATCATAACCAACAAAACCTCCTCCAGAGCGCGAATGTGTGTGCGACAGAGAATGCAGTTCCAAGGGACAGTGAAAACCAGGTCGAGCTTTCAGTGCTGGCAGCTTTCGTGTGGGCGCAATCGCTGGACGTTTCGAATTTGGCAGCCGGGCTCTGCCAGGGTCACATAGGCATTGTTGCATCATAACCAACCAAGGCTTTTGCAGAGCGCGAATGTCTGTGCGGCAGCGAATGCAGTTCCAAGGGACAGTGAAAACCAGGTCGAGCTTTCAGTGCTGGCAGCTTTCGTGTGGGCGCAATCGCTGGACGTTACGAATTTGGGAGCCGGGCTCTGCCAGAGTCACATAGGCATTGTTACATCATAACCAACCAAGGCTTTTGCAGAGCGCGAATGTCTGTGTGGCAGCGAATGCAGTTCCAAGGGACAGTGAAAACCAGGTAGGGCTTTCAGGGCTGGCAGCTTTCGTGTGGGCGCAATCGCTGGACGTTTCGAATTTGGGAGCCGGGCTCTGCCAGAGTCACATAGGCATTGTTGCATCATAACCAAGCAAGGCTCTTGCAGAGCGCGAATGTCTTTGCAGCATCGAATGCAGTTCCAAGGGACAGTGAAAACCAGGTAGGGCTTTCAGGGCTGGCAGCTTTCCTGTGGGCGTAATCGCTGGACGTTTCGAATTTGGCAGCCGGGCTCTGCCAGGGTCACATAGGCATTGTTGCATCATAACCATCCAAGGCTTTTGCAGAGCACCAATGTCTCTGCGGCAGCGAATGCAGTTCCAAGGGACAGTGAAAACCAGGTAGCGCTTTCAGGGCTGGCAGCTTTCGTGTGGGCGCAATGGCTGGACGTTTCGAATTTGGCAGCCGGGCTCTGCCAGAGTCACATAGGCATTGTTGCATCATAACCATCCAAAGCTCTTGCAGAGCGCGAATGTCTGTGCAGCAGCGAATGCAGTTAAAAGGGACAGTGAAAATCAGGTACAGTTCTGGCAGCTTTCGTGTGGGCACAATCTCTGGACGTTTCGAATTTTGTAGCCGGGCTCTGCCAGAGTCATATACGCATTGTTGCATCATAACCAACCAAAGCTCCTCCAGAGCGCAAATGTCTGTGCGGCAGCGAATGCAGTTCCAAGGGACAGTGAAAACCAGGTCGAGCTTTCAGTGCTGGCAGCTTTCGTGTGGGCGCAATCGCTGGACGTTTCGAATTTGGGAGCCGGGCTCTGCCAGAGTCACATAGGCATTGTTGCATCATAACCAACCAAGGCTTTTGCAGAGCGTGAATGTCTGTGCGGCAGCGAATGCAGTTCCAAGGGACAGTGAAAACCAGGTAGGGCTTTCAGGGCTGGCAGCTTTCGTGTGGGCGCAATCGCTGGACGTTTCGAATTTGGGAGCCGGGCTCTGCCAGAGTCACATAGGCATTGTTACATCATAACCAACCAAGGCTTTTGCAGAGCGCGAATGTCTGTGTGGCAGCGAATGCAGTTCCAAGGGACAGTGAAAACCAGGTAGGGCTTTCAGGGCTGGCAGCCTTCGTGTGGGCGCAATCGCTGGACGTTTCGAATTTGGCAGCCGGGCTCTGCCAGGGTCACATAGGCATTGTTGCATCATAACCAACCAAGGCATTTGCAGAGCGCGAATGTCTTTGCAGCAGCGAATGCAGTTCCAAGGGACAGTGAAAACCAGGTAGGGCTTTCAGGGCTGGCAGCTTTCGTGTGGGCGCAATCGCTAGACGTTTCGAATTTGGCAGCCGGGCTCTACCAGAGTCACATAGGTATTGCTGTATCATAACCATCCAAAGCTCTTGCAGATCGCGAATGTCTGTGCGGCAGCGAATGCAGTTAAAAGGGACAGTGAAAATCAGGTAGGGTTTCCAGGGCTGGCAGCTTTCCTGTGGGCGTAATCGCTGGACGTTTCGAATTTGGCAGCCGGGCTCTGCCAGAGTCACATAGGCATTGTTGCATCATAACCATCCAAAGCTCTTGCAGAGCGCGAATGTCTGTGCAGCAGCGAATGCAGTTAAAAGGGACAGTGAAAATCAGGTACAGTTCTGGCAGCTTTCGTGTGGGCACAATCTCTGGACGTTTCGCATTTTGTAGCCGGGCTCTGCCAGAGTCATATAGGCATTGTTGCATCATAACCAACCAAAGCTCCTCCAGAGCGCGAATGTCTGTGCGGCAGCGAATGCAGTTCCAAGGGACAGTGAAAACCAGGTCGAGCTTTCAGTGCTGGCAGCTTTCGTGTGGGCGCAATCGCTGGACGTTTCGAATTTGGCAGCCGGGCTCTGCCAGGGTCACATAGGCATTGTTACATCATAACCAACCAAGGCTTTTGCAGAGCGTGAATGTCTTTGCAGCAGCGAATGCAGTTCCAAGGGACAGTGAAAACCAGGTAGGGCTTTCAGGGCTGGCAGCTTTCCTGTGGGCGTAATCGCTGGACGTTTCGAATTTGGCAGCCGGGATCTGCCAGGGTCACATAGGCATTGTTGCATCATAACCATCCAAGGCTTTTGCAGAGCACCAATGTCTCTGCGGCAGCGAATGCAGTTCCAAGGGACAGTGAAAACCAGGTAGGGCTTTCAGGGCTGGCAGCTTTCCTGTGGGCGCAATCGCTGGACGTTTCGAATTTGGCAGCCGGGCTCTGCCAGAGTCACATAGGCATTGTTGCATCATAACCAACCAAAGCTATTGCAGAGCGCGAATGTCTGTGTGGCAGCGAATGCAGTTCCAAGGGACAGTGAAAACCAGGTCGAGCTTTCAGTGCTGGCAGCTTTCGTGTGGGCGCAATCGCTGGACGTTTCGAATTTGGCAGCCGGGCTCTACCAGAGTCACATAGGCATTGTTGCATCATAACCAACCAAGGCTTTTGCAGAGCACCAATGTCTCTGCGGCAGCGAATGCAGTTCCAAGGGACAGTGAAAACCAGGTCGAGCTTTCAGTGCTGGCAGCTTTCGTATGGGCGCAATCGCTGGACGTTTCGAATTTGGCAGCCGGGGTCTGTCAGAGTCACATAGGCATTGTTGCATCATAACCAACCAAAGCTCTTGCAGAGCGCGAATGTCTGTGCGGCAGCGAATGCAGTTCCAAGGGACAGTGAAAACCAGGTAGGGCTTTCAGGGCTGGCAGCTTTCGTGTGGGCGCAATCGCTGGACGTTTCAAATTTGGCAGCCGGGCTCTGCCAGAGTCACATAGGCATTGTTGCATCATAACCATCCAAAGCTCTTGCAGAGTGCGAACGTCTGTGCAGCAGCGAATGCAGTTAAAAGGGACAGTGAAAATCAGGTACAGATTTCAGTTCTGGCAGCTTTCGTGTGGGCGCAATCGCTGGACGTTTCGAATTTGGCAGCCGGGCTCTACCAGAGTCACATAGGCATTGTTGTATCATAACCATCCAAAGCTCTTGCAGATCGCGAATGTCTGTGCGGCAGCGAATGCACTTAAAAGGTACACTGAAAATCAGGTACAGATTTCAGTTCTGGCAGCTTTCGTGTGGGCACAATCTCTGGACGTTTCGAATTTTGTAGCCGGACTCTGCCAGAGTCACGTAGGAATTGTTGCATCATAACCAACCAAGGCTCTTGCAGAGCGCGAATGTCTTTGCAGCAGCGAATGCAGTTCCAAGGGACAGTGAAAACCAGGTAGGGCTTCCAGGGCTGGCAGCTTTCCTGTGGGCGTAATCGCTGGACGTTTCGAATTTGGCAGCCGGGCTCTGCCAGGGTCACATAGGCATTGTTGCATCATAACCAACCAAGGCTTTTGCAGAGCACCAGTGTCTCTGCGGCAGCGAATGCAGTTCCAAGGGACAGTGAAAACCAGGTAGCGCTTTCAGGGCTGGCAGCTTTCGTGTGGGCGCAATGGCTGGACGTTTCGCATTTGGCAGCCGGGCTCTGCCAGAGTCACATAGGAATTGTTGCATCATAACCATCCAAAGCTCTTGCAGAGCGCGAATGTCTGTGCAGCAGCGAATGCAGTTAAAAGGGACAGTGAAAATCAGGTACAGTTCTGGCAGCTTTCGTGTGGGCACAATCTCTGGACGTTTCGAATTTTGTAGCGGGGCTCTTCCAGAGTCATATAGGCATTGTTGCATCATAACCAACAAAACCTCCTCCAGAGCGCGAATGTCTGTGCGACAGCGAATGCAGTTCCAAGGGACAGTGAAAAAGAGGTCGAGCTTTCAGTGCTGGCAGCTTTCGTGTGGGCGCAATCGCTGGACGTTTCGAATTTGGCAGCCGGGCTCTGCCAGGGTCACATAGGCATTGTTGCATCATAACCAACCAAGGCTTTTGCAGAGCGCGAATGTCTGTGCGGCAGCGAATGCAGTTCCAAGGGACAGTGAAAACCAGGTCGAGCTTTCAGTGCTGGCAGCTTTCGTGTGGGCGCAATCGCTGGACGTTACGAATTTGGGAGCCGGGCTCTGCCAGAGTCACATAGGCATTGTTACATCATAACCAACCAAGGCTTTTGCAGAGCGCGAATGTCTGTGTGGCAGCGAATGCAGTTCCAAGGGACAGTGAAAACCAGGTAGGGCTTTCAGGGCTGGCAGCTTTCGTGTGGGCGCAATCGCTGGACTTTTCGAATTTGGGAGCCGGGCTCTGCCAGAGTCACATAGGCATTGTTGCATCATAACCAAGCAAGGCTCTTGCAGAGCGCGAATGTCTTTGCAGTATCGAATGCAGTTCCAAGGGACAGTGAAAACCAGGTAGGGCTTTCAGGGCTGGCAGCTTTCCTGTGGGCGTAATCGCTGGACGTTTCGAATTTGACAGCCGGGATCTGCCAGGGTCACATAGGCATTGTTGCATCATAACCATCCAAGGCTTTTGCAGAGCACCAATGTCTCTGCGGCAGCGAATGCAGTTCCAAGGGACAGTGAAAACCAGGTAGGGCTTTCAGGGCTGGCAGCTTTCCTGTGGGCGCAATCGCTGGACGTTTCGAATTTGGCAGCCGGGCTCTGCCAGAGTCACATAGGCATTGTTGCATCATAACCAACCAAAGCTCTTGCAGAGCACGAATGTCTGTGTGGCAGCGAATGCAGTTCCAAGGGACAGTGAAAACCAGGTCGAGCTTTCAGTGCTGGCAGCTTTCGTGTGGGCGCAATCGCTGGACGTTTCGAATTTGGCAGCCGGGCTCTGCCAGAGTCACATAGGCATTGTTGCATCATAACCAACCAAGGCTTTTGCAGAGCACCAATGTCTCTGCGGCAGCGAATGCAGTTCCAAGGGACAGTGAAAACCAGGTCGAGCTTTCAGTGCTGGCAGCTTTCGTATGGGCGCAATCGCTGGACGTTTCGAATTTGGCAGCCGGGGTCTGTCAGAGTCACATAGGCATTGTTGCATCATAACCAACCAAAGCTCTTGCAGAGCGCGAATGTCTGTGCGGCAGCGAATGCAGTTCCAAGGGACAGTGAAAACCAGGTAGGGCTTTCAGGGCTGGCAGCTTTCGTGTGGGCGCAATCGCTGGACGTTTCAAATTTGGCAGCCGGGCTCTGCCAGAGTCACATAGGCATTGTTGCATCAGAACCATCCAAAGCTCTTGCAGAGTGCGAACGTCTGTGCAGCAGCGAATGCAGTTAAAAGGGACAGTGAAAATCAGGTACAGATTTCAGTTCTGGCAGCTTTCGTGTGGGCACAATCTCTGGACGTTTCGCATTTTGTAGCCGGGCTCTGCCAGAGTCACATAGGCATTGTTGCATCATAACCAACCAAAGCTCCTCCAGAGAGCGAATGTCTGTGCGGCAGCGAATGCAGTTCCAAGGGACAGTGAAAACCAGGTCGAGCTTTCAGTTCTGGCAGCTTTCGTGTGCGCACAATCTCTGGACGTTTCGAATATTGTAGCCGGGCTCTGCCAGAGTCACGTAGGCATTGTTGCATCATAACCAACCAAGGCTTTTGCAGAGCGCGAATGTCTTTGCAGCAGCGAATGCAGTTCCAAGGGACAGTGAAAACCAGGTAGGGCTTCCAGGGCTGGCAGCTTTCCTGTGGGCGTAATCGCTGGACGTTTCGAATTTGGCAGCCGGGATCTGCCAGAGTCACATAGGCATTGTTGCATCATAACCATCCAAGGCTTTTGCAGAGCACCAATGTCTCTGCGGCAGCGAATGCAGTTCCAAGGGACAGTGAAAACCAGGTAGGGCTTTCAGGGCTGGCAGCTTTCGTGTGGGCGTAATGGCTGGACGTTTCGAATTTGGCAGCCGGGCTCTGCCAGAGTCACATAGGCATTGTTGCATCATAACCATCCAAAGCTCTTGCAGAGCGCGAATGTCTGTGCAGCAGCGAATGCAGTTAAAAGGGACAGTGAAAATCAGGTACAGTTCTGGCAGCTTTCCTGTGGGCACAATCTCTGGACGTTTCGAATTTTGTAGCCGGGCTCTGCCAGAGTCATATAGGCATTGTTGCATCATAACCAACCAAAGCTCCTCCAGAGCGCAAATGTCTGTGCGGCAGCGAATGCAGTTCCAAGGGACAGTGAAAACCAGGTCGAGCTTTCAGTGCTGGCAGCTTTCGTGTGGGCGCAATCGCTGGACGTTTCGAATTTGGCAGCCGGGCTCTGCCAGAGTCACATAGGCATTGTTGCATCATAACCAACCAAGGCTTTTGCAGAGCGCGAATGTCTGTGCGGCAGCGAATGCAGTTCCAAGGGACAGTGAAAACCAGGTAGGGCTTTCAGGGCTGGCAGCTTTCCTGTGGGCGCAATCGCTGGACGTTTCGAATTTGGGAGCCGGGCTCTGCCAGAGTCACATAGGCATTGTTACATCATAACCAACCAAGGCTTTTGCAGAGCGCGAATGTCTGTGTGGCAGCGAATGCAGTTCCAAGGGACAGTGAAAACCAGGTAGGGCTTTCAGGGCTGGCAGCTTTCGTGTGGGCGCAATCGCTGGACGTTTCGAATTTGGCAGCCGGGCTCTGCCAGAGTCACATAGGCATTGTTGCATCATAACCAAGCAAGGCTCTTGCAGAGCGCGAATGTCTTTGCAGCAGCGAATGCAGTTCCAAGGGACAGTGAAAACCAGGTAGGGCTTTCAGGGCTGGCAGCTTTCCTGTGGGCGTAATCGCTGGACGTTTCGAATTTGGCAGCCGGGATCTGCCAGGGTCACATAGGCATTGTTGCATCATAACCATCCAAGGCTTTTGCAGAGCACCAATGTCTCTGCGGCAGCGAATGCAGTTCCAAGGGACAGTGAAAACCAGGTAGGGCTTTCAGGGCTGGCAGCTTTCGTGTGGGCGCAATCGCTGGACGTTTCGACTTTGGCAGCCGGGCTCTGCCAGAGTCACATAGGCATTGTTGCATCATAACCAACCAAAGCTCTTGCAGAGCGCGAATGTCTGTGTGGCAGCGAATGCAGTTCCAAGGGACAGTGAAAACCAGGTCGAGCTTTCAGTGCTGGCACCTTTCGTATGGGCGCAATCGCTGGACGTTTCGAATTTGGCAGCCGGGCTCTACCAGAGTCACATAGGCATTGTTGCTTCATAACCAACCAAGGCTTTTGCAGAGCGCGCATGTCTGTGCGGCAGCGAATGCAGTTCCAAGGGACAGTGAAAACCAGGTAGGGCTTTCAGGGCTGGCAGCTTTCCTGTGGGCGCAATCGCTGGACGTTTCAAATTTGGCAGCCGTGCTCTGTCAGAGTCACATAGGCATTGTTGCATCAAAACCATCCAAAGCTCTTGCAGATCGCGAATGTCTGTGCGGCAGCGAATGCAGTTAAAAGGGACAGTGAAAATCAGGTACAGATTTCAGTTCTGGCAGCTTTCGTGTGGGCACAATCTCTGGACGTTTCGAATTTTGTAGCCGGGCTCTGCCAGAGTCACGTAGGCATTGTTGCATCATAACCAACCAAGGCTCTTGCAGAGCGCGAATGTCTTTGCAGCAGCGAATGCAGTTCCAAGGGACAGTGAAAACCAGGTAGGGCTTTCAGGGCTGGCAGCTTTCGTGTGGGCGCAATCGCTGGACGTTTCGTATTTGGGAGCCGGGCTCTGCCAGAGTCATATAGGCATTGTTGCATCATAACCAACCAAACCTCCTCCAGAGCGCGAATGACTGTGCGGCAGCGAATGCAGTTCCAAGGGACAGTGAAAACCAGGTCGAGCTTTCAGTGCTGGCAGCTTTCGTGTGGGCGCAATCGCTGGACGTTTCGAATTTGGCAGCCGGGCTCTGCCAGGGTCACATAGGCATTGTTGCATCATAACCAACCAAGGCTTTTGCAGAGCGCGAATGTCTGTGCGGCAGCGAATGCAGTTCCAAGGGACAGTGAAAACCAGGTAGGGCTTTCAGGGCTGGCAGCTTTCGTGTGGGCGCAATCGCTGGACGTTACGAATTTGGCAGCCGGGCTCTGCCAGAGTCACATAGGCATTGTTGCATCATAACCAAGCAAGGCTCTTGCAGAGCGCGAATGTCTTTGCAGCAGCGAATGCAGTTCCAAGGGACAGTGAAAACCAGGTAGGGCTTTCAGGGCTGGCAGCTTTCCTGTGGGCGTAATCGCTGGACGTTTCGAATTTGGCAGCCGGGATCTGCCAGGGTCACATAGGCATTGTTGCATCATAACCATCCAAGGCTTTTGCAGAGCACCAATGTCTCTGCGGCAGCGAATGCAGTTCCAAGGGACAGTGAAAACCAGGTAGGGCTTTCAGGGCTGGCAGCTTTCGTGTGGGCGCAATCGCTGGACGTTTCGACTTTGGCAGCCGGGCTCTGCCAGAGTCACATAGGCATTGTTGCATCATAACCAACCAAAGCTCTTGCAGAGCGCGAATGTCTGTGTGGCAGCGAATGCAGTTCCAAGGGACAGTGAAAACCAGGTCGAGCTTTCAGTGCTGGCACCTTTCGTATGGGCGCAATCGCTGGACGTTTCGAATTTGGCAGCCGGGCTCTACCAGAGTCACATAGGCATTGTTGCTTCATAACCAACCAAGGCTTTTGCAGAGCGCGCATGTCTGTGCGGCAGCGAATGCAGTTCCAAGGGACAGTGAAAACCAGGTAGGGCTTTCAGGGCTGGCAGCTTTCCTGTGGGCGCAATCGCTGGACGTTTCAAATTTGGCAGCCGTGCTCTGTCAGAGTCACATAGGCATTGTTGCATCAAAACCATCCAAAGCTCTTGCAGATCGCGAATGTCTGTGCGGCAGCGAATGCAGTTAAAAGGGACAGTGAAAATCAGGTACAGATTTCAGTTCTGGCAGCTTTCGTGTGGGCACAATCTCTGGACGTTTCGAATTTTGTAGCCGGGCTCTGCCAGAGTCACGTAGGCATTGTTGCATCATAACCAACCAAGGCTCTTGCAGAGCGCGAATGTCTTTGCAGCAGCGAATGCAGTTCCAAGGGACAGTGAAAACCAGGTAGGGCTTTCAGGGCTGGCAGCTTTCGTGTGGGCGCAATCGCTGGACGTTTCGTATTTGGGAGCCGGGCTCTGCCAGAGTCATATAGGCATTGTTGCATCATAACCAACCAAACCTCCTCCAGAGCGCGAATGACTGTGCGGCAGCGAATGCAGTTCCAAGGGACAGTGAAAACCAGGTCGAGCTTTCAGTGCTGGCAGCTTTCGTGTGGGCGCAATCGCTGGACGTTTCGAATTTGGCAGCCGGGCTCTGCCAGGGTCACATAGGCATTGTTGCATCATAACCAACCAAGGCTTTTGCAGAGCGCGAATGTCTGTGCGGCAGCGAATGCAGTTCCAAGGGACAGTGAAAACCAGGTAGGGCTTTCAGGGCTGGCAGCTTTCGTGTGGGCGCAATCGCTGGACGTTACGAATTTGGGAGCCGGGCTCTGCCAGAGTCACATAGGCATTGTTACATCATAACCAACCAAGGCTTTTGCAGAGCGCGAATGTCTGTGCGGCAGCGAATGCAGTTCCAAGGGACAGTGAAAACCAGGTAGGGCTTTCAAGGCTGGCAGCTTTCGTGTGGGCGCAATCGCTGGACGTTTCAAATTTGGCAGCCGGGCTCTGCCAGAGTCACATAGGCATTGTTGCATCATAACCATCCAAAGCTCTTGCAGAGTGCGAACGTCTGTGCAGCAGCGAATGCAGTTAAAAGGGACAGTGAAAATCAGGTACAGATTTCAGTTCTGGCAGCTTTCGTGTGGGCACAATCTCTGGACGTTTCGCATTTTGTAGCCGGGCTCTGCCAGAGTCACATAGGCATTGTTGCATCATAACCAACCAAAGCTCCTCCAGAGAGCGAATGTCTGTGCGGCAGCGAATGCAGTCCCAAGGGACAGTGAAAACCAGGTCGAGCTTTCAGTTCTGGCAGCTTTCGTGTGCGCACAATCTCTGGACGTTTCGAATTTTGTAGCCGGGCTCTGCCAGAGTCACGTAGGCATTGTTGCATCATAACCAACCAAGGCTCTTGCAGAGCGCGAATGTCTTTGCAGCAGCGAATGCAGTTCCAAGGGACAGTGAAAACCAGGTAGGGCTTTCAGGGCTGGCAGCTTTCGTGTGGGCGCAATCGCTGGACGTTTCGTATTTGGGAGCCGGGCTCTGCCAGAGTCATATAGGCATTGTTGCATCATAACCAACCAAACCTCCTCCAGAGCGCGAATGACTGTGCGGCAGCGAATGCAGTTCCAAGGGACAGTGAAAACCAGGTCGAGCTTTCAGTGCTGGCAGCTTTCGTGTGGGCGCAATCGCTGGACGTTTCGAATTTGGCAGCCGGGCTCTGCCAGGGTCACATAGGCATTGTTGCATCATAACCAACCAAGGCTTTTGCAGAGCGCGAATGTCTGTGCGGCAGCGAATGCAGTTCCAAGGGACAGTGAAAACCAGGTAGGGCTTTCAGGGCTGGCAGCTTTCGTGTGGGCGCAATCGCTGGACGTTACGAATTTGGCAGCCGGGCTCTGCCAGAGTCACATAGGCATTGTTGCATCATAACCAAGCAAGGCTCTTGCAGAGCGCGAATGTCTTTGCAGCAGCGAATGCAGTTCCAAGGGACAGTGAAAACCAGGTAGGGCTTTCAGGGCTGGCAGCTTTCCTGTGGGCGTAATCGCTGGACGTTTCGAATTTGGCAGCCGGGATCTGCCAGGGTCACATAGGCATTGTTGCATCATAACCATCCAAGGCTTTTGCAGAGCACCAATGTCTCTGCGGCAGCGAATGCAGTTCCAAGGGACAGTGAAAACCAGGTAGGGCTTTCAGGGCTGGCAGCTTTCGTGTGGGCGCAATCGCTGGACGTTTCGACTTTGGCAGCCGGGCTCTGCCAGAGTCACATAGGCATTGTTGCATCATAACCAACCAAAGCTCTTGCAGAGCGCGAATGTCTGTGTGGCAGCGAATGCAGTTCCAAGGGACAGTGAAAACCAGGTCGAGCTTTCAGTGCTGGCACCTTTCGTATGGGCGCAATCGCTGGACGTTTCGAATTTGGCAGCCGGGCTCTACCAGAGTCACATAGGCATTGTTGCTTCATAACCAACCAAGGCTTTTGCAGAGCGCGCATGTCTGTGCGGCAGCGAATGCAGTTCCAAGGGACAGTGAAAACCAGGTAGGGCTTTCAGGGCTGGCAGCTTTCCTGTGGGCGCAATCGCTGGACGTTTCAAATTTGGCAGCCGTGCTCTGTCAGAGTCACATAGGCATTGTTGCATCAAAACCATCCAAAGCTCTTGCAGATCGCGAATGTCTGTGCGGCAGCGAATGCAGTTAAAAGGGACAGTGAAAATCAGGTACAGATTTCAGTTCTGGCAGCTTTCGTGTGGGCACAATCTCTGGACGTTTCGAATTTTGTAGCCGGGCTCTGCCAGAGTCACGTAGGCATTGTTGCATCATAACCAACCAAGGCTCTTGCAGAGCGCGAATGTCTTTGCAGCAGCGAATGCAGTTCCAAGGGACAGTGAAAACCAGGTAGGGCTTTCAGGGCTGGCAGCTTTCGTGTGGGCGCAATCGCTGGACGTTTCGTATTTGGGAGCCGGGCTCTGCCAGAGTCATATAGGCATTGTTGCATCATAACCAACCAAACCTCCTCCAGAGCGCGAATGACTGTGCGGCAGCGAATGCAGTTCCAAGGGACAGTGAAAACCAGGTCGAGCTTTCAGTGCTGGCAGCTTTCGTGTGGGCGCAATCGCTGGACGTTTCGAATTTGGCAGCCGGGCTCTGCCAGGGTCACATAGGCATTGTTGCATCATAACCAACCAAGGCTTTTGCAGAGCGCGAATGTCTGTGCGGCAGCGAATGCAGTTCCAAGGGACAGTGAAAACCAGGTAGGGCTTTCAGGGCTGGCAGCTTTCGTGTGGGCGCAATCGCTGGACGTTACGAATTTGGGAGCCGGGCTCTGCCAGAGTCACATAGGCATTGTTACATCATAACCAACCAAGGCTTTTGCAGAGCGCGAATGTCTGTGCGGCAGCGAATGCAGTTCCAAGGGACAGTGAAAACCAGGTAGGGCTTTCAAGGCTGGCAGCTTTCGTGTGGGCGCAATCGCTGGACGTTTCAAATTTGGCAGCCGGGCTCTGCCAGAGTCACATAGGCATTGTTGCATCATAACCATCCAAAGCTCTTGCAGAGTGCGAACGTCTGTGCAGCAGCGAATGCAGTTAAAAGGGACAGTGAAAATCAGGTACAGATTTCAGTTCTGGCAGCTTTCGTGTGGGCACAATCTCTGGACGTTTCGCATTTTGTAGCCGGGCTCTGCCAGAGTCACATAGGCATTGTTGCATCATAACCAACCAAAGCTCCTCCAGAGAGCGAATGTCTGTGCGGCAGCGAATGCAGTCCCAAGGGACAGTGAAAACCAGGTCGAGCTTTCAGTTCTGGCAGCTTTCGTGTGCGCACAATCTCTGGACGTTTCGAATTTTGTAGCCGGGCTCTGCCAGAGTCACGTAGGCATTGTTGCATCATAACCAACCAAGGCTCTTGCAGAGCGCGAATGTCTTTGCAGCAGCGAATGCAGTTCCAAGGGACAGTGAAAACCAGGTAGGGCTTCCAGGGCTGGCAGCTTTCCTGTGGGCGTAATCGCTGGACGTTTCGAATTTGGCAGCGGGGATCTGCCAGGGTCACATAGGCATTGTTGCATCATAACCATCCAAGGCTTTTGCAGAGCACCAATGTCTCCGCGGCAGCGAATGCAGTTCCAAGGGACAGTGAAAACCAGGTAGCGCTTTCAGGGCTGGCAGCTTTCGTGTGGGCGCAATGGCTGGACGTTTCGAATTTGGCAGCCGGGCTCTGCCAGAGTCACATAGGCATTGTTGCATCATAACCATCCAAAGCTCTTGCAGAGCGCGAATGTCTGTGCAGCAGAGAATGCAGTTAAAAGGGACAGTGAAAATCAGGTACAGTTCTGGCAGCTTTCGTGTGGGCACAATCTCTGTACGTTTCGAATTTTGTAGCCGGGCTCTGCCAGAGTCATATAGGCATTGTTGCATCATAACCAACCAAACCTCCTCCAGAGCGCGAATGTCTGTGCGGCAGCGAATGCAGTTCCAAGGGACAGTGAAAACCAGGTCGAGCTTTCAGTGCTGGCAGCTTTCGTGTGGGCGCAATCGCTGGACGTTTCGAATTTGGCAGCCGGGCTCTGCCAGAGTCACATAGGCATTGTTGCATCATAACCAACCAAGGCTTTTGCAGAGCGCGAATGTCTGTGCAGCAGCGAATGCAGTTCCAAGGGACAGTGAAAACCAGGTCGAGCTTTCAGTGCTGTCAGCTTTCGTGTGGGCGCAATCGCTGGACGTTACGAATTTGGGAGCCGGGCTCTGCCAGAGTCACATAGGCATTGTTACATCATAACCAACCAAGGCTTTTGCAGAGCGCGAATGTCTGTGCAGCAGCGAATGCAGTTCCAAGGGACAGTGAAAACCAGGTAGGGCTTTCACGGCTGGCAGCTTTCGTGTGCGCGCAATCGCTGGACGTTTCAAATTTGGCAGCCGGGCTCTGCCAGAGTCACATAGGCATTGTTGCATCATAACCATCCAAAGCTCTTGCAGAGTGCGAACGTCTGTGCAGCAGCGAATGCAGTTAAAAGGGACAGTGAAAATCAGGTACAGATTTCAGTTCTGGCAGCTTTCGTGTGGGCACAATCTCTGGACGTTTCGCATTTTGTAGCCGGGCTCTGCCAGAGTCACATAGGCATTGTTGCATCATAACCAACCAAAGCTCCTCCAGAGAGCGAATGTCTGTGCAGCAGCGAATGCAGTTCCAAGGGACAGTGAAAACCAGGTAGGGCTTCCAGGGCTGGCAGCTTTCTTGTGGGCGTAATCGCTGGACGTTTCGAATTTGGCAGCCGGGATCTGCCAGGGTCACATAGGCATTGTTGCATCATAACCATCCAAGGCTTTTGCAGAGCACCAATGTCTCTGCGGCAGCGAATGCAGTTCCAAGGGACAGTGAAAACCAGGTAGCGCTTTCAGGGCTGGCAGCTTTCGTGTGGGCGCAATGGCTGGACGTTTCGAATTTGGGAGCCGGGCTCTGCCAGAGTCACATAGGCATTGTTGCATCATAACCATCCAAAGCTCTTGCAGAGCGCGAATGTCTGTGCAGCAGCGAATGCAGTTAAAAGGGACAGTGAAAATCAGGTACAGTTCTGGCAGCTTTCGTGTGGTCACAATCTCTGGACGTTTCGAATTTTGTAGCCGGGCTCTGCCAGAGTCATATGGGCATTGTTGCATCATAACCAACCAAACCTCCTCCAGAGCGCGAATGTCTGTGCGGCAGCGAATGCAGTTCCAAGGGACAGTGAAAACCAGGTCGAGCTTTCAGTGCTGGCAGCTTTCGTGTGGGCGCAATCGCTGGATGTTTCGAATTTGGCAGCCGGGCTCTACCAGAGTCACATAGGCATTGTTGCATCATAACCAACCAAGGCTTTTGCAGAGCACCAATGTCTCTGCGGCAGCGAATGCAGTTCCAAGGGACAGTGAAAACCAGGTAGGGCTTTCAGGGCTGGCAGCTTTCGTGTGGGCGCAATCGCTGGACGTTTCAAATTTGGCAGCCGGGCTCTGCCAGAGTCACATAGGCATTGTTGCATCATAACCATCCAAAGCTCTTGCAGAGTGCGAACGTCTGTGCAGCAGCGAATGCAGTTAAAAGGGACAGTGAAAATCAGGTACAGATTTCAGTTCTGGCAGCTTTCGTGTGGGCACAATCTCTGGACGTTTCGCATTTTGTAGCCGGGCTCTGCCAGAGTCACATAGGCATTGTTGCATCATAACCAACCGAAGCTCCTCCAGAGAGCGAATGTCTGTGCGGCAGCGAATGCAGTTCCAAGGGACAGTGAAAACCAGGTAGGTCTTTCAGGGCTGGCAACTTTCGTGTGGGCGCAATCGCTGGACGTTTCGAATTTGGCAGCCGTGCTCTGCCAGAGTCACATAGGCATTGTTGCATCATAACCATCCAAGGCTTTTGCAGAGCACCAGTGTCTCTGCGGCAGCGAATGCAGTTCCAAGGGACAGTGAAAACCAGGTCGAGCTTTCAGTGCTGGCAGCTTTCGTGTGGGCGCAATCGCTGGACGTTTCGAATTTGGCAGCCGGGCTCTGCCAGGGTCACATAGGCATTGTTGCATCATAACCAACCAAGGCTTTTGCAGAGTGCGAATGTCTGTGCGGCAGCGAATGCAGTTCCAAGGGACAGTGAAAACCAGGTCGAGCTTTCAGTGCTGGCAGCTTTCGTGTGGGCGCAATCGCTGGACGTTACGAATTTGGGAGCCGGGCTCTGCCAGAGTCACATAGGCATTGTTACATCATAACCAACCAAGGCTTTTGCAGAGCGCGAATGTCTGTGTGGCAGCGAATGCAGTTCCAAGGGGCAGTGAAAACCAGGTAGGGCTTTCAGGGCTGGCAGCTTTCGTGTGGGCGCAATCGCTGGACGTTTCAAATTTGGCAGCCGGGCTCTGTCAGAGTCACATAGGCATTGTTGCATCAAAACCATCCAAAGCTCTTGCAGATCGCGAATGTCTGTGCGGCAGCGAATGCAGTTAAAAGGGACAGTGAAAATCAGGTACAGATTTCAGTTCTGGCAGCTTTCGTGTGGGCACAATCTCTGGACGTTTCGAATTTTGTAGCCGGGCTCTGCCAGAGTCACGTAGGCATTGTTGCATCATAACCAACCAAGGCTCTTGCAGAGCGCGAATGTCTTTGCAGCAGCGAATGCAGTTCCAAGGGACAGTGAAAACCAGGTAGGGCTTTCAGGGCTGGCAGCTTTCGTGTGCGCACAATCTCTGGATGTTTCGTATTTGGGAGCCGGGCTCTGCCAGAGTCACATAGGCATTGTTACATCATAACCAACCAAGGCTTTTGCAGAGCGCGAATGTCTCTGCGGCAGCGAATGCAGTTCCAAGGGACAGTGAAAACCAGGTAGGGCTTCCAGGGCTGGCAGCTTTCCTGTGGGCGTAATCGCTGGACGTTTCGAATTTGGCAGCTGGGATCTGCCAGGGTCACATAGGCATTGTTGCATCATAACCATCCAAGGCTTTTGCAGAGCACCAATGTCTCCGCGGCAGCGAATGCAGTTCCAAGGGACAGTGAAAACCAGGTAGCGCTTTCAGGGCTGGCAGCTTTCGTGTGGGCGCAATGGCTGGACGTTTCGAATTTGGCAGCCGGGCTCTGCCAGAGTCACATAGGCATTGTTGCATCATAACCATCCAAAGCTCTTGCAGAGCGCTAATGTCTGTGCAGCAGCGAATGCAGTTAAAAGGGACAGTGAAAATCAGGTACAGTTCTGGCAGCTTTCGTGTGGGCACAATCTCTGGACGTTTCGAATTTTGTAGCCGGGCTCTGCCAGAGTCATATAGGCACTGTTGCATCATAACCAACCAAACCTCCTCCAGAGCGCGAATGTCTGTGCGGCAGCGAATGCAGTTCCAAGGGACAGTGAAAACCAGGTCGAGCTTTCATTGCTGGCAGCTTTCGTGTGGGCGCAATCGCTGGACGTTTCGAATTTGGCAGCCGGGCTCTGCCAGGGTCACATAGGCATTGTTGCATCATAACCAACCAAGGCTTTTGCAGAGCACCAATGTCTGTGCGGCAGCGAATGCAGTTCCAAGGGACAGTGAAAACCAGGTCGAGCTTTCAGTGCTGGCAGCTTTCGTGTGGGCGCAATCGCTGGACGTTACGAATTTGGGAGCCGGGCTCTGCCAGAGTCACATAGGCATTGTTACATCATAACCAACCAAGGCTTTTGCAGAGCGCGAATGTCTGTGCGGCAGCGAATGCAGTTCCAAGGGACAGTGAAAACCAGGTAGGGCTTTCAGGGCTGGCAGCTTTCGTGTGGGCGCAATCGCTGGACGTTTCAAATTTGGCAGCCGGGCTCTGCCAGAGTCACATAGGCATTGTTGCATCATAACCATCCAAAGCTCTTGCAGAGTGCGAACGTCTGTGCAGCAGCGAATGCAGTTAAAAGGGACAGTGAAAATCAGGTACAGATTTCAGTTCTGGCAGCTTTCGTGTGGGCACAATCTCTGGACGTTTCGCATTTTGTAGCCGGGCTCTGCCAGAGTCACATAGGCATTGTTGCATCATAACCAACCGAAGCTCCTCCAGAGAGCGAATGTCTGTGCGGCAGCGAATGCAGTTCCAAGGGACAGTGAAAACCAGGTCGAGCTTTCAGTTCTGGCAGCTTTCGTGTGCGCACAATCTCTGGACGTTTCGAATTTTGTAGCCGGGCTCTGCCAGAGTCACGTAGGCATTGTTGCATCATAACCAACCAAGGCTCTTGCAGAGCGCGAATGTCTTTGCAGCAGCGAATGCAGTTCCAAGGGACAGTGAAAACCAGGTAGGGCTTCCAGGGCTGGCAGCTTTCCTGTGGGCGCAATCGCTGGACGTTTCAAATTTGGCAGCCGGGATCTGCCAGGGTCACATAGGCATTGTTGCATCATAACCATCCAAGGCTTTTGCAGAGCACCAATGTCTCTGCGGCAGCGAATGCAGTTCCAAGGGACAGTGAAAACCAGGTAGCGCTTTCAGGGCTGGCAGCTTTCGTGTGGGCGCAATGGCTGGACGTTTCGAATTTGGCAGCCGGCTCTGCCAGAGTCACATAGGCATTGTTGCATCATAACCATCCAAAGCTCTTGCAGAGCGCGAATGTCTGTGCAGCAGCGAATGCAGTTAAAAGGGACAGTGAAAATCAGGTACAGATTTCAGTTCTGGCAGCTTTCGTGTGGGCGCAATCGCTGGACGTTTCGAATTTTGTAGCCGGGCTCTGCCAGAGTCATATAGGCATTGTTGCATCATAACCAACCACACCTCCTCCAGAGCGCGAATGTCTGTGCGGCAGCGAATGCAGTTCCAAGGGACAGTGAAAACCAGGTCGAGCTTTCAGTGCTGGCAGCTTTCTTGTGGGCGCAATCGCTGGACGTTTCGAATTTGGCAGCCGGGCTCTGCCAGGGTCACATAGGCATTGTTGCATCATAACCAACCAAGGCTTTTGCAGAGCGCGAATGTCTGTGCGGCAGCGAATGCAGTTCCAAGGGACAGTGAAAACCAGGTCGAGCTTTCAGAGCTGGCAGCTTTCGTGTGGGCGCAATCGCTGGACGTTACGAATTTGGGAGCCGGGCTCTGCCAGAGTCACATAGGCATTGTTACATCATAACCAACCAAGGCTTTTGCAGAGCGCGAATGTCTGTGCGGCAGCGAATGCAGTTCCAAGGGACAGTGAAAACCAGGTAGGGCTTTCAGGGCTGGCAGCTTTCGTGTGGGCGCAATCGCTGGACGTTTCAAATTTGGCAGCCGGGCTCTGCCAGAGTCACATAGGCATTGTTGCATCATAACCATCCAAAGCTCTTGCAGAGTGCGAACGTCTGTGCAGCAGCGAATGCAGTTCCAAGGGACAGTGAAAACCAGGTAGGGCTTTCAGTTCTGGCAGCTTTCGTGTGCGCACAATCTCTAGACGTTTTGAATTTTGTAGCCGGGCTCTGCCAGAGTCACGTAGGCATTGTTGCATCATAACCAACCAAGGCTCTTGCAGAGCGCGAATGTCTTTGCAGCAGCGAATGCAGTTCCAAGGGACAGTGAAAACCAGGTAGGGCTTCCAGGGCTGGCAGCTTTCCTGTGGGCGTAATCGCTGGACGTTTCGAATTTGGCAGCCGGGATCTGCCAGGGTCACATAGGCATTGTTGCATCATAACCATCCAAGGCTTTTGCAGAGCACCAGTGTCTCTGCGGCAGCGAATGCAGTTCCAAGGGACAGTGAAAACCAGGTAGCGCTTTCAGGGCTGGCAGCTTTCGTGTGGGCGCAATGGCTGGACGTTTCGAATTTGGCAGCCGGGCTCTGCCAGAGTCACATAGGCATTGTTGCATCATAACCATACAAAGCTCTTGCAGAGCGCGAATGTCTGTGCAGCAGCGAATGCAGTTAAAAGGGACAGTGAAAATCAGGTACAGATTTCAGTTCTGGCAGCTTTCGTGTGGGCACAATCTCTGGACGTTTCGCATTTTGTAGCCGGGCTCTGCCAGAGTCACATAGGCATTGTTGCATCATAACCAACCGAAGCTCCTCCAGAGAGCGAATGTCTGTGCGGCAGCGAATGCAGTTCCAAGGGACAGTGAAAACCAGGTCGAGCTTTCAGTTCTGGCAGCTTTCGTGTGCGCACAATCTCTAGACGTTTTGAATTTTGTAGCCGGGCTCTGCCAGAGTCACGTAGGCATTGTTGCATCATAACCAACCAAGGCTCTTGCAGAGCGCGAATGTCTTTGCAGCAGCGAATGCAGTTCCAAGGGACAGTGAAAACCAGGTAGGGCTTCCAGGGCTGGCAGCTTTCCTGTGGGCGTAATCGCTGGACGTTTCGAATTTGGCAGCCGGGATCTGCCAGGGTCACATAGGCATTGTTGCATCATAACCATCCAAGGCTTTTGCAGAGCACCAGTGTCTCTGCGGCAGCGAATGCAGTTCCAAGGGACAGTGAAAACCAGGTCGAGCTTTCAGTGCTGGCAGCTTTCGTGTGGGCGCAATCGCTGGACGTTTCGAATTTGGCAGCCGGGCTCTGCCAGGGTCACATAGGCATTGTTGCATCATAACCAACCAAGGCTTTTGCAGAGTGCGAATGTCTGTGCGGCAGCGAATGCAGTTCCAAGGGACAGTGAAAACCAGGTCGAGCTTTCAGTGCTGGCAGCTTTCGTGTGGGCGCAATCGCTGGACGTTACGAATTTGGGAGCCGGGCTCTGCCAGAGTCACATAGGCATTGTTACATCATAACCAACCAAGGCTTTTGCAGAGCGCGAATGTCTGTGTGGCAGCGAATGCAGTTCCAAGGGGCAGTGAAAACCAGGTAGGGCTTTCAGGGCTGGCAGCTTTCGTGTGGGCGCAATCGCTGGACGTTTCAAATTTGGCAGCCGGGCTCTGTCAGAGTCACATAGGCATTGTTGCATCAAAACCATCCAAAGCTCTTGCAGATCGCGAATGTCTGTGCGGCAGCGAATGCAGTTAAAAGGGACAGTGAAAATCAGGTACAGATTTCAGTTCTGGCAGCTTTCGTGTGGGCACAATCTCTGGACGTTTCGAATTTTGTAGCCGGGCTCTGCCAGAGTCACGTAGGCATTGTTGCATCATAACCAACCAAGGCTCTTGCAGAGCGCGAATTTCTTTGCAGCAGCGAATGCAGTTCCAAGGGACAGTGAAAACCAGGTAAGGCTTTCAGGGCTGGCAGCTTTCGTGTGCGCACAATCTCTGGATGTTTCGTATTTGGGAGCCGGGCTCTGCCAGAGTCACATAGGCATTGTTACATCATAACCAACCAAGGCTTTTGCAGAGCGTGAATGTCTCTGCGGCAGCGAATGCAGTTCCAAGGGACAGTGAAAACCAGGTAGGGCTTCCAGGGCTGGCAGCTTTCCTGTGGGCGTAATCGCTGGACGTTTCGAATTTGGCAGCTGGGATCTGCCAGGGTCACATAGGCATTGTTGCATCATAACCATCCAAGGCTTTTGCAGAGCACCAATGTCTCCGCGGCAGCGAATGCAGTTCCAAGGGACAGTGAAAACCAGGTAGCGCTTTCAGGGCTGGCAGCTTTCGTGTGGGCGCAATGGCTGGACGTTTCGAATTTGGCAGCCGGGCTCTGCCAGAGTCACATAGGCATTGTTGCATCATAACCATCCAAAGCTCTTGCAGAGCGCTAATGTCTGTGCAGCAGCGAATGCAGTTAAAAGGGACAGTGAAAATCAGGTACAGTTCTGGCAGCTTTCGTGTGGGCACAATCTCTGGACGTTTCGAATTTTGTAGCCGGGCTCTGCCAGAGTCATATAGGCACTGTTGCATCATAACCAACCAAACCTCCTCCAGAGCGCGAATGTCTGTGCGGCAGCGAATGCAGTTCCAAGGGACAGTGAAAACCAGGTCGAGCTTTCATTGCTGGCAGCTTTCGTGTGGGCGCAATCGCTGGACGTTTCGAATTTGGCAGCCGGGCTCTGCCAGGGTCACATAGGCATTGTTGCATCATAACCAACCAAGGCTTTTGCAGAGCACCAATGTCTGTGCGGCAGCGAATGCAGTTCCAAGGGACAGTGAAAACCAGGTCGAGCTTTCAGTGCTGGCAGCTTTCGTGTGGGCGCAATCGCTGGACGTTACGAATTTGGGAGCCGGGCTCTGCCAGAGTCACATAGGCATTGTTACATCATAACCAACCAAGGCTTTTGCAGAGCGCGAATGTCTGTGCGGCAGCGAATGCAGTTCCAAGGGACAGTGAAAACCAGGTAGGGCTTTCAGGGCTGGCAGCTTTCGTGTGGGCGCAATCGCTGGACGTTTCAAATTTGGCAGCCGGGCTCTGCCAGAGTCACATAGGCATTGTTGCATCATAACCATCCAAAGCTCTTGCAGAGTGCGAACGTCTGTGCAGCAGCGAATGCAGTTAAAAGGGACAGTGAAAATCAGGTACAGATTTCAGTTCTGGCAGCTTTCGTGTGGGCACAATCTCTGGACGTTTCGCATTTTGTAGCCGGGCTCTGCCAGAGTCACATAGGCATTGTTGCATCATAACCAACCGAAGCTCCTCCAGAGAGCGAATGTCTGTGCGGCAGCGAATGCAGTTCCAAGGGACAGTGAAAACCAGGTCGAGCTTTCAGTTCTGGCAGCTTTCGTGTGCGCACAATCTCTGGACGTTTCGAATTTTGTAGCCGGGCTCTGCCAGAGTCACGTAGGCATTGTTGCATCATAACCAACCAAGGCTCTTGCAGAGCGCGAATGTCTTTGCAGCAGCGAATGCAGTTCCAAGGGACAGTGAAAACCAGGTAGGGCTTCCAGGGCTGGCAGCTTTCCTGTGGGCGCAATCGCTGGACGTTTCAAATTTGGCAGCCGGGATCTGCCAGGGTCACATAGGCATTGTTGCATCATAACCATCCAAGGCTTTTGCAGAGCACCAATGTCTCTGCGGCAGCGAATGCAGTTCCAAGGGACAGTGAAAACCAGGTAGCGCTTTCAGGGCTGGCAGCTTTCGTGTGGGCGCAATGGCTGGACGTTTCGAATTTGGCAGCCGGCTCTGCCAGAGTCACATAGGCATTGTTGCATCATAACCATCCAAAGCTCTTGCAGAGCGCGAATGTCTGTGCAGCAGCGAATGCAGTTAAAAGGGACAGTGAAAATCAGGTACAGATTTCAGTTCTGGCAGCTTTCGTGTGGGCGCAATCGCTGGACGTTTCGAATTTTGTAGCCGGGCTCTGCCAGAGTCATATAGGCATTGTTGCATCATAACCAACCAAACCTCCTCCAGAGCGCGAATGTCTGTGCGGCAGCGAATGCAGTTCCAAGGGACAGTGAAAACCAGGTCGAGCTTTCAGTGCTGGCAGCTTTCTTGTGGGCGCAATCGCTGGACGTTTCGAATTTGGCAGCCGGGCTCTGCCAGGGTCACATAGGCATTGTTGCATCATAACCAACCAAGGCTTTTGCAGAGCGCGAATGTCTGTGCGGCAGCGAATGCAGTTCCAAGGGACAGTGAAAACCAGGTCGAGCTTTCAGAGCTGGCAGCTTTCGTGTGGGCGCAATCGCTGGACGTTACGAATTTGGGAGCCGGGCTCTGCCAGAGTCACATAGGCATTGTTACATCATAACCAACCAAGGCTTTTGCAGAGCGCGAATGTCTGTGCGGCAGCGAATGCAGTTCCAAGGGACAGTGAAAACCAGGTAGGGCTTTCAGGGCTGGCAGCTTTCGTGTGGGCGCAATCGCTGGACGTTTCAAATTTGGCAGCCGGGCTCTGCCAGAGTCACATAGGCATTGTTGCATCATAACCATCCAAAGCTCTTGCAGAGTGCGAACGTCTGTGCAGCAGCGAATGCAGTTCCAAGGGACAGTGAAAACCAGGTAGGGCTTTCAGTTCTGGCAGCTTTCGTGTGCGCACAATCTCTAGACGTTTTGAATTTTGTAGCCGGGCTCTGCCAGAGTCACGTAGGCATTGTTGCATCATAACCAACCAAGGCTCTTGCAGAGCGCGAATGTCTTTGCAGCAGCGAATGCAGTTCCAAGGGACAGTGAAAACCAGGTAGGGCTTCCAGGGCTGGCAGCTTTCCTGTGGGCGTAATCGCTGGACGTTTCGAATTTGGCAGCCGGGATCTGCCAGGGTCACATAGGCATTGTTGCATCATAACCATCCAAGGCTTTTGCAGAGCACCAGTGTCTCTGCGGCAGCGAATGCAGTTCCAAGGGACAGTGAAAACCAGGTAGCGCTTTCAGGGCTGGCAGCTTTCGTGTGGGCGCAATGGCTGGACGTTTCGAATTTGGCAGCCGGGCTCTGCCAGAGTCACATAGGCATTGTTGCATCATAACCATACAAAGCTCTTGCAGAGCGCGAATGTCTGTGCAGCAGCGAATGCAGTTAAAAGGGACAGTGAAAATCAGGTACAGTTCTGGCAGCTTTCGTGTGGGCACAATCTCTGGACGTTTCGAATTTTGTAGCCGGGCTCTTCCAGAGTCATATAGGCATTGTTGCATCATAACCAACAAAACCTCCTCCAGAGCGCGAATGTCTGTGCGGCAGCGAATGCAGTTCCAAGGGACAGTGAAAACCAGGTCGAGCTTTCAGTGCTGGCAGCTTTCGTGTGGGCGCAATCGCTGGACGTTTCGAATTTGGCAGCCGGGCTCTGCCAGGGTCACATAGGCATTGTTGCATCATAACCAACCAAGGCTTTTGCAGAGCGCGAATGTCTGTGCGGCAGCGAATGCAGTTCCAAGGGACAGTGAAAACCAGGTCGAGCTTTCAGTGCTGGCAGCTTTCGTGTGGGCGCAATCGCTGGACGTTACGAATTTGGGAGCCGGGCTCTGCCAGAGTCACATAGGCATTGTTACATCATAACCAACCAAGGCTTTTGCAGAGCGCGAATGTCTGTGTGGCAGCGAATGCAGTTCCAAGGGACAGTGAAAACCAGGTAGGGCTTTCAGGGCTGGCAGCTTTCGTGTGGGCGCAATCGCTGGACGTTTCGAATTTGGGAGCCGGGCTCTGCCAGAGTCACATAGGCATTGTTGCATCATAACCAAGCAAGGCTCTTGCAGAGCGCGAATGTCTTTGCAGCAGCGAATGCAGTTCCAAGGGACAGTGAAAACCAGATAGGGCTTTCAGGGCTGGCAGCTTTCCTGTGGGCGTAATCGCTGGACGTTTCGAATTTGACAGCCGGGATCTGCCAGGGTCACAGAGGCATTGTTGCATCATAACCATCCAAGGCTTTTGCAGAGCACCAATGTCTCTGCGGCAGCGAATGCAGTTCCAAGGGACAGTGAAAACCAGGTAGGGCTTTCAGGGCTGGCAGCTTTCCTGTGGGCGCAATCGCTGGACGTTTCGAATTTGGCAGCCGGGCTCTGCCAGAGTCACATAGGCATTGTTGCATCATAACCAACCAAAGCTCTTGCAGAGCGCGAATGTCTGTGTGGCAGCGAATGCAGTTCCAAGGGACAGTGAAAACCAGGTCGAGCTTTCAGTGCTGGCAGCTTTCGTGTGGGCGCAATCGCTGGACGTTTCGAATTTGGCAGCCGGGCTCTACCAGAGTCACATAGGCATTGTTGCATCATAACCAACCAAGGCTTTTGCAGAGCACCAATGTCTCTGCGGCAGCGAATGCAGTTCCAAGGGACAGTGAAAACCAGGTCGAGCTTTCAGTGCTGGCAGCTTTCGTATGGGCGCATTCGCTGGACGTTTCGAATTTGGCAGCCGGGGTCTGTCAGAGTAACATAGGCATTGTTGCATCATAACCAACCAAAGCTCTTGCAGAGCGCGAATGTCTGTGCGGCAGCGAATGCAGTTCCAAGGGACAGTGAAAACCAGGTAGGGCTTTCAGGGCTGGCAGCTTTCGTGTGGGCGCAATCGCTGGACGTTTCAAATTTGGCAGCCGGGCTCTGCCAGAGTCACATAGGCATTGTTGCATCAGAACCATCCAAAGCTCTTGCAGAGTGCGAACGTCTGTGCAGCAGCGAATGCAGTTAAAAGGGACAGTGAAAATCAGGTACAGATTTCAGTTCTGGCAGCTTTCGTGTGGGCACAATCTCTGGACGTTTCGCATTTTGTAGCCGGGCTCTGCCAGAGTCACATAGGCATTGTTGCATCATAACCAACCAAAGCTCCTCCAGAGAGCGAATGTCTGTGCGGCAGCGAATGCAGTCCCAAGGGACAGTGAAAACCAGGTCGAGCTTTCAGTTCTGGCAGCTTTCGTGTGCGCACAATCTCTGGACGTTTCGAATTTTGTAGCCGGGCTCTACCAGAGTCACGTAGGCATTGTTGCATCATAACCAACCAAGGCTTTTGCAGAGCGCGAATGTCTTTGCAGCAGCGAATGCAGTTCCAAGGGACAGTGAAAACCAGGTAGGGCTTCCAGGGCTGGCAGCTTTCCTGTGGGCGTAATCGCTGGACGTTTCGAATTTGGCAGCCGGGATCTGCCAGAGTCACATAGGCATTGTTGCATCATAACCATCCAAGGCTTTTGCAGAGCACCAATGTCTCTGCGGCAGCGAATGCAGTTCCAAGGGTCAGTGAAAACCAGGTAGCGCTTTCAGGGCTGGCAGCTTTCGTGTGGGCGCAATGGCTGGACGTTTCGAATTTGGCAGCCGGGCTCTGCCAGAGTCACATAGGCATTGTTGCATCATAACCATCCAAAGCTCTTGCAGAGCGCGAATGTCTGTGCAGCAGCGAAAGCAGTTAAAAGGGACAGTGAAAATCAGGTACAGTTCTGGCAGCTTTCGTGTGGGCACAATCTCTGGACGTTTCGAATTTTGTAGCCGGGCTCTGCCAGAGTCATATAGGCATTGTTGCATCATAACCAACCAAAGCTCCTCCAGAGCGCAAATGTCTGTGCGGCAGCGAATGCAGTTCCAAGGGACAGTGAAAACCAGGTCGAGCTTTCAGTGCTGGCAGCTTTCGTGTGGGCGCAATCGCTGGACGTTTCGAATTTGGCAGCCGGGCTCTGCCAGAGTCACATAGGCATTGTTGCATCATAACCAACCAAGGCTTTTGCAGAGCGCGAATGTCTGTGCGGCAGCGAATGCAGTTCCAAGGGACAGTGAAAACCAGGTAGGGCTTTCAGGGCTGGCAGCTTTCCTGTGGGCGCAATCGCTGGACGTTTCGAATTTGGGAGCCGGGCTCTGCCAGAGTCACATAGGCATTGTTACATCATAACCAACCAAGGCTTTTGCAGAGCGCGAATGTCTGTGTGGCAGCGAATGCAGTTCCAAGGGACAGTGAAAACCAGGTAGGGCTTTCAGGGCTGGCAGCTTTCGTGTGGGCGCAATCGCTGGACGTTTCGAATTTGGGAGCCAGGCTCTGCCAGAGTCACATAGGCATTGTTGCATCATAACCAAGCAAGGCTCTTGCAGAGCGCGAATGTCTTTGCAGCAGCGAATGCAGTTCCAAGGGACAGTGAAAACCAGGTAGGGCTTTCAGGGCTGGCAGCTTTCCTGTGGGCGTAATCGCTGGACGTTTCGAATTTGGCAGCTGGGATCTGCCAGGGTCACATAGGCATTGTTGCATCATAACCATCCAAGGCTTTTGCAGAGCACCAATGTCTCTGCGGCAGCAAATGCAGTTCCAAGGGACAGTGAAAACCAGGTAGGGCTTTCAGGGCTGGCAGCTTTCGTGTGGGCGCAATCGCTGGACGTTTCAAATTTGGCAGCTGGGCTCTGCCAGAGTCACATAGGCATTGTTGCATCATAACCAACCAAAGCTCTTGCAGAGCGCGAATGTCTGTGTGGCAGCGAATGCAGTTCCAAGGGACAGTGAAAACCAGGTCGAGCTTTCAGTGCTGGCAGCTTTCCTGTGGGCGCAATCGCTGGACGTTTCGAATTTGGCAGCCGGGCTCTGCCAGAGTCACATAGGCATTGTTACATCATAACCAACCAAGGCTTTTGCAGAGCGCGAATATCTGTGTGGCACCGAATGCAGTTCCAAGGGACAGTGAAAACCAGGTAGGGCTTTCAGGGCTGGCAGCTTTTGTGTGGGCGCAATCGCTGGACGTTTCAAATATGGCAGCCGTGCTCTGTCAGAGTCACATAGGCATTGTTGCATCAAAACCATCCAAAGCTCTTGCAGATCGCGAATGTCTGTGCGGCAGCGAATGCAGTTAAAAGGGACAGTGAAAATCAGGTACAGATTTCAGTTCTGGCAGCTTTCGCGTGGGCACAATCTCTGGACGTTTCGAATTTTGTAGCCGGGCTCTGCCAGAGTCACGTAGGCATTGTTGCATCATAACCAACCAAGGCTTTTGCAGAGCGCGAATGTCTGTGTGGCAGCGAATGCAGTTCCAAGGGACAGTGAAAACCAGGTAGGGCTTTCAGGGCTGGCAGCTTTCGTGTGGGCGCAATCGCTGGACGTTTCGAATTTGGGAGCCGGGCTCTGCCAGAGTCACATAGGCATTGTTGCATCATAACCAAGCAAGGCTGTTGCAGAGCGCGAATGTCTTTGCAGCAGCGAATGCAGTTCCAAGGGACAGTGAAAACCAGATAGGGCTTTCAGGGCTGGCAGCTTTCCTGTGGGCGTAATCGCTGGACGTTTCGAATTTGACAGCCGGGCTCTGCCAGGGTCACATAGGCATTGTTGCATCATAACCATCCAAGGCTTTTGCAGAGCACCAATGTCTCTGCGGCAGCGAATGCAGTTCCAAGGGACAGTGAAAACCAGGTAGGGCTTTCAGGGCTGGCAGCTTTCCTGTGGGCGCAATCGCTGGACGTTTCGAATTTGGCAGCCGGGCTCTGCCAGAGTCACATAGGCATTGTTGCATCATAACCAACCAAAGCTCTTGCAGAGCGCGAATGTCTGTGTGGCAGCGAATGCAGTTCCAAGGGACAGTGAAAACCAGGTCGAGCTTTCAGTGCTGGCAGCTTTCGTGTGGGCGCAATCGCTGGACGTTTCGAATTTGGCAGCCGGGCTCTACCAGAGTCACATAGGCATTGTTGCATCATAACCAACCAAGGCTTTTGCAGAGCACCAATGTCTCTGCGGCAGCGAATGCAGTTCCAAGGGACAGTGAAAACCAGGTCGAGCTTTCAGTGCTGGCAGCTTTCGTATGGGCGCATTCGCTGGACGTTTCGAATTTGGCAGCCGGGGTCTGTCAGAGTCACATAGGCATTGTTGCATCATAACCAACCAAAGCTCTTGCAGAGCGCGAATGTCTGTGCGGCAGCGAATGCAGTTCCAAGGGACAGTGAAAACCAGGTAGGGCTTTCAGGGCTGGCAGCTTTCGTGTGGGCGCAATCGCTGGACGTTTCAAATTTGGCAGCCGGGCTCTGCCAGAGTCACATAGGCATTGTTGCATCAGAACCATCCAAAGCTCTTGCAGAGTGCGAACGTCTGTGCAGCAGCGAATGCAGTTAAAAGGGACAGTGAAAATCAGGTACAGATTTCAGTTCTGGCAGCTTTCGTGTGGGCACAATCTCTGGACGTTTCGCATTTTGTAGCCGGGCTCTGCCAGAGTCACATAGGCATTGTTGCATCATAACCAACCAAAGCTCCTCCAGAGAGCGAATGTCTGTGCGGCAGCGAATGCAGTCCCAAGGGACAGTGAAAACCAGGTCGAGCTTTCAGTGCTGGCAGCTTTCGTGTGGGCGCAATCGCTGGACGTTTCGAATTTGGCAGCCGGGCTCTGCCAGGGTCACATAGGCATTGTTGCATCATAACCAACCAAGGCTTTTGCAGAGCGCGAATGTCTGTGCGGCAGCGAATGCAGTTCCAAGGGACAGTGAAAACCAGGTCGAGCTTTCAGTGCTGGCAGCTTTCGTGTGGGCGCAATCGCTGGACGTTACGAATTTGGGAGCCGGGCTCTGCCAGAGTCACATAGGCATTGTTACATCATAACCAACCAAGGCTTTTGCAGAGCGCGAATGTCTGTGCGGCAGCGAATGCAGTTCCAAGGGACAGTGAAAACCAGGTAGGGCTTTCAGGGCTGGCAGCTTTCGTGTGGGCGCAATCGCTGGACGTTTCAAATTTGGCAGCCGGGCTCTGCCAGAGTCACATAGGCATTGTTGCATCATAACCATCCAAAGCTCTTGCAGAGTGCGAACGTCTGTGCAGCAGCGAATGCAGTTCCAAGGGACAGTGAAAACCAGGTAGGGCTTTCAGTTCTGGCAGCTTTCGTGTGCGCACAATCTCTAGACGTTTTGAATTTTGTAGCCGGGCTCTGCCAGAGTCACGTAGGCATTGTTGCATCATAACCAACCAAGGCTCTTGCAGAGCGCGAATGTCTTTGCAGCAGCGAATGCAGTTCCAAGGGACAGTGAAAACCAGGTAGGGCTTCCAGGGCTGGCAGCTTTCCTGTGGGCGTAATCGCTGGACGTTTCGAATTTGGCAGCCGGGATCTGCCAGGGTCACATAGGCATTGTTGCATCATAACCATCCAAGGCTTTTGCAGAGCACCAGTGTCTCTGCGGCAGCGAATGCAGTTCCAAGGGACAGTGAAAACCAGGTAGCGCTTTCAGGGCTGGCAGCTTTCGTGTGGGCGCAATGGCTGGACGTTTCGAATTTGGCAGCCGGGCTCTGCCAGAGTCACATAGGCATTGTTGCATCATAACCATACAAAGCTCTTGCAGAGCGCGAATGTCTGTGCAGCAGCGAATGCAGTTAAAAGGGACAGTGAAAATCAGGTACAGTTCTGGCAGCTTTCGTGTGGGCACAATCTCTGGACGTTTCGAATTTTGTAGCCGGGCTCTTCCAGAGTCATATAGGCATTGTTGCATCATAACCAACAAAACCTCCTCCAGAGCGCGAATGTCTGTGCGGCAGCGAATGCAGTTCCAAGGGACAGTGAAAACCAGGTCGAGCTTTCAGTGCTGGCAGCTTTCGTGTGGGCGCAATCGCTGGACGTTTCGAATTTGGCAGCCGGGCTCTGCCAGGGTCACATAGGCATTGTTGCATCATAACCAAACAAGGCTTTTGCAGAGTGCGAATGTCTGTGCGGCAGCGAATGCAGTTCCAAGGGACAGTGAAAACCAGGTCGAGCTTTCAGTGCTGGCAGCTTTCGTGTGGGCGCAATCGCTGGACGTTACGAATTTGGGAGCCGGGCTCTGCCAGAGTCACATAGGCATTGTTACATCATAACCAACCAAGGCTTTTGCAGAGCGCGAATGTCTGTGTGGCAGCGAATGCAGTTCCAAGGGACAGTGAAAACCAGGTAGGGCTTTCAGGGCTGGCAGCTTTCGTGTGGGCGCAATCGCTGGACGTTTCGAATTTGGGAGCCGGGCTCTGCCAGAGTCACATAGGCATTGTTGCATCATAACCAAGCAAGGCTCTTGCAGAGCGCGAATGTCTTTGCAGCAGCGAATGCAGTTCCAAGGGACAGTGAAAACCAGATAGGGCTTTCAGGGCTGGCAGCTTTCCTGTGGGCGTAATCGCTGGACGTTTCGAATTTGACAGCCGGGATCTGCCAGGGTCACATAGGCATTGTTGCATCATAACCATCCAAGGCTTTTGCAGAGCACCAATGTCTCTGCGGCAGCGAATGCAGTTCCAAGGGACAGTGAAAACCAGGTAGGGCTTTCAGGGCTGGCAGCTTTCCTGTGGGCGCAATCGCTGGACGTTTCGAATTTGGCAGCCGGGCTCTGCCAGAGTCACATAGGCATTGTTGCATCATAACCAACCAAAGCTCTTGCAGAGCGCGAATGTCTGTGTGGCAGCGAATGCAGTTCCAAGGGACAGTGAAAACCAGGTCGAGCTTTCAGTGCTGGCAGCTTTCGTGTGGGCGCAATCGCTGGACGTTTCGAATTTGGCAGCCGGGCTCTACCAGAGTCACATAGGCATTGTTGCATCATAACCAACCAAGGCTTTTGCAGAGCACCAATGTCTCTGCGGCAGCGAATGCAATTCCAAGGGACAGTGAAAACCAGGTTGAGCTTTCAGTGCTGGCAGCTTTCGTATGGGCGCATTCGCTGGACGTTTCGAATTTGGCAGCCGGGGTCTGTCAGAGTCACATAGGCATTGTTGCATCATAACCAACCAAAGCTCTTGCAGAGCGCGAATGTCTGTGCGGCAGCGAATGCAGTTCCAAGGGACAGTGAAAACCAGGTAGGGCTTTCAGGGCTGGCAGCTTTCGTGTGGGCGCAATCGCTGGACGTTTCAAATTTGGCAGCCGGGCTCTGCCAGAGTCACATAGGCATTGTTGCATCAGAACCATCCAAAGCTCTTGCAGAGTGCGAACGTCTGTGCAGCAGCGAATGCAGTTAAAAGGGACAGTGAAAATCAGGTACAGATTTCAGTTCTGGCAGCTTTCGTGTGGGCACAATCTCTGGACGTTTCGCATTTTGTAGCCGGGCTCTGCCAGAGTCACGTAGGCATTGTTGCATCATAACCAACCAAAGCTCCTCCAGAGAGCGAATGTCTGTGCGGCAGCGAATGCAGTCCCAAGGGACACTGAAAACCAGGTCGAGCTTTCAGTTCTGGCAGCTTTCGTGTGCGCACAATCTCTGGACGTTTCGAATTTTGTAGCCGGGCTCTACCAGAGTCACGTAGGCATTGTTGCATCATAACCAACCAAGGCTTTTGCAGAGCGCGAATGTCTTTGCAGCAGCGAATGCAGTTCCAAGGGACAGTGAAAACCAGGTAGGGCTTCCAGGGCTGGCAGCTTTCCTGTGGGCGTAATCGCTGGACGTTTCGAATTTGGCAGCCGGGATCTGCCAGAGTCACATAGGCATTGTTGCATCATAACCATCCAAGGCTTTTGCAGAGCACCAATGTCTCTGCGGCAGCGAATGCAGTTCCAAGGGTCAGTGAAAACCAGGTAGCGCTTTCAGGGCTGGCAGCTTTCGTGTGGGCGCAATGGCTGGACGTTTCGAATTTGGCAGCCGGGCTCTGCCAGAGTCACATAGGCATTGTTGCATCATAACCATCCAAAGCTCTTGCAGAGCGCGAATGTCTGTGCAGCAGCGAATGCAGTTAAAAGGGACAGTGAAAATCAGGTACAGTTCTGGCAGCTTTCGTGTGGGCACAATCTCTGGACGTTTCGAATTTTGTAGCCGGGCTCTGCCAGAGTCATATAGGCATTGTTGCATCATAACCAACCAAAGCTCCTCCAGAGCGCAAATGTCTGTGCGGCAGCGAATGCAGTTCCAAGGGACAGTGAAAACCAGGTCGAGCTTTCAGTGCTGGCAGCTTTCGTGTGGGCGCAATCGCTGGACGTTTCGAATTTGGCAGCCGGGCTCTGCCAGAGTCACATAGGCATTGTTGCATCATAACCAACCAAGGCTTTTGCAGAGCGCGAATGTCTGTGCGGCAGCGAATGCAGTTCCAAGGGACAGTGAAAACCAGGTAGGACTTTCAGGGCTGGCAGCTTTCCTGTGGGCGCAATCGCTGGACGTTTCGAATTTGGGAGCCGGGCTCTGCCAGAGTCACATAGGCATTGTTACATCATAACCAACCAAGGCTTTTGCAGAGCGCGAATGTCTGTGTGGCAGCGAATGCAGTTCCAAGGGACAGTGAAAACCAGGTAGGGCTTTCAGGGCTGGCAGCTTTCGTGTGGGCGCAATCGCTGGACGTTTCGAATTTGGGAGCCAGGCTCTGCCAGAGTCACATAGGCATTGTTGCATCATAACCAAGCAAGGCTCTTGCAGAGCGCGAATGTCTTTGCAGCAGCGAATGCAGTTCCAAGGGACAGTGAAAACCAGGTAGGGCTTTCAGGGCTGGCAGCTTTCCTGTGGGCGTAATCGCTGGACGTTTCGAATTTGGCAGCTGGGATCTGCCAGGGTCACATAGGCATTGTTGCATCATAACCATCCAAGGCTTTTGCAGAGCACCAATGTCTCTGCGGCAGCAAATGCAGTTCCAAGGGACAGTGAAAACCAGGTAGGGCTTTCAGGGCTGGCAGCTTTCGTGTGGGCGCAATCGCTGGACGTTTCAAATTTGGCAGCTGGGCTCTGCCAGAGTCACATAGGCATTGTTGCATCATAACCAACCAAAGCTCTTGCAGAGCGCGAATGTCTGTGTGGCAGCGAATGCAGTTCCAAGGGACAGTGAAAACCAGGTCGAGCTTTCAGTGCTGGCAGCTTTCGTGTGGGCGCAATCGCTGGACGTTTCGAATTTGGCAGCCGGGCTCTGCCAGAGTCACATAGGCATTGTTACATCATAACCAACCAAGGCTTTTGCAGAGCGCGAATATCTGTGTGGCAGCGAATGCAGTTCCAAGGGACAGTGAAAACCAGGTAGGGCTTTCAGGGCTGGCAGCTTTCGTATGGGCGCATTCGCTGGACGTTTCGAATTTGGCAGCCGGGGTCTGTCAGAGTCACATAGGCATTGTTGCATCATAACCAACCAAAGCTCTTGCAGAGCGCGAATGTCTGTGCGGCAGCGAATGCAGTTCCAAGGGACAGTGAAAACCAGGTAGGGCTTTCAGGGCTGGCAGCTTTCGTGTGGGCGCAATCGCTGGACGTTTCAAACTTGGCAGCCGGGCTCTGCCAGAGTCACATAGGCATTGTTGCATCAGAACCATCCAAAGCTCTTGCAGAGTGCGAACGTCTGTGCAGCAGCGAATGCAGTTAAAAGGGACAGTGAAAATCAGGTACAGATTTCAGTTCTGGCAGCTTTCGTGTGGGCACAATCTCTGGACGTTTCGCATTTTGTAGCCGGGCTCTGCCAGAGTCACATAGGCATTGTTGCATCATAACCAACCAAAGCTCCTCCAGAGAGCGAATGTCTGTGCGGCAGCGAATGCAGTCCCAAGGGACAGTGAAAACCAGGTCGAGCTTTCAGTTCTGGCAGCTTTCGTGTGCGCACAATCTCTGGACGTTTCGAATTTTGTAGCCGGGCTCTACCAGAGTCACGTAGGCATTGTTGCATCATAACCAACCAAGGCTTTTGCAGAGCGCGAATGTCTTTGCAGCAGCGAATGCAGTTCCAAGGGACAGTGAAAACCAGGTAGGGCTTCCAGGGCTGGCAGCTTTCCTGTGGGCGTAATCGCTGGACGTTTCGAATTTGGCAGCCGGGATCTGCCAGAGTCACATAGGCATTGTTGCATCATAACCATCCAAGGCTTTTGCAGAGCACCAATGTCTCTGCGGCAGCGAATGCAGTTCCAAGGGTCAGTGAAAACCAGGTAGCGCTTTCAGGGCTGGCAGCTTTCGTGTGGGCGCAATGGCTGGACGTTTCGAATTTGGCAGCCGCGCTCTGCCAGAGTCACATAGGCATTGTTGCATCATAACCATCCAAAGCTCTTGCAGAGCGCGAATGTCTGTGCAGCAGCGAATGCAGTTAAAAGGGACAGTGAAAATCAGGTACAGTTCTGGCAGCTTTCGTGTGGGCACAATCTCTGGACGTTTCGAATTTTGTAGCCGGGCTCTGCCAGAGTCATATAGGCATTGTTGCATCATAACCAACCAAAGCTCCTCCAGAGCGCAAATGTCTGTGCGGCAGCGAATGCAGTTCCAAGGGACAGTGAAAACCAGGTCGAGCTTTCAGTGCTGGCAGCTTTCGTGTGGGCGCAATCGCTGGACGTTTCGAATTTGGCAGCCGGGCTCTGCCAGAGTCACATAGGCATTGTTGCATCATAACCAACCAAGGCTTTTGCAGAGCGCGAATGTCTGTGCGGCAGCGAATGCAGTTCCAAGGGACAGTGAAAACCAGGTAGGGCTTTCAGGGCTGGCAGCTTTCCTGTGGGCGCAATCGCTGGACGTTTCGAATTTGGGAGCCGGGCTCTGCCAGAGTCACATAGGCATTGTTACATCATAACCAACCAAGGCTTTTGCAGAGCGCGAATGTCTGTGCGGCAGCGAATGCAGTTCCAAGGGACAGTGAAAACCAGGTAGGGCTTTCAGGGCTGGCAGCTTTCGTGTGGGCGCAATCGCTGGACGTTTCAAATTTGGCAGCCAGGCTCTGCCAGAGTCACATAGGCATTGTTGCATCATAACCATCCAAAGCTCTTGCAGAGTGCGAACGTCTGTGCAGCAGCGAATGCAGTTAAAAGGGACAGTGAAAATCAGGTACAGATTTCAGTTCTGGCAGCTTTCGTGTGGGCACAATCTCTGGACGTTTCGCATTTTGTAGCCGGGCTCTGCCAGAGTCACATAGGCATTGTTGCATCATAACCAACCGAAGCTCCTCCAGAGAGCGAATGTCTGTGCGGCAGCGAATGCAGTTCCAAGGGACAGTGAAAACCAGGTCGAGCTTTCAGTTCTGGCAGCTTTCGTGTGCGCACAATCTCTGGACGTTTCGAATTATGTAGCCGGGCTCTGCCAGAGTCACGTAGGCATTGTTGCATCATAACCAACCAAGGCTCTTGCAGAGCGCGAATGTCTTTGCAGCAGCGAATGCAGTTCCAAGGGACAGTGAAAACCAGGTAGGGCTTCCAGGGCTGGCAGCTTTCCTGTGGGCGCAATCGCTGGATATTTCGAATTTGGCAGCCGGGATCTGCCAGGGTCACATAGGCATTGTTGCATCATAACCATCCAAGGCTTTTGCAGAGCACCAATGTCTCTGCGGCAGCGAATGCAGTTCCAAGGGACAGTGAAAACCAGGTAGCGCTTTCAGGGCTGGCAGCTTTCGTGTGGGCGCAATGGCTGGACGTTTCGAATTTGGCAGCCGGCTCTGCCAGAGTCACATAGGCATTGTTGCATCATAACCATCCAAAGCTCTTGCAGAGCGCGAATGTCTGTGCAGCAGCGAATGCAGTTAAAAGGGACAGTGAAAATCAGGTACAGATTTCAGTTCTGGCAGCTTTCGTGTGGGCGCAATCGCTGGACGTTTCGAATTTTGTAGCCGGGCTCTGCCAGAGTCATATAGGCATTGTTGCATCATAACCAACCAAACCTCCTCCAGAGCGCGAATGTCTGTGCGGCAGCGAATGCAGTTCCAAGGGACAGTGAAAACCAGGTCGAGCTTTCAGTGCTGGCAGCTTTCTTGTGGGCGCAATCTCTGGACGTTTCGAATTTGGCAGCCGGGCTCTGCCAGGGTCAAATAGGCATTGTTGCATCATAACCAACCAAGGCTTTTGCAGAGCGCGAATGTCTGTGCGGCAGCGAATGCAGTTCCAAGGGACAGTGAAAACCAGGTCGAGCTTTCAGAGCTGGCAGCTTTCGTGTGGGCGCAATCGCTGGACGTTACGAATTTGGGAGCCGGGCTCTGCCAGAGTCACATAGGCATTGTTACATCATAACCAACCAAGGCTTTTGCAGAGCGCGAATGTCTGTGCGGCAGCGAATGCAGTTCCAAGGGACAGTGAAAACCAGGTAGGGCTTTCAGGGCTGGCAGCTTTCGTGTGGGCGCAATCGCTGGACGTTTCAAATTTGGCAGCCGGGCTCTGCCAGAGTCACATAGGCATTGTTGCATCATAACCATCCAAAGCTCTTGCAGAGTGCGAACGTCTGTGCAGCAGCGAATGCAGTTCCAAGGGACAGTGAAAACCAGGTAGGGCTTTCAGTTCTGGCAGCTTTCGTGTGCGCACAATCTCTAGACGTTTTGAATTTTGTAGCCGGGCTCTGCCAGAGTCACGTAGGCATTGTTGCATCATAACCAACCAAGGCTCTTGCAGAGCGCGAATGTCTTTGCAGCAGCGAATGCAGTTCCAAGGGACAGTGAAAACCAGTAGGGCTTCCAGGGCTGGCAGCTTTCCTGTGGGCGTAATCGCTGGACGTTTCGAATTTGGCAGCCGGGATCTGCCAGGGTCACATAGGCTTTGTTGCATCATAACCATCCAAGGCTTTTGCAGAGCACCAGTGTCTCTGCGGCAGCGAATGCAGTTCCAAGGGACAGTGAAAACCAGGTCGAGCTTTCAGTGCTGGCAGCTTTCGTGTGGGCGCAATCACTGGACGTTTCGAATTTGGCAGCCGGGCTCTGCCAGAGTCACATAGGCATTGTTGCATCATAACCATACAAAGCTCTTGCAGAGCGCGAATGTCTGTGCAGCAGCGAGTGCAGTTAAAAGGGACAGTGAAAATCAGGTACAGTTCTGGCAGCTTTCGTGTGGGCACAATCTCTGGACGTTTCGAATTTTGTAGCCGGGCTCTTCCAGAGTCATATAGGCATTGTTGCATCATAACCAACAAAACCTCCTCCAGAGCGCGAATGTCTGTGCGGCAGCGAATGCAGTTCCAAGGGACAGTGAAAACCAGGTCGAGCTTTCAGTGCTGGCAGCTTTCGTGTGGGCGCAATCGCTGGACGTTTCGAATTTGGCAGCCGGGCTCTGCCAGGGTCACATAGGCATTGTTGCATCATAACCAACCAAGGCTTTTGCAGAGTGCGAATGTCTGTGCGGCAGCGAATGCAGTTCCAAGGGACAGTGAAAACCAGGTCGAGCTTTCAGTGCTGGCAGCTTTCGTGTGGGCGCAATCGCTGGACGTTACGAATTTGGGAGCCGGGCTCTGCCAGAGTCACATAGGCATTGTTACATCATAACCAACCAAGGCTTTTGCAGAGCGCGAATGTCTGTGTGGCAGCGAATGCAGTTCCAAGGGACAGTGAAAACCAGGTAGGGCTTTCAGGGCTGGCAGCTTTCGTGTGGGCGCAATCGCTGGACGTTTCGAATATGGGAGCCGGGCTCTGCCAGAGTCACATAGGCATTGTTGCATCATAACCAAGCAAGGCTCTTGCAGAGCGCGAATGTCTTTGCAGCAGCGAATGCAGTTCCAAGGGACAGTGAAAACCAGATAGGGCTTTCAGGGCTGGCAGCTTTCCTGTGGGCGTAATCGCTGGACGTTTCGAATTTGACAGCCGGGATCTGCCAGGGTCACATAGGCATTGTTGCATCATAACCATCCAAGGCTTTTGCAGAGCACCAATGTCTCTGCGGCAGCGAATGCAGTTCCAAGGGACAGTGAAAACCAGGTAGGGCTTTCAGGGCTGGCAGCTTTCCTGTGGGCGCAATCGCTGGACGTTTCGAATTTGGCAGCCGGGCTCTGCCAGAGTCACATAGGCATTGTTGCATCATAACCAACCAAAGCTCTTGCAGAGCGCGAATGTCTGTGTGGCAGCGAATGCAGTTCCAAGGGACAGTGAAAACCAGGTCGAGCTTTCAGTGCTGGCAGCTTTCGTGTGGGCGCAATCGCTGGACGTTTCGAATTTGGCAGCCGGGCTCTACCAGAGTCACATAGGCATTGTTGCATCATAACCAACCAAGGCTTTTGCAGAGCACCAATGTCTCTGCGGCAGCGAATGCAGTTCCAAGGGACAGTGAAAACCAGGTCGAGCTTTCAGTGCTGGCAGCTTTCGTATGGGCGCATTCGCTGGACGTTTCGAATTTGGCAGCCGGGGTCTGTCAGAGTCACATAGGTATTGTTGCATCATAACCAACCAAAGCTCTTGCAGAGCGCGAATGTCTGTGCGGCAGCGAATGCAGTTCCAAGGGACAGTGAAAACCAGGTAGGGCTTTCAGGTCTGGCAGCTTTCGTGTGGGCGCAATCGCTGGACGTTTCAAATTTGGCAGCCGGGCTCTGCCAGAGTCACATAGGCATTGTTGCATCAGAACCATCCAAAGCTCTTGCAGAGTGCGAACGTCTGTGCAGCAGCGAATGCAGTTAAAAGGGACAGTGAAAATCAGGTACAGATTTCAGTTCTGGCAGCTTTCGTGTGGGCACAATCTCTGGACGTTTCGCATTTTGTAGCCGGGCTCTGCCAGAGTCACATAGGCATTGTTGCATCATAACCAACCAAAGCTCCTCCAGAGAGCGAATGTCTGTGCGGCAGCGAATGCAGTCCCAAGGGACAGTGAAAACCAGGTCGAGCTTTCAGTTCTGGCAGCTTTCGTGTGCGCACAATCTCTGGACGTTTCGAATTTTGTAGCCGGGCTCTACCAGAGTCACGTAGGCATTGTTGCATCATAACCAACCAAGGCTTTTGCAGAGCGCGAATGTCTTTGCAGCAGCGAATGCAGTTCCAAGGGACAGTGAAAACCAGGTAGGGCTTCCAGGGCTGGCAGCTTTCCTGTGGGCGTAATCGCTGGACGTTTCGAATTTGGCAGCCGGGATCTGCCAGAGTCACATAGGCATTGTTGCATCATAACCATCCAAGGCTTTTGCAGAGCACCAATGTCTCTGCGGCAGCGAATGCAGTTCCAAGGGACAGTGAAAACCAGGTAGCGCTTTCAGGGCTGGCAGCTTTCGTGTGGGCGCAATGGCTGGACGTTTCGAATTTGGCAGCCGGGCTCTGCCAGAGTCACATAGGCATTGTTGCATCATAACCATCCAAAGCTCTTGCAGAGCGCGAATGTCTGTGCAGCAGCGAATGCAGTTAAAAGGGACAGTGAAAATCAGGTACAGTTCTGGCAGCTTTCGTGTGGGCACAATCTCTGGACGTTTCGAATTTTGTAGCCGGGCTCTGCCAGAGTCATATAGGCATTGTTGCATCATAACCAACCAAAGCTCCTCCAGAGCGCAAATGTCTGTGCGGCAGCGAATGCAGTTCCAAGGGACAGTGAAAACCAGGTCGAGCTTTCAGTGCTGGCAGCTTTCGTGTGGGCGCAATCGCTGGACGTTTCGAATTTGGCAGCCGGGCTCTGCCAGAGTCACATAGGCATTGTTGCATCATAACCAACCAAGGCTTTTGCAGAGCGCGAATGTCTGTGCGGCAGCGAATGCAGTTCCAAGGGACAGTGAAAACCAGGTAGGGCTTTCAGGGCTGGCAGCTTTCCTGTGGGCGCAATCGCTGGACGTTTCGAATTTGGGAGCCGGGCTCTGCCAGAGTCACATAGGCATTGTTACATCATAACCAACCAAGGCTTTTGCAGAGCGCGAATGTCTGTGTGGCAGCGAATGCAGTTCCAAGGGACAGTGAAAACCAGGTAGCGCTTTCAGGGCTGGCAGCTTTCGTGTGGGCGCAATGGCTGGACGTTTCGAATTTGGCAGCCGGGCTCTGCCAGAGTCACATAGGCATTGTTGCATCATAACCAAGCAAGGCTCTTGCAGAGCGCGAATGTCTTTGCAGCAGCGAATGCAGTTCCAAGGGACAGTGAAAACCAGATAGGGCTTTCAGGGCTGGCAGCTTTCCTGTGGGCGTAATCGCTGGACGTTTCGAATTTGACAGCCGGGATCTGCCAGGGTCACATAGGCATTGTTGCATCATAACCATCCAAGGCTTTTGCAGAGCACCAATGTCTCTGCGGCAGCGAATGCAGTTCCAAGGGACAGTGAAAACCAGGTAGGGCTTTCAGGGCTGGCAGCTTTCCTGTGGGCGCAATCGCTGGACGTTTCGAATTTGGCAGCCGGGCTCTGCCAGAGTCACATAGGCATTGTTGCATCATAACCAACCAAAGCTCTTGCAGAGCGCGAATGTCTGTGTGGCAGCGAATGCAGTTCCAAGGGACAGTGAAAACCAGGTCGAGCTTTCAGTGCTGGCAGCTTTCGTGTGGGCGCAATCGCTGGACGTTTCGAATTTGGCAGCCGGGCTCTACCAGAGTCACATAGGCATTGTTGCATCATAACCAACCAAGGCTTTTGCAGAGCAACAATGTCTCTGCGGCAGCGAATGCAGTTCCAAGGGACAGTGAAAACCAGGTCGAGCTTTCAGTGCTGGCAGCTTTCGTATGGGCGCATTCGCTGGACGTTTCGAATTTGGCAGCCGGGGTCTGTCAGAGTCACATAGGCATTGTTGCATCATAACCAACCAAAGCTCTTGCAGAGCGCGAATGTCTGTGCGGCAGCGAATGCAGTTCCAAGGGACAGTGAAAACCAGGTAGGGCTTTCAGGGCTGGCAGCTTTCGTGTGGGCGCAATCGCTGGACGTTTCAAATTTGGCAGCCGGGCTCTGCCAGAGTCACATAGGCATTGTTGCATCAGAACCATCCAAAGCTCTTGCAGAGTGCGAACGTCTGTGCAGCAGCGAATGCAGTTAAAAGGGACAGTGAAAATCAGGTACAGATTTCAGTTCTGGCAGCTTTCGTGTGGGCACAATCTCTGGACGTTTCGCATTTTGTAGCCGGGCTCTGCCAGAGTCACATAGGCATTGTTGCATCATAACCAACCAAAGCTCCTCCAGAGAGCGAATGTCTGTGCGGCAGCGAATGCAGTCCCAAGGGACAGTGAAAACCAGGTCGAGCTTTCAGTTCTGGCAGCTTTCGTGTGCGCACAATCTCTGGACGTTTCGAATTTTGTAGCCGGGCTCTACCAGAGTCACGTAGGCATTGTTGCATCATAACCAACCAAGGCTTTTGCAGAGCGCGAATGTCTTTGCAGCAGCGAATGCAGTTCCAAGGGACAGTGAAAACCAGGTAGGGCTTCCAGGGCTGGCAGCTTTCCTGTGGGCGTAATCGCTGGACGTTTCGAATTTGGCAGCCGGGATCTGCCAGAGTCACATAGGCATTGTTGCATCATAACCATCCAAGGCTTTTGCAGAGCACCAATGTCTCTGCGGCAGCGAATGCAGTTCCAAGGGACAGTGAAAACCAGGTAGCGCTTTCAGGGCTGGCAGCTTTCGTGTGGGCGCAATGGCTGGACGTTTCGAATTTGGCAGCCGGGCTCTGCCAGAGTCACATAGGCATTGTTGCATCATAACCATCCAAAGCTCTTGCAGAGCGCGAATGTCTGTGCAGCAGCGAATGCAGTTAAAAGGGACAGTGAAAATCAGGTACAGTTCTGGCAGCTTTCGTGTGGGCACAATCTCTGGACGTTTCGAATTTTGTAGCCGGGCTCTGCCAGAGTCATATAGGCATTGTTGCATCATAACCAACCAAAGCTCCTCCAGAGCGCAAATGTCTGTGCGGCAGCGAATGCAGTTCCAAGGGACAGTGAAAACCAGGTCGAGCTTTCAGTGCTGGCAGCTTTCGTGTGGGCGCAATCGCTGGACGTTTCGAATTTGGCAGCCGGGCTCTGCCAGAGTCACATAGGCATTGTTGCATCATAACCAACCAAGGCTTTTGCAGAGCGCGAATGTCTGTGCGGCAGCGAATGCAGTTCCAAGGGACAGTGAAAACCAGGTAGGGCTTTCAGGGCTGGCAGCTTTCCTGTGGGCGCAATCGCTGGACGTTTCGAATTTGGGAGCCGGGCTCTGCCAGAGTCACATAGGCATTGTTACATCATAACCAACCAAGGCTTTTGCAGAGCGCGAATGTCTGTGTGGCAGCGAATGCCGTTCCAAGGGACAGTGAAAACCAGGTAGGGCTTTCAGGGCTGGCAGCTTTCGTGTGGGCGCAATCGCTGGACGTTTCGAATTTGGGAGCCAGGCTCTGCCAGAGTCACATAGGCATTGTTGCATCATAACCAAGCAAGGCTCTTGCAGAGCGCGAATGTCTTTGCAGCAGCGAATGCAGTTCCAAGGGACAGTGAAAACCAGGTAGGGCTTTCAGGGCTGGCAGCTTTCCTGTGGGCGTAATCGCTGGACGTTTCGAATTTGGCAGCTGGGATCTGCCAGGGTCACATAGGCATTGTTGCATCATAACCATCCAAGGCTTTTGCAGAGCACCAATGTCTCTGCGGCAGCAAATGCAGTTCCAAGGGACAGTGAAAACCAGGTAGGGCTTTCAGGGCTGGCAGCTTTCGTGTGGGCGCAATCGCTGGACGTTTCAAATTTGGCAGCTGGGCTCTGCCAGAGTCACATAGGCATTGTTGCATCATAACCAACCAAAGCTCTTGCAGAGCGCGAATGTCTGTGTGGCAGCGAATGCAGTTCCAAGGGACAGTGAAAACCAGGTCGAGCTTTCAGTGCTGGCAGCTTTCCTGTGGGCGCAATCGCTGGACGTTTCGAATTTGGCAGCCGGGCTCTGCCAGAGTCACATAGGCATTGTTACATCATAACCAACCAAGGCTTTTGCAGAGCGCGAATATCTGTGTGGCAGCGAATGCAGTTCCAAGGGACAGTGAAAACCAGGTAGGGCTTTCAGGGCTGGCAGCTTTTGTGTGGGCGCAATCGCTGGACGTTTCAAATATGGCAGCCGTGCTCTGTCAGAGTCACATAGGCATTGTTGCATCAAAACCATCCAAAGCTCTTGCAGATCGCGAATGTCTGTGCGGCAGCGAATGCAGTTAAAAGGGACAGTGAAAATCAGGTACAGATTTCAGTTCTGGCAGCTTTCGCGTGGGCACAATCTCTGGACGTTTCGAATTTTGTAGCCGGGCTCTGCCAGAGTCACGTAGGCATTGTTGCATCATAACCAACCAAGGCTTTTGCAGAGCGCGAATGTCTGTGTGGCAGCGAATGCAGTTCCAAGGGACAGTGAAAACCAGGTAGGGCTTTCAGGGCTGGCAGCTTTCGTGTGGGCGCAATCGCTGGACGTTTCGAATTTGGGAGCCGGGCTCTGCCAGAGTCACATAGGCATTGTTGCATCATAACCAAGCAAGGCTCTTGCAGAGCGCGAATGTCTTTGCAGCAGCGAATGCAGTTCCAAGGGACAGTGAAAACCAGATAGGGCTTTCAGGGCTGGCAGCTTTCCTGTGGGCGTAATCGCTGGACGTTTCGAATTTGACAGCCGGGATCTGCCAGGGTCACAGAGGCATTGTTGCATCATAACCATCCAAGGCTTTTGCAGAGCACCAATGTCTCTGCGGCAGCGAATGCAGTTCCAAGGGACAGTGAAAACCAGGTAGGGCTTTCAGGGCTGGCAGCTTTCCTGTGGGCGCAATCGCTGGACGTTTCGAATTTGGCAGCCGGGCTCTGCCAGAGTCACATAGGCATTGTTGCATCATAACCAACCAAAGCTCTTGCAGAGCGCGAATGTCTGTGTGGCAGCGAATGCAGTTCCAAGGGACAGTGAAAACCAGGTCGAGCTTTCAGTGCTGGCAGCTTTCGTGTGGGCGCAATCGCTGGACGTTTCGAATTTGGCAGCCGGGCTCTACCAGAGTCACATAGGCATTGTTGCATCATAACCAACCAAGGCTTTTGCAGAGCACCAATGTCTCTGCGGCAGCGAATGCAGTTCCAAGGGACAGTGAAAACCAGGTCGAGCTTTCAGTGCTGGCAGCTTTCGTATGGGCGCATTCGCTGGACGTTTCGAATTTGGCAGCCGGGGTCTGTCAGAGTCACATAGGCATTGTTGCATCATAACCAACCAAAGCTCTTGCAGAGCGCGAATGTCTGTGCGGCAGCGAATGCAGTTCCAAGGGACAGTGAAAACCAGGTAGGGCTTTCAGGGCTGGCAGCTTTCGTGTGGGCGCAATCGCTGGACGTTTCAAATTTGGCAGCCGGGCTCTGCCAGAGTCACATAGGCATTGTTGCATCAGAACCATCCAAAGCTCTTGCAGAGTGCGAACGTCTGTGCAGCAGCGAATGCAGTTAAAAGGGACAGTGAAAATCAGGTACAGATTTCAGTTCTGGCAGCTTTCGTGTGGGCACAATCTCTGGACGTTTCGCATTTTGTAGCCGGGCTCTGCCAGAGTCACATAGGCATTGTTGCATCATAACCAACCAAAGCTCCTCCAGAGAGCGAATGTCTGTGCGGCAGCGAATGCAGTCCCAAGGGACAGTGAAAACCAGGTCGAGCTTTCAGTGCTGGCAGCTTTCGTGTGGGCGCAATCGCTGGACGTTTCGAATTTGGCAGCCGGGCTCTGCCAGGGTCACATAGGCATTGTTGCATCATAACCAACCAAGGCTTTTGCAGAGCGCGAATGTCTGTGCGGCAGCGAATGCAGTTCCAAGGGACAGTGAAAACCAGGTCGAGCTTTCAGTGCTGGCAGCTTTCGTGTGGGCGCAATCGCTGGACGTTACGAATTTGGGAGCCGGGCTCTGCCAGAGTCACATAGGCATTGTTACATCATAACCAACCAAGGCTTTTGCAGAGCGCGAATGTCTGTGCGGCAGCGAATGCAGTTCCAAGGGACAGTGAAAACCAGGTAGGGCTTTCAGGGCTGGCAGCTTTCGTGTGGGCGCAATCGCTGGACGTTTCAAATTTGGCAGCCGGGCTCTGCCAGAGTCACATAGGCATTGTTGCATCATAACCATCCAAAGCTCTTGCAGAGTGCGAACGTCTGTGCAGCAGCGAATGCAGTTCCAAGGGACAGTGAAAACCAGGTAGGGCTTTCAGTTCTGGCAGCTTTCGTGTGCGCACAATCTCTAGACGTTTTGAATTTTGTAGCCGGGCTCTGCCAGAGTCACGTAGGCATTGTTGCATCATAACCAACCAAGGCTCTTGCAGAGCGCGAATGTCTTTGCAGCAGCGAATGCAGTTCAAAGGGACAGTGAAAACCAGGTAGGGCTTCCAGGGCTGGCAGCTTTCCTGTGGGCGTAATCGCTGGACGTTTCGAATTTGGCAGCCGGGATCTGCCAGGGTCACATAGGCATTGTTGCATCATAACCATCCAAGGCTTTTGCAGAGCACCAGTGTCTCTGCGGCAGCGAATGCAGTTCCAAGGGACAGTGAAAACCAGGTAGCGCTTTCAGGGCTGGCAGCTTTCGTGTGGGCGCAATGGCTGGACGTTTCGAATTTGGCAGCCGGGCTCTGCCAGAGTCACATAGGCATTGTTGCATCATAACCATAGAAAGCTCTTGCAGAGCGCGAATGTCTGTGCAGCAGCGAATGCAGTTAAAAGGGACAGTGAAAATCAGGTACAGTTCTGGCAGCTTTCGTGTGGGCACAATCTCTGGACGTTTCGAATTTTGTAGCCGGGCTCTTCCAGAGTCATATAGGCATTGTTGCATCATAACCAACAAAACCTCCTCCAGAGCGCGAATGTCTGTGCGGCAGCGAATGCAGTTCCAAGGGACAGTGAAAACCAGGTCGAGCTTTCAGTGCTGGCAGCTTTCGTGTGGGCGCAATCGCTGGACGTTTCGAATTTGGCAGCCGGGCTCTGCCAGGGTCACATAGGCATTGTTGCATCATAACCAAACAAGGCTTTTGCAGAGTGCGAATGTCTGTGCGGCAGCGAATGCAGTTCCAAGGGACAGTGAAAACCAGGTCGAGCTTTCAGTGCTGGCAGCTTTCGTGTGGGCGCAATCGCTGGACGATACGAATTTGGGAGCCGGGCTCTGCCAGAGTCACATAGGCATTGTTACATCATAACCAACCAAGGCTTTTGCAGAGCGCGAATGTCTGTGTGGCAGCGAATGCAGTTCCAAGGGACAGTGAAAACCAGGTAGGGCTTTCAGGGCTGGCAGCTTTCGTGTGGGCGCAATCGCTGGACGTTTCGAATTTGGGAGCCGGGCTCTGCCAGAGTCACATAGGCATTGTTGCATCATAACCAAGCAAGGCTCTTGCAGAGCGCGAATGTCTTTGCAGCAGCGAATGCAATTCCAAGGGACAGTGAAAACCAGATAGGGCTTTCAGGGCTGGCAGCTTTCCTGTGGGCGTAATCGCTGGACGTTTCGAATTTGACAGCCGGGATCTGCCAGGGTCACATAGGCATTGTTGCATCATAACCATCCAAGGCTTTTGCAGAGCACCAATGTCTCTGCGGCAGCGAATGCAGTTCCAAGGGACAGTGAAAACCAGGTAGGGCTTTCAGGGCTGGCAGCTTTCCTGTGGGCGCAATCGCTGGACGTTTCGAATTTGGCAGCCGGGCTCTACCAGAGTCACATAGGCATTGTTGCATCATAACCAACCAAGGCTTTTGCAGAGCACCAATGTCTCTGCGGCAGCGAATGCAGTTCCAAGGGACAGTGAAAACCAGGTTGAGCTTTCAGTGCTGGCAGCTTTCGTATGGGCGCATTCGCTGGACGTTTCGAATTTGGCAGCCGGGGTCTGTCAGAGTCACATAGGCATTGTTGCATCATAACCAACCAAAGCTCTTGCAGAGCGCGAATGTCTGTGCGGCAGCGAATGCAGTTCCAACGGACAGTGAAAACCAGGTAGGGCTTTCAGGGCTGGCAGCTTTCGTGTGGGCGCAATCACTGGACGTTTCAAATTTGGCAGCCGGGCTCTGCCAGAGTCACATAGGCATTGTTGCATCAGAACCATCCAAAGCTCTTGCAGAGTGCGAACGTCTGTGCAGCAGCGAATGCAGTTAAAAGGGACAGTGAAAATCAGGTACAGATTTCAGTTCTGGCAGCTTTCGTGTGGGCACAATCTCTGGACGTTTCGCATTTTGTAGCCGGGCTCTGCCAGAGTCACATAGGCATTGTTGCATCATAACCAACCAAAGCTCCTCCAGAGAGCGAATGTCTGTGCGGCAGCGAATGCAGTCCCAAGGGACAGTGAAAACCAGGTCGAGCTTTCAGTTCTGGCAGCTTTCGTGTGCGCACAATCTCTGGACGTTTCGAATTTTGTAGCCGGGCTCTACCAGAGTCACGTAGGCATTGTTGCATCATAACCAACCAAGGCTTTTGCAGAGCGCGAATGTCTTTGCAGCAGCGAATGCAGTTCCAAGGGACAGTGAAAACCAGGTAGGGCTTCCAGGGCTGGCAGCTTTCCTGTGGGCGTAATCGCTGGACGTTTCGAATTTGGCAGCCGGGATCTGCCAGAGTCACATAGGCATTGTTGCATCATAACCATCCAAGGCTTTTGCAGAGCACCAATGTCTCTGCGGCAGCGAATGCAGTTCCAAGGGTCAGTGAAAACCAGGTAGCGCTTTCAGGGCTGGCAGCTTTCGTGTGGGCGCAATGGCTGGACGTTTCGAATTTGGCAGCCGGGCTCTGCCAGAGTCACATAGGCATTGTTGCATCATAACCATCCAAAGCTCTTGCAGAGCGCGAATGTCTGTGCAGCAGCGAATGCAGTTAAAAGGGACAGTGAAAATCAGGTACAGTTCTGGCAGCTTTCGTGTGGGCACAATCTCTGGACGTTTCGAATTTTGTAGCCGGGCTCTGCCAGAGTCATATAGGCATTGTTGCATCATAACCAACCAAAGCTCCTCCAGAGCGCAAATGTCTGTGCGACAGCGAATGCAGTTCCAAGGGACAGTGAAAACCAGGTCGAGCTTTCAGTGCTGGCAGCTTTCGTGTGGGCGCAATCGCTGGACGTTTCGAATTTGGCAGCCGGGCTCTGCCAGAGTCACATAGGCATTGTTGCATCATAACCAACCAAGGCTTTTGCAGAGCGCGAATGTCTGTGCGGCAGCGAATGCAGTTCCAAGGGACAGTGAAAACCAGGTAGGACTTTCAGGGCTGGCAGCTTTCCTGTGGGCGCAATCGCTGGACGTTTCGAATTTGGGAGCCGGGCTCTGCCAGAGTCACATAGGCATTGTTACATCATAACCAACCAAGGCTTTTGCAGAGCGCGAATGTCTGTGTGGCAGCGAATGCAGTTCCAAGGGACAGTGAAAACCAGGTAGGGCTTTCAGGGCTGGCAGCTTTCGTGTGGGCGCAATCGCTGGACGTTTCGAATTTGGGAGCCAGGCTCTGCCAGAGTCACATAGGCATTGTTGCATCATAACCAAGCAAGGCTCTTGCAGAGCGCGAATGTCTTTGCAGCAGCGAATGCAGTTCCAAGGGACAGTGAAAACCAGGTAGGGCTTTCAGGGCTGGCAGCTTTCCTGTGGGCGTAATCGCTGGACGTTTCGAATTTGGCAGCTGGGATCTGCCAGGGTCACATAGGCATTGTTGCATCATAACCATCCAAGGCTTTTGCAGAGCACCAATGTCTCTGCGGCAGCAAATGCAGTTCCAAGGGACAGTGAAAACCAGGTAGGGCTTTCAGGGCTGGCAGCTTTCGTGTGGGCGCAATCGCTGGACGTTTCAAATTTGGCAGCTGGTCTCTGCCAGAGTCACATAGGCATTGTTGCATCATAACCAACCAAAGCTCTTGCAGAGCGCGAATGTCTGTGTGGCAGCGAATGCAGTTAAAAGGGACAGTGAAAACCAGGTCGAGCTTTCAGTGCTGGCAGCTTTCCTGTGGGCGCAATCGCTGGACGTTTCGAATTTGGCAGCCGGGCTCTGCCAGAGTCACATAGGCATTGTTACATCATAACCAACCAAGGCTTTTGCAGAGCGCGAATATCTGTGTGGCAGCGAATGCAGTTCCAAGGGACAGTGAAAACCAGGTAGGGCTTTCAGGGCTGGCAGCTTTTGTGTGGGCGCAATCGCTGGACGTTTCAAATTTGGCAGCCGTGCTCTGTCACAGTCACATAGGCATTGTTGCATCAAAACCATCCAAAGCTCTTGCAGATCGCGAATGTCTGTGCGGCAGCGAATGCAGTTAAAAGGGACAGTGAAAATCAGGTACAGATTTCAGTTCTGGCAGCTTTCGCGTGGGCACAATCTCTGGACGTTTCGAATTTTGTAGCCGGGCTCTGCCAGAGTCACGTAGGCATTGTTGCATCATAACCAACCAAGGCTTTTGCAGAGCGCGAATGTCTGTGTGGCAGCGAATGCAGTTCCAAGGGACAGTGAAAACCAGGTAGGGCTTTCAGGGCTGGCAGCTTTCGTGTGGGCGCAATCGCTGGACGTTTCGAATTTGGGAGCCGGGCTCTGCCAGAGTCACATAGGCATTGTTGCATCATAACCAAGCAAGGCTCTTGCAGAGCGCGAATGTCTTTGCAGCAGCGAATGCAGTTCCAAGGGACAGTGAAAACCAGATAGGGCTTTCAGGGCTGGCAGCTTTCCTGTGGGCGTAATCGCTGGACGTTTCGAATTTGACAGCCGGGATCTGCCAGGGTCACATAGGCATTGTTGCATCATAACCATCCAAGGCTTTTGCAGAGCACCAATGTCTCTGCGGCAGCGAATGCAGTTCCAAGGGACAGTGAAAACCAGGTAGGGCTTTCAGGGCTGGCAGCTTTCCTGTGGGCGCAATCGCTGGACGTTTCGAATTTGGCAGCCGGGCTCTGCCAGAGTCACATAGGCATTGTTGCATCATAACCAACCAAAGCTCTTGCAGAGCGCGAATGTCTGTGTGGCAGCGAATGCAGTTCCAAGGGACAGTGAAAACCAGGTCGAGCTTTCAGTGCTGGCAGCTTTCGTGTGGGCGCAATCGCTGGACGTTTCGAATTTGGCAGCCGGGCTCTACCAGAGTCACATAGGCATTGTTGCATCATAACCAACCAAGGCTTTTGCAGAGCACCAATGTCTCTGCGGCAGCGAATGCAGTTCCAAGGGACAGTGAAAACCAGGTCGAGCTTTCAGTGCTGGCAGCTTTCGTATGGGCGCATTCGCTGGACGTTTCGAATTTGGCAGCCGGGGTCTGTCAGAGTCACATAGGCATTGTTGCATCAGAACCAACCAAAGCTCTTGCAGAGCGCGAATGTCTGTGCGGCAGCGAATGCAGTTCCAAGGGACAGTGAAAACCAGGTAGGGCTTTCAGGGCTGGCAGCTTTCGTGTGGGCGCAATCGCTGGACGTTTCAAATTTGGCAGCCGGGCTCTGCCAGAGTCACATAGGCATTGTTGCATCAGAACCATCCAAAGCTCTTGCAGAGTGCGAACGTCTGTGCAGCAGCGAATGCAGTTAAAAGGGACAGTGAAAATCAGGTACAGATTTCAGTTCTGGCAGCTTTCGTGTGGGCACAATCTCTGGACGTTTCGCATTTTGTAGCCGGGCTCTGCCAGAGTCACATAGGCATTGTTGCATCATAACCAACCAAAGCTCCTCCAGAGAGCGAATGTCTGTGCGGCAGCGAATGCAGTCCCAAGGGACAGTGAAAACCAGGTCGAGCTTTCAGTTCTGGCAGCTTTCGTGTGCGCACAATCTCTGGACGTTTCGAATTTTGTAGCCGGGCTCTACCAGAGTCACGTAGGCATTGTTGCATCATAACCAACCAAGGCTTTTGCAGAGCGCGAATGTCTTTGCAGCAGCGAATGCAGTTCCAAGGGACAGTGAAAACCAGGTAGGGCTTCCAGGGCTGGCAGCTTTCCTGTGGGCGTAATCGCTGGACGTTTCGAATTTGGCAGCCGGGATCTGCCAGAGTCACATAGGCATTGTTGCATCATAACCATCCAAGGCTTTTGCAGAGCACCAATGTCTCTGCGGCAGCGAATGCAGTTCCAAGGGTCAGTGAAAACCAGGTAGCGCTTTCAGGGCTGGCAGCTTTCGTGTGGGCGCAATGGCTGGACGTTTCGAATTTGGCAGCCGGGCTCTGCCAGAGTCACATAGGCATTGTTGCATCATAACCATCCAAAGCTCTTGCAGAGCGCGAATGTCTGTGCAGCAGCGAATGCAGTTAAAAGGGACAGTGAAAATCAGGTACAGTTCTGGCAGCTTTCGTGTGGGCACAATCTCTGGACGTTTCGAATTTTGTAGCCGGGCTCTGCCAGAGTCATATAGGCATTGTTGCATCATAACCAACCAAAGCTCCTCCAGAGCGCAAATGTCTGTGCGGCAGCGAATGCAGTTCCAAGGGACAGTGAAAACCAGGTCGAGCTTTCAGTGCTGGCAGCTTTCGTGTGGGCGCAATCGCTGGACGTTTCGAATTTGGCAGCCGGGCTCTGCCAGAGTCACATAGGCATTGTTGCATCATAACCAACCAAGGCTTTTGCAGAGCGCGAATGTCTGTGCGGCAGCGAATGCAGTTCCAAGGGACAGTGAAAACCAGGTAGGGCTTTCAGGGCTGGCAGCTTTCCTGTGGGCGCAATCGCTGGACGTTTCGAATTTGGGAGCCGGGCTCTGCCAGAGTCACATAGGCATTGTTACATCATAACCAACCAAGGCTTTTGCAGAGCGCGAATGTCTGTGTGGCAGCGAATGCAGTTCCAAGGGACAGTGAAAACCAGGTAGGGCTTTCAGGGCTGGCAGCTTTCGTGTGGGCGCAATCGCTGGACGTTTCGAATTTGGGAGCCAGGCTCTGCCAGAGTCACATAGGCATTGTTGCATCATAACCAAGCAAGGCTCTTGCAGAGCGCGAATGTCTTTGCAGCAGCGAATGCAGTTCCAAGGGACAGTGAAAACCAGGTAGGGCTTTCAGGGCTGGCAGCTTTCCTGTGGGCGTAATCGCTGGACGTTTCGAATTTGGCAGCTGGGATCTGCCAGATCACATAGGCATTGTTGCATCATAACCATCCAAGGCTTTTGCAGAGCACCAATGTCTCTGCGGCAGCAAATGCAGTTCCAAGGGACAGTGAAAACCAGGTAGGGCTTTCAGGGCTGGCAGCTTTCGTGTGGGCGCAATCGCTGGACGTTTCAAATTTGGCAGCTGGGCTCTGCCAGAGTCACATAGGCATTGTTGCATCATAACCAACCAAAGCTCTTGCAGAGCGCGAATGTCTGTGTGGCAGCGAATGCAGTTCCAAGGGACAGTGAAAACCAGGTCGAGCTTTCAGTGCTGGCAGCTTTCCTGTGGGCGCAATCGCTGGACGTTTCGAATTTGGCAGCCGGGCTCTGCCAGAGTCACATAGGCATTGTTACATCATAACCAACCAAGGCTTTTGCAGAGCGCGAATATCTGTGTGGCAGCGAATGCAGTTCCAAGGGACAGTGAAAACCAGGTAGGGCTTTCAGGGCTGGCAGCTTTTGTGTGGGCGCAATCGCTGGACGTTTCAAATTTGGCAGCCGTGCTCTGTCAGAGTCACATAGGCATTGTTGCATCAAAACCATCCAAAGCTCTTGCAGATCGCGAATGTCTGTGCGGCAGCGAATGCAGTTAAAAGGGACAGTGAAAATCAGGTACAGATTTCAGTTCTGGCAGCTTTCGCGTGGGCACAATCTCTGGACGTTTCGAATTTTGTAGCCGGGCTCTGCCAGAGTCACGTAGGCATTGTTGCATCATAACCAACCAAGGCTCTTGCAGAGCGCGAATGTCTTTGCAGCAGCGAATGCAGTTCCAAGGGACAGTGAAAACCAGGTAGGGCTTTCAGGGCTGGCAGCTTTCGTGTGGGCGCAATCGCTGGATGTTTCGTATTTGGGAGCCGGGCTCTGCCAGAGTCACATAGGCATTGTTACATCATAACCAACCAAGGCTTTTGCAGAGCGCGAATGTCTCTGCGGCAGCGAATGCAGTTCCAAGGGACAGTGAAAACCAGGTAGGGCTTTCAGGGCTGGCAGCTTTCCTGTGGGCGCAATCGCTGGATGTTTCGAATTTGGCAGCCGGGATCTGCCAGGGTCACATAGGCATTGTTGCATCATAACCATCCAAGGCTTTTGCAGAGCACCAATGTCTCTGCGGCAGCGAATGCAGTTCCAAGGGACAGTGAAAACCAGGTAGCGCTTTCAGGGCTGGCAGCTTTCGTGTGGGCGCAATGGCTGGACGTTTCGAATTTGGCAGCCGGCTCTGCCAGAGTCACATAGGCATTGTTGCATCATAACCATCCAAAGCTCTTGCAGAGCGCGAATGTCTGTGCAGCAGCGAATGCAGTTAAAAGGGACAGTGAAAATCAGGTACAGATTTCAGTTCTGGCAGCTTTCGTGTGGGCGCAATCGCTGGACGTTTCGAATTTTGTAGCCGGGCTCTGCCAGAGTCATATAGGCATTGTTGCATCATAACCAACCAAACCTCCTCCAGAGCGCGAATGTCTGTGCGGCAGCGAATGCAGTTCCAAGGGACAGTGAAAACCAGGTCGAGCTTTCAGTGCTGGCAGCTTTCGTGTGGGCGCAATCGCTGGACGTTTCGAATTTGGCAGCCGGGCTCTGCCAGGGTCACATAGGCATTGTTGCATCATAACCAACCAAGGCTTTTGCAGAGCGCGAATGTCTGTGCGGCAGCGAATGCAGTTCCAAGGGACAGTGAAAACCAGGTCGAGCTTTCAGTGCTGGCAGCTTTCGTGTGGGCGCAATCGCTGGACGTTACGAATTTGGGAGCCGGGCTCTGCCAGAGTCACATAGGCATTGTTACATCATAACCAACCAAGGCTTTTGCAGAGCGCGAATGTCTGTGCGGCAGCGAATGCAGTTCCAAGGGACAGTGAAAACCAGGTAGGGCTTTCAGGGCTGGCAGCTTTCGTGTGGGCGCAATCGCTGGACGTTTCAAATTTGGCAGCCGGGCTCTGCCAGAGTCACATAGGCATTGTTGCATCATAACCATCCAAAGCTCTTGCAGAGTGCGAAAGTCTGTGCAACAGCGAATGCAGTTAAAAGGGACAGTGAAAATCAGGTACAGATTTCAGTTCTGGCAGCTTTCGTGTGGGCACAATCTCTGGACGTTTCGCATTTTGTAGCCGGGCTCTGCCAGAGTCACATAGGCATTGTTGCATCATAACCAACCAAAGCTCCTCCAGAGAGCGAATGTCTGTGCGGCAGCGAATGCAGTCCCAAGGGACAGTGAAAACCAGGTCGAGCTTTCAGTTCTGGCAGCTTTCGTGTGCGCACAATCTCTGGACGTTTCGAATTTTGTAGCCGGGCTCTGCCAGAGTCACGTAGGCATTGTTGCATCATAACCAACCAAGGCTCTTGCAGAGCGCGAATGTCTTTGCAGCAGCGAATGCAGTTCCAAGGGACAGTGAAAACCAGGTAGGGCTTCCAGGGCTGGCAGCTTTCCTGTGGGCGTAATCGCTGGACGTTTCGAATTTGGCAGCCGGGATCTGCCAGGGTCACATAGGCATTGTTGCATCATAACCAACCAAGGCTTTTGCAGAGCGCGAATGTCTGTGCGGCAGCGAATGCAGTTCCAAGGGACAGTGAAAACCAGGTCGAGCTTTCAGTGCTGGCAGCTTTCGTGTGGGCGCAATCGCTGGACGTTACGAATTTGGGAGCCGGGCTCTGCCAGAGTCACATAGGCATTGTTACATCATAACCAACCAAGGCTTTTGCAGAGCGCGAATGTCTGTGCGGCAGCGAATGCAGTTCCAAGGGACAGTGAAAACCAGGTAGGGCTTTCAGGGCTGGCAGCTTTCGTGTGGGCGCAATCGCTGGACGTTTCAAATTTGGCAGCCGGGCTCTGCCAGAGTCACATAGGCATTGTTGCATCATAACCATCCAAAGCTCTTGCAGAGTGCGAACGTCTGTGCAGCAGCGAATGCAGTTAAAAGGGACAGTGAAAATCAGGTACAGATTTCAGTTCTGGCAGCTTTCGTGTGGGCACAATCTCTGGACGTTTCGCATTTTGTAGCCGGGCTCTGCCAGAGTCACATAGGCATTGTTGCATCATAACCAACCAAAGCTCCTCCAGAGAGCGAATGTCTGTGCGGCAGCGAATGCAGTTCCAAGGGACAGTGAAAACCAGGTCGAGCTTTCAGTTCTGGCAGCTTTCGTGTGCGCACAATCTCTGGACGTTTCGAATTTTGTAGCCGTGCTCTGTCAGAGTCACGTAGGCATTGTTGCATCATAACCAACCAAGGCTCTTGCAGAGCGCGAATGTCTTTGCAGCAGCGAATGCAGTTCCAAGGGACAGTGAAAACCAGGTAGGGCTTCCAGGGCTGGCAGCTTTCCTGTGGGCGTAATCGCTGGACGTTTCGAATTTGGCAGCCGGGATCTGGCAGGGTCACATAGGCATTGTTGCATCATAACCATCCAAGGCTTTTGCAGAGCACCAATGTCTCTGCGGCAGCGAATGCAGTTCCAAGGGACAGTGAAAACCAGGTAGCGCTTTCAGGGCTGGCAGCTTTCGTGTGGGCGCAATGGCTGGACGTTTCGAATTTGGCAGCCGGGCTCTGCCAGAGTCACATAGGCATTGTTGCATCATAACCATCCAAAGCTCTTGCAGAGCGCGAATGTCTGTGCAGCAGCGAATGCAGTTAAAAGGGACAGTGAAAATCAGGTACAGTTCTGGCAGCTTTCGTGTGGGCACAATCTCTGGACGTTTCGAATTTTGTAGCCGGGCTCTGCCAGAGTCATATAGGCATTGTTGCATCATAACCAACCAAACCTCCTCCAGAGCGCGAATGTCTGTGCGGCAGCGAATGCAGTTCCAAGGGACAGTTAAAACCAGGTCGAGCTTTCATTGCTGGCAGCTTTCGTGTGGGCGCAATCGCTGGACGTTTCGAATTTGGCAGCCGGGCTCTGCCAGGGTCACATAGGCATTGTTGCATCATAACCAACCAAGGCTTTTGCAGAGCACCAATGTCTGTGCGGCAGCGAATGCAGTTCCAAGGGACAGTGAAAACCAGGTCGAGCTTTCAGTGCTGGCAGCTTTCGTGTGGGCGCAATCGCTGGACGTTACGAATTTGGGAGCCGGGCTCTGCCAGAGTCACATAGGCATTGTTACATCATAACCAACCAAGGCTTTTGCAGAGGCGAATGTCTGTGCGGCAGCGAATGCAGTTCCAAGGGACAGTGAAAACCAGGTAGGGCTTTCAGGGCTGGCAGCTTTCGTGTGGGCGCAATCGCTGGACGTTTCAAATTTGGCAGCCGGGCTCTGCCAGAGTCACATAGGCATTGTTGCATCATAACCATCCAAAGCTCTTGCAGAGTGCGAACGTCTGTGCAGCAGCGAATGCAGTTAAAAGGGACAGTGAAAACCAGGTACAGATTTCAGTTCTGGCAGCTTTCGTGTGGGCACAATCTCTGGACGTTTCGCATTTTGTAGCCGGGCTCTGCCAGAGTCACATAGGCATTGTTGCATCATAACCAACCAAAGCTCCTCCAGAGAGCGAATGTCTGTGCGGCAGCGAATGCAGTTCCAAGGGACAGTGAAAACCAGGTCGAGCTTTCAGTTCTGGCAGCTTTCGTGTGCGCACAATCTCTGGACGTTTCGAATTTTGTAGCCGGGCTCTGCCAGAGTCACGTAGGCATTGTTGCATCATAACCAACCAAGGCTCTTACAGAGCGCGAATGTCTTTGCAGCAGCGAATGCAGTTCCAAGGGACAGTGAAAACCAGGTAGGGCTTCCAGGGCTGGCAGCTTTCCTGTGGGCGTAATCGCTGGACGTTTCGAATTTGGCAGCCGGGATCTGCCAGGGTCACATAGGCATTGTTGCATCATAACCATCCAAGGCTTTTGCAGAGCACCAATGTCTGTGCGGCTGCGAATGCAGTTCCAAGGGACAGTGAAAACCAGGTAGCGCTTTCAGGGCTGGCAGCTTTCGTGTGGGCGCAATGGCTGGACGTTTCGAATTTGGCAGCCGGGCTCTGCCAGAGTCACATAGGCATTGTTGCATCATAACCATCCAAAGCTCTTGCAGAGCGCGAATGTCTGTGCAGCAGCGAATGCAGTTAAAAGGGACAGTGAAAATCAGGTACAGTTCTGGCAGCTTTCGTGTGGGCACAATCTCTGGACGTTTCGAATTTTGTAGCCGGGCTCTGCCAGAGTCATATAGGCATTGTTGCATCATAACCAACCAAAGCTCCTCCAGAGCGCAAATGTCTGTGCGGCAGCGAATGCAGTTCCAAGGGACAGTGAAAACCAGGTCGAGCTTTCAGTGCTGGCAGCTTTCGTGTGGGCGCAATTGCTGGACGTTTGGAATTTGGCAGCCGGGCTCTGCCAGAGTCACATAGGCATTGTTGCATCATAACCAACCAAGGCTTTTGAAGAGCGCAAATGTCTGTGCAGCAGCGAATGCAGTTCCAAGGGACAGTGAAAACCAGGTAGGGCTTTCAGGGCTGGCAGCTTTCCTGTGGGCGCAATGGCTGGACGTTTCGAATTTGGGAGCCGGGCTCTGCCAGAGTCACATAGGCATTGTTACATCATAACCAACCAAGGCTTTTGCAGAGCGCGAAAGTCTGTGTGGCAGCGAATGCAGTTCCAAGGGACAGTGAAAACCAGGTCGAGCTTTCAGTGCTGGCTGCTTTCGTGTGGGGGCAATCGCTGGACGTTTCGAATTTGGCAGCCGGGCTCTGCCAGGGTCACATAGGCATTGTTGCATCATAACCAACCAAGGCTTTTGCAGAGCGCGAATGTCTGTGCGGCAGCGAATGCAGTTCCAAGGGACAGTGAAAACCAGGTCGAGCTTTCAGTGCTGGCAGCTTTCGTGTGGGCGCAATCGCTGGACGTTACGAATTTGGGAGCCGGGCTCTGCCAGAGTCACATAGGCATTGTTACATCATAACCAACCAAGGCTTTTGCAGAGCGCGAATGTCTGTGCGGCAGCGAATGCAGTTCCAAGGGACAGTGAAAACCAGGTAGGGCTTTCAGGGCTGGCAGCTTTCGTGTGGGCGCAATCGCTGGACGTTTCAAATTTGGCAGCCGGGCTCTGCCAGAGTCACATAGGCATTGTTGCATCATAACCAAGCAAGGCTCTTGCAGAGCGCGAATGTCTTTGCAGCAGCGAATGCAGTTCCAAGGGACAGTGAAAACCAGGTAGGGCTTTCAGGGCTGGCAGCTTTCCTGTGGGCGTAATCGCTGGACGTTTCGAATTTGGCAGCCGGGATCTGCCAGGGTCACATAGGCATTGTTGCATCATAACCATCCAAGGCTTTTGCAGAGCACCAATGTCTCTGCGGCAGCGAATGCAGTTCCAAGGGACAGTGAAAACCAGGTAGGGCTTTCAGGGCTGGCAGCTTTCCTGTGGGCGCAATCGCTGGACGTTTCGAATTTGGCAGCCGGGCTCTGCCAGAGTCACATAGGCATTGTTGCATCATAACCAACCAAAGCTCTTGCAGAGCGCGAATGTCTGTGTGGCAGCGAATGCAGTTCCAAGGGACAGTGAAAACCAGGTCGAGCTTTCAGTGCTGGCAGCTTTCGTATGGGCGCAATCGCTGGACGTTTCGAATTTGGCAGCCGGGCTCTACCAGAGTCACATAGGCATTGTTGCATCATAACCAACCAAGGCTTTTGCAGAGCACCAATGTCTCTGCGGCAGCGAATGCAGTTCCAAGGGACAGTGAAAACCAGGTCGAGCTTTCAGTGCTGGCAGCTTTCGTATGGGCGCAATCGCTGGACGTTTCGAATTTGGCAGCCGGGCTCTGCCAGAGTCACATAGGCATTGTTGCATCATAACCAACCAAAGCTCTTGCAGAGCGCGAATGTCTGTGCGGCAGCGAATGCAGTTCCAAGGGACAGTGAAAACCAGGTAGGGCTTTCAGGGCTGGCAGCTTTCGTGTGGGCGCAATCGCTGGATGTTTCAAATTTGGCAGCCGGGCTCTGCCAGAGTCACATAGGCATTGTTGCATCATAAGCATCCAAAGCTCTTGCAGAGTGCGAACGTCTGTGCAGCAGCGAATGCAGTTAAAAGGGACAGTGAAAATCAGGTACAGATTTCAGTTCTGGCAGCTTTCGTGTGGGCACAATCTCTGGACGTTTCGCATTTTGTAGCCGGGCTCTGCCAGAGTCACATAGGCATTGTTGCATCATAACCAACCAAAGCTCCTCCAGAGAGCGAATGTCTGTGCGGCAGCGAATGCAGTTCCAAGGGACAGTGAAAACCAGGTCGAGCTTTCAGTTCTGGCAGCTTTCGTGTGCGCACAATCTCTAGACATTTCGAATTTTGTAGCCGGGCTCTGCCAGAGTCACGTAGGCATTGTTGCATTATAACCAACCAAGGCTCCTGCAGAGCGCGAATGTCTTTGCAGCAGCGAATGCAGTTCCAAGGGACAGTGAAAACCAGGTAGGGCTTCCAGGGCTGGCAGCTTTCCTGTGGGCGTAATCGCTGGACGTTTCGAATTTGGCAGCCGGGATCTGCCAGGGTCACATAGACATTGTTGCATTATAACCATCCAAGGCTTTTGCAGAGCACCAATGTCTCTGCGGCAGCGAATGCAGTTCCAAGGGACAGTGAAAACCAGGTAGCGCTTTCAGGGCTGGCAGCTTTCGTGTGGGCGCAATGGCTGGACGTTTCGAATTTGGGAGCCGGGCTCTGCCAGAGTCACATAGGCATTGTTGCATCATAACCATCCAAAGCTCTTGCAGAGCGCGAATGTCTGTGCAGCAGCGAATGCAGTTAAAAGGGACAGTGAAAATCAGGTACAGTTCTGGCAGCTTTCGTGTGGGCACAATCTCTGGACGTTTCGAATTTTGTAGCCGGGCTCTGCCAGAGTCATATAGGCATTGTTGCATCATAACCAACCAAAGCTCCTCCAGAGCGCAAATGTCTGTGCGGCAGCGAATGCAGTTCCAAGGGACAGTGAAAACCAGGTCGAGCTTTCAGTGCTGGCAGCTTTCGTGTGGGCGCAATTGCTGGACGTTTGGAATTTGGCAGCCGGGCTCTGCCAGAGTCACATAGGCATTGTTGCATCATAACCAACCAAGGCTTTTGAAGAGCGCAAATGTCTGTGCAGCAGCGAATGCAGTTCCAAGGGACAGTGAAAACCAGGTAGGGCTTTCAGGGCTGGCAGCTTTCCTGTGGGCGCAATGGCTGGACGTTTCGAATTTGGGAGCCGGGCTCTGCCAGAGTCACATAGGCATTGTTACATCATAACCAACCAAGGCTTTTGCAGAGCGCGAATGTCTGTGTGGCAGCGAATGCAGTTCCAAGGGGCAGTGAAAGCAGGTAGGGCTTTCAGGGCTGGCAGCTTTCGTGTGGGCGCAATCGCTGGACGTTTCGAATTTGGCAGCCGAGCTCTGCCAGAGTCACATAGGCATTGTTGCATCATAACCAAGCAAGGCTCTTGCAGAGCGCGAATGTCTTTGCAGCAGAGAATGCAGTTCCAAGGGACAGTGAAAACCAGGTAGGGCTTTCAGGGCTGGCAGCTTTCCTGTGGGCGTAATCGCTGGACGTTTCGAATTTGGCAGCCGGGATCTGCCAGGGTCACATAGGCATTGTTGCATCATAACCATCCAAGGCTTTTGCAGAGCACCAATGTCTCTGCGGCAGCGAATGCAGTTCCAAGGGACAGTGAAAACCAGGTAGGGCTTTCAGTGCTGGCAGCTTTCGTGTGGGCGCAATCACTGGACGTTTCGAATTTGGCAGCCGGGCTATACCAGAGTCACATAGGCATTGTTGCATCATAACCAACCAAGGCTTTTGCAGGGCGCGAATGTCTGTGCGGCAGCGAATGCAGTTCCAAGGGACAGTAAAAACCAGGTAGGGCTTTCAGGGCTGGCAGCTTTCCTGTGGGCGCAATCGCTGGACGTTTCGAATTTGGCAGCCGGGCTCTGCCAGAGTCACATAGGCATTGTTGCATCATAACCAACCAAGGCTTTTGCAGAGCGCGAATATCTGTGTGGCAGCGAATGCAGTTCCAAGGGACAGTGAAAACCAGGTAGGGCTTTCAGGGCTGGCAGCTTTTGTGTGGGCGCAATCGCTGGACGTTTCAAATTTGGCAGCCGTGCTCTGTCAGAGTCACATAGGCATTGTTACATCATAACCAACCAAGGCTTTTGCAGAGCGCGAATATCTGTGTGGTAGCGAATGCAGTTCCAAGGGACAGTGAAAACCAGGTAGGGCTTTCAGGGCTGGCAGCTTTCCTGTGGGCGCAATCGCTGGATGTTTCGAATTTGGCAGCCGGGATCTGCCAGAGTCACATAGGCATTGTTGTATCATAACCATCCAAGGCTTTTGCAGAGCACCAATGTCTCTGCGGCAGCGAATGCAGTTCCAAGGGACAGTGAAAACCAGGTCGAGCTTTCAGTGCTGGCAGCTTTCGTGTGGGCGCAATCGCTGGACGTTTCAAATTTGGCAGCCGGGCTCTGCCAGAGTCACATAGGCATTGGTGCATCATAACAATCCAAAGCTCTTGCAGATCGCGAATGTCTGTGCGGCAGCGAATGCAGTTCCAAGGGACAGTGAAAACCAGGTCGAGCTTTCAGTGCTGGCAGCTTTCGTGTGGGCGCAATGGCTGGACGTTTCGAATTTGGCAGCCGGGCTCTGCCAGAGTCACATAGGCATTGTTGCATCATAACCATCCAAAGCTCTTGCAGAGCGCGAATGTCTGTGCAGCAGCGAATGTAGTTAAAAGGGACAGTGAAAATCAGGTACATTTCTGGCAGCTTTCGTGTGGGCACAATCTCTGGACGTTTCGAATTTTGTAGCCGGGCTCTGCCAGAGTCATATAGGCATTGTTGCATCATAACCAACCTAGGCTTTTGCAGAGCGCGAATGTCTGTGTGGCAGCGAATGCAGTTCCAAGGGACAGTGAAAACCAGGTAGGGCTTTCAGGGCTGGCAGCTTTAGTGTGGGCGCAATCTCTGGACGTTTCGAATTTGGGAGCCGGGCTCTGCCAGAGTCACATAGGCATTGTTACATCATAACCAACCAAGGCTTTTGCAGAGCGCGAATGTCTGTGCAGCAGCGAATGCAGTTAAAAGGGACAGTGAAAATCAGGTACAGATTTCAGTTCTGGCAGCTTTCGTGTGGGCATAATCTCTGGGCGTTTCGCATTTTGTAGCCGGGCTCTGCCAGAGTCACATAGGCATTGTTGCATCATAACCAACCAAAGCTCCTCCAGAGAGCGAATGTCTGTGCGGCAGCGAATGCAGTTCCAAGGGACAGTGAAAACCAGGTAGGGCTTTCAGTGCTGGCAGCTTTCGTGTGGGCGCAATCGCTGGACGTTTCGAATTTGGGAGCCGGGCTCTGCCAGAGTGACATAGGCATTGTTACATCATAACCAACCAAGGCTCTTTCAGAGCGCGAATGTCTTTGCAGCAGCGAATGCAGTTCCAAGGGACAGTGAAAACCAGGTAGGGCTTTCAGGGCTGGCAGCTTTCCTGTGGGCGTAATCGCTGGACGTTTCGAATTTGGCAGCCGGGATCTGCCACGGTCACATAGGCATTGTTGCATCATAACCAACCAAAGCTCTTGCAGAGCGCGAATGTCTGTGTGGCAGCGAATGCAGTTCCAAGGGACAGTGAAAACCAGGTCGAGCTTTCAGTGCTGCCAGCTTTCGTGTGGGCGCAATCGCTGGACGTTTCGAATTTGGCAGCCGGGCTCTACCAGAGTCACATAGGCATTGTTGCATCATAACCAACCTAGGCTTTTGCAGAGCGCGAATATCTGTGTGGCAGCGAATGCAGTTCCAAGGGACAGTGAAAACCAGGTAGGGCTTTCAGGGCTGGCAGCTTTTGTGTGGGCGCAATCGCTGGACGTTTCAAATTTGGCAGCCGTGCTCTGCCAGAGTCACATAGGCATTGTTGCATCATAACCATCCAAAGCTCTTGCAGATCGCGAATGTCTGTGCGGCAGCGAATGCAGTTAAAAGGGACAGTGAAAATCAGGTACAGATTTCAGTTCTGTCAGCTTTCGTGTGGGCACAATCTCTGGACGTTTCGAATTTTGTAGCCGGGCTCTGCCAGAGTCATATACGCATTGTTGCATCATAACCAACCAAAGCTCCTCCAGAGCGTGAATGTCTGTGCGGCAGCAAATGCAGTTCCAAGGGACAGTGAAAACCAGGTCGAGCTTTCAGTGCTGGCAGCTTTCGTGTGGGTGCAATCGCTGGACGTTTCGAATTTGGGAGCCGGGCTCTGCCAGAGTCACATAGGCATTGTTGCATCATAACCATCCAAAGCTCTTACAGAGTGCGAACGTCTGTGCAGCAGCGAATGCAGTTAAAAGGGACAGTGAAAATCAGGTACAGATTTCAGTTCTGGCAGCTTTCGTGTGGGCACAATCTCTGGACGTTTCGCATTTTGTAGCCGGGCTCTGCCAGAGTCACATAGGCATTGTTGCATCATAACCAACCAAAGCTCCTGCAGAGCGCGAATGTCTGTGCGGCAGCGAATGCAGTTCCAAGGGACAGTGAAAACCAGGTAGGGCTTTCAGGGCTGGCAGCTTTCCTGTGGGCGCAATCGCTGGACGTTTCGAATTTGGCAGCCGGGCTCTGCCAGAGTCACATAGGCATTGTTACATCATAACCAACCAAGGCTTTTGCAGAGCGCGAATATCTGTGTGGTAGCGAATGCAGTTCCAAGGGACAGTGAAAACCAGGTAGGGCTTTCAGGGCTGGCAGCTTTCCTGTGGGCGCAATCGCTGGATGTTTCGAATTTGGCAGCCGGGCTCTGCCAGAGTCACATAGGCATTGTTGTATCATAACCATCCAAGGCTTTTGCAGAGCACCAATGTCTCTGCGGCAGCGAATGCAGTTCCAAGGGACAGTGAAAACCAGGTCGAGCTTTCAGTGCTGGCAGCTTTCGTGTGGGCGCAATCGCTGGACGTTTCAAATTTGGCAGCCGGGCTCTGCCAGAGTCACATAGGCATTGGTGCATCATAACAATCCAAAGCTCTTGCGGATCGCGAATGTCTGTGCGGCAGCGAATGCAGTTCCAAGGGACAGTGAAAATCAGGTACAGATTTCAGTTCTGGCAGCTTTCGTGTGGGCACAATCTCTGGACGTTTCGAATTTTGTAGCCGGGCTCTGCCAGAGTCACATAGGCATTGTTGCATCATAACCAACCAAAGCTCCTCCAGAGCGCGAATGTCTGTGCGGCAGCGAATGCAGTTCCAAGGGACAGTGAAAACCAGGTCGAGCTTTCAGTGCTGGCAGCTTTCGTGTGGGCGCAATCGCTGGACGTTTCGAATTTGGCAGCCGGGCTCTGCCAGAGTCACATAGGCATTGTTGCATCAAAACCAACCAAGGCTTTTGCAGAGCACGAATGTCTGTTCGGCAGAGAATGCAGTTCCAAGGGACAGTGAAAACCAGGTAGGGCTTTCAGGGCTGGCAGCTTTCGTGTGGGCGCAATCGCTGGACGTTTCGAATTTGGCAGCCGGGCTCTGCCAGAGTCACATAGGCATTGTTGCATCATAACGAAGCAAGGCTCTTGCAGAGCGCGAATGTCTTTGCAGCAGCGAATGCAGTTCCAAGGGACAGTGAAAACCAGGTAGGGCTTTCAGGGCTGGCAGCTTTCCTGTGGGCGTAATCGCTGGACGTTTCGAATTTGGCAGCCGGGCTCTGCCAGAGTCACATAGGCATTGTTGCATCATAACCATCCAAAGCTCTTGCAGAGCGCGTATGTCTGTGCAGCAGCAAATGCAGTTAAAAGGGACAGTGAAAATCAGGTACAGTTCTGGCAGCTTTCGTGAGGGCACAATCTCTGGACGTTTCGAATTTTGTAGCCGGGCTCTGCCAGAGTCACATAGGCATTGTTGCATCATAACCAACCAAAGCTCCTCCAGAGCGTGAATGTCTGTGCGGCAGCGAATGCAGTTCCAAGGGACAGTGAAAACCAGGTAGGGCTTTCAGGGCTGGCAGCTTTCGTGTGGGCGCAATCGCTGGACGTTTCGAATTTGGGAGCCGGGATCTGCCAGAGTCACATAGGCATTGTTACATCATAACCAACCAAGGCTTTTGCAGAGCGCGAATGTCTGTGTGGCAGCGAATGCAGTTCCAAGGGACAGTGAAAACCAGGTAGGGCTTTCAGGGCTGGCAGCTTTCCTGTGGGCGCAATCGCTGGATGTTTCGAATTTGGCAGCCGGGCTCTGCCAGAGTCACATAGGCATTGTTGTATCATAACCATCCAAGGCTTTTGCAGAGCACCAATGTCTCTGCGGCAGAGAATGCAGTTCCAAGGGACAGTGAAAACCAGGTAGGGCTTTCAGGGCTGGCAGCTTTCGTGTGGGCGCAATGGCTGGACGTTTCAAATTTGGCAGCCGGGCTCTGCCAGAGTCACATAGGCATTGTTGCATCATAACCATCCAAAGCTCTTGCAGAGCGCGAATGTCTGTGCAGCAGCGAATGCAGTTAAAAGGGACAGTGAAAATCAGGTACAGATTTCAGTTCTGGCAGCTTTCGTATGGGCACAATCTCTGGACGTTTCGCATTTTGTAGCCGGGCTCTGCCAGGGTCACATAGGCATTGTTGCATCATAACCAACCAAGGCTTTTGCAGAGCGCGAATGTCTGTGCGGCAGTGAATGCAGTTCCAAGGGACAGTGAAAACCAGGTAGGGCTTTCAGGGCTGGCAGCTTTCGTGTGGGCGCAATCGCTGGACGTTTCGAATTTGGGAGCCGGGCTCTGCCAGAGTCACATAGGCATTGTTACATCATAACCAACCAAGGCTTTTGCAGAGCGCGAATGTCTGTGTGGCAGCGAATGCAGTTCCAAGGGACAGTGAAAACCAGGTAGGGCTTTCAGGGCTGGCAGCTTTCCTGTGGGCGCAATCGCTGGATGTTTCGAATTTGGCAGCCGGGCTCTGCCAGAGTCACATAGGCATTGTTGCATCATAACCATCCAAAGCTCTTGCAGAGCGCGAATGTCTGTGCAGCAGCGAATGCAGTTAAAAGGGGTAGTGAAAATCAGGTACAGTTCTGGCAGCTTTCGTGTGGGCACAATCTCTGGACGTTTCGAATTTTGTAGCTGGGCTCTGCCAGAGTCACATAGGCATTGTTGCATCATAACCAACCAAAGCTCCTCCAGAGCGCGAATGTCTGTGCGGCAGCGAATGTAGTTCCAAGGGACAGTGAAAACCAGGTCGAGCTTTCAGTGCTGGTAGCTTTCGTGTGGGCGCAATCGCTGGACGTTTCGAATTTGGCAGCCGGGCTCTGCCAGGGTCACATAGGCATTGTTGCATCATAACCAACCAAGGCTTTTGCAGAGCACCAATGTCTCTGCGGCAGCGAATGCAGTTCCAAGGGACAGTGAAAACCAGGTAGGGCTTTCAGGGCTGGCAGCTTTCGTGTGGGCGCAATCGCTGGACGTTTCGAATTTGGCTGCCGGGGTCTGTCAGAGTCACATAGGCATTGTTGCATCATAACCAACCAAAGCTCTTGCAGAGCGCGAATGTCTGTGCGGCAGCGAATGCAGTTTCAAGGGACAGTGAAAACCAGGTAGGGCTTTCAGGGCTGGCAGCTCTCGTGTGGGCGCAATCGCTGGACGTTTCAAATTTGGCAGCCGGGCTCTGCCAGAGTCACATAGGCATTGTTGCATCATAACCATCCAAAGCTCTTGCAGAGTGCGAATATGTGTGCAGCAGCGAATGCAGTTAATAGGGACAGTGAAAATCAGGTACAGATTTCAGTTCTGGCAGCTTTCGTGTGGGCACAATCTCTGGACGTTTCGCATTTTGTAGCCGGGCTCTGCCAGAGTCACATAGGCATTGTTGCATCATAACCAACCAAAGCTCCTCCAGAGAGCGAATGTCTATGCGGCAGCGAATGCAGTTCCAAGGCACAGTGAAAACCAGGTCGAGCTTTCAGGGCTGGCAGCTTTCCTGTGGGCGCAATCGCTGGATGTTTCAAATTTGGCAGCCGGACTCTGCCAGAGTCACATAGGCATTGCTGCATCATAACCAAGCAAGGCTCTCGCAGAGCGCGAATGTCTTTGCAGCAGCGAATGCAGTTCCAAGGGACAGTGAAAACCAGGTAGGGCTTTCAGGGCTGGCAGCTTTCCTGTGGCCGTAATCGCTGGACGTTTCGAATTTGGCAGCCGGGATCTGCCAGGGTCACATAGGCATTGTTGCATCATAACCATCCAAGGCTTTTGCAGAGCACCAATGTCTCTGCGGCAGCGAATGCAGTTCCAAGGGACAGTGAAAACCAGGTAGGGCTTTCAGGGCTGGCAGCTTTCCTGTGGGCGCAATCGCTGGACGTTTCGAATTTGGCAGCCGGGCTCTGCCAGAGTCACATAGGCATTGTTGCATCATAACCAACCAAAGCTCTTGCAGAGCGCGAATGTCTGTGTGGCAGCGAATGCAGTTCCAAGGGACAGTGAAAACCAGGTCGAGCTTTCAGTGCTGGCAGCTTTCGTATGGGCGCAATCGCTGGACGTTTCGAATTTGGCAGCCGGGCTCAACCAGAGTCACATAGGCATTGTTGCATCATAACCAACCAAGGCTTTTGCAGAGCACCAATGTCTCTGCGGCAGCGAATGCAGTTCCAAGGGACAGTGAAAACCAGGTCGAGCTTTCAGTGCTGGCAGCTTTCGTATGGGCGCAATCGCTGGACGTTTCGAATTTGGCAGCCGGGCTCTGCCAGAGTCACATAGGCATTGTTGCATCACAACCAACCAAAGCTCTTGCAGAGCGCGAATGTCTGTGCGGCAGCGAATGCAGTTCCAAGGGACAGTGAAAACCAGGTAGGGCTTTCAGGGCTGGCAGCTTTCGTGTGGGCGCAATCGCTGGATGTTTCAAATTTGGCAGCCGGGCTCTGCCAGAGTCACATAGGCATTGTTGCATCATAACCATCCAAAGCTCTTGCAGAGTGCGAACGTCTGTGCAGCAGCGAATGCAGTTAAAAGGGACAGTGAAAATCAGGTACAGATTTCAGTTCTGGCAGCTTTCGTGTGGGCACAATCTCTGGACGTTTCGCATTTTGTAGCCGGGCTCTGCCAGAGTCACATAGGCATTGTTGCATCATAACCAACCAAAGCTCCTCCAGAGAGCGAATGTCTGTGCGGCAGCGAATGCAGTTCCAAGGGACAGTGAAAACCAGGTCGAGCTTTCAGTTCTGGCAGCTTTCGTGTGCGCACAATCTCTGGACATTTCGAATTTTGTAGCCGGGCTCTGCCAGAGTCACGTAGGCATTGTTGCATTATAACCAACCAAGGCTCCTGCAGAGCGCGAATGTCTTTGCAGCAGCGAATGCAGTTCCAAGGGACAGTGAACACCAGGTAGGGCTTCCAGGGCTGGCAGCTTTCCTGTGGGCGTAATCGCTGGATGTTTCGAATTTGGCAGCCGGGATCTGCCAGGGTCACATAGGCATTGTTGCATCATAACCATCCAAGGCTTTTGCAGAGCACCAATGTCTCTGCGGCAGCGAATGCAGTTCCAAGGGACAGTGAAAACCAGGTAGCGCTTTCAGGGCTGGCAGCTTTCGTGTGGGCGCAATCGCTGGACGTTTCGAATTTGGGAGCCGGGCTCTGCCAGAGTCACATAGGCATTGTTGCATCATAACCATCCAAAGCTCTTGCAGAGCGCGAATGTCTGTGCAGCAGCGAATGCAGTTAAAAGGGACAGTGAAAATCAGGTACAGTTCTGGCAGCTTTCGTGTGGGCACAATCTCTGGACGTTTCGAATTTTGTAGCCGGGCTCTGCCAGAGTCATATAGGCATTGTTGCATCATAACCAACCAAAGCTCCTCCAGAGCGCAAATGTCTGTGCGGCAGCGAATGCAGTTCCAAGGCACAGTGAAAACCAGGTCGAGCTTTCAGTGCTGGCAGCTTTCGTGTGGGCGCAATCGCTGGAAGTTTCGAATTTGGCAGCCGGGCTCTGCCAGAGTCACATAGGCATTGTTGCATCATAACCAACCAAGGCTTTTGAAGAGCGCAAATGTCTGTGCAGCAGCGAATGCAGTTCCAAGGGACAGTGAAAACCAGGTAGGGCTTTCAGGGCTGGCAGCTTTCCTGTGGGCGCAATGCCTGGACGTTTCGAATTTGGGAGCCGGGCTCTGCCAGAGTCACATAGGCATTGTTACATCATAACCAACCAAGGCTTTTGCAGAGCGCGAATGTCTGTGTGGCAGCGAATGCAGTTCCAAGGGACAGTGAAAACCAGGTAGGGCTTTCAGGGCTGGCAGCTTTCGTGTGGGCGCAATCGCTGGACGTTTCGAATTTGGCAGCCGAGCTCTGCCAGAGTCACATAGGCATTGTTGCATCATAACCAAGCAAGGCTCTTGCAGAGCGCGAATGTCTTTGCAGCAGAGAATGCAGTTCCAAGGGACAGTGAAAACCAGGTAGGGCTTTCAGGGCTGGCAGCTTTCCTGTGGGCGTAATCGCTGGACGTTTCGAATTTGGCAGCCGGGATCTGCCAGGGTCACATAGGCATTGTTGCATCATAAGCATCCAAGGCTTTTGCAGAGCACCAATGTCTCTGCGGCAGCGAATGCAGTTCCAAGGGACAGTGAAAACCAGGTAGGGCTTTCAGGGCTGGCAGCTTTCGTGTGGGCGCAATCGCTGGACGTTTCGACTTTGGCAGCCGGGCTCTGCCAGAGTCACATAGGCATTTTTGCATCATAACCAACAAAAGCTCTTGCAGAGCGCGAATGTCTGTGTGGCAGCGAATGCAGTTCCAAGGGACAGTGAAAACCAGGTCGAGCTTTCAGTGCTGGCAGCTTTCGTGTGGGCGCAATCACTGGACGTTTCGAATTTGGCAGCCGGGCTATACCAGAGTCACATAGGCATTGTTGCATCATAACCAACCAAGGCTTTTGCAGAGCGCGAATGTCTGTGCGGCAGCGAATGCAGTTCCAAGGGACAGTAAAAACCAGGTAGGGCTTTCAGGGCTGGCAGCTTTCCTGTGGGCGCAATCGCTGGACGTTTCGAATTTGGCAGCCGGGCTCTGCCAGAGTCACATAGGCATTGTTACATCATAACCAACCAAGGCTTTTGCAGAGCGCGAATATCTGTGTGGCAGCGAATGCAGTTCCAAGGGACAGTGAAAACCAGGTAGGGCTTTCAGGGCTGGCAGCTTTTGTGTGGGTGCAATCGCTGGACGTTTCAAATTTGGCAGCCGTGCTCTGTCAGAGTCACATAGGCATTGTTACATCATAACCAACCAAGGCTTTTGCAGAGCGCGAATATCTGTGTGGTAGCGAATGCAGTTCCAAGGGACAGTGAAAACCAGGTAGGGCTTTCAGGGCTGGCAGCTTTCCTGTGGGCGCAATCGCTGGATGTTTCGAATTTGGCAGCCGGGCTCTGCCAGAGTCACATAGGCATTGTTGTATCATAACCATCCAAGGCTTTTGCAGAGCACCAATGTCTCTGCGGCAGCGAATGCAGTTCCAAGGGACAGTGAAAACCAGGTCGAGCTTTCAGTGCTGGCAGCTTTCGTGTGGGCGCAATCGCTGGACGTTTCAAATTTGGCAGCCGGGCTCTGCCAGAGTCACATAGGCATTGGTGCATCATAACAATCCAAAGCTCTTGCAGATCGCGAATGTCTGTGCGGCAGCGAATGCAGTTCCAAGGGACAGTGAAAATCAGGTACAGATTTCAGTTCTGGCAGCTTTCGTGTGGGCACAATCTCTGGACGTTTCGAATTTTGTAGCCGGGCTCTGCCAGAGTCACATAGGCATTGTTGCATCATAACCAACCAAAGCTCCTCCAGAGCGCGAATGTCTGTGCGGCAGCGAATGCAGTTCCAAGGGACAGTGAAAACCAGGTCGAGCTTTCAGTGCTGGCAGCTTTCGTGTGGGCGCAATGGCTGGACGTTTCGAATTTGGCAGCCGGGCTCTGCCAGAGTCACATAGGCATTGTTGCATCATAACCATCCAAAGCTCTTGCAGAGCGCGAATGTCTGTGCAGCAGCGAATGTAGTTAAAAGGGACAGTGAAAATCAGGTACAGTTCTGGCAGCTTTCGTGTGGGCACAATCTCTGGACGTTTCGAATTTGGCAGCCGGGCTCTGCCAGAGTCATATAGGCATTGTTACATCATAACCAACCAAGGCCTTTGCAGAGCGCGAATGTCTGTGCAGCAGCGAATGCAGTTAAAAGGGACAGTGAAAACAAGGTAGGGCTTTCAGGGCTGGCAGCTTTAGTGTGGGCGCAATCTCTGGACGTTTCGAATTTGGGAGCCGGGCTCTGCCAGAGTCACATAGGCATTGTTACATCATAACCAACCAAGGCCTTTGCAGAGCGCGAATGTCTGTGCAGCAGCGAATGCAGTTAAAAGGGACAGTGAAAATCAGGTACAGATTTCAGTTCTGGCAGCTTTCGTGTGGGCATAATCTCTGGGCGTTTCGCATTTTGTAGCCGGGCTCTGCCAGAGTCACATAGGCATTGTTGCATCATAACCAACCAAAGCTCCTCCAGAGAGCGAATGTCTGTGCGGCAGCGAATGCAGTTCCAAGGGACAGTGAAAACCAGGTAGGGCTTTCAGTGCTGGCAGCTTTCGTGTGGGCGCAATCGCTGGACGTTTCGAATTTGGGAGCCGGGCTCTGCCAGAGTGACATAGGCATTGTTACATCATAACCAACCAAGGCTCTTTCAGAGCGCGAATGTCTTTGCAGCAGCGAATGCAGTTCCAAGGGACAGTGAAAACCAGGTAGGGCTTTCAGGGCTGGCAGCTTTCCTGTGGGCGTAATCGCTGGACGTTTCGAATTTGGCAGCCGGGATCTGCCACGGTCACATAGGCATTGTTGCATCATAACCAACCAAAGCTCTTGCAGAGCGCGAATGTCTGTGTGGCAGCGAATGCAGTTCCAAGGGACAGTGAAAACCAAGTCGAGCTTTCAGTGCTGCCAGCTTTCGTGTGGGCGCAATCGCTGGACGTTTCGAATTTGGCAGCCGGGCTCTACCAGAGTCACATAGTCATTGTTGCATCATAACCAACCAAGGCTTTTGCAGAGCGCGAATATCTGTGTGGCAGCGAATGCAGTTCCAAGGGACAGTGAAAACCAGGTAGGGCTTTCAGGGCTGGCAGCTTTCCTGTGGGCGTAATCGCTGGACGTTTCGAATTTGGCAGCCGGGCTCTGCCAGAGTCACATAGGCATTGTTGCATCATAACCATCCAAAGCTCTTGCAGAGCGCGTATGTCTGTGCAGCAGCAAATGCAGTTAAAAGGGACAGTGAAAATCAGGTACAGTTCTGGCAGCTTTCGTGAGGGCACAATCTCTGGACGTTTCGAATTTTGTAGCCGGGCTCTGCCAGAGTCACATAGGCATTGTTGCATCAAAACCAACCAAAGCTCCTCCAGAGCGCGAATGTCTGTGCGGCAGCGAATGCAGTTCCAAGGGACAGTGAAAACCAGGTAGGGCTTTCAGGGCTGGCACCTTTCGTGTGGGCGCAATCGCTGGACGTTTCGAATTTGGGAGCCGGGCTCTGCCAGAGTCACATAGGCATTGTTACATCATAAGCAACCAAGGCTTTTGCAGAGCGCGAATGTCTGTGTGGCAGCGAATGCAGTTCCAAGGGACAGTGAAAACCAGGTAGGGCTTTCAGGGCTGGCAGCTTTCCTGTGGGCGCACTCGCTGGATGTTTCGAATTTGGCAGCCGGGCTCTGCCAGAGTCACATAGGCATTGTGTATCATAACCATCCAAGGCTTTTGCAGAGCACCAATGTCTCTGCGGCAGAGAATGCAGTTCCAAGGCACAGTGAAAACCAGGTCGAGCTTTCAGTGCTGGCAGCTTTCGTATGGGCGCAATCGCTGGACGTTTCGAATTTGGCAGCCGGGCTCTGCCAGAGTCACATAGGCATTGTTGCATCATAACCAACCAAAGCTCTTGCAGAGTGCGAACGTCTGTGCAGCAGCGAATGCAGTTAAAAGGGACAGTGAAAATCAGGTACAGATTTCAGTTCTGGCAGCTTTCGTGTGGGCACAATCTCTGGACGTTTCGCATTTTGTAGCCGGGCTCTGCCAGAGTCACATAGGCATTGTTGCATCATAACCAACCAAAGCTCCTCCAGAGAGCGAATGTCTGTGCGGCAGCGAATGCAGTTCCAAGGGACAGTGAAAACCAGGTCGAGCTTTCAGTGCTGGCAGCTTTCGTGTGGGCGCAATCGCTGGACGTTTCGCATTTGGGAGCCGGGCTCTGCCAGAGTCACATAGGCATTGTTACATCATAACCAACCAAGGCTTTTGCAGAGCGCAAATGTCTGTGCGGCAGCGAATGCAGTTCCAAGGGACAGGGAAAACCAGGTAGGGCTTTCAGGGCTGGCAGCTTTCCTGTGGGCGCAATCGCTGGACGTTTCGAATTTGGCAGCCGGGCTCTGCCAGAGTCACATAGGCATTGTTACATCATAACCAACCAAGGCTTTTGCAGAGCGCGAATATCTGTGTGGTAGCGAATGCAGTTCCAAGGGACAGTGAAAACCAGGTAGGGCTTTCAGGGCTGGCAGCTTTCCTGTGGGCGCAATCGCTGGATGTTTCGAATTTGGCAGCCGGGCTCTGCCAGAGTCACATAGGAATTGTTGTATCATAACCATCCAAGGCTTTTGCAGAGCACCAATGTCTCTGCGGCAGCGAATGCAGTTCCAAGGGACAGTGAAAACCAGGTCGAGCTTTCAGTGCTGGCAGCTTTCGTGTGGGCGCAATCGCTGGACGTTTCGAATTTGGCAGCCGGGCTCTGCCAGAGTCACATAGGCATTGTTGCATCATAACAATCCAAAGCTCTTGCAGATCACGAATGTCTGTGCGGCAGCGAATGCAGTTCCAAGGGACAGTGAAAATCAGGTACAGATTTCAGTTCTGGCAGCTTTCGTGTGGGCACAATCTCTGGACGTTTCGAATTTTGTAGCCGGGCTCTGCCAGAGTCACATAGGCATTGTTGCATCATAACCAACCAAAGCTCCTCCAGAGCGCGAATGTCTGTGCGGCAGCGAATGCAGTTCCAAGGGACAGTGAAAACCAGGTCGAGCTTTCAGTGCTGGCAGCTTTCGTGTGGGAGCCATCGCTGGACGTTTCGCATTTTGTAGCCGGGCTCTGCCAGAGTCACATAGGCATTGTTGCATCAAAACCAACCAAGGCTTTTGCAGAGCACGAATGTCTGTTCGGCAGAGAATGCAGTTCCAAGGGACAGTGAAAACCAGGTAGGGCTTTCAGGGCTGGCAGCTTTCGTGTGGGCGCAATCGCTGGACGTTTCGAATTTGGCAGCCGGGCTCTGCCAGAGTCACATAGGCATTGTTGCATCATAACGAAGCAAGGCTCTTGCAGAGCGCGAATGTCTTTGCAGCAGCGAATGCAGTTCCAAGGGACAGTGAAAACCAGGTAGGGCTTTCAGGGCTGGCAGCTTTCCTGTGGGCGTAATCGCTGGACGTTTCGAATTTAGCAGCCGGGCTCTGCCAGAGTCACATAGGCATTGTTGCATCATAACCATCCAAAGCTCTTGCAGAGCGCGTATGTCTGTGCAGCAGCAAATGCAGTTAAAAGGGACAGTGAAAATCAGGTACAGTTCTGGTAGCTTTCGTGAGGGCACAATCTCTGGACGTTTCGAATTTTGTAGCCGGGCTCTGCCAGAGTCACATAGGCATTGTTGCATCATAACCAACCAAAGCTCCTCCAGAGCGCGAATGTCTGTGCGGCAGCGAATGCAGTTCCAAGGGACAGTGAAAACCAGGTAGGGCTTTCAGGGCTGGCAGCTTTCGTGTGGGCGCAATCGCTGGACGTTTCGAATTTGGGAGCCGGGACCTGCCAGAGTCACATAGGCATTGTTGTATCATAACCATCCAAGGCTTTTGCAGAGCACCAATGTCTCTGCGGCAGAGAATGCAGTTCCAAGGGACAGTGAAAACCAGGTAGGGCTTTCAGGGCTGGCAGCTTTCGTGTGGGCGCAATGGCTGGACGTTTCAAATTTGGCAGCCGGGCTCTGCCAGAGTCACATAGGCATTGTTGCATCATAACCATCCAAAGCTCTTGCAGAGCGCGAATGTCTGTGCAGCAGCGAATGCAGTTAAAAGGGACAGTGAAAATCAGGTACAGATTTCAGTTCTGGCAGCTTTCGTATGGGCACAATCTCTGGACATTTCGCATTTTGTAGCCGGGCTCTGCCAGGGTCACATAGGCATTGTTGCATCATAACCAACCAAGGCTTTTGCAGAGCGCGAATGTCTGTGCGGCAGCGAATGCAGTTCCAAGGGACAGTGAAAACCAGGTAGGGCTTTCAGGGCTGGCAGCTTTCGTGTGGGCGCAATCGCTGGACGTTTCGAATTTGGGAGCCGGGCTCTGCCAGAGTCACATAGGCATTGTTACATCATAACCAACCAAGGCTTTTGCAGAGCGCGAATGTCTGTGTGGCAGCGAATGCAGTTCCAAGGGACAGTGAAAACCAGGTAGGGCTTTCAGGGCTGGCAGCTTTCCTGTGGGCGCAATCGCTGGATGTTTCGAATTTGGCAGCCGGGATCTGCCAGGGTCACATAGGCATTGTTGCATCATAACCATCCAAGGCTTTTGCAGAGCACCAATGTCTCTGCGGCAGCGAATGCAGTTCCAATGGACAGTGAAAACCAGGTAGCGCTTTCAGGGCTGGCAGCTTTCGTGTGGGCGCAATGGCTGGACGTTTCGAATTTGGCAGCCGGGCTCTGCCAGAGTCACATAGGCATTGTTGCATCATAACCATCCAAAGCTCTTGCAGAGCGCGAATGTCTGTGCAGCAGCGAATGTAGTTAAAAGGGACAGTGAAAATCAGGTACAGTTCTGGCAGCTTTCGTGTGGGCACAATCTCTGGACGTTTCGAATTTGGCAGCCGGACTCTGCCAGAGTCATATAGGCATTGTTGCATCATAACCAACCTAGGCTTTTGCAGAGCGCGAATGTCTGTGTGGCAGCGAATGCAGTTCCAAGGGACAGTGAAAACCAGGTAGGGCTTTCAGGGCTGGCAGCTTTAGTGTGGGCGCAATCTCTGGACGTTTCGAATTTGGGAGCCGGGCTCTGCCAGAGTCACATAGGCATTGTTACATCATAACCAACCAATGCCTTTGCAGAGCGCGAATGTCTGTGCAGCAGCGAATGCAGTTAAAAGGGACAGTGAAAATCAGGTACAGATTTCAGTTCTGGCAGCTTTCGTGTGGGCATAATCTCTGGGCGTTTCGCATTTTGTAGCCGGGCTCTGCCAGAGTCACATAGGCATTGTTGCATCATAACCAACCAAAGCTCCTCCAGAGAGCGAATGTCTGTGCGGCAGCGAATGCAGTTCCAAGGGACAGTGAAAACCAGGTAGGGCTTTCAGTGCTGGCAGCTTTCGTGTGGGCGCAATCGCTGGACGTTTCGAATTTGGGAGCCGGACTCTGCCAGAGTGACATAGGCATTGTTACATCATAACCAACCAAGGCTCTTTCAGAGCGCGAATGTCTTTGCAGCAGCGAATGCAGTTCCAAGGGACAGTGAAAACCAGGTAGGGCTTTCAGGGCTGGCAGCTTTCCTGTGGGCGTAATCGCTGGACGTTTCGAATTTGGCAGCCGGGATCTGCCACGGTCACATAGGCATTGTTGCATCATAACCAACCAAAGCTCTTGCAGAGCGCGAATGTCTGTGTGGCAGCGAATGCAGTTCCAAGGGACAGTGAAAACCAAGTCGAGCTTTCAGTGCTGCCAGCTTTCGTGTGGGCGCAATCGCTGGACGTTTCGAATTTGGCAGCCGGGCTCTACCAGAGTCACATAGTCATTGTTGCATCATAACCAACCAAGGCTTTTGCAGAGCGCGAATATCTGTGTGGCAGCGAATGCAGTTCCAAGGGACAGTGAAAACCAGGTAGGGCTTTCAGGGCTGGCAGCTTTCCTGTGGGCGTAATCGCTGGACGTTTCGAATTTGGCAGCCGGGCTCTGCCAGAGTCACATAGGCATTGTTGCATCATAACCATCCAAAGCTCTTGCAGAGCGCGTATGTCTGTGCAGCAGCAAATGCAGTTAAAAGGGACAGTGAAAATCAGGTACAGTTCTGGCAGCTTTCGTGAGGGCACAATCTCTGGACGTTTCGAATTTTGTAGCCGGGCTCTGCCAGAGTCACATAGGCATTGTTGCATCAAAACCAACCAAAGCTCCTCCAGAGCGCGAATGTCTGTGCGGCAGCGAATGCAGTTCCAAGGGACAGTGAAAACCAGGTAGGGCTTTCAGGGCTGGCACCTTTCGTGTGGGCGCAATCGCTGGACGTTTCGAATTTGGGAGCCGGGCTCTGCCAGAGTCACATAGGCATTGTTACATCATAAGCAACCAAGGCTTTTGCAGAGCGCGAATGTCTGTGTGGCAGCGAATGCAGTTCCAAGGGACAGTGAAAACCAGGTAGGGCTTTCAGGGCTGGCAGCTTTCCTGTGGGCGCACTCGCTGGATGTTTCGAATTTGGCAGCCGGGCTCTGCCAGAGTCACATAGGCATTGTGTATCATAACCATCCAAGGCTTTTGCAGAGCACCAATGTCTCTGCGGCAGAGAATGCAGTTCCAAGGCACAGTGAAAACCAGGTCGAGCTTTCAGTGCTGGCAGCTTTCGTATGGGCGCAATCGCTGGACGTTTCGAATTTGGCAGCCGGGCTCTGCCAGAGTCACATAGGCATTGTTGCATCATAACCATCCAAAGCTCTTGCAGAGTGCGAACGTCTGTGCAGCAGCGAATGCAGTTAAAAGGGACAGTGAAAATCAGGTACAGATTTCAGTTCTGGCAGCTTTCGTGTGGGCACAATCTCTGGACGTTTCGCATTTTGTAGCCGGGCTCTGCCAGAGTCACATAGGCATTGTTGCATCATAACCAACCAAAGCTCCTCCAGAGAGCGAATGTCTGTGCGGCAGCGAATGCAGTTCCAAGGGACAGTGAAAACCAGGTCGAGCTTTCAGTGCTGGCAGCTTTCGTGTGGGCGCAATCGCTGGACGTTTCGCATTTGGGAGCCGGGCTCTGCCAGAGTCACATAGGCATTGTTACATCATAACCAACCAAGGCTTTTGCAGAGCGCGAATGTCTGTGCGGCAGCGAATGCAGTTCCAAGGGACAGGGAAAACCAGGTAGGGCTTTCAGGGCTGGCAGCTTTCCTGTGGGCGCAATCGCTGGACGTTTCGAATTTGGCAGCCGGGCTCTGCCAGAGTCACATAGGCATTGTTACATCATAACCAACCAAGGCTTTTGCAGAGCGCGAATATCTGTGTGGTAGCGAATGCAGTTCCAAGGGACAGTGAAAACCAGGTAGGGCTTTCAGGGCTGGCAGCTTTCCAGTGGGCGCAATCGCTGGATGTTTCGAATTTGGCAGCCGGGCTCTGCCAGAGTCACATAGGAATTGTTGTATCATAACCATCCAAGGCTTTTGCAGAGCACCAATGTCTCTGCGGCAGCGAATGCAGTTCCAAGGGACAGTGAAAACCAGGTCGAGCTTTCAGTGCTGGCAACTTTCGTGTGGGCGCAATCGCTGGACGTTTCGAATTTGGCAGCCGGGCTCTGCCAGAGTCACATAGGCATTGTTGCATCATAACCATCCAAAGCTCTTGCAGATCACGAATGTCTGTGCGGCAGCGAATGCAGTTCCAAGGGACAGTGAAAATCAGGTACAGATTTCAGTTCTGGCAGCTTTCGTGTGGGCACAATCTCTGGACGTTTCGAATTTTGTAGCCGGGCTCTGCCAGAGTCACATAGGCATTGTTGCATCATAACCAACCAAAGCTCCTCCAGAGCGCGAATGTCTGTGCGGCAGCGAATGCAGTTCCAAGGGACAGTGAAAACCAGGTCGAGCTTTCAGTGCTGGCAGCTTTCGTGTGGGCGCAATCGCTGGACGTTTCGAATTTGGCAGCCGGGCTCTGCCAGAGTCACATAGGCATTGTTGCATCAAAACCAACCAAGGCTTTTGCAGAGCACGAATGTCTGTTCGGCAGAGAATGCAGTTCCAAGGGACAGTGAAAACCAGGTAGGGCTTTCAGGGCTGGCAGCTTTCGTGTGGGCGCAATCGCTGGACGTTTCGAATTTGGCAGCCGGGCTCTGCCAGAGTCACATAGGCATTGTTGCATCATAACGAAGCAAGGCTCTTGCAGAGCGCGAATGTCTTTGCAGCAGCGAATGCAGTTCCAAGGGACAGTGAAAACCAGGTAGGGCTTTCAGTGCTGGCAGCTTTCCTGTGGGCGTAATCGCTGGACGTTTCGAATTTAGCAGCCGGGCTCTGCCAGAGTCACATAGGCATTGTTGCATCATAACCATCCAAAGCTCTTGCAGAGCGCGTATGTCTGTGCAGCAGCAAATGCAGTTAAAAGGGACAGTGAAAATCAGGTACAGTTCTGGTAGCTTTCGTGAGGGCACAATCTCTGGACGTTTCGAATTTTGTAGCCGGGCTCTGCCAGAGTCACATAGGCATTGTTGCATCATAACCAACCAAAGCTCCTCCAGAGCGCGAATGTCTGTGCGGCAGCGAATGCAGTTCCAAGGGACAGTGAAAACCAGGTAGGGCTTTCAGGGCTGGCAGCTTTCGTGTGGGCGCAATCGCTGAACGTTTCGAATTTGGGAGCCGGGATCTGCCAGAGTCACATAGGCATTGTTGTATCATAACCATCCAAGGCTTTTGCAGAGCACCAATGTCTCTGCGGCAGAGAATGCAGTTCCAAGGGACAGTGAAAACCAGGTAGGGCTTTCAGGGCTGGCAGCTTTCGTGTGGGCGCAATGGCTGGACGTTTCAAATTTGGCAGCCGGGCTCTGCCAGAGTCACATAGGCATTGTTGCATCATAACCATCCAAAGCTCTTGCAGAGCGCGAATGTCTGTGCAGCAGCGAATGCAGTTAAAAGGGACAGTGAAAATCAGGTACAGATTTCAGTTCTGGCAGCTTTCGTATGGGCACAATCTCTGGACATTTCGCATTTTGTAGCCGGGCTCTGCCAGGGTCACATAGGCATTGTTGCATCATAACCAACCAAGGCTTTTGCAGAGCGCGAATGTCTGTGCGGCAGCGAATGCAGTTCCAAGGGACAGTGAAAACCAGGTAGGGCTTTCAGGGCTGGCAGATTTCGTGTGGGCGCAATCGCTGGACGTTTCGAATTTGGGAGCCGGGCTCTGCCAGAGTCACATAGGCATTGTTACATCATAACCAACCAAGGCTTTTGCAGAGCGCGAATGTCTGTGTGGCAGCGAATGCAGTTCCAAGGGACAGTGAAAACCAGGTAGGGCTTTCAGGGCTGGGAGCTTTCCTGTGGGCGCAATCGCTGGATGTTTCGAATTTGGCAGCCGGGATCTGCCAGGGTCACATAGGCATTGTTGCATCATAACCATCCAAGGCTTTTGCAGAGCACCAATGTCTCTGCGGCAGCGAATGCAGTTCCAATGGACAGTGAAAACCAGGTAGCGCTTTCAGGGCTGGCAGCTTTCGTGTGGGCGCAATGGCTGGACGTTTCGAATTTGGCAGCCGGGCTCTGCCAGAGTCACATAGGCATTGTTGCATCATAACCATCCAAAGCTCTTGCAGAGCGCGAATGTCTGTGCAGCAGCGAATGCAGTTAAAAGGGGTAGTGAAAATCAGGTACAGTTCTGGCAGCTTTCGTGTGGGCACAATCTCTGGACGTTTCGAATTTTGTAGCTGGGCTCTGCCAGAGTCACATAGGCATAGTTGCATCATAACCAACCAAAGCTCCTCCAGAGCGCGAATGTCTGTGCGGCAGCGAATGTAGTTCCAAGGGACAGTGAAAACCAGGTCGAGCTTTCAGTGCTGGTAGCTTTCGTATGGGCGCAATCGCTGGACGTTTCGAATTTGGCAGCCGGGCTCTGCCAGGGTCACATAGGCATTGTTGCATCATAACCAACCAAGGCTTTTGCAGAGCACCAATGTCTCTGCGGCAGCGAATGCAGTTCCAAGGGACAGTGAAAACCAGGTAGGGCTTTCAGGGCTGGCAGCTTTCGTGTGGGCGCAATCGCTGGACGTTTCGAATTTGGGAGCCGGGCTCTGCCAGAGTCACATAGGCATTGTTGCATCATAACCAAGCAAGGCTCTTGCAGAGCGCGAATGTCTTTGCAGCAGCGAATGCAGTTCCAAGGGACAGTGAAAACCAGGTAGGGCTTTCAGGGCTGGCAGCTTTCCTGTGGTCGTAATCGCTGGACGTTTCGAATTTGGCAGCCGGGATCTGCCAGGGTCACATAGGCATTGTTGCATCATAACCATCCAAGGCTTTTGCAGAGCACCAATGTCTCTGCGGCAGCGAATGCAGTTCCAAGGGACACTGAAAACCAGGTAGGGCTTTCAGGGCTGGCAGCTTTCGTGTGGGCGCAATGGCTGGAAGTTTCGAATTTGGCAGCCGGGCTCTGCCAGAGTCACATAGGCATTGTTGCATCATAACCAACCAAAGCTCTTGCAGAGCGCGAATGTCTGTGTGGCAGCGAATGCAGTTCCAAGGGACAGTGAAAACCAGGTCGAGCTTTCAGTGCTGGCAGCTTTCGTGTGGGCGCAATCGCTGGACGTTTCGAATTTGGCAGCCGGGCTCTACCAGAGTCACATAGGCATTGTTGCATCATAACCAACCAAGGCTTTTGCAGAGCACCAATGTCTCTGCGGCAGCGAATGCAGTTCCAAGGGACAGTGAAAACCAGGTCGAGCTTTCTGTACTGGCAGCTTTCGTGTGGGCGCAATCGCTGGACGTTTCGAATTTGGCTGCCGGGGTCTGTCAGAGTCACATAGGCATTGTTGCATCATAACCAACCAAAGCTCTTGCAGAGCGCGAATGTCTGTGCGGCAGCGAATGCAGTTCCAAGGGACAGTGAAAACCAGGTAGGGCTTTCAGGGCTGGCAGCTTTCCTGTGGGCGTAATCGCTGGACGTTTCGAATTTGGCAGCCGGGCTCTGCCAGGGTCACATAGGCATTGTTGCATCATAACCATCCAAGGCTTTTGCAGAGCACCAATGTCTCTGCTGCACCGAATGCAGTTCCAAGGGACAGTGAAAACCAGGTAGCGCTTTCAGGGCTGGCAGCTTTCGTGTGGGCGCAATGGCTGGACGTTTCGAATTTGGCAGCCGGGCTCTGCCAGAGTCACATAGGCATTGTTGCATCATAACCATCCAAAGCTCTTGCAGAGCGCGAATGTCTGTGCAGCAGCAAATGCAGTTAAAAGGGACAGTGAAAATCAGGTACAGTTGTGGCAGCTTTCGTGTGGGCACAATCTCTGGACGTTTCGAATTTTGTAGCCGGGCCCTGCCAGAGTCACATAGGCATTGTTGCATCATAACCAACCAAAGCTCCTCCAGAGCGCGAATGTCTGTGCGGCAGTGAATGCAGTTCCAAGGGACAGTGAAAACCAGGTAGGGCTTTCAGGGCTGGCAGCTTTCGTGTGGGCGCAATCGCTGGACGTTTCGAATTTGGCAGCCGGGCTCTGAAGGAGTCATATAGGCATTGTTACATCATAACCAACCAAGGCTTTTGCAGAGCGCGAATGTCTGTGTGGCAGCGAATGCAGTTCCAAGGGACAGTGAAAACCAGGTAGGGCTTTCAGGGCTGGCAGCTGTCCTGTGGGCGCAATCGCTGGATGTTTCGAATTTGGCAGCCGGGCTCTGCCAGAGTCACATAGGCATTGTTGTATCATAACCATCCAAGGCTTTTGCAGAGCACCAATGTCTCTGCGGCAGAGAATGCAGTTCCAAGGGACAGTGAAAACCAGGTAGGGCTTTCAGGGCTGGCAGCTTTCGTGTGGGCGCAATCGCTGCATGTTTCGAATTTGGCAGCCGGGCTCTGCCAGAGTCACATAGGCATTGTTGCATCATAACCAACCAAGGCTCTTGCAGAGCGCGAATGTCTTTGCAGCAGCGAATGCAGTTCCACGGGACAGTGAAAACCAGGTAGGGCTTTCAGTGCTGGCAGCTTTCGTGTGGGCGCAATCGCTGGATGTTTCGAATTTGGCAGCCGGGCTCTGCCAGAGTCACATAGGCATTGTTGCATCATAACCAACCAAAGCTCTTGCAGAGCGCGAATGTCTGTGTGGCAGCGAATGCAGTTCCAAGGGACAGTGAAAACCAGGTAGGGCTTTCAGGGCTGGCAGCTTTCGTGTGGGCGCAATCGCTGGACGTTTCGAATGTGGGAGCCGGGCTCTGCCAGAGTCACATAGGCATTGTTACATCATAACCAACCAAGGCTTTTGCAGAGCGCGAATGTCTGTGCGGCAGCGAATGCAGTTCCAAGGGACAGTGAAAACCAGGTAGGGCTTTCAGGGCTGGCAGCTTTCCTGTGGGCGCAATCGCTGGATGTTTCGAATTTGGCAGCCGGGCTCTGTCAGAGTCACATAGGCATTGTTGTATCATAACCATCCAAGGCTTTTGCAGAGCACCAATGTCTCTACGGCAGAGAATGCAGTTCCAAGGGACAGTGAAAACTAGGTAGGGCTTTCAGGGCTGGCAGCTTTCGTGTGGGCGCAATCGCTGGACGTTTCGACTTTGGCAGCCGGGCTCTGCCAGAGTCACATAGGCATTGTTGCATCATAACCAACCAAAGCTCTTGCAGAGCGCGAATGTCTGTGTGGCAGCGAATGCAGTTCCAAGGGACAGTGAAAACCAGGTAGGGCTTTCAGGGCTGGCAGCTTTCGTGTGGGCGCAATGGCTGGACGTTTCGAATTTGGCAGCCGGGCTCTGCCAGAGTCACATAGGCATTGTTGCATCATAACCATCCAAAGCTCTTGCAGAGCGCGAATGTCTGTGCAGCAGCGAATGCAGTTAAAAGGGACAGTGAAAATCAGGTACAGATTTCAGTTCTGGCAGCTTTCGTGTGGGCACAATCTCTGGACGTTTCGCACTTTGTAGCCGGGCTCTGCCAGAGTCACATAGGCATTGTTGCATCATAACCAACCAAAGCTCCTCCAGAGCGCGAATGTCTCTGCAGCAGCGAATGCAGTTCCAAGGGACAGTGAAAACCAGGTCGAGCTTTCAGTGCTGGCAGCTTTCGTGTGGGCGCAATCGCTGGACGTTTGGAATTTGGCAGCCGGGCTCTGCCAGAGTCACATAGGCATTGTTGCATCATAACCAACCAAGGTTTTTGCAGAGCGCGAATGTCTGTGCGGCAGCGAATGCAGTTCCAAGGGACAGTGAAAACCAGGTAGGGCTTTCAGGGCTGGCAGCTTTCGTGTGGGCGCAATCGCTGGACGTTTCGAATTTGGGAGCCGGGCTCTGCCAGAGTCACACAGGCATTGTTGCATCATAACCAAGCAAGGCTCTTGCAGAGCGCGAATGTCTTTGCAGCAGCGAATGCAGTTCCAAGGGACAGTGAAAACCAGGTAGGGCTTTCAGGGCTGGCAGCTTTCCTGTGGGCGTAATCGCTGGACGTTTCGGATTTGGCAGCCGGGATCTGCCAGGGTCACATAGGCATTGTTGCATCATAACCAACCAAAGCTCTTGCAGAGCGCGAATGTCTGTGTGGCAGCGAATGCAGTTCCAATGGACAGTGAAAACCAGGTAGGGCTTTCAGGGTTGGCAGCTTTCCTGTGGGCGCAATCGCTGGACGTTTCGAATTTGGCAGCCGGGCTCTGCCAGAGTCACATAGGCATTGTTGCATCATAACCATCCAAAGCTATTGCAGAGCGCGAATGTCTGTGCAGCAGCGAATGCAGTTAAAAGGGACAGTGAAAATCAGGTACAGATTTCAGTTCTGGCAGCTTTCGTGTGGGCACAATCTCTGGACGTTTCGCATTTTGTAGCCGGGCTCTGCCAGAGTCACATAGGCATTGTTGCATCATAACCAACCAAGGTTTTTGCAGAGCGCGAATGTCTGTGCGGCAGCGAATGCAGTTCCAAGGGACAGTGAAAACCAGGTAGGGCTTTCAGGGCTGGCAGCTTTCGTGTGGGCGCAATAGCGGGACGTTTCGAATTTGGCAGCCGGGCTCTGCCAGAGTCACGTAGGCATTGTTGCATCATAACCATCGAAGGCTTTTGCAGAGCACCAATGTCTCTGCGGCAGCGAATGCAGTTCCAAGGGACAGTGAAAACCAGGCAGCGCTTTCAGGGCTGGCAGCTTTCGTGTGGGCGCAATGGCTGGACGTTTCGAATTTGGCAGCCGGGCTCTGCCAGAGTCACATAGGCATTGCTGCATCATAACCATCCAAAGCTCTTGCAGAGCGCGAATGTCTGTGCAGCAGCGAAAGCAGTTAAAAGGGACAGTGAAAATCAGGTACAGTTCTGGCAGCTTTCGTGTGAGCACAATCTCTGGACGTTTCGAATTTTGTAGCCGGGCTCTGCCAGAGTCACATAGGCATTGTTGCATCATAACCAACCAAGGCTTTTGCAGAGCACCAATGTCTCTGCGGCAGCGAATGCAGTTCCAAGGGACAGTGAAAACCAGGTCAAGCTTTCAGTGCTGGCAGCTTTCGTGTGGGCGCAATCGCTGGACGTTTCGAATTTGGCAGCCGGGCTCTGCCAGAGTCACATAGGCATTGTTGCATCCTAACCAACCAAGGCTTTTGCAGAGCGCGAATGTCTGTGCGGCAGCGAATGCAGTTCCAAGGGACAGTGAAAACCAGGTAGGGCTTTCAGGGCTGGCAGCTTTCGTGTGGGCGCAATCGCTGGACGTTTCGAATTTGGCAGCCGGGATCTGCCAGGGTCACATAGGCATTGTTGCATCATAACCATCCAAGGCTTTTGCAGAGCACCAATGTCTCTGCGGCAGCGAATGCAGTTCCAAGGGACAGTGAAAACCAGGTAGCGCTTTCAGGGCTGGCAGCTTTCGTGTGGGCGCAATGGCTGGACGTTTCGAATTTGGCAGCCGGGCTCTGCCAGAGTCACACAGGCATTGTTGCATCATAACCAAGCAAGGCTCTTGCAGAGCGCGAATGTCTTTGCAGCAGCGAATGCAGTTCCAAGGGACAGTGAAAACCAGGTAGGGCTTTCAGGGCTGGCAGCTTTCCTGTGGGGGTAATCGCTGGACGTTTCGGATTTGGCAGCCGGGATCTGCCAGGGTCACATAGGCATTGTTGCATCATAACTAACCAAAGCTCTTGCAGAGCGCGAATGTCTGTGTGGCAGCGAATGCAGTTCCAAGGGACAGTGAAAACCAGGTAGGGCTTTCAGGGCTGGCAGCTTTCCTGTGGGCGCAATCGCTGGACGTTTCGAATTTGGCAGCCGGGCTCTGCCAGAGTCACATAGGCATTGTTGCATCATAACCATCCAAGGCTTTTGCAGAGCACCAATGTCTCTGCGGCAGCGAATGCAGTTCCAATGGACAGTGATAACCAGGTCGAGCTTTCAGTGCTGGCAGCTTTCGTATGGGCGCAATCGCTGGACGTTTCGAATTTGGCAGCCGGGGTCTGTCAGAGTCACATAGGCATTGTTGCATCATAACCAACCAAAGCTCTTGCAGAGCGCGAATGTCTGTGTGGCAGCGAATGCAGTTCCAAGGGACAGTGAAAACCAGGTAGGGCTTTCAGGGCTGGCAGCTTTCGTGTGGGCGCAATCGCTGGACGTTTCGAATGTGGGAGCCGGGCTCTGCCAGAGTCACATAGGCATTGTTACATCATAACCAACCAAGGCTTTTGCAGAGCGCGAATGTCTGTGCGGCAGCGAATGCAGTTCCACGGGACAGTGAAAACCAGGTAGGGCTTTCAGGGCTGGCAGCTTTCCTGTGGGCGCAATCGCTGGATGTTTCGAATTTGGCAGCCGGGCTCTGTCAGAGTCACATAGGCATTGTTGTATCATAACCATCCAAGGCTTTTGCAGAGCACCAATGTCTCTACGGCAGAGAATGCAGTTCCAAGGGACAGTGAAAACTAGGTAGGGCTTTCAGGGCTGGCAGCTTTCGTGTGGGCGCAATCGCTGGACGTTTCGACTTTGGCAGCCGGGCTCTGCCAGAGTCACATAGGCATTGTTGCATCATAACCAACCAAAGCTCTTGCAGAGCGCGAATGTCTGTGCGGCAGCGAATGCAGTTCCAAGGGACAGTGAAAACCAGGTCGAGCTTTCAGTGCTGGCAGCTTTCGTGTGGGCGCAATCGCTGGACGTTTGGAATTTGGCAGCCGGGCTCTGCCAGAGTCACATAGGCATTGTTGCATCATAACCAACCAAGGTTTTTGCAGAGCGCGAATGTCTGTGCGGCAGCGAATGCAGTTCCAAGGGACAGTGAAAACCAGGTAGGGCTTTCAGGGCTGGCAGCTTTCGTGTGGGTGCAATCGCTGGACGTTTCGAATTTGGGAGCCGGGCTCTGCCAGAGTCACACAGGCATTGTTGCATCATAACCAAGCAAGGCTCTTGCAGAGCGCGAATGTCTTTGCAGCAGCGAATGCAGTTCCAAGGGACAGTGAAAACCAGGTAGGGCTTTCAGGGCTGGCAGTTTTCCTGTGGGCGTAATCGCTGGACGTTTCGGATTTGGCAGCCGGGATCTGCCAGAGTCACATAGGCATTGTTGCATCATAACCATCCAAAGCTATTGCAGAGCGCGAATGTCTGTGCAGCAGCGAATGCAGTTAAAAGGGACAGTGAAAATCAGGTACAGATTTCAGTTCTGGCAGCTTTCGTGTGGGCACAATCTCTGGACGTTTCGCATTTTGTAGCCGGGCTCTGCCAGAGTCACATAGGCATTGTTGCATCATAACCAACCAAAGCTCCTCCAGAGCACGAATGTCTGTGCGGCAGCGAATGCAGTTCCAAGGGACAGTGAAAACCAGGTCGAGCTTTCAGTGCTGGCAGCTTTCGTGTGGGCGCAATCGCTGGACGTTTGGAATTTGGCAGCCGGGCTCTGCCAGAGTCACGTAGGCATTGTTGCATCATAACCATCCAAGGCTTTTGCAGAGCACCAATGTCTCTGCGGCAGCGAATGCAGTTCCAAGGGACACTGAAAACCAGGCAGCGCTTTCAGGGCTGGCAGCTTTCGTGTGGGCGCAATGGCTGGACGTTTCGAATTTGGCAGCCGGGCTCTGCCAGAGTCACATAGGCATTGCTGCATCATAACCATCCAAAGCTATTGCAGAGCGCGAATGTCTGTGCAGCAGCGAAAGCAGTTAAAAGGGACAGTGAAAATCAGGTACAGTTCTGGCAGCTTTCGTGTGAGCACAATCTCTGGACGTTTCGAATTTTGTAGCCGGGCTCTGCCAGAGTCACATAGGCATTGTTGCATCATAACCAACCAAGGCTTTAGCAGAGCACCAATGTCTCTGCGGCAGCGAATGCAGTTCCAAGGGACAGTGAACACCAGGTCAAGCTTTCAGTGCTGGCAGCTTTCGTGTGGGCGCAATGGCTGGACGTTTCGAATTTGGCAGCCGGGCTCTGCCAGAGTCACATAGGCATTGTTGCATCCTAACCAACCAAGGCTTTTGCAGAGCGCGAATGTCTGTGCGGCAGCGAATGCAGTTCCAAGGGACAGTGAAAACCAGGTAGGGCTTTCAGGGCTGGCAGCTTTCGTGTGGGCGCAATCGCTGGACGTTTCGAATTTGGCAGCCGGGATCTGCCAGGGTCACATAGGCATTGTTGCATCATAACCATCCAAGGCTTTTGCAGAGCACCAATGTCTCTGCGGCAGCGAATGCAGTTCCAAGGGACAGTGAAAACCAGGTAGCGCTTTCAGGGCTGGCAGCTTTCGTGTGGGCGCAATGGCTGGAAGTTTCGAATTTGGCAGCCGGGCTCTGCCAGAGTCACATAGGCATTGCTGCATCATAACCATCCAAAGCTATTGCAGAGCGCGAATGTCTGTGCAGCAGCGAAAGCAGTTAAAAGGGACAGTGAAAATCAGGTACAGTTCTGGCAGCTTTCGTGTGAGCACAATCTCTGGACGTTTCGAATTTTGTAGCCGGGCTCTGCCAGAGTCACATAGGCATTGTTGCATCATAACCAACCAAGGCTTTTGCAGAGCACCAGTGTCTCTGCGGCAGCGAATGCAGTTCCAAGGGACAGTGAAAACCAGGTCGAGCTTTCAGTGCTGGCAGCTTTCGTGTGGGCGCAATCGCTGGACGTTTGGAATTTGGCAGCCGGGCTCTGCCAGAGTCACATAGGCATTGTTGCATCATAACCAACCAAGGTTTTTGCAGAGCGCGAATGTCTGTGCGGCAGCGAATGCAGTTCCAAGGGACAGTGAAAACCAGGTAGGGCTTTCAGGGCTGGCAGCTTTCGTGTGGGCGCAATCGCTGGACGTTTCGAATGTGGGAGCCGGGCTCTGCCAGAGTCACACAGGCATTGTTGCATCATAACCAAGCAAGGCTCTTGCAGAGCGCGAATGTCTTTGCAGCAGCGAATGCAGTTCCAAGGGACAGTGAAAACCAGGTAGGGCTTTCAGGGCTGGCAGCTTTCCTGTGGGCGTAATCGCTGGACGTTTCGGATTTGGCAGCCGGGCTCTGCCAGAGTCACATAGGCATTGTTGCATCATAACCAACCAAAGCTCTTGCAGAGCGCGAATGTCTGTGTGGCAGCGAATGCAGTTCCAAGGGACAGTGAAAACCAGGTAGGGCTTTCAGTGCTGCCAGCTTTCGTATGGGCACAATCTCTGGACGTTTCGCATTTTGTAGCCGGGCTCTGCCAGGGTCACATAGGCATTGTTGCATCATAACCAACCAAAGCTCCTCCAGAGCACGAATGTCTGTGCGGCAGCGAATGCAGTTCCAAGGGACAGTGAAAACCAGGTAGGGCTTTCAGTGCTGGCAGCTTTCCTGTGGGCGCAATCGCTGGGCGTTTCGAATTTGGCAGCCGGGCTCTGCCAGAGAGACATAGGCATTGTTGCATCAAAACCAACCAAGGCTTTTGCAGAGCACAAATGTCTGTTCGGCAGAGAATGCAGTTCCAAGGGACAGTGAAAACCAGGTAGGGCTTTCAGGGCTGGCAGCTTTCGTGTGGGCGCAATAGCGGGACGTTTCGAATTTGGCAGCCGGGCTCTGCCAGAGTCACGTAGGCATTGTTGCATCATAACCATCCAAGGCTTTTGCAGAGCACCAATGTCTCTGCGGCAGCGAATGCAGTTCCAAGGGACAGTGAAAACCAGGCAGCGCTTTCAGGGCTGGCAGCTTTCGTGTGGGCGCAATGGCTGGACGTTTCGAATTTGGCAGCCGGGCTCTGCCAGAGTCACATAGGCATTGCTGCATCATAACCATCCAAAGCTATTGCAGAGCGCGAATGTCTGTGCAGCAGCGAAAGCAGTTAAAAGGGACAGTGAAAATCAGGTACAGTTCTGGCAGCTTTCGTGTGAGCACAATCTCTGGACGTTTCGAATTTTGTAGCCGGGCTCTGCCAGAGTCACATAGGCATTGTTGCATCATAACCAACCAAGGCTTTTGCAGAGCACCAATGTCTCTGCGGCAGCGAATGCAGTTCCAAGGGACAGTGAAAACCAGGTCAAGCTTTCAGTGCTGGCAGCTTTCGTGTGGGCGCAATCGCTGGACGTTTCGAATTTGGCAGCCGGGCTCTGCCAGAGTCACATAGGCATTGTTGCATCCTAACCAACCAAGGCTTTTGCAGAGCGCGAATGTCTGTGCGGCAGCGAATGCAGTTCCAAGGGACAGTGAAAACCAGGTAGGGCTTTCAGGGCTGGCAGCTTTCGTGTGGGCGCAATCGCTGGACGTTTCGAATTTGGCAGCCGGGATCTGCCAGGGTCACATAGGCATTGTTGCATCATAACCATCCAAGGCTTTTGCAGAGCACCAATGTCTCTGCGGCAGCGAATGCAGTTCCAAGGGACAGTGAAAACCAGGTAGCGCTTTCAGGGCTGGCAGCTTTCGTGTGGGCGCAATGGCTGGACGTTTCGAATTTGGCAGCCGGGCTCTGCCAGAGTCACATAGGCATTGTTGCATCATAACCAACCAAGGCTTTTGCAGAGCACCAATGTCTCTGCGGCAGCGAATGCAGTTCCAAGGGACAGTGAAAACCAGGTCAAGCTTTCAGTGCTGGCAGCTTTCGTGTGGGCGCAATCGCTGGACGTTTCGAATTTGGCAGCCGGGCTCTGCCAGAGTCACATAGGCATTGTTGCATCCTAACCAACCAAGGCTTTTGCAGAGCGCGAATGTCTGTGCGGCAGCGAATGCAGTTCCAAGGGACAGTGAAAACCAGGTAGGGCTTTCAGGGCTGGCAGCTTTCGTGTGGGCGCAATCGCTGGACGTTTCGAATTTGGCAGCCGGGCTCTGCCAGAGTCACATAGGCATTGTTACATCATAACCAACCAAGGCTTTTGCAGAGCGCGAATGTCTGTGTGGCAGCGAATGCAGTTCCAAGGGACAGTGAAAACCAGGTAGGGCTTTCAGGGCTGGCAGCTTTCCTGCGGGCGCAATCGCTGGATGTTTCGAATTTGGCAGCCGGGCTCTGCCAGAGTCACATAGGCATTGTTGTATCATAACCATCCAAGGCTTTTGCAGAGCACCAATGTCTCTGCGGCAGAGAATGCAGTTCCAAGGGACAGTGAAAACCAGGTAGGGCTTTCAGGGCTGGCAGGTTTCGTGTGGGCGCAATCGCTGGATGTTTCGAATTTGGCAGCCGGGCTCTGCCAGAGTCACATAGGCATTGTTGCATCATAACCAACCAAAGCTCCTCCAGAGCACGAATGTCTGTGCGGCAGCGAATGCAGTTCCAAGGGACAGTGAAAACCAGGTCGAGCTTTCAGTGCTGGCAGCTTTCGTGTGGGCGCAATCGCTGGACGTTTGGAATTTGGCAGCCGGGCTCTGCCAGAGTCACATAGGCATTGTTGCATCATAACCAACCAAGGTTTTTGCAGAGCGCGAATGTCTGTGCGGCAGCGAATGCAGTTCCAAGGGACAGTGAAAACCAGGTAGGGCTTTCAGGGCTGGCAGCTTTCGTGTGGGCGCAATCGCTGGACGTTTCGAATTTGGGAGCCGGGCTCTGCCAGAGTCACACAGGCATTGTTGCATCATAACCAAGCAAGGCTCTTGCAGAGCGCGAATGTCTTTGCAGCAGCGAATGCAGTTCCAAGGGACAGTGAAAACCAGGTAGGGCTTTCAGGGCTGGCAGCTTTAGTGTGGGGGTAATCGCTGGACGTTTCGGATTTGGCAGCCGGGATCTGCCAGGGTCACATAGGCATTGTTGCATCATAACTAACCAAAGCTCTTGCAGAACGCGAATGTCTGTGTGGCAGCGAATGCAGTTCCAAGGGACAGTGAAAACCAGGTAGGGCTTTCAGGGCTGGCAGCTTTCCTGTGGGCGCAATCGCTGGACGTTTCGAATTTGGCAGCCGGGCTCTGCCAGAGTCACATAGGCATTGTTGCATCATAACCATCCAAGGCTTTTGCAGAGCACCAATGTCTCTGCGGCAGCGAATGCAGTTCCAATGGACAGTGATAACCAGGTCGAGCTTTCAGTGCTGGCAGCTTTCGTATGGGCGCAATCGCTGGACGTTTCGAATTTGGCAGCCGGGGTCTGTCAGAGTCACATAGGCATTGTTGCATCATAACCAACCAAAGCTCTTGCAGAGCGCGAATGTCTGTGTGGCAGCGAATGCAGTTCCACGGGACAGTGAAAACCAGGTAGGGCTTTCAGGGCTGGCAGCTTTCCTGTGGGCGCAATCGCTGGATGTTTCGAATTTGGCAGCCGGGCTCTGTCAGAGTCACATAGGCATTGTTGTATCATAACCATCCAAGGCTTTTGCAGAGCACCAATGTCTCTACGGCAGAGAATGCAGTTCCAAGGGACAGTGAAAACTAGGTAGGGCTTTCAGGGCTGGCAGCTTTCGTGTGGGCGCAATCGCTGGACGTTTCGACTTTGGCAGCCGGGCTCTGCCAGAGTCACATAGGCATTGTTGCATCATAACCAACCAAAGCTCTTGCAGAGCGCGAATGTCTGTGTGGCAGCGAATGCAGTTCCAAGGGACAGTGAAAACCAGGTAGGGCTTTCAGGGCTGGCAGCTTTCGTGTGGGCGCAATGGCTGGACGTTTCGAATTTGGCAGCCGGGCTCTGCCAGAGTCACATAGGCATTGTTGCATCATAACCATCCAAAGCTCTTGCAGAGCGCGAATGTCTGTGCAGCAGCGAATGCAGTTAAAAGGGACAGTGAAAATCAGGTACAGATTTCAGTTCTGGCAGCTTTCGTGTGGGCACAATCTCTGGACGTTTCGCATTTTGTAGCCGGGCTCTGCCAGAGTCACATAGGCATTGTTGCATCATAACCAACCAAAGCTCCTCCAGAGCGCGAATGTCTGTGCGGCAGCGAATGCAGTTCCAAGGGACAGTGAAAACCAGGTCGAGCTTTCAGTGCTGGCAGCTTTAGTGTGGGCGCAATCGCTGGACGTTTCGAATTTGGCAGCCGGGCTCTGCCAGAGTCACATAGGCATTGTTGCATCATAACCAACCAAGGTTTTTGCATAGCGCGAATGTCTGTGCGGCAGCGAATGCAGTTCCAAGGGACAGTGAAAACCAGGTAGGGCTTTCAGGGCTGGCAGCTTTCGTGTGGGCGCAATCGCTGGACGTTTCGAATTTGGCAGCTGGGCTCTGCCAGAGTCACATAGGCATTGTTGCATCATAACCAACCAAAGCTCCTTCAGAGCGCGAATGTCTGTGTGGCAGCGAATGCAGTTCCAAGGGACAGTGAAAACCAGGTAGGGCTTTCAGGGCTGGCAGCTTTCCTGTGGGCGCAATCGCTGGATGTTTCGAATTTGGCAGCCGGGCTCTGCCAGAGTCACATAGGCATTGTTGCATCATAACCAACCAAGGCTTTTGCAGAGCACCAATGTCTCTGCGGCAGCGAATGCAGTTCCAAGGGACAGTGAAAACCAGGTCGAGCTTTCAGTGCTGGCAGCTTTCGTATGGGCGCAATCGCTGGACGTTTCGAATTTGGCAGCCGGGGTCTGTCAGAGTAACATAGGCATTATTGCATCATAACCAACCAAAGCTCTTGCAGAGCGCGAATGTCTGTGCGGCAGCGAATGCAGTTCCAAGGGACAGTGAAAACCAGGTAGGGCTTTCAGGGCTGGCAGCTTTCGAGTGGGCGCAATCCCTGGACGTTTCGCATTTTGTAGCCGGGCTCTGCCAGAGTCACATAGGCATTGTTGCATCATAACCATCCAAAGCTCTTGTAGAGTGCGAATGTCTGTGCAGCAGCGAATGCAGTTAAAAGGGTCAGTGAAAATCAGGTACAGATTTCAGTTCTGGCAGCTTTCGTGTGGGCCCAGTCTCTGGATGTTTCGACTTTGGCAGCCGGGCTCTGCCAGAGTCACATAGGCATTGTTGTATCATAACCATCCAAGGCTTTTGCAGAGCACCAATGTCTCTGCGGCAGAGAATGCAGTTCCAAGGGACAGTGAAAACCAGGTAGGGCTTTCAGGGCTGGCAGCTTTCCTGTGGGCGTAATCGCTGGACGTTTCGAATTTGGCAGCCGGGATCTGCCAGAGTCACATAGGCATTGTTGCATCATAACCATCCAAGGCTTTTGCAGAGCACGAATGTCTCTGCGGCAGCAAATGCAGTTCCAAGGGACAGTGAAAACCAGGTAGCGTTTTCAGGGCTGGCAGCTTTCGTGTGGGCGCAATGGCTGGACGTTTCGCATTTTGTAGCCGGGCTCTGCCAGAGTCACATCGGCATTGTTGCATCATAACCATCCAAAGCTCTTGCAGAGCGCGAATGTCTGTGCAGCAGCGAATGCAGTTAAAAGGGACAGTGAAAATCAGGTACAGTTCTGGCAGCTTTCGTGTGGGCACAATCTCTGGACGTTTCGAATTTTGTAGCCGGGCTCTGCCAGAGTCACATAGGCATTGTTGTATCATAACCATCCAAGGCTTTTGCAGAGCACCAATGTCTCTGCGGCAGAGAATGCAGTTCCAAGGGACAGTGAAAACCAGGTAGGGCTTTCAGGGCTGGCAGGTTTCGTGTGGGCGCAATCGCTGGATGTTTCGAATTTGGCAGCCGGGCTCTGCCAGAGTCACATAGGCATTGTTGCATCATAACCAACCAAAGCTCCTCCAGAGCACGAATGTCTGTGCGGCAGCGAATGCAGTTCCAAGGGACAGTGAAAACCAGGTCGAGCTTTCAGTGCTGGCAGCTTTCGTGTGGGCGCAATCGCTGGACGTTTCGAATTTGGCAGCCGGGCTCTGCCAGAGTCACATAGGCATTGTTGCATCATAACCAACCAAGGTTTTTGCAGAGCGCGAATGTCTGTGCGGCAGCGAATGCAGTTCCAAGGGACAGTGAAAACCAGGTAGGGCTTTCAGGGCTGGCAGCTTTCGTGTGGGCGCAATCGCTGGACGTTTCGAATTTGGGAGCCGGGCTCTGCCAGAGTCACACAGGCATTGTTGCATCATAACCAAGCAAGGCTTTTGCAGAGCGCGAATGTCTGTGTGGCAGCGAATGCAGTTCCAAGGGACAGTGAAAACCAGGTAGGGCTTTCAGGGCTGGCAGCTTTCCTGTGGGCGTAATCGCTGGACGTTTCGGATTTGGCAGCCGGGATCTGCCAGGGTCACATAGGCATTGTTGCATCATAACCAACCAAAGCTCTTGCAGAGCGCGAATGTCTGTGTGGCAGCGAATGCAGTTCCAAGGGACAGTGAAAACCAGGTAGGGCTTTCAGGGTTGGCAGCTTTCCTGTGGGCGCAATCGCTGGACGTTTCGAATTTGGCAGCCGGGCTCTGCCAGAGTCACATAGGCATTGTTGCATCATAACCATCCAAAGCTATTGCAGAGCGCGAATGTCTGTGCAGCAGCGAATGCAGTTAAAAGGGACAGTGAAAATCAGGTACAGATTTCAGTTCTGGCAGCTTTCGTGTGGGCACAATCTCTGGACGTTTCGCATTTTGTAGCCGGGCTCTGCCAGAGTCACATAGGCATTGTTGCATCATAACCAACCAAAGCTCCTCCAGAGCACGAATGTCTGTGCGGCAGCGAATGCAGTTCCAAGGGACAGTGAAAACCAGGTCGAGCTTTCAGTGCTGGCAGCTTTCGTGTGGGCGCAATCGCTGGACGTTTGGAATTTGGCAGCCGGGCTCTGCCAGAGTCACATAGGCATTGTTGCATCATAACCAACCAAGGTTTTTGCAGAGCGCGAATGTCTGTGCGGCAGCGAATGCAGTTCCAAGGGACAGTGAAAACCAGGTAGGGCTTTCAGGGCTGGCAGCTTTCGTGTGGGCGCAATCGCTGGACGTTTCGAATTTGGGAGCCGGGCTCTGCCAGAGTCACACAGGCATTGTTGCATCATAACCAAGCAAGGCTCTTGCAGAGCGCGAATGTCTTTGCAGCAGCGAATGCAGTTCCAAGGGACAGTGAAAACCAGGTAGGGCTTTCAGGGCTGGCAGCTTTAGTGTGGGGGTAATCGCTGGACGTTTCGGATTTGGCAGCCGGGATCTGCCAGGGTCACATAGGCATTGTTGCATCATAACTAACCAAAGCTCTTGCAGAACGCGAATGTCTGTGTGGCAGCGAATGCAGTTCCAAGGGACAGTGAAAACCAGGTAGGGCTTTCAGGGCTGGCAGCTTTCCTGTGGGCGCAATCGCTGGACGTTTCGAATTTGGCAGCCGGGCTCTGCCAGAGTCACATAGGCATTGTTGCATCATAACCATCCAAGGCTTTTGCAGAGCACCAATGTCTCTGCGGCAGCGAATGCAGTTCCAATGGACAGTGATAACCAGGTCGAGCTTTCAGTGCTGGCAGCTTTCGTATGGGCGCAATCGCTGGACGTTTCGAATTTGGCAGCCGGGGTCTGTCAGAGTCACATAGGCATTGTTGCATCATAACCAACCAAAGCTCTTGCAGAGCGCGAATGTCTGTGTGGCAGCGAATGCAGTTCCACGGGACAGTGAAAACCAGGTAGGGCTTTCAGGGCTGGCAGCTTTCCTGTGGGCGCAATCGCTGGATGTTTCGAATTTGGCAGCCGGGCTCTGTCAGAGTCACATAGGCATTGTTGTATCATAACCATCCAAGGCTTTTGCAGAGCACCAATGTCTCTACGGCAGAGAATGCAGTTCCAAGGGACAGTGAAAACTAGGTAGGGCTTTCAGGGCTGGCAGCTTTCGTGTGGGCGCAATCGCTGGACGTTTCGACTTTGGCAGCCGGGCTCTGCCAGAGTCACATAGGCATTGTTGCATCATAACCAACCAAAGCTCTTGCAGAGCGCGAATGTCTGTGTGGCAGCGAATGCAGTTCCAAGGGACAGTGAAAACCAGGTAGGGCTTTCAGGGCTGGCAGCTTTCGTGTGGGCGCAATGGCTGGACGTTTCGAATTTGGCAGCCGGGCTCTGCCAGAGTCACATAGGCATTGTTGCATCATAACCATCCAAAGCTCTTGCAGAGCGCGAATGTCTGTGCAGCAGCGAATGCAGTTAAAAGGGACAGTGAAAATCAGGTACAGATTTCAGTTCTGGCAGCTTTCGTGTGGGCACAATCTCTGGACGTTTCGCATTTTGTAGCCGGGCTCTGCCAGAGTCACATAGGCATTGTTGCATCATAACCAACCAAAGCTCCTCCAGAGCGCGAATGTCTGTGCGGCAGCGAATGCAGTTCCAAGGGACAGTGAAAACCAGGTCGAGCTTTCAGTGCTGGCAGCTTTAGTGTGGGCGCAATCGCTGGACGTTTCGAATTTGGCAGCCGGGCTCTGCCAGAGTCACATAGGCATTGTTGCATCATAACCAACCAAGGTTTTTGCAGAGCGCGAATGTCTGTGCGGCAGCGAATGCAGTTCCAAGGGACAGTGAAAACCAGGTAGGGCTTTCAGGGCTGGCAGCTTTCGTGTGGGCGCAATCGCTGGACGTTTCGAATTTGGCAGCTGGGCTCTGCCAGAGTCACATAGGCATTGTTGCATCATAACCAACCAAAGCTCCTTCAGAGCGCGAATGTCTGTGTGGCAGCGAATGCAGTTCCAAGGGACAGTGAAAACCAGGTAGGGCTTTCAGGGCTGGCAGCTTTCCTGTGGGCGCAATCGCTGGATGTTTCGAATTTGGCAGCCGGGCTCTGCCAGAGTCACATAGGCATTGTTGCATCATAACCAACCAAGGCTTTTGCAGAGCACCAATGTCTCTGCGGCAGCGAATGCAGTTCCAAGGGACAGTGAAAACCAGGTCGAGCTTTCAGTGCTGGCAGCTTTCGTGTGGGCGCAATCGCTGGACGTTTCGAATTTGGCAGCCGGGCTCTGCCAGAGTCACATAGGCATTGTTGCATCATAACCAACCAAGGTTTTTGCAGAGCGCGAATGTCTGTGCGGCAGCGAATGCAGTTCCAAGGGACAGTGAAAACCAGGTAGGGCTTTCAGGGCTGGCAGCTTTCGTGTGGGCGCAATCGCTGGACGTTTCGAATTTGGGAGCCGGGCTCTGCCAGAGTCACACAGGCATTGTTGCATCATAACCAAGCAAGGCTTTTGCAGAGCGCGAATGTCTGTGTGGCAGCGAATGCAGTTCCAAGGGACAGTGAAAACCAGGTAGGGCTTTCAGGGCTGGCAGCTTTCCTGTGGGCGTAATCGCTGGACGTTTCGGATTTGGCAGCCGGGATCTGCCAGGGTCACATAGGCATTGTTGCATCATAACCAACCAAAGCTCTTGCAGAGCGCGAATGTCTGTGTGGCAGCGAATGCAGTTCCAAGGGACAGTGAAAACCAGGTAGGGCTTTCAGGGTTGGCAGCTTTCCTGTGGGCGCAATCGCTGGACGTTTCGAATTTGGCAGCCGGGCTCTGCCAGAGTCACATAGGCATTGTTGCATCATAACCATCCAAAGCTATTGCAGAGCGCGAATGTCTGTGCAGCAGCGAATGCAGTTAAAAGGGACAGTGAAAATCAGGTACAGATTTCAGTTCTGGCAGCTTTCGTGTGGGCACAATCTCTGGACGTTTCGCATTTTGTAGCCGGGCTCTGCCAGAGTCACATAGGCATTGTTGCATCATAACCAACCAAAGCTCCTCCAGAGCACGAATGTCTGTGCGGCAGCGAATGCAGTTCCAAGGGACAGTGAAAACCAGGTCGAGCTTTCAGTGCTGGCAGCTTTCGTGTGGGCGCAATCGCTGGACGTTTGGAATTTGGCAGCCGGGCTCTGCCAGAGTCACATAGGCATTGTTGCATCATAACCAACCAAGGTTTTTGCAGAGCGCGAATGTCTGTGCGGCAGCGAATGCAGTTCCAAGGGACAGTGAAAACCAGGTAGGGCTTTCAGGGCTGGCAGCTTTCGTGTGGGCGCAATCGCTGGACGTTTCGAATTTGGGAGCCGGGCTCTGCCAGAGTCACACAGGCATTGTTGCATCATAACCAAGCAAGGCTCTTGCAGAGCGCGAATGTCTTTGCAGCAGCGAATGCAGTTCCAAGGGACAGTGAAAACCAGGTAGGGCTTTCAGGGCTGGCAGCTTTAGTGTGGGGGTAATCGCTGGACGTTTCGGATTTGGCAGCCGGGATCTGCCAGGGTCACATAGGCATTGTTGCATCATAACTAACCAAAGCTCTTGCAGAACGCGAATGTCTGTGTGGCAGCGAATGCAGTTCCAAGGGACAGTGAAAACCAGGTAGGGCTTTCAGGGCTGGCAGCTTTCCTGTGGGCGCAATCGCTGGACGTTTCGAATTTGGCAGCCGGGCTCTGCCAGAGTCACATAGGCATTGTTGCATCATAACCATCCAAGGCTTTTGCAGAGCACCAATGTCTCTGCGGCAGCGAATGCAGTTCCAATGGACAGTGATAACCAGGTCGAGCTTTCAGTGCTGGCAGCTTTCGTATGGGCGCAATCGCTGGACGTTTCGAATTTGGCAGCCGGGGTCTGTCAGAGTCACATAGGCATTGTTGCATCATAACCAACCAAAGCTCTTGCAGAGCGCGAATGTCTGTGTGGCAGCGAATGCAGTTCCACGGGACAGTGAAAACCAGGTAGGGCTTTCAGGGCTGGCAGCTTTCCTGTGGGCGCAATCGCTGGATGTTTCGAATTTGGCAGCCGGGCTCTGTCAGAGTCACATAGGCATTGTTGTATCATAACCATCCAAGGCTTTTGCAGAGCACCAATGTCTCTACGGCAGAGAATGCAGTTCCAAGGGACAGTGAAAACTAGGTAGGGCTTTCAGGGCTGGCAGCTTTCGTGTGGGCGCAATCGCTGGACGTTTCGACTTTGGCAGCCGGGCTCTGCCAGAGTCACATAGGCATTGTTGCATCATAACCAACCAAAGCTCTTGCAGAGCGCGAATGTCTGTGTGGCAGCGAATGCAGTTCCAAGGGACAGTGAAAACCAGGTAGGGCTTTCAGGGCTGGCAGCTTTCGTGTGGGCGCAATGGCTGGACGTTTCGAATTTGGCAGCCGGGCTCTGCCAGAGTCACATAGGCATTGTTGCATCATAACCATCCAAAGCTCTTGCAGAGCGCGAATGTCTGTGCAGCAGCGAATGCAGTTAAAAGGGACAGTGAAAATCAGGTACAGATTTCAGTTCTGGCAGCTTTCGTGTGGGCACAATCTCTGGACGTTTCGCATTTTGTAGCCGGGCTCTGCCAGAGTCACATAGGCATTGTTGCATCATAACCAACCAAAGCTCCTCCAGAGCGCGAATGTCTGTGCGGCAGCGAATGCAGTTCCAAGGGACAGTGAAAACCAGGTCGAGCTTTCAGTGCTGGCAGCTTTAGTGTGGGCGCAATCGCTGGACGTTTCGAATTTGGCAGCCGGGCTCTGCCAGAGTCACATAGGCATTGTTGCATCATAACCAACCAAGGTTTTTGCAGAGCGCGAATGTCTGTGCGGCAGCGAATGCAGTTCCAAGGGACAGTGAAAACCAGGTAGGGCTTTCAGGGCTGGCAGCTTTCGTGTGGGCGCAATCGCTGGACGTTTCGAATTTGGCAGCTGGGCTCTGCCAGAGTCACATAGGCATTGTTGCATCATAACCAACCAAAGCTCCTTCAGAGCGCGAATGTCTGTGTGGCAGCGAATGCAGTTCCAAGGGACAGTGAAAACCAGGTAGGGCTTTCAGGGCTGGCAGCTTTCCTGTGGGCGCAATCGCTGGATGTTTCGAATTTGGCAGCCGGGCTCTGCCAGAGTCACATAGGTATTGTTGCATCATAACCAACCAAGGCTTTTGCAGAGCACCAATGTCTCTGCGGCAGCGAATGCAGTTCCAAGGGACAGTGAAAACCAGGTCGAGCTTTCAGTGCTGGCAGCTTTCGTATGGGCGCAATCGCTGGACGTTTCGAATTTGGCAGCCGGGGTCTGTCAGAGTAACATAGGCATTATTGCATCATAACCAACCAAAGCTCTTGCAGAGCGCGAATGTCTGTGCGGCAGCGAATGCAGTTCCAAGGGACAGTGAAAACCAGGTAGGGCTTTCAGGGCTGGCAGCTTTCGAGTGGGCGCAATCCCTGGACGTTTCGCATTTTGTAGCCGGGCTCTGCCAGAGTCACATAGGCATTGTTGCATCATAACCATCCAAAGCTCTTGTAGAGTGCGAATGTCTGTGCAGCAGCGAATGCAGTTAAAAGGGTCAGTGAAAATCAGGTACAGATTTCAGTTCTGGCAGCTTTCGTGTGGGCCCAGTCTCTGGATGTTTCGACTTTGGCAGCCGGGCTCTGCCAGAGTCACATAGGCATTGTTGTATCATAACCATCCAAGGCTTTTGCAGAGCACCAATGTCTCTGCGGCAGAGAATGCAGTTCCAAGGGACAGTGAAAACCAGGTAGGGCTTTCAGGGCTGGCAGCTTTCCTGTGGGCGTAATCGCTGGACGTTTCGAATTTGGCAGCCGGGATCTGCCAGAGTCACATAGGCATTGTTGCATCATAACCATCCAAGGCTTTTGCAGAGCACGAATGTCTCTGCGGCAGCAAATGCAGTTCCAAGTGACAGTGAAAACCAGGTAGCGTTTTCAGGGCTGGCAGCTTTCGTGTGGGCGCAATGGCTGCACGTTTCGCATTTTGTAGCCGGGCTCTGCCAGAGTCACATAGGCATTGTTGCATCATAACCACCCAAAGCTCTTGCAGAGCGCGAATGTCTGTGCAGCAGCGAATGCAGTTAAAAGGGACAGTCAAAATCAGGTACAGTTCTGGCAGCTTTCGTGTGGGCACAATCTCTGGACGTTTCGCATTTTGTAGCCGGGCTCTGCCAGGGTCACATAGGCATTGTTGCATCATAACCAACCAAAGCTCCTCCAGAGCGCGAATGTCTGTGCGGCAGCGAATGCAGTTCCAAGGGACAGTGAAAACCAGGTCGAGCTTTCAGTGCTGGCAGCTTTCGTGTGGGCGCAATCGCTGGACGTTTCGAATTTGGGAGCCGGGCTCTGCCAGAGTCACATAGGCATTGTTACATCATAACCATCCAAGGCTTTTGCAGAGCGCGAATGTCTGTGTGGCAGCGAATGCAGTTCCAAGGGACAGTGAAAACAAGGTAGGGCTTTCAGGGCTGGCACCTTTTCTGTGGGCGGAATCGCTGGATGTTTCGAATTTGGCAGCCGGGATCTGACAGGGTCACATAGGCATTGTTGCATCATAACCATCCAAGGCTTTTGCAGAGCACCAATGTCTCTGCGGCAGCGAATGCAGTTCCAAGGGACAGTGAAAACCAGGTAGGGCTTTCAGGGCTGGCAGCTTTCGTGTGGGCGCAATGGCTGGACGTTTCGAATTTGGCAGCCGGGCTCTGCCAGAGTCACATAGGCATTGTTGCATCATAACCAACCAAAGCTCCTGCAGAGCGCGAATGTCTGTGCGGCAGCGAATGCAGTTCCAAGGGACAGTGAAAACCAGGTAGGGCTTTCAGGGCTGGCAGCTTTCGTGTGGGCGCAATCGCTGGACGTTTCAAATTTGGCAGCCGGGCTCTGCCAGAGTCACATAGGCATTGTTACATCATAACCAACCAAGGCTTTTGCAGAGCGCGAATGTCTGTGTGGCAGCGAATGCAGTTCCAAGGGACAGTGAAAACCAGGTAGGGCTTTCAGGGCTGGCAGCTGTCCTGTGGGCGCAATCGCTGGATGTTTCGAATTTGGCAGCCGGGCTCTGCCAGAGTCACATAGGCATTGTTGTATCATAACCATCCAAGGCTTTTGCAGAGCACCAATGTCTCTGCGACAGAGAATGCAGTTCCAAGGGACAGTGAAAACCAGGTAGGGCTTTCAGGGCTGGCAGCTTTCGTGTGGGCGCAATCGCTGGATGTTTCGAATTTGGCAGCCGGGCTCTGCCAGAGTCACATAGGCATTGTTGCATCATAACCAACCAAAGCTCTTGCAGAGCGCGAATGTCTGTGCGGCAGCGAATGCAGTTCCAAGGGACAGTGAAAACCAGGTAGGGCTTTCAGTGCTGGCAGCTTTCGTATGGGCACAATCTCTGGACGTTTCGCATTTTGTAGCCGGGCTCTGCCAGGGTCACATAGGCATTGTTGCATCATAACCAACCAAAGCTCCTCCAGAGCACAAATGTCTGTGCGGCAGCGAATGCAGTTCCAAGGGACAGTGAAAACCAGGTCGAGCTTTCAGTGCTGGCAGCTTTCGTGTGGGCGCAATCGCTGGACGTTTCGAATTTGGCAGCCGGGCTCTGCCAGAGAGACATAGGCATTGTTGCATCAAAACCAACCAAGGCTTTTGCAGAGCACAAATATCTGTTCGGCAGAGAATGCAGTTCCAAGGTACAGTGAAAACCAGGTAGGGCTTTCAGGGCTGGCAGCTTTCGTGTGGGCGCAATCGCGGGACGTTTCGAATTTGGGAGCCGGGCTCTGCCAGAGTCACATAGGCATTGTTACATCATAACCAACCAAGGCTTTTGCAGAGCGCGAATGTCTGTGTGGCAGCGAATGCAGTTCCAAGGGACAGTGAAAACCAGGTAGGGCTTTCAGGGCTGGCAGCTGTCCTGTGGGCGCACTCGCTGGATGTTTCGAATTTGGCAGCCGGGATCTGCCAGGGTCACATAGGCATTGTTGCATCATAACCATCCAAAGCTTTTGCAGAGCACCAATGTCTCTGCGGCAGCGAATGCAGTTCCAAGGGACAGTGAAAACCAGGTCAAGCTTTCAGTGCTGGCAGCTTTCGTGTGGGCGCAATCGCTGGACGTTTCGAATTTGGCAGCCGGGCTCTGCCAGAGTCACATAGGCATTGTTGCATCATAACCAACCAAGGCTTTTGCAGAGCGCGAATGTCTGTGCGGCAGCGAATGCAGTTCCAAGGGACAGTGAAAACCAGGTAGGGCTTTCAGGGCTGGCAGCTTTCGTGTGGGCGCAATCGCTGGACGTTTCGAATTTGGCAGCCGGGCTCTGCCAGAGTCACATAGGCATTGTTACATCATAACCAACCAAGGCTTTTGCAGAGCGCGAATGTCTGTGTGGCAGCGAATGCAGTTCCAAGGGACAGTGAAAACCAGGTAGGGCTTTCAGGGCTGGCAGCTTTCCTGTGGGCGCAATCGCTGGATGTTTCGAATTTGGCAGCCGGGCTCTGCCAGAGTCACATAGGCATTGTTGTATCATAACCATCCAAGGCTTTTGCAGAGCACCAATGTCTCTGCGGCAGAGAATGCAGTTCCAAGGGACAGTGAAAACCAGGTAGGGCTTTCAGGGCTGGCAGGTTTCGTGTGGGCGCAATCGCTGGATGTTTCGAATTTGGCAGCCGGGCTCTGCCAGAGTCACATAGGCATTGTTGCATCATAACCAACCAAAGCTCCTCCAGAGCACGAATGTCTGTGCGGCAGCGAATGCAGTTCCAAGGGACAGTGAAAACCAGGTCGAGCTTTCAGTGCTGGCAGCTTTCTTGTGGGAGCAATCGCTGGACGTTTGGAATTTGGCAGCCGGGCTCTGCCAGAGTCACATAGGCATTGTTGCATCGTAACCAACCAAGGTTTTTGCAGAGCGCGAATGTCTGTGCGGCAGCGAATGCAGTTCCAAGGGACAGTGAAAACCAGGTAGGGCTTTCAGGGCTGGCAGCTTTCCTGTGGGCGTCATCGCTGGACGTTTTGAATTTGGCAGCCGGGCTCTGCCAGGGTCACATAGGCATTGTTGCATCATAACCAACCAAGGCTTTTGCAGAGCACCAATGTCTCTGCGGCACCGAATGCAGTTCCAAGGGACAGTGAAAACCAGGTAGCGCTTTCAGGGCTGGCAGCTTTCGTGTGGGCGCAATGGCTGGACGTTTCGAATTTGGCAGCCGGGCTCTGCCAGAGTCACATAGGCATTGTTGCATCATAACCATCCAAAGCTCTTGCAGAGCGCGAATGTCTGTGCAGCAGCAAATGCAGTTAAAAGGGACAGTGAAAATCAGGTACAGTTCTGGCAGCTTTCGTGTGGGCACAATCTCTGGACGTTTCGAATTTTGTAGCCGGGCTCTGCCAGAGTCACATAGGCATTGTTGCATCATAACCAACCAAAGCTCCTCCAGAGAGCGAATGTCTGTGCGGCAGCGAATGCAGTTCCAAGGGACAGTGAAAACCAGGTAGGGCTTTCAGGGCTGGCAGCTTTCGTGTGGGCGCAATCGCTGGACGTTTCAAATTTGGCAGCCTGGCTCTGCCAGAGTCACATAGGCATTGTTACATCATAACCAACCAAGGCTTTTGCAGAGCGCGAATGTCTGTGTGGCAGCGAATGCAGTTCCAAGGGACAGTGAAAACCAGGTAGGGCTTTCAGGGCTGGCAGCTGTCCTGTGGGCGCAATCGCTGGATGTTTCGAATTTGGCAGCCGGGCTCTGCCAGAGTCACATAGGAATTGTTGTATCATAACCATCCAAGGCTTTTGCAGAGCACCAATGTCTCTGCGGCAGAGAATGCAGTTCCAAGGGACACTGAAAACCAGGTAGGGCTTTCAGGGCTGGCAGATTTCGTGTGGGCGCAATCGCTGGATGTTTCGAATTTGGCAGCCGGGCTCTGCCAGAGTCACATAGGCATTGTTGCATCATAACCAACCAAAGCTCTTGCAGAGCGCGAATGTCTGTCTGGCAGCGAATGCAGTTCCAAGGGACAGTGAAAACCAGGTAGGGCTTTGAGTGCTGGCAGCTTTCGTATGGGCACAATCCCTGGACGTTTCGCATTTTGTAGCCGGGCTCTGCCAGGGTCACATAGGCATTGTTGCATCATAACCAACCAAAGCTCCTCCAGAGCACGAATGTCTGTGCGGCAGCGAATGCAGTTCCAAGGGACAGTGAAAACCAGGTCGAGCTTTCAGTGCTGGCAGCTTTCGTGTGGGCGCAATCGCTGGACGTTTCGAATTTTGCAGCCGGGCTCTGCCAGAGAGACATAGGCATTGTTGCATCAAAACCAACCAAGGCTTTTGCAGAGCACAAATGTCTGTTCAGCAGAGAATGCAGTTCCAAGGTACAGTGAAAACCAGGTAGGGCTTTCAGGGCTGGCAGCTTTCGTGTGGGCGCAATCGCGGGACGTTTCGAATTTGGGAGCCGGGCTCTGCCAGAGTCACATAGGCATTGTTACATCATAACCAACCAAGGCTTTTGCAGAGCGCGAATGTCTGTGTGGCAGCGAATGCAGTTCCAAGGGACAGTGAAAACCAGGTAGGGCTTTCAGGGCTGGCAGCTTTCGTGTGGGCGCAATCGCTGGACGTTTCGAATTTGGCAGCCGGGCTCTGCCAGAGTCACATAGGCATTGTTACATCATAACCAACCAAGGCTTTTGCAGAGCGCGAATGTCTGTGTGGCAGCGAATGCAGTTCCAAGGGACAGTGAAAACCAGGTAGGGCTTTCAGGGCTGGCAGCTTTCCTGTGGGCGCAATCGCTGGATGTTTCGAATTTGGCAGCCGGGCTCTGCCAGAGTCACATAGGCATTGTTGTATCATAACCATCCAAGGCTTTTGCAGAGCACCAATGTCTCTGCGGCAGAGAATGCAGTTCCAAGGGACAGTGAAAACCAGGTAGGGCTTTCAGGGCTGGCAGGTTTCGTGTGGGCGCAATCGCTGGATGTTTCGAATTTGGCAGCCGGGCTCTGCCAGAGTCACATAGGCATTGTTGCATCATAACCAACCAAAGCTCCTCCAGAGCACGAATGTCTGTGCGGCAGCGAATGCAGTTCCAAGGGACAGTGAAAACCAGGTCGAGCTTTCAGTGCTGGCAGCTTTCGTGTGGGCGCAATCGCTGGACGTTTCGAATTTGGGAGCCGGGCTCTGCCAGAGTCACATAGGTATTGTTGCATCATAACCATCCAAAGCTCTTGCAGAGTGCGAATGTCTGTGCAGCAGCGAATGCAGTTAAAAGGGACAGTGAAAATCAGGTACAGATTTCAGTTCTGGCAGCTTTCGTGTGGGCACAATCTCTGGACGTTTCGCATTTTGTAGCCGGGCTCTGCCAGAGTCACATAGGCATTGTTGCATCATAACCAACCAAAGCTCCTCCAGAGCGCGAATGTCTGTGCGGCAGCGAATGCAGTTCCAAGGGACAGTGAAAACCAGGTAGGGCTTTCAGGGCTGGCAGCTTTCGTGTGGGCGCAATCGCTGGACGTTTCGAATTTGGCAGCCGGGCTCTGCCAGAGTCACATAGGCATTGTTGCATCATAACGAAGCAAGGCTCTTGCAGAGCGCGAATGTCTTTGCAGCAGCGAATGCAGTTCCAAGGGACAGTGAAAACCAGGTAGGGCTTTCAGCGATGGCAGCTTTCCTGTGGGCGTAATCGCTGGACGTTTCGAATTTGGCAGCCGGGCTCTGCCAGGGTCACATAGGCATTGTTGCATCATAACCAACCAAGGCTTTTGCAGAGCGCGAATGTCTGTGCAGCAGCAAATACAGTTAAAAGGGACAGTGAAAATCAGGTACAGTTCTGGCAGCTTTCGTGTGGGCACAATCTCTGGACGTTTCGAATTTTGTAGCCGGGCTCTGCCAGAGTCACATAGGCATTGTTGCATCATAACCAACCAAAGCTCCTCCAGAGAGCGAATGTCTGTGCGGCAGCGAATGCAGTTCCAAGGGACAGTGAAAACCAGGTAGGGCTTTCAGGGCTGGCAGCTTTCGTGTGGGCGCAATCGCTGGACGTTTCAAATTTGGCAGCCGGGCTCTGCCAGAGTCACATAGGCATTGTTACATCATAACCAACCAAGGCTTTTGCAGAGCGCGAATGTCTGTGTGGCAGCGAATGCAGTTCCAAGGGACAGTGAAAACCAGGTAGGGCTTTCAGGGCTGGCAGCTGTCCTGTGGGCGCAATCGCTGGATGTTTCGAATTTGGCAGCCGGGCTCTGCCAGAGTCACATAGGCATTGTTGTATCATAACCATCCAAGGCTTTTGCAGAGCACCAATGTCTCTGCGGCAGAGAATGCAGTTCCAAGGGACACTGAAAACCAGGTAGGGCTTTCAGGGCTGGCAGCTTTCGTGTGGGCGCAATCGCTGGATGTTTCGAATTTGGCAGCCGGGATCTGCCAGGGTCACATAGGCATTGTTGCATCATAACTAACCAAAGCTCTTGCAGAGCGCGAATGTCTGTGTGGCAGCGAATGCAGTTCCAAGGGACAGTGAAAACCAGGTAGGGCTTTCAGGGCTGGCAGCTTTCCTGTGGGCGCAATCGCTGGACGTTTCGAATTTGGCAGCCGGGCTCTGCCAGAGTCACATAGGCATTGTTGCATCATAACCATCCAAGGCTTTTGCAGAGCACCAATGTCTCTGCGGCAGCGAATGCAGTTCCAATGGACAGTGATAACCAGGTCGAGCTTTCAGTGCTGGCAGCTTTCGTATGGGCGCAATCGCTGGACGTTTCGAATTTGGCAGCCGGGGTCTGTCAGAGTCACATAGGCATTGTTGCATCATAACCAACCAAAGCTCTTGCAGAGCGCGAATGTCTGTGTGGCAGCGAATGCAGTTCCAAGGGACAGTGAAAACCAGGTAGGGCTTTCAGGGCTGGCAGCTTTCGTGTGGGCGCAATCGCTGGACGTTTCGAATGTGGGAGCCGGGCTCTGCCAGAGTCACATAGGCATTGTTACATCATAACCAACCAAGGCTTTTGCAGAGCGCGAATGTCTGTGCGGCAGCGAATGCAGTTCCACGGGACAGTGAAAACCAGGTAGGGCTTTCAGGGCTGGCAGCTTTCCTGTGGGCGCAATCGCTGGATGTTTCGAATTTGGCAGCCGGGCTCTGTCAGAGTCACATAGGCATTGTTGTATCATAACCATCCAAGGCTTTTGCAGAGCACCAATGTCTCTACGGCAGAGAATGCAGTTCCAAGGGACAGTGAAAACTAGGTAGGGCTTTCAGGGCTGGCAGCTTTCGTGGGGGCGCAATCGCTGGACGTTTCGACTTTGGCAGCCGGGCTCTGCCAGAGTCACATAGGCATTGTTGCATCATAACCAACCAAAGCTCTTGCAGAGCGCGAATGTCTGTGCGGCAGCGAATGCAGTTCCAAGGGACAGTGAAAACCAGGTCGAGCTTTCAGTGCTGGCAGCTTTCGTGTGGGCGCAATCGCTGGACGTTTGGAATTTGGCAGCCGGGCTCTGCCAGAGTCACATAGGCATTGTTGCATCATAACCAACCAAGGTTTTTGCAGAGCGCGAATGTCTGTGCGGCAGCGAATGCAGTTCCAAGGGACAGTGAAAACCAGGTAGGGCTTTCAGGGCTGGCAGCTTTCGTGTGGGTGCAATCGCTGGACGTTTCGAATTTGGGAGCCGGGCTCTGCCAGAGTCACACAGGCATTGTTGCATCATAACCAAGCAAGGCTCTTGCAGAGCGCGAATGTCTTTGCAGCAGCGAATGCAGTTCCAAGGGACAGTGAAAACCAGGTAGGGCTTTCAGGGCTGGCAGTTTTCCTGTGGGCGTAATCGCTGGACGTTTCGGATTTGGCAGCCGGGATCTGCCAGGGTCACATAGGAATTGTTGCATCATAACCATCCAAAGCTCTTGCAGAGCGCGAATGTCTGTGTGGCAGCGAATGCAGTTCCAAGGGACAGTGAAAACCAGGTAGGGCTTTCAGGGTTGGCAGCTTTCCTGTGGGCGCAATCGCTGGACGTTTCGAATTTGGCAGCCGGGCTCTGCCAGAGTCACATAGGCATTGTTGCATCATAACCATCCAAAGCTATTGCAGAGCGCGAATGTCTGTGCAGCAGCGAATGCAGTTAAAAGGGACAGTGAAAATCAGGTACAGATTTCAGTTCTGGCAGCTTTCGTGTGGGCACAATCTCTGGACGTTTCGCATTTTGTAGCCGGGCTCTGCCAGAGTCACATAGGCATTGTTGCATCATAACCAACCAAAGCTCCTCCAGAGCACGAATGTCTGTGCGGCAGCGAATGCAGTTCCAAGGGACAGTGAAAACCAGGTCGAGCTTTCAGTGCTGGCAGCTTTCGTGTGGGCGCAATCGCTGGACGTTTGGAATTTGGCAGCCGGGCTCTGCCAGAGTCACGTAGGCATTGTTGCATCATAACCATCCAAGGCTTTTGCAGAGCACCAATGTCTCTGCGGCAGCGAATGCAGTTCCAAGGGACACTGAAAACCAGGCAGCGCTTTCAGGGCTGGCAGCTTTCGTGTGGGCGCAATGGCTGGACGTTTCGAATTTGGCAGCCGGGCTCTGCCAGAGTCACATAGGCATTGCTGCATCATAACCATCCAAAGCTATTGCAGAGCGCGAATGTCTGTGCAGCAGCGAAAGCAGTTAAAAGGGACAGTGAAAATCAGGTACAGTTCTGGCAGCTTTCGTGTGAGCACAATCTCTGGACGTTTCGAATTTTGTAGCCGGGCTCTGCCAGAGTCACATAGGCATTGTTGCATCATAACCAACCAAGGCTTTAGCAGAGCACCAATGTCTCTGCGGCAGCGAATGCAGTTCCAAGGGACAGTGAACACCAGGTCAAGCTTTCAGTGCTGGCAGCTTTCGTGTGGGCGCAATGGCTGGACGTTTCGAATTTGGCAGCCGGGCTCTGCCAGAGTCACATAGGCATTGTTGCATCCTAACCAACCAAGGCTTTTGCAGAGCGCGAATGTCTGTGCGGCAGCGAATGCAGTTCCAAGGGACAGTGAAAACCAGGTAGGGCTTTCAGGGCTGGCAGCTTTCGTGTGGGCGCAATCGCTGGACGTTTCGAATTTGGCAGCCGGGATCTGCCAGGGTCACATAGGCATTGTTGCATCATAACCATCCAAGGCTTTTGCAGAGCACCAATGTCTCTGCGGCAGCGAATGCAGTTCCAAGGGACAGTGAAAACCAGGTAGCGCTTTCAGGGCTGGCAGCTTTCGTGTGGGCGCAATGGCTGGAAGTTTCGAATTTGGCAGCCGGGCTCTGCCAGAGTCACATAGGCATTGCTGCATCATAACCATCCAAAGCTATTGCAGAGCGCGAATGTCTGTGCAGCAGCGAAAGCAGTTAAAAGGGACAGTGAAAATCAGGTACAGTTCTGGCAGCTTTCGTGTGAGCACAATCTCTGGACGTTTCGAATTTTGTAGCCGGGCTCTGCCAGAGTCACATAGGCATTGTTGCATCATAACCAACCAAGGCTTTTGCAGAGCACCAGTGTCTCTGCGGCAGCGAATGCAGTTCCAAGGGACAGTGAAAACCAGGTCGAGCTTTCAGTGCTGGCAGCTTTCGTGTGGGCGCAATCGCTGGACGTTTGGAATTTGGCAGCCGGGCTCTGCCAGAGTCACATAGGCATTGTTGCATCATAACCAACCAAGGTTTTTGCAGAGCGCGAATGTCTGTGCGGCAGCGAATGCAGTTCCAAGGGACAGTGAAAACCAGGTAGGGCTTTCAGGGCTGGCAGCTTTCGTGTGGGCGCAATCGCTGGACGTTTCGAATTTGGGAGCCGGGCTCTGCCAGAGTCACACAGGCATTGTTGCATCATAACCAAGCAAGGCTCTTGCAGAGCGCGAATGTCTTTGCAGCAGCGAATGCAGTTCCAAGGGACAGTGAAAACCAGGTAGGGCTTTCAGGGCTGGCAGCTTTCCTGTGGGCGTAATCGCTGGACGTTTCGGATTTGGCAGCCGGGCTCTGCCAGAGTCACATAGGCATTGTTGCATCATAACCAACCAAAGCTCTTGCAGAGCGCGAATGTCTGTGTGGCAGCGAATGCAGTTCCAAGGGACAGTGAAAACCAGGTAGGGCTTTCAGTGCTGCCAGCTTTCGTATGGGCACAATCTCTGGACGTTTCGCATTTTGTAGCCGGGCTCTGCCAGGGTCACATAGGCATTGTTGCATCATAACCAACCAAAGCTCCTCCAGAGCACGAATGTCTGTGCGGCAGCGAATGCAGTTCCAAGGGACAGTGAAAACCAGGTAGGGCTTTCAGTGCTGGCAGCTTTCCTGTGGGCGCAATCGCTGGGCGTTTCGAATTTGGCAGCCGGGCTCTGCCAGAGAGACATAGGCATTGTTGCATCAAAACCAACCAAGGCTTTTGCAGAGCACAAATGTCTGTTCGGCAGAGAATGCAGTTCCAAGGGACAGTGAAAACCAGGTAGGGCTTTCAGGGCTGGCAGCTTTCGTGTGGGCGCAATAGCGGGACGTTTCGAATTTGGCAGCCGGGCTCTGCCAGAGTCACGTAGGCATTGTTGCATCATAACCATCCAAGGCTTTTGCAGAGCACCAATGTCTCTGCGGCAGCGAATGCAGTTCCAAGGGACAGTGAAAACCAGGCAGCGCTTTCAGGGCTGGCAGCTTTCGTGTGGGCGCAATGGCTGGACGTTTCGAATTTGGCAGCCGGGCTCTGCCAGAGTCACATAGGCATTGCTGCATCATAACCATCCAAAGCTATTGCAGAGCGCGAATGTCTGTGCAGCAGCGAAAGCAGTTAAAAGGGACAGTGAAAATCAGGTACAGTTCTGGCAGCTTTCGTGTGAGCACAATCTCTGGACGTTTCGAATTTTGTAGCCGGGCTCTGCCAGAGTCACATAGGCATTGTTGCATCATAACCAACCAAGGCTTTTGCAGAGCACCAATGTCTCTGCGGCAGCGAATGCAGTTCCAAGGGACAGTGAAAACCAGGTCAAGCTTTCAGTGCTGGCAGCTTTCGTGTGGGCGCAATCGCTGGACGTTTCGAATTTGGCAGCCGGGCTCTGCCAGAGTCACATAGGCATTGTTGCATCCTAACCAACCAAGGCTTTTGCAGAGCGCGAATGTCTGTGCGGCAGCGAATGCAGTTCCAAGGGACAGTGAAAACCAGGTAGGGCTTTCAGGGCTGGCAGCTTTCGTGTGGGCGCAATCGCTGGACGTTTCGAATTTGGCAGCCGGGATCTGCCAGGGTCACATAGGCATTGTTGCATCATAACCATCCAAGGCTTTTGCAGAGCACCAATGTCTCTGCGGCAGCGAATGCAGTTCCAAGGGACAGTGAAAACCAGGTAGCGCTTTCAGGGCTGGCAGCTTTCGTGTGGGCGCAATGGCTGGACGTTTCGAATTTGGCAGCCGGGCTCTGCCAGAGTCACATAGGCATTGTTGCATCATAACCAACCAAGGCTTTTGCAGAGCACCAATGTCTCTGCGGCAGCGAATGCAGTTCCAAGGGACAGTGAAAACCAGGTCAAGCTTTCAGTGCTGGCAGCTTTCGTGTGGGCGCAATCGCTGGACGTTTCGAATTTGGCAGCCGGGCTCTGCCAGAGTCACATAGGCATTGTTGCATCCTAACCAACCAAGGCTTTTGCAGAGCGCGAATGTCTGTGCGGCAGCGAATGCAGTTCCAAGGGACAGTGAAAACCAGGTAGGGCTTTCAGGGCTGGCAGCTTTCGTGTGGGCGCAATCGCTGGACGTTTCGAATTTGGCAGCCGGGCTCTGCCAGAGTCACATAGGCATTGTTACATCATAACCAACCAAGGCTTTTGCAGAGCGCGAATGTCTGTGTGGCAGCGAATGCAGTTCCAAGGGACAGTGAAAACCAGGTAGGGCTTTCAGGGCTGGCAGCTTTCCTGCGGGCGCAATCGCTGGATGTTTCGAATTTGGCAGCCGGGCTCTGCCAGAGTCACATAGGCATTGTTGTATCATAACCATCCAAGGCTTTTGCAGAGCACCAATGTCTCTGCGGCAGAGAATGCAGTTCCAAGGGACAGTGAAAACCAGGTAGGGCTTTCAGGGCTGGCAGGTTTCGTGTGGGCGCAATCGCTGGATGTTTCGAATTTGGCAGCCGGGCTCTGCCAGAGTCACATAGGCATTGTTGCATCATAACCAACCAAAGCTCCTCCAGAGCACGAATGTCTGTGCGGCAGCGAATGCAGTTCCAAGGGACAGTGAAAACCAGGTCGAGCTTTCAGTGCTGGCAGCTTTCGTGTGGGCGCAATCGCTGGACGTTTGGAATTTGGCAGCCGGGCTCTGCCAGAGTCACATAGGCATTGTTGCATCATAACCAACCAAGGTTTTTGCAGAGCGCGAATGTCTGTGCGGCAGCGAATGCAGTTCCAAGGGACAGTGAAAACCAGGTAGGGCTTTCAGGGCTGGCAGCTTTCGTGTGGGCGCAATCGCTGGACGTTTCGAATTTGGGAGCCGGGCTCTGCCAGAGTCACACAGGCATTGTTGCATCATAACCAAGCAAGGCTCTTGCAGAGCGCGAATGTCTTTGCAGCAGCGAATGCAGTTCCAAGGGACAGTGAAAACCAGGTAGGGCTTTCAGGGCTGGCAGCTTTAGTGTGGGGGTAATCGCTGGACGTTTCGGATTTGGCAGCCGGGATCTGCCAGGGTCACATAGGCATTGTTGCATCATAACTAACCAAAGCTCTTGCAGAACGCGAATGTCTGTGTGGCAGCGAATGCAGTTCCAAGGGACAGTGAAAACCAGGTAGGGCTTTCAGGGCTGGCAGCTTTCCTGTGGGCGCAATCGCTGGACGTTTCGAATTTGGCAGCCGGGCTCTGCCAGAGTCACATAGGCATTGTTGCATCATAACCATCCAAGGCTTTTGCAGAGCACCAATGTCTCTGCGGCAGCGAATGCAGTTCCAATGGACAGTGATAACCAGGTCGAGCTTTCAGTGCTGGCAGCTTTCGTATGGGCGCAATCGCTGGACGTTTCGAATTTGGCAGCCGGGGTCTGTCAGAGTCACATAGGCATTGTTGCATCATAACCAACCAAAGCTCTTGCAGAGCGCGAATGTCTGTGTGGCAGCGAATGCAGTTCCACGGGACAGTGAAAACCAGGTAGGGCTTTCAGGGCTGGCAGCTTTCCTGTGGGCGCAATCGCTGGATGTTTCGAATTTGGCAGCCGGGCTCTGTCAGAGTCACATAGGCATTGTTGTATCATAACCATCCAAGGCTTTTGCAGAGCACCAATGTCTCTACGGCAGAGAATGCAGTTCCAAGGGACAGTGAAAACTAGGTAGGGCTTTCAGGGCTGGCAGCTTTCGTGTGGGCGCAATCGCTGGACGTTTCGACTTTGGCAGCCGGGCTCTGCCAGAGTCACATAGGCATTGTTGCATCATAACCAACCAAAGCTCTTGCAGAGCGCGAATGTCTGTGTGGCAGCGAATGCAGTTCCAAGGGACAGTGAAAACCAGGTAGGGCTTTCAGGGCTGGCAGCTTTCGTGTGGGCGCAATGGCTGGACGTTTCGAATTTGGCAGCCGGGCTCTGCCAGAGTCACATAGGCATTGTTGCATCATAACCATCCAAAGCTCTTGCAGAGCGCGAATGTCTGTGCAGCAGCGAATGCAGTTAAAAGGGACAGTGAAAATCAGGTACAGATTTCAGTTCTGGCAGCTTTCGTGTGGGCACAATCTCTGGACGTTTCGCATTTTGTAGCCGGGCTCTGCCAGAGTCACATAGGCATTGTTGCATCATAACCAACCAAAGCTCCTCCAGAGCGCGAATGTCTGTGCGGCAGCGAATGCAGTTCCAAGGGACAGTGAAAACCAGGTCGAGCTTTCAGTGCTGGCAGCTTTAGTGTGGGCGCAATCGCTGGACGTTTCGAATTTGGCAGCCGGGCTCTGCCAGAGTCACATAGGCATTGTTGCATCATAACCAACCAAGGTTTTTGCATAGCGCGAATGTCTGTGCGGCAGCGAATGCAGTTCCAAGGGACAGTGAAAACCAGGTAGGGCTTTCAGGGCTGGCAGCTTTCGTGTGGGCGCAATCGCTGGACGTTTCGAATTTGGCAGCTGGGCTCTGCCAGAGTCACATAGGCATTGTTGCATCATAACCAACCAAAGCTCCTTCAGAGCGCGAATGTCTGTGTGGCAGCGAATGCAGTTCCAAGGGACAGTGAAAACCAGGTAGGGCTTTCAGGGCTGGCAGCTTTCCTGTGGGCGCAATCGCTGGATGTTTCGAATTTGGCAGCCGGGCTCTGCCAGAGTCACATAGGCATTGTTGCATCATAACCAACCAAGGCTTTTGCAGAGCACCAATGTCTCTGCGGCAGCGAATGCAGTTCCAAGGGACAGTGAAAACCAGGTCGAGCTTTCAGTGCTGGCAGCTTTCGTATGGGCGCAATCGCTGGACGTTTCGAATTTGGCAGCCGGGGTCTGTCAGAGTAACATAGGCATTATTGCATCATAACCAACCAAAGCTCTTGCAGAGCGCGAATGTCTGTGCGGCAGCGAATGCAGTTCCAAGGGACAGTGAAAACCAGGTAGGGCTTTCAGGGCTGGCAGCTTTCGAGTGGGCGCAATCCCTGGACGTTTCGCATTTTGTAGCCGGGCTCTGCCAGAGTCACATAGGCATTGTTGCATCATAACCATCCAAAGCTCTTGTAGAGTGCGAATGTCTGTGCAGCAGCGAATGCAGTTAAAAGGGTCAGTGAAAATCAGGTACAGATTTCAGTTCTGGCAGCTTTCGTGTGGGCCCAGTCTCTGGATGTTTCGACTTTGGCAGCCGGGCTCTGCCAGAGTCACATAGGCATTGTTGTATCATAACCATCCAAGGCTTTTGCAGAGCACCAATGTCTCTGCGGCAGAGAATGCAGTTCCAAGGGACAGTGAAAACCAGGTAGGGCTTTCAGGGCTGGCAGCTTTCCTGTGGGCGTAATCGCTGGACGTTTCGAATTTGGCAGCCGGGATCTGCCAGAGTCACATAGGCATTGTTGCATCATAACCATCCAAGGCTTTTGCAGAGCACGAATGTCTCTGCGGCAGCAAATGCAGTTCCAAGGGACAGTGAAAACCAGGTAGCGTTTTCAGGGCTGGCAGCTTTCGTGTGGGCGCAATGGCTGGACGTTTCGCATTTTGTAGCCGGGCTCTGCCAGAGTCACATCGGCATTGTTGCATCATAACCATCCAAAGCTCTTGCAGAGCGCGAATGTCTGTGCAGCAGCGAATGCAGTTAAAAGGGACAGTGAAAATCAGGTACAGTTCTGGCAGCTTTCGTGTGGGCACAATCTCTGGACGTTTCGAATTTTGTAGCCGGGCTCTGCCAGAGTCACATAGGCATTGTTGTATCATAACCATCCAAGGCTTTTGCAGAGCACCAATGTCTCTGCGGCAGAGAATGCAGTTCCAAGGGACAGTGAAAACCAGGTAGGGCTTTCAGGGCTGGCAGGTTTCGTGTGGGCGCAATCGCTGGATGTTTCGAATTTGGCAGCCGGGCTCTGCCAGAGTCACATAGGCATTGTTGCATCATAACCAACCAAAGCTCCTCCAGAGCACGAATGTCTGTGCGGCAGCGAATGCAGTTCCAAGGGACAGTGAAAACCAGGTCGAGCTTTCAGTGCTGGCAGCTTTCGTGTGGGCGCAATCGCTGGACGTTTCGAATTTGGCAGCCGGGCTCTGCCAGAGTCACATAGGCATTGTTGCATCATAACCAACCAAGGTTTTTGCAGAGCGCGAATGTCTGTGCGGCAGCGAATGCAGTTCCAAGGGACAGTGAAAACCAGGTAGGGCTTTCAGGGCTGGCAGCTTTCGTGTGGGCGCAATCGCTGGACGTTTCGAATTTGGGAGCCGGGCTCTGCCAGAGTCACACAGGCATTGTTGCATCATAACCAAGCAAGGCTTTTGCAGAGCGCGAATGTCTGTGTGGCAGCGAATGCAGTTCCAAGGGACAGTGAAAACCAGGTAGGGCTTTCAGGGCTGGCAGCTTTCCTGTGGGCGTAATCGCTGGACGTTTCGGATTTGGCAGCCGGGATCTGCCAGGGTCACATAGGCATTGTTGCATCATAACCAACCAAAGCTCTTGCAGAGCGCGAATGTCTGTGTGGCAGCGAATGCAGTTCCAAGGGACAGTGAAAACCAGGTAGGGCTTTCAGGGTTGGCAGCTTTCCTGTGGGCGCAATCGCTGGACGTTTCGAATTTGGCAGCCGGGCTCTGCCAGAGTCACATAGGCATTGTTGCATCATAACCATCCAAAGCTATTGCAGAGCGCGAATGTCTGTGCAGCAGCGAATGCAGTTAAAAGGGACAGTGAAAATCAGGTACAGATTTCAGTTCTGGCAGCTTTCGTGTGGGCACAATCTCTGGACGTTTCGCATTTTGTAGCCGGGCTCTGCCAGAGTCACATAGGCATTGTTGCATCATAACCAACCAAAGCTCCTCCAGAGCACGAATGTCTGTGCGGCAGCGAATGCAGTTCCAAGGGACAGTGAAAACCAGGTCGAGCTTTCAGTGCTGGCAGCTTTCGTGTGGGCGCAATCGCTGGACGTTTGGAATTTGGCAGCCGGGCTCTGCCAGAGTCACATAGGCATTGTTGCATCATAACCAACCAAGGTTTTTGCAGAGCGCGAATGTCTGTGCGGCAGCGAATGCAGTTCCAAGGGACAGTGAAAACCAGGTAGGGCTTTCAGGGCTGGCAGCTTTCGTGTGGGCGCAATCGCTGGACGTTTCGAATTTGGGAGCCGGGCTCTGCCAGAGTCACACAGGCATTGTTGCATCATAACCAAGCAAGGCTCTTGCAGAGCGCGAATGTCTTTGCAGCAGCGAATGCAGTTCCAAGGGACAGTGAAAACCAGGTAGGGCTTTCAGGGCTGGCAGCTTTAGTGTGGGGGTAATCGCTGGACGTTTCGGATTTGGCAGCCGGGATCTGCCAGGGTCACATAGGCATTGTTGCATCATAACTAACCAAAGCTCTTGCAGAACGCGAATGTCTGTGTGGCAGCGAATGCAGTTCCAAGGGACAGTGAAAACCAGGTAGGGCTTTCAGGGCTGGCAGCTTTCCTGTGGGCGCAATCGCTGGACGTTTCGAATTTGGCAGCCGGGCTCTGCCAGAGTCACATAGGCATTGTTGCATCATAACCATCCAAGGCTTTTGCAGAGCACCAATGTCTCTGCGGCAGCGAATGCAGTTCCAATGGACAGTGATAACCAGGTCGAGCTTTCAGTGCTGGCAGCTTTCGTATGGGCGCAATCGCTGGACGTTTCGAATTTGGCAGCCGGGGTCTGTCAGAGTCACATAGGCATTGTTGCATCATAACCAACCAAAGCTCTTGCAGAGCGCGAATGTCTGTGTGGCAGCGAATGCAGTTCCACGGGACAGTGAAAACCAGGTAGGGCTTTCAGGGCTGGCAGCTTTCCTGTGGGCGCAATCGCTGGATGTTTCGAATTTGGCAGCCGGGCTCTGTCAGAGTCACATAGGCATTGTTGTATCATAACCATCCAAGGCTTTTGCAGAGCACCAATGTCTCTACGGCAGAGAATGCAGTTCCAAGGGACAGTGAAAACTAGGTAGGGCTTTCAGGGCTGGCAGCTTTCGTGTGGGCGCAATCGCTGGACGTTTCGACTTTGGCAGCCGGGCTCTGCCAGAGTCACATAGGCATTGTTGCATCATAACCAACCAAAGCTCTTGCAGAGCGCGAATGTCTGTGTGGCAGCGAATGCAGTTCCAAGGGACAGTGAAAACCAGGTAGGGCTTTCAGGGCTGGCAGCTTTCGTGTGGGCGCAATGGCTGGACGTTTCGAATTTGGCAGCCGGGCTCTGCCAGAGTCACATAGGCATTGTTGCATCATAACCATCCAAAGCTCTTGCAGAGCGCGAATGTCTGTGCAGCAGCGAATGCAGTTAAAAGGGACAGTGAAAATCAGGTACAGATTTCAGTTCTGGCAGCTTTCGTGTGGGCACAATCTCTGGACGTTTCGCATTTTGTAGCCGGGCTCTGCCAGAGTCACATAGGCATTGTTGCATCATAACCAACCAAAGCTCCTCCAGAGCGCGAATGTCTGTGCGGCAGCGAATGCAGTTCCAAGGGACAGTGAAAACCAGGTCGAGCTTTCAGTGCTGGCAGCTTTAGTGTGGGCGCAATCGCTGGACGTTTCGAATTTGGCAGCCGGGCTCTGCCAGAGTCACATAGGCATTGTTGCATCATAACCAACCAAGGTTTTTGCAGAGCGCGAATGTCTGTGCGGCAGCGAATGCAGTTCCAAGGGACAGTGAAAACCAGGTAGGGCTTTCAGGGCTGGCAGCTTTCGTGTGGGCGCAATCGCTGGACGTTTCGAATTTGGCAGCTGGGCTCTGCCAGAGTCACATAGGCATTGTTGCATCATAACCAACCAAAGCTCCTTCAGAGCGCGAATGTCTGTGTGGCAGCGAATGCAGTTCCAAGGGACAGTGAAAACCAGGTAGGGCTTTCAGGGCTGGCAGCTTTCCTGTGGGCGCAATCGCTGGATGTTTCGAATTTGGCAGCCGGGCTCTGCCAGAGTCACATAGGCATTGTTGCATCATAACCAACCAAGGCTTTTGCAGAGCACCAATGTCTCTGCGGCAGCGAATGCAGTTCCAAGGGACAGTGAAAACCAGGTCGAGCTTTCAGTGCTGGCAGCTTTCGTGTGGGCGCAATCGCTGGACGTTTCGAATTTGGCAGCCGGGCTCTGCCAGAGTCACATAGGCATTGTTGCATCATAACCAACCAAGGTTTTTGCAGAGCGCGAATGTCTGTGCGGCAGCGAATGCAGTTCCAAGGGACAGTGAAAACCAGGTAGGGCTTTCAGGGCTGGCAGCTTTCGTGTGGGCGCAATCGCTGGACGTTTCGAATTTGGGAGCCGGGCTCTGCCAGAGTCACACAGGCATTGTTGCATCATAACCAAGCAAGGCTTTTGCAGAGCGCGAATGTCTGTGTGGCAGCGAATGCAGTTCCAAGGGACAGTGAAAACCAGGTAGGGCTTTCAGGGCTGGCAGCTTTCCTGTGGGCGTAATCGCTGGACGTTTCGGATTTGGCAGCCGGGATCTGCCAGGGTCACATAGGCATTGTTGCATCATAACCAACCAAAGCTCTTGCAGAGCGCGAATGTCTGTGTGGCAGCGAATGCAGTTCCAAGGGACAGTGAAAACCAGGTAGGGCTTTCAGGGTTGGCAGCTTTCCTGTGGGCGCAATCGCTGGACGTTTCGAATTTGGCAGCCGGGCTCTGCCAGAGTCACATAGGCATTGTTGCATCATAACCATCCAAAGCTATTGCAGAGCGCGAATGTCTGTGCAGCAGCGAATGCAGTTAAAAGGGACAGTGAAAATCAGGTACAGATTTCAGTTCTGGCAGCTTTCGTGTGGGCACAATCTCTGGACGTTTCGCATTTTGTAGCCGGGCTCTGCCAGAGTCACATAGGCATTGTTGCATCATAACCAACCAAAGCTCCTCCAGAGCACGAATGTCTGTGCGGCAGCGAATGCAGTTCCAAGGGACAGTGAAAACCAGGTCGAGCTTTCAGTGCTGGCAGCTTTCGTGTGGGCGCAATCGCTGGACGTTTGGAATTTGGCAGCCGGGCTCTGCCAGAGTCACATAGGCATTGTTGCATCATAACCAACCAAGGTTTTTGCAGAGCGCGAATGTCTGTGCGGCAGCGAATGCAGTTCCAAGGGACAGTGAAAACCAGGTAGGGCTTTCAGGGCTGGCAGCTTTCGTGTGGGCGCAATCGCTGGACGTTTCGAATTTGGGAGCCGGGCTCTGCCAGAGTCACACAGGCATTGTTGCATCATAACCAAGCAAGGCTCTTGCAGAGCGCGAATGTCTTTGCAGCAGCGAATGCAGTTCCAAGGGACAGTGAAAACCAGGTAGGGCTTTCAGGGCTGGCAGCTTTAGTGTGGGGGTAATCGCTGGACGTTTCGGATTTGGCAGCCGGGATCTGCCAGGGTCACATAGGCATTGTTGCATCATAACTAACCAAAGCTCTTGCAGAACGCGAATGTCTGTGTGGCAGCGAATGCAGTTCCAAGGGACAGTGAAAACCAGGTAGGGCTTTCAGGGCTGGCAGCTTTCCTGTGGGCGCAATCGCTGGACGTTTCGAATTTGGCAGCCGGGCTCTGCCAGAGTCACATAGGCATTGTTGCATCATAACCATCCAAGGCTTTTGCAGAGCACCAATGTCTCTGCGGCAGCGAATGCAGTTCCAATGGACAGTGATAACCAGGTCGAGCTTTCAGTGCTGGCAGCTTTCGTATGGGCGCAATCGCTGGACGTTTCGAATTTGGCAGCCGGGGTCTGTCAGAGTCACATAGGCATTGTTGCATCATAACCAACCAAAGCTCTTGCAGAGCGCGAATGTCTGTGTGGCAGCGAATGCAGTTCCACGGGACAGTGAAAACCAGGTAGGGCTTTCAGGGCTGGCAGCTTTCCTGTGGGCGCAATCGCTGGATGTTTCGAATTTGGCAGCCGGGCTCTGTCAGAGTCACATAGGCATTGTTGTATCATAACCATCCAAGGCTTTTGCAGAGCACCAATGTCTCTACGGCAGAGAATGCAGTTCCAAGGGACAGTGAAAACTAGGTAGGGCTTTCAGGGCTGGCAGCTTTCGTGTGGGCGCAATCGCTGGACGTTTCGACTTTGGCAGCCGGGCTCTGCCAGAGTCACATAGGCATTGTTGCATCATAACCAACCAAAGCTCTTGCAGAGCGCGAATGTCTGTGTGGCAGCGAATGCAGTTCCAAGGGACAGTGAAAACCAGGTAGGGCTTTCAGGGCTGGCAGCTTTCGTGTGGGCGCAATGGCTGGACGTTTCGAATTTGGCAGCCGGGCTCTGCCAGAGTCACATAGGCATTGTTGCATCATAACCATCCAAAGCTCTTGCAGAGCGCGAATGTCTGTGCAGCAGCGAATGCAGTTAAAAGGGACAGTGAAAATCAGGTACAGATTTCAGTTCTGGCAGCTTTCGTGTGGGCACAATCTCTGGACGTTTCGCATTTTGTAGCCGGGCTCTGCCAGAGTCACATAGGCATTGTTGCATCATAACCAACCAAAGCTCCTCCAGAGCGCGAATGTCTGTGCGGCAGCGAATGCAGTTCCAAGGGACAGTGAAAACCAGGTCGAGCTTTCAGTGCTGGCAGCTTTAGTGTGGGCGCAATCGCTGGACGTTTCGAATTTGGCAGCCGGGCTCTGCCAGAGTCACATAGGCATTGTTGCATCATAACCAACCAAGGTTTTTGCAGAGCGCGAATGTCTGTGCGGCAGCGAATGCAGTTCCAAGGGACAGTGAAAACCAGGTAGGGCTTTCAGGGCTGGCAGCTTTCGTGTGGGCGCAATCGCTGGACGTTTCGAATTTGGCAGCTGGGCTCTGCCAGAGTCACATAGGCATTGTTGCATCATAACCAACCAAAGCTCCTTCAGAGCGCGAATGTCTGTGTGGCAGCGAATGCAGTTCCAAGGGACAGTGAAAACCAGGTAGGGCTTTCAGGGCTGGCAGCTTTCCTGTGGGCGCAATCGCTGGATGTTTCGAATTTGGCAGCCGGGCTCTGCCAGAGTCACATAGGCATTGTTGCATCATAACCAACCAAGGCTTTTGCAGAGCACCAATGTCTCTGCGGCAGCGAATGCAGTTCCAAGGGACAGTGAAAACCAGGTCGAGCTTTCAGTGCTGGCAGCTTTCGTATGGGCGCAATCGCTGGACGTTTCGAATTTGGCAGCCGGGGTCTGTCAGAGTAACATAGGCATTATTGCATCATAACCAACCAAAGCTCTTGCAGAGCGCGAATGTCTGTGCGGCAGCGAATGCAGTTCCAAGGGACAGTGAAAACCAGGTAGGGCTTTCAGGGCTGGCAGCTTTCGAGTGGGCGCAATCCCTGGACGTTTCGCATTTTGTAGCCGGGCTCTGCCAGAGTCACATAGGCATTGTTGCATCATAACCATCCAAAGCTCTTGTAGAGTGCGAATGTCTGTGCAGCAGCGAATGCAGTTAAAAGGGTCAGTGAAAATCAGGTACAGATTTCAGTTCTGGCAGCTTTCGTGTGGGCCCAGTCTCTGGATGTTTCGACTTTGGCAGCCGGGCTCTGCCAGAGTCACATAGGCATTGTTGTATCATAACCATCCAAGGCTTTTGCAGAGCACCAATGTCTCTGCGGCAGAGAATGCAGTTCCAAGGGACAGTGAAAACCAGGTAGGGCTTTCAGGGCTGGCAGCTTTCCTGTGGGCGTAATCGCTGGACGTTTCGAATTTGGCAGCCGGGATCTGCCAGAGTCACATAGGCATTGTTGCATCATAACCATCCAAGGCTTTTGCAGAGCACGAATGTCTCTGCGGCAGCAAATGCAGTTCCAAGTGACAGTGAAAACCAGGTAGCGTTTTCAGGGCTGGCAGCTTTCGTGTGGGCGCAATGGCTGCACGTTTCGCATTTTGTAGCCGGGCTCTGCCAGAGTCACATAGGCATTGTTGCATCATAACCACCCAAAGCTCTTGCAGAGCGCGAATGTCTGTGCAGCAGCGAATGCAGTTAAAAGGGACAGTGAAAATCAGGTACAGTTCTGGCAGCTTTCGTGTGGGCACAATCTCTGGACGTTTCGAATTTTGTAGCCGGGCTCTGCCAGAGTCACATAGGCATTGTTGCATCATAACCAACCAAAGCTCCTTCAGAGCGCGAATGTCTATGCGGCAGCGAATGCAGTTCCAAGGGACAGTGAAAACCAGGTCAAGCTTTCAGTGCTGGCAGCTTTCGTGTGGGCGCAATCGCTGGACGTTTCGAATTTGGCAGCCGGGCTCTGCCAGAGTCACATAGGCATTGTTGCATCCTAACCAACCAAGGCTTTTGCAGAGCGCGAATGTCTGTGCGGCAGCGAATGCAGTTCCAAGGGACAGTGAAAACCAGGTAGGGCTTTCAGGGCTGGCAGCTTTCGTGTGGGCGCAATCGCTGGACGTTTCGAATTTGGGAGCCAGGCTCTGCCAGAGTCACATAGGCATTGTTGTAGCATAACCATCCAAGGCTTTTGCAGAGCACCAATGTCTCTGCGGCAGCGAATGCAGTTCCAAGGGACAGTGAAAACCAGGTAGGGCTTTCAGGGCTGGCAGCTTTCGTGTGGGCGCAATCGCTGGACGTTTCGAATTTGGCAGCCGGGCTCTGCCAGAGTCACATAGGCATTGTTGCATCCTAACCAACCAAAGCTCTTGCAGAGCGCGAATGTCTGTGCAGCAGCGAATGCAGTTAAAAGGGACAGTGAAAATCAGGTACAGATTTCAGTTCTGGCAGCTTTCGTGTGGGCACAATCTCTGGACGTTTCGCATTTTGTAGCCGGGCTCTGCCAGGGTCACATAGGCATTGTTGCATCATAACCAACCAAAGCTCCTCCAGAGCGCGAATGTCTGTGCGGCAGCGAATGCAGTTCCAAGGGACAGTGAAAACCAGGTCGAGCTTTCAGTGCTGGCAGCTTTCGTGTGGGCGCAATCGCTGGACGTTTCGAATTTGGGAGCCGGGCTCTGCCAGAGTCACATAGGCATTGTTACATCATAACCATCCAAGGCTTTTGCAGAGCGCGAATGTCTGTGTGGCAGCGAATGCAGTTCCAAGGGACAGTGAAAACAAGGTAGGGCTTTCAGGGCTGGCACCTTTTCTGTGGGCGGAATCGCTGGATGTTTCGAATTTGGCAGCCGGGATCTGACAGGGTCACATAGGCATTGTTGCATCATAACCATCCAAGGCTTTTGCAGAGCACCAATGTCTCTGCGGCAGCGAATGCAGTTCCAAGGGACAGTGAAAACCAGGTAGGGCTTTCAGGGCTGGCAGCTTTCGTGTGGGCGCAATGGCTGGACGTTTCGAATTTGGCAGCCGGGCTCTGCCAGAGTCACATAGGCATTGTTGCATCATAACCAACCAAAGCTCCTGCAGAGCGCGAATGTCTGTGCGGCAGCGAATGCAGTTCCAAGGGACAGTGAAAACCAGGTAGGGCTTTCAGGGCTGGCAGCTTTCGTGTGGGCGCAATCGCTGGACGTTTCAAATTTGGCAGCCGGGCTCTGCCAGAGTCACATAGGCATTGTTACATCATAACCAACCAAGGCTTTTGCAGAGCGCGAATGTCTGTGTGGCAGCGAATGCAGTTCCAAGGGACAGTGAAAACCAGGTAGGGCTTTCAGGGCTGGCAGCTGTCCTGTGGGCGCAATCGCTGGATGTTTCGAATTTGGCAGCCGGGCTCTGCCAGAGTCACATAGGCATTGTTGTATCATAACCATCCAAGGCTTTTGCAGAGCACCAATGTCTCTGCGACAGAGAATGCAGTTCCAAGGGACAGTGAAAACCAGGTAGGGCTTTCAGGGCTGGCAGCTTTCGTGTGGGCGCAATCGCTGGATGTTTCGAATTTGGCAGCCGGGCTCTGCCAGAGTCACATAGGCATTGTTGCATCATAACCAACCAAAGCTCTTGCAGAGCGCGAATGTCTGTGCGGCAGCGAATGCAGTTCCAAGGGACAGTGAAAACCAGGTAGGGCTTTCAGTGCTGGCAGCTTTCGTATGGGCACAATCTCTGGACGTTTCGCATTTTGTAGCCGGGCTCTGCCAGGGTCACATAGGCATTGTTGCATCATAACCAACCAAAGCTCCTCCAGAGCACAAATGTCTGTGCGGCAGCGAATGCAGTTCCAAGGGACAGTGAAAACCAGGTCGAGCTTTCAGTGCTGGCAGCTTTCGTGTGGGCGCAATCGCTGGACGTTTCGAATTTGGCAGCCGGGCTCTGCCAGAGAGACATAGGCATTGTTGCATCAAAACCAACCAAGGCTTTTGCAGAGCACAAATATCTGTTCGGCAGAGAATGCAGTTCCAAGGTACAGTGAAAACCAGGTAGGGCTTTCAGGGCTGGCAGCTTTCGTGTGGGCGCAATCGCGGGACGTTTCGAATTTGGGAGCCGGGCTCTGCCAGAGTCACATAGGCATTGTTACATCATAACCAACCAAGGCTTTTGCAGAGCGCGAATGTCTGTGTGGCAGCGAATGCAGTTCCAAGGGACAGTGAAAACCAGGTAGGGCTTTCAGGGCTGGCAGCTGTCCTGTGGGCGCACTCGCTGGATGTTTCGAATTTGGCAGCCGGGATCTGCCAGGGTCACATAGGCATTGTTGCATCATAACCATCCAAAGCTTTTGCAGAGCACCAATGTCTCTGCGGCAGCGAATGCAGTTCCAAGGGACAGTGAAAACCAGGTCAAGCTTTCAGTGCTGGCAGCTTTCGTGTGGGCGCAATCGCTGGACGTTTCGAATTTGGCAGCCGGGCTCTGCCAGAGTCACATAGGCATTGTTGCATCATAACCAACCAAGGCTTTTGCAGAGCGCGAATGTCTGTGCGGCAGCGAATGCAGTTCCAAGGGACAGTGAAAACCAGGTAGGGCTTTCAGGGCTGGCAGCTTTCGTGTGGGCGCAATCGCTGGACGTTTCGAATTTGGCAGCCGGGCTCTGCCAGAGTCACATAGGCATTGTTACATCATAACCAACCAAGGCTTTTGCAGAGCGCGAATGTCTGTGTGGCAGCGAATGCAGTTCCAAGGGACAGTGAAAACCAGGTAGGGCTTTCAGGGCTGGCAGCTTTCCTGTGGGCGCAATCGCTGGATGTTTCGAATTTGGCAGCCGGGCTCTGCCAGAGTCACATAGGCATTGTTGTATCATAACCATCCAAGGCTTTTGCAGAGCACCAATGTCTCTGCGGCAGAGAATGCAGTTCCAAGGGACAGTGAAAACCAGGTAGGGCTTTCAGGGCTGGCAGGTTTCGTGTGGGCGCAATCGCTGGATGTTTCGAATTTGGCAGCCGGGCTCTGCCAGAGTCACATAGGCATTGTTGCATCATAACCAACCAAAGCTCCTCCAGAGCACGAATGTCTGTGCGGCAGCGAATGCAGTTCCAAGGGACAGTGAAAACCAGGTCGAGCTTTCAGTGCTGGCAGCTTTCTTGTGGGAGCAATCGCTGGACGTTTGGAATTTGGCAGCCGGGCTCTGCCAGAGTCACATAGGCATTGTTGCATCGTAACCAACCAAGGTTTTTGCAGAGCGCGAATGTCTGTGCGGCAGCGAATGCAGTTCCAAGGGACAGTGAAAACCAGGTAGGGCTTTCAGGGCTGGCAGCTTTCCTGTGGGCGTCATCGCTGGACGTTTTGAATTTGGCAGCCGGGCTCTGCCAGGGTCACATAGGCATTGTTGCATCATAACCAACCAAGGCTTTTGCAGAGCACCAATGTCTCTGCGGCACCGAATGCAGTTCCAAGGGACAGTGAAAACCAGGTAGCGCTTTCAGGGCTGGCAGCTTTCGTGTGGGCGCAATGGCTGGACGTTTCGAATTTGGCAGCCGGGCTCTGCCAGAGTCACATAGGCATTGTTGCATCATAACCATCCAAAGCTCTTGCAGAGCGCGAATGTCTGTGCAGCAGCAAATGCAGTTAAAAGGGACAGTGAAAATCAGGTACAGTTCTGGCAGCTTTCGTGTGGGCACAATCTCTGGACGTTTCGAATTTTGTAGCCGGGCTCTGCCAGAGTCACATAGGCATTGTTGCATCATAACCAACCAAAGCTCCTCCAGAGAGCGAATGTCTGTGCGGCAGCGAATGCAGTTCCAAGGGACAGTGAAAACCAGGTAGGGCTTTCAGGGCTGGCAGCTTTCGTGTGGGCGCAATCGCTGGACGTTTCAAATTTGGCAGCCGGGCTCTGCCAGAGTCACATAGGCATTGTTACATCATAACCAACCAAGGCTTTTGCAGAGCGCGAATGTCTGTGTGGCAGCGAATGCAGTTCCAAGGGACAGTGAAAACCAGGTAGGGCTTTCAGGGCTGGCAGCTGTCCTGTGGGCGCAATCGCTGGATGTTTCGAATTTGGCAGCCGGGCTCTGCCAGAGTCACATAGGAATTGTTGTATCATAACCATCCAAGGCTTTTGCAGAGCACCAATGTCTCTGCGGCAGAGAATGCAGTTCCAAGGGACACTGAAAACCAGGTAGGGCTTTCAGGGCTGGCAGATTTCGTGTGGGCGCAATCGCTGGATGTTTCGAATTTGGCAGCCGGGCTCTGCCAGAGTCACATAGGCATTGTTGCATCATAACCAACCAAAGCTCTTGCAGAGCGCGAATGTCTGTCTGGCAGCGAATGCAGTTCCAAGGGACAGTGAAAACCAGGTAGGGCTTTGAGTGCTGGCAGCTTTCGTATGGGCACAATCCCTGGACGTTTCGCATTTTGTAGCCGGGCTCTGCCAGGGTCACATAGGCATTGTTGCATCATAACCAACCAAAGCTCCTCCAGAGCACGAATGTCTGTGCGGCAGCGAATGCAGTTCCAAGGGACAGTGAAAACCAGGTCGAGCTTTCAGTGCTGGCAGCTTTCGTGTGGGCGCAATCGCTGGACGTTTCGAATTTTGCAGCCGGGCTCTGCCAGAGAGACATAGGCATTGTTGCATCAAAACCAACCAAGGCTTTTGCAGAGCACAAATGTCTGTTCAGCAGAGAATGCAGTTCCAAGGTACAGTGAAAACCAGGTAGGGCTTTCAGGGCTGGCAGCTTTCGTGTGGGCGCAATCGCGGGACGTTTCGAATTTGGGAGCCGGGCTCTGCCAGAGTCACATAGGCATTGTTACATCATAACCAACCAAGGCTTTTGCAGAGCGCGAATGTCTGTGTGGCAGCGAATGCAGTTCCAAGGGACAGTGAAAACCAGGTAGGGCTTTCAGGGCTGGCAGCTTTCGTGTGGGCGCAATCGCTGGACGTTTCGAATTTGGCAGCCGGGCTCTGCCAGAGTCACATAGGCATTGTTACATCATAACCAACCAAGGCTTTTGCAGAGCGCGAATGTCTGTGTGGCAGCGAATGCAGTTCCAAGGGACAGTGAAAACCAGGTAGGGCTTTCAGGGCTGGCAGCTTTCCTGTGGGCGCAATCGCTGGATGTTTCGAATTTGGCAGCCGGGCTCTGCCAGAGTCACATAGGCATTGTTGTATCATAACCATCCAAGGCTTTTGCAGAGCACCAATGTCTCTGCGGCAGAGAATGCAGTTCCAAGGGACAGTGAAAACCAGGTAGGGCTTTCAGGGCTGGCAGGTTTCGTGTGGGCGCAATCGCTGGATGTTTCGAATTTGGCAGCCGGGCTCTGCCAGAGTCACATAGGCATTGTTGCATCATAACCAACCAAAGCTCCTCCAGAGCACGAATGTCTGTGCGGCAGCGAATGCAGTTCCAAGGGACAGTGAAAACCAGGTCGAGCTTTCAGTGCTGGCAGCTTTCGTGTGGGCGCAATCGCTGGACGTTTCGAATTTGGGAGCCGGGCTCTGCCAGAGTCACATAGGTATTGTTGCATCATAACCATCCAAAGCTCTTGCAGAGTGCGAATGTCTGTGCAGCAGCGAATGCAGTTAAAAGGGACAGTGAAAATCAGGTACAGATTTCAGTTCTGGCAGCTTTCGTGTGGGCACAATCTCTGGACGTTTCGCATTTTGTAGCCGGGCTCTGCCAGAGTCACATAGGCATTGTTGCATCATAACCAACCAAAGCTCCTCCAGAGCGCGAATGTCTGTGCGGCAGCGAATGCAGTTCCAAGGGACAGTGAAAACCAGGTAGGGCTTTCAGGGCTGGCAGCTTTCGTGTGGGCGCAATCGCTGGACGTTTCGAATTTGGCAGCCGGGCTCTGCCAGAGTCACATAGGCATTGTTGCATCATAACGAAGCAAGGCTCTTGCAGAGCGCGAATGTCTTTGCAGCAGCGAATGCAGTTCCAAGGGACAGTGAAAACCAGGTAGGGCTTTCAGCGATGGCAGCTTTCCTGTGGGCGTAATCGCTGGACGTTTCGAATTTGGCAGCCGGGCTCTGCCAGGGTCACATAGGCATTGTTGCATCATAACCAACCAAGGCTTTTGCAGAGCGCGAATGTCTGTGCAGCAGCAAATACAGTTAAAAGGGACAGTGAAAATCAGGTACAGTTCTGGCAGCTTTCGTGTGGGCACAATCTCTGGACGTTTCGAATTTTGTAGCCGGGCTCTGCCAGAGTCACATAGGCATTGTTGCATCATAACCAACCAAAGCTCCTCCAGAGAGCGAATGTCTGTGCGGCAGCGAATGCAGTTCCAAGGGACAGTGAAAACCAGGTAGGGCTTTCAGGGCTGGCAGCTTTCGTGTGGGCGCAATCGCTGGACGTTTCAAATTTGGCAGCCGGGCTCTGCCAGAGTCACATAGGCATTGTTACATCATAACCAACCAAGGCTTTTGCAGAGCGCGAATGTCTGTGTGGCAGCGAATGCAGTTCCAAGGGACAGTGAAAACCAGGTAGGGCTTTCAGGGCTGGCAGCTGTCCTGTGGGCGCAATCGCTGGATGTTTCGAATTTGGCAGCCGGGCTCTGCCAGAGTCACATAGGCATTGTTGTATCATAACCATCCAAGGCTTTTGCAGAGCACCAATGTCTCTGCGGCAGAGAATGCAGTTCCAAGGGACACTGAAAACCAGGTAGGGCTTTCAGGGCTGGCAGCTTTCGTGTGGGCGCAATCGCTGGATGTTTCGAATTTGGCAGCCGGGCTCTGCCAGAGTCACATAGGCATTGTTGCATCATAACCAACCAAAGCTCTTGCAGAGCGCGAATGTCTGTGTGGCAGCGAATGCAGTTCCAAGGGACAGTGAAAACCAGGTAGGGCTTTCAGGGCTGGCAGCTTTCCTGTGGGCGCAATCGCTGGATGTTTCGAATTTGGCAGCCGGGCTCTGCCAGAGTCACATAGGCATTGTTGTATCATAACCATCCAAGGCTTTTGCAGAGCACCAATGTCTCTGCGGCAGAGAATGCAGTTCCAAGGGACAGTGAAAACCAGGTAGGGCTTTCAGGGCTGGCAGGTTTCGTGTGGGCGCAATCGCTGGATGTTTCGAATTTGGCAGCCGGGCTCTGCCAGAGTCACATAGGCATTGTTGCATCATAACCAACCAAAGCTCCTCCAGAGCACGAATGTCTGTGCGGCAGCGAATGCAGTTCCAAGGGACAGTGAAAACCAGGTCGAGCTTTCAGTGCTGGCAGCTTTCGTGTGGGCGCAATCGCTGGACGTTTGGAATTTGGCAGCCGGTCTCTGCCAGAGTCACATAGGCATTGTTGCATCGTAACCAACCAAGGTTTTTGCAGAGCGCGAATGTCTGTGCGGCAGCGAATGCAGTTCCAAGGGACAGTGAAAACCAGGTAGGGCTTTCAGGGCTGGCAGCTTTCCTGTGGGCGCAATCGCTGGATGTTTCGAATTTGGCAGCCGGGCTCTGCCAGAGTCACATAGGCATTGTTGTATCATAACCATCCAAGGCTTTTGCAGAGCACCAATGTCTCTGTGGCAGAGAATGCAGTTCCAAGGGACAGTGAAAACCAGGTAGGGCTTTCAGGGCTGGCAGGTTTCGTGTGGGCGCAATCGCTGGATGTTTCGAATTTGGCAGCCGCGCTCTGCCAGAGTCACATAGGTATTGTTGCATCATAACCAACCAAAGCTCCTCCAGAGCACGAATGTATGTGCGGCAGCGAATGCAGTTCCAAGGGACAGTGAAAACCAGGTCGAGCTTTCAGTGCTGGCAGCTTTCGTGTGGGCGCAATCGCTGGACGTTTCGAATTTGGGAGCCGGGCTCTGCCAGAGTCACATAGGCATTGTTGCATCATAACCAACCAAAGCTCTTGCAGAGCGCGAATGTCTGTGTGGCAGCGAATGCAGTTCCAAGGGACAGTGAAAACCAGGTAGGGCTTTCAGGGCTGGCAGCTTTCCTGTGGGCGCAATCGCTGGATGTTTCGAATTTGGCAGCCGGGCTCTGCCAGAGTCACATAGGCATTGTTGTATCATAACCATCCAAGGCTTTTGCAGAGCACCAATGTCTCTGCGGCAGAGAATGCAGTTCCAAGGGACAGTGAAAACCAGGTAGGGCTTTCAGGGCTGGCAGGTTTCGTGTGGGCGCAATCGCTGGATGTTTCGAATTTGGCAGCCGGGCTCTGCCAGAGTCACATAGGCATTGTTGCATCATAACCAACCAAAGCTCCTCCAGAGCACGAATGTCTGTGCGGCAGCGAATGCAGTTCCAAGGGACAGTGAAAACCAGGTCGAGCTTTCAGTGCTGGCAGCTTTCGTGTGGGCGCAATCGCTGGACGTTTGGAATTTGGCAGCCGGTCTCTGCCAGAGTCACATAGGCATTGTTGCATCGTAACCAACCAAGGTTTTTGCAGAGCGCGAATGTCTGTGCGGCAGCGAATGCAGTTCCAAGGGACAGTGAAAACCAGGTAGGGCTTTCAGGGCTGGCAGCTTTCCTGTGGGCGCAATCGCTGGATGTTTCGAATTTGGCAGCCGGGCTCTGCCAGAGTCACATAGGCATTGTTGTATCATAACCATCCAAGGCTTTTGCAGAGCACCAATGTCTCTGTGGCAGAGAATGCAGTTCCAAGGGACAGTGAAAACCAGGTAGGGCTTTCAGGGCTGGCAGGTTTCGTGTGGGCGCAATCGCTGGATGTTTCGAATTTGGCAGCCGCGCTCTGCCAGAGTCACATAGGTATTGTTGCATCATAACCAACCAAAGCTCCTCCAGAGCACGAATGTATGTGCGGCAGCGAATGCAGTTCCAAGGGACAGTGAAAACCAGGTCGAGCTTTCAGTGCTGGCAGCTTTCGTGTGGGCGCAATCGCTGGACGTTTCGAATTTGGGAGCCGGGCTCTGCCAGAGTCACATAGGTATTGTTGCATCATAGCCATCCAAAGCTCTTGCAGAGTGCGAATGTCTGTGCAGCAGCGAATGCAGTTAAAAGGGACAGTGAAAATCAGGTACAGATTTCAGTTCTGGCAGCTTTCGTGTGGGCACAATCTCTGGACGTTTCGCATTTTGTAGCCGGGCTCTGCCAGAGTCACATAGGCATTGTTGCATCATAACCAACCAAAGCTCCTCCAGAGAGCGAATGTCTGTGCGGCAGCGAATGCAGTTCCAAGGGACAGTGAAAACCAGGTAGGGCTTTCAGGGCTGGCAGCTTTCGTGTGGGCGCAATCGCTGGACGTTTCGAATTTGGCAGCCGGGCTCTGCCAGAGTCACATAGGAATTGTTGCATCATAACGAAGCAAGGCTCTTGAAGAGCGCGAATGTCTTTGCAGCAGCGAATGCAGTTCCAAGGGACAGTGAAAACCAGGTAGGGCTTTCAGGGCTGGCAGCTTTCCTGTGGGCGTAATCGCTGGACGTTTCGAATTTGGCAGCTGGGCTCTGCCAGGGTCACATAGGCATTGTTGCATCATAACCAACCAAGGCTTTTGCAGAGCGCGAATGTCTGTGCAGCAGCAAATACAGTTAAAAGGGACAGTGAAAATCAGGTACAGTTCTGGCAGCTTTCGTGTGGGCACAATCTCTGGACGTTTCGAATTTTGTAGCCGGGCTCTGCCAGAGTCACATAGGCATTGTTGCATCATAACCAACCAAAGCTCCTCCAGAGAGCGAATGTCTGTGCGGCAGCGAATGCAGTTCCAAGGGACAGTGAAAACCAGGTAGGGCTTTCAGGGCTGGCAGCTTTCGTGTGGGCGCAATCGCTGGACGTTTCAAATTTGGCAGCCGGGCTCTGCCAGAGTCACATAGGCATTGTTACATCATAACCAACCAAGGCTTTTGCAGAGCGCGAATGTCTGTGTGGCAGCGAATGCAGTTCCAAGGGACAGTGAAAACCAGGTAGGGCTTTCAGGGCTGGCAGCTGTCCTGTGGGCGCAATCGCTGGATGTTTCGAATTTGGCAGCCGGGCTCTGCCAGAGTCACATAGGCATTGTTGTATCATAACCATCCAAGGCTTTTGCAGAGCACCAATGTCTCTGCGGCAGAGAATGCAGTTCCAAGGGACACTGAAAACCAGGTAGGGCTTTCAGGGCTGGCAGCTTTCGTGTGGGCGCAATCGCTGGATGTTTCGAATTTGGCAGCCGGGCTCTGCCAGAGTCACATAGGCATTGTTGCATCATAACCAACCAAAGCTCTTGCAGAGCGCGAATGTCTGTGTGGCAGCGAATGCAGTTCCAAGGGACAGTGAAAACCAGGTAGGGCTTTCAGGGCTGGCAGCTTTCCTGTGGGCGCAATCGCTGGATGTTTCGAATTTGGCAGCCGGGCTCTGCCAGAGTCACATAGGCATTGTTGTATCATAACCATCCAAGGCTTTTGCAGAGCACCAATGTCTCTGCGGCAGAGAATGCAGTTCCAAGGGACAGTGAAAACCAGGTAGGGCTTTCAGGGCTGGCAGGTTTCGTGTGGGCGCAATCGCTTGATGTTTCGAATTTGGCAGCCGGGCTCTGCCAGAGTCACATAGGCATTGTTGCATCATAACCAACCAAAGCTCCTCCAGAGCACGAATGTCTGTGCGGCAGCGAATGCAGTTCCAAGGGACAGTGAAAACCAGGTCGAGCTTTCAGTGCTGGCAGCTTTCGTGTGGGCGCAATCGCTGGACGTTTGGAATTTGGCAGCCGGTCTCTGCCAGAGTCACATAGGTATTGTTGCATCGTAACCAACCAAGGTTTTTGCAGAGCGCGAATGTCTGTGCGGCAGCGAATGCAGTTCCAAGGGACAGTGAAAACCAGGTAGGGCTTTCAGGGCTGGCAGCTTTCGTGTGGGCGCAATGGCTGGACGTTTCGAATTTGGCAGCCGGGCTCTGCCAGAGTCACATAGGCATTGTTGCATCATAACCATCCAAAGCTCTTGCAGAGCGCGAATGTCTGTGCAGCAGCGAATGCAGTTAAAAGGGACAGTGAAAATCAGGTACAGATTTCAGTTCTGGCAGCTTTCGTGTGGGCACAATCTCTGGACGTTTCGCATTTTGTAGCCGGGCTCTGCCAGAGTCACATAGGCATTGTTGCATCATAACCAACCAAAGCTCCTCCAGAGCGCGAATGTCTCTGCAGCAGCGAATGCAGTTCCAAGGGACAGTGAAAACCAGGTCGAGCTTTCAGTGCTGGCAGCTTTCGTGTGGGCGCAATCGCTGGACGTTTGGAATTTGGCAGCCGGGCTCTGCCAGAGTCACATAGGCATTGTTGCATCATAACCAACCAAGGTTTTTGCAGAGCGCGAATGTCTGTGCGGCAGCGAATGCAGTTCCAAGGGACAGTGAAAACCAGGTAGGGCTTTCAGGGCTGGCAGCTTTCGTGTGGGCGCAATCGCTGGACGTTTCGAATTTGGGAGCCGGGCTCTGCCAGAGTCACACAGGCATTGTTGCATCATAACCAAGCAAGGCTCTTGCAGAGCGCGAATGTCTTTGCAGCAGCGAATGCAGTTCCAAGGGACAGTGAAAACCAGGTAGGGCTTTCAGGGCTGGCAGCTTTCCTGTGGGCGTAATCGCTGGACGTTTCGGATTTGGCAGCCGGGATCTGCCAGGGTCACATAGGCATTGTTGCATCATAACCAACCAAAGCTCTTGCAGAGCGCGAATGTCTGTGTGGCAGCGAATGCAGTTCCAAGGGACAGTGAAAACCAGGTAGGGCTTTCAGGGTTGGCAGCTTTCCTGTGGGCGCAATCGCTGGACGTTTCGAATTTGGCAGCCGGGCTCTGCCAGAGTCACATAGGCATTGTTGCATCATAACCAACCAAAGCTATTGCAGAGCGCGAATGTCTGTGCAGCAGCGAATGCAGTTAAAAGGGACAGTGAAAATCAGGTACAGATTTCAGTTCTGGCAGCTTTCGTGTGGGCACAATCTCTGGACGTTTCGAATTTTGTAGCCGGGCTCTGCCAGAGTCACATAGGCATTGTTGCATCATAACCAACCAAGGCTTTTGCAGAGCACCAATGTCTCTGCGGCAGCGAATGCAGTTCCAAGGGACAGTGAAAACCAGGCAGCGCTTTCAGGGCTGGCAGCTTTCGTGTGGGCGCAATGGCTGGACGTTTCGAATTTGGCAGCCGGGCTCTGCCAGAGTCACATAGGCATTGCTGCATCATAACCATCCAAAGCTATTGCAGAGCGCGAATGTCTGTGCAGCAGCGAAAGCAGTTAAAAGGGACAGTGAAAATCAGGTACAGTTCTGGCAGCTTTCGTGTGAGCACAATCTCTGGACGTTTCGAATTTTGTAGCCGGGCTCTGCCAGAGTCACATAGGCATTGTTGCATCATAACCAACCAAGGCTTTTGCAGAGCACCAATGTCTCTGCGGCAGCGAATGCAGTTCCAAGGGACAGTGAAAACCAGGTCAAGCTTTCAGTGCTGGCAGCTTTCGTGTGGGCGCAATCGCTGGACGTTTCGAATTTGGCAGCCGGGCTCTGCCAGAGTCACATAGGCATTGTTGCATCCTAACCAACCAAGGCTTTTGCAGAGCGCAAATGTCTGTGCGGCAGCGAATGCAGTTCCAAGGGACAGTGAAAACCAGGTAGGGCTTTCAGGGCTGGCAGCTTTCGTGTGGGCGCAATCGCTGGACGTTTCGAATTTGGCAGCCGGGATCTGCCAGGGTCACATAGGCATTGTTGCATCATAACCATCCAAGGCTTTTGCAGAGCACCAATGTCTCTGCGGCAGCGAATGCAGTTCCAAGGGACAGTGAAAACCAGGTAGCGCTTTCAGGGCTGGCAGCTTTCGTGTGGGCGCAATGGCTGGACGTTTCGAATTTGGCAGCCGGGCTCTGCCAGAGTCACACAGGCATTGTTGCATCATAACCAAGCAAGGCTCTTGCAGAGCGCGAATGTCTTTGCAGCAGCGAATGCAGTTCCAAGGGACAGTGAAAACCAGGTAGGGCTTTCAGGGCTGGCAGCTTTCCTGTGGGGGTAATCGCTGGACGTTTCGGATTTGGCAGCCGGGATCTGCCAGGGTCACATAGGCATTGTTGCATCATAACTAACCAAAGCTCTTGCAGAGCGCGAATGTCTGTGTGGCAGCGAATGCAGTTCCAAGGGACAGTGAAAACCAGGTAGGGCTTTCAGGGCTGGCAGCTTTCCTGTGGGCGCAATCGCTGGACGTTTCGAGTTTGGCAGCCGGGCTCTGCCAGAGTCACATAGGCATTGTTGCATCATAACCATCCAAGGCTTTTGCAGAGCACCAATGTCTCTGCGGCAGCGAATGCAGTTCCAATGGACAGTGATAACCAGGTCGAGCTTTCAGTGCTGGCAGCTTTCGTATGGGCGCAATCGCTGGACGTTTCGAATTTGGCAGCCGGGGTCTGTCAGAGTCACATAGGCATTGTTGCATCATAACCAACCAAAGCTCTTGCAGAGCGCGAATGTCTGTGTGGCAGCGAATGCAGTTCCAAGGGACAGTGAAAACCAGGTAGGGCTTTCAGGGCTGGCAGCTTTCGTGTGGGCGCAATCGCTGGACGTTTCGAATGTGGGAGCCGGGCTCTGCCAGAGTCACATAGGCATTGTTACATCATAACCAACCAAGGCTTTTGCAGAGCGCGAATGTCTGTGCGGCAGCGAATGCAGTTCCACGGGACAGTGAAAACCAGGTAGGGCTTTCAGGGCTGGCAGCTTTCCTGTGGGCGCAATCGCTGGATGTTTCGAATTTGGCAGCCGGGCTCTGTCAGAGTCACATAGGCATTGTTGTATCATAACCATCCAAGGCTTTTGCAGAGCACCAATGTCTCTACGGCAGAGAATGCAGTTCCAAGGGACAGTGAAAACTAGGTAGGGCTTTCAGGGCTGGCAGCTTTCGTGTGGGCGCAATCGCTGGACGTTTCGACTTTGGCAGCCGGGCTCTGCCAGAGTCACATAGGCATTGTTGCATCATAACCAACCAAAGCTCTTGCAGAGCGCGAATGTCTGTGTGGCAGCGAATGCAGTTCCAAGGGACAGTGAAAACCAGGTAGGGCTTTCAGGGCTGGCAGCTTTCGTGTGGGCGCAATGGCTGGACGTTTCGAATTTGGCAGCCGGGCTCTGCCAGAGTCACATAGGCATTGTTGCATCATAACCATCCAAAGCTCTTGCAGAGCGCGAATGTCTGTGCAGCAGCGAATGCAGTTAAAAGGGACAGTGAAAATCAGGTACAGATTTCAGTTCTGGCAGCTTTCGTGTGGGCACAATCTCTGGACGTTTCGCATTTTGTAGCCGGGCTCTGCCAGAGTCACATAGGCATTGTTGCATCATAACCAACCAAAGCTCCTCCAGAGCGCGAATGTCTCTGCAGCAGCGAATGCAGTCCCAAGGGACAGTGAAAACCAGGTCGAGCTTTCAGTGCTGGCAGCTTTCGTGTGGGCGCAATCGCTGGACGTTTGGAATTTGGCAGCCGGGCTCTGCCAGAGTCACATAGGCATTGTTGCATCATAACCAACCAAGGTTTTTGCAGAGCGCGAATGTCTGTGCGGCAGCGAATGCAGTTCCAAGGGACAGTGAAAACCAGGTAGGGCTTTCAGGGCTGGCAGCTTTCGTGTGGGCGCAATCGCTGGACGTTTCGAATTTGGGAGCCGGGCTCTGCCAGAGTCACACAGGCATTGTTGCATCATAACCAAGCAAGGCTCTTGCAGAGCGCGAATGTCTTTGCAGCAGCGAATGCAGTTCCAAGGGACAGTGAAAACCAGGTAGGGCTTTCAGGGCTGGCAGCTTTCCTGTGGGCGTAATCGCTGGACGTTTCGGATTTGGCAGCCGGGATCTGCCAGGGTCACATAGGCATTGTTGCATCATAACCAACCAAAGCTCTTGCAGAGCGCGAATGTCTGTGTGGCAGCGAATGCAGTTCCAAGGGACAGTGAAAACCAGGTAGGGCTTTCAGGGTTGGCAGCTTTCCTGTGGGCGCAATCGCTGGACGTTTCGAATTTGGCAGCCGGGCTCTGCCAGAGTCACATAGGCATTGTTGCATCATAACCATCCAAAGCTATTGCAGAGCGCGAATGTCTGTGCAGCAGCGAATGCAGTTAAAAGGGACAGTGAAAATCAGGTACAGATTTCAGTTCTGGCAGCTTTCGTGTGGGCACAATCTCTGGACGTTTCGCATTTTGTAGCCGGGCTCTGCCAGAGTCACATAGGCATTGTTGCATCATAACCAACCAAAGCTCCTCCAGAGCACGAATGTCTGTGCGGCAGCGAATGCAGTTCCAAGGGACAGTGAAAACCAGGTCGAGCTTTCAGTGCTGGCAGCTTTCGTGTGGGCGCAATCGCTGGACGTTTGGAATTTGGCAGCCGGGCTCTGCCAGAGTCACATAGGCATTGTTGCATCATAACCAACCAAAGCTCCTGCAGAGCGCGAATGTCTGTGCGGCAGCGAATGCAGTTCCAAGGGACAGTGAAAACCAGGTAGGGCTTTCAGGGCTGGCAGCTTTCGTGTGGGCGCAATCGCTGGACGTTTCAAATTTGGCAGCCGGGCTCTGCCAGAGTCACATAGGCATTGTTACATCATAACCAACCAAGGCTTTTGCAGAGCGCGAATGTCTGTGTGGCAGCGAATGCAGTTCCAAGGGACAGTGAAAACCAGGTAGGGCTTTCAGGGCTGGCAGCTGTCCTGTGGGCGCAATCGCTGGATGTTTCGAATTTGGCAGCCGGGCTCTGCCAGAGTCACATAGGCATTGTTGTATCATAACCATCCAAGGCTTTTGCAGAGCACCAATGTCTCTGCGACAGAGAATGCAGTTCCAAGGGACAGTGAAAACCAGGTAGGGCTTTCAGGGCTGGCAGCTTTCGTGTGGGCGCAATCGCTGGATGTTTCGAATTTGGCAGCCGGGCTCTGCCAGAGTCACATAGGCATTGTTGCATCATAACCAACCAAAGCTCTTGCAGAGCGCGAATGTCTGTGCGGCAGCGAATGCAGTTCCAAGGGACAGTGAAAACCAGGTAGGGCTTTCAGTGCTGGCAGCTTTCGTATGGGCACAATCTCTGGACGTTTCGCATTTTGTAGCCGGGCTCTGCCAGGGTCACATAGGCATTGTTGCATCATAACCAACCAAAGCTCCTCCAGAGCACAAATGTCTGTGCGGCAGCGAATGCAGTTCCAAGGGACAGTGAAAACCAGGTCGAGCTTTCAGTGCTGGCAGCTTTCGTGTGGGCGCAATCGCTGGACGTTTCGAATTTGGCAGCCGGGCTCTGCCAGAGAGACATAGGCATTGTTGCATCAAAACCAACCAAGGCTTTTGCAGAGCACAAATATCTGTTCGGCAGAGAATGCAGTTCCAAGGTACAGTGAAAACCAGGTAGGGCTTTCAGGGCTGGCAGCTTTCGTGTGGGCGCAATCGCGGGACGTTTCGAATTTGGGAGCCGGGCTCTGCCAGAGTCACATAGGCATTGTTACATCATAACCAACCAAGGCTTTTGCAGAGCGCGAATGTCTGTGTGGCAGCGAATGCAGTTCCAAGGGACAGTGAAAACCAGGTAGGGCTTTCAGGGCTGGCAGCTGTCCTGTGGGCGCACTCGCTGGATGTTTCGAATTTGGCAGCCGGGATCTGCCAGGGTCACATAGGCATTGTTGCATCATAACCATCCAAAGCTTTTGCAGAGCACCAATGTCTCTGCGGCAGCGAATGCAGTTCCAAGGGACAGTGAAAACCAGGTCAAGCTTTCAGTGCTGGCAGCTTTCGTGTGGGCGCAATCGCTGGACGTTTCGAATTTGGCAGCCGGGCTCTGCCAGAGTCACATAGGCATTGTTGCATCATAACCAACCAAGGCTTTTGCAGAGCGCGAATGTCTGTGCGGCAGCGAATGCAGTTCCAAGGGACAGTGAAAACCAGGTAGGGCTTTCAGGGCTGGCAGCTTTCGTGTGGGCGCAATCGCTGGACGTTTCGAATTTGGCAGCCGGGCTCTGCCAGAGTCACATAGGCATTGTTACATCATAACCAACCAAGGCTTTTGCAGAGCGCGAATGTCTGTGTGGCAGCGAATGCAGTTCCAAGGGACAGTGAAAACCAGGTAGGGCTTTCAGGGCTGGCAGCTTTCCTGTGGGCGCAATCGCTGGATGTTTCGAATTTGGCAGCCGGGCTCTGCCAGAGTCACATAGGCATTGTTGTATCATAACCATCCAAGGCTTTTGCAGAGCACCAATGTCTCTGCGGCAGAGAATGCAGTTCCAAGGGACAGTGAAAACCAGGTAGGGCTTTCAGGGCTGGCAGGTTTCGTGTGGGCGCAATCGCTGGATGTTTCGAATTTGGGAGCCGGGCTCTGCCAGAGTCACATAGGCATTGTTGCATCATAACCAACCAAAGCTCCTCCAGAGCACGAATGTCTGTGCGGCAGCGAATGCAGTTCCAAGGGACAGTGAAAACCAGGTCGAGCTTTCAGTGCTGGCAGCTTTCTTGTGGGAGCAATCGCTGGACGTTTGGAATTTGGCAGCCGGGCTCTGCCAGAGTCACATAGGCATTGTTGCATCGTAACCAACCAAGGTTTTTGCAGAGCGCGAATGTCTGTGCGGCAGCGAATGCAGTTCCAAGGGACAGTGAAAACCAGGTAGGGCTTTCAGGGCTGGCAGCTTTCCTGTGGGCGTCATCGCTGGACGTTTTGAATTTGGCAGCCGGGCTCTGCCAGGGTCACATAGGCATTGTTGCATCATAACCAACCAAGGCTTTTGCAGAGCACCAATGTCTCTGCGGCACCGAATGCAGTTCCAAGGGACAGTGAAAACCAGGTAGCGCTTTCAGGGCTGGCAGCTTTCGTGTGGGCGCAATGGCTGGACGTTTCGAATTTGGCAGCCGGGCTCTGCCAGAGTCACATAGGCATTGTTGCATCATAACCATCCAAAGCTCTTGCAGAGCGCGAATGTCTGTGCAGCAGCAAATGCAGTTAAAAGGGACAGTGAAAATCAGGTACAGTTCTGGCAGCTTTCGTGTGGGCACAATCTCTGGACGTTTCGAATTTTGTAGCCGGGCTCTGCCAGAGTCACATAGGCATTGTTGCATCATAACCAACCAAAGCTCCTCCAGAGAGCGAATGTCTGTGCGGCAGCGAATGCAGTTCCAAGGGACAGTGAAAACCAGGTAGGGCTTTCAGGGCTGGCAGCTTTCGTGTGGGCGCAATCGCTGGACGTTTCAAATTTGGCAGCCGGGCTCTGCCAGAGTCACATAGGCATTGTTACATCATAACCAACCAAGGCTTTTGCAGAGCGCGAATGTCTGTGTGGCAGCGAATGCAGTTCCAAGGGACAGTGAAAACCAGGTAGGGCTTTCAGGGCTGGCAGCTGTCCTGTGGGCGCAATCGCTGGATGTTTCGAATTTGGCAGCCGGGCTCTGCCAGAGTCACATAGGAATTGTTGTATCATAACCATCCAAGGCTTTTGCAGAGCACCAATGTCTCTGCGGCAGAGAATGCAGTTCCAAGGGACACTGAAAACCAGGTAGGGCTTTCAGGGCTGGCAGATTTCGTGTGGGCGCAATCGCTGGATGTTTCGAATTTGGCAGCCGGGCTCTGCCAGAGTCACATAGGCATTGTTGCATCATAACCAACCAAAGCTCTTGCAGAGCGCGAATGTCTGTCTGGCAGCGAATGCAGTTCCAAGGGACAGTGAAAACCAGGTAGGGCTTTGAGTGCTGGCAGCTTTCGTATGGGCACAATCCCTGGACGTTTCGCATTTTGTAGCCGGGCTCTGCCAGGGTCACATAGGCATTGTTGCATCATAACCAACCAAAGCTCCTCCAGAGCACGAATGTCTGTGCGGCAGCGAATGCAGTTCCAAGGGACAGTGAAAACCAGGTCGAGCTTTCAGTGCTGGCAGCTTTCGTGTGGGCGCAATCGCTGGACGTTTCGAATTTTGCAGCCGGGCTCTGCCAGAGAGACATAGGCATTGTTGCATCAAAACCAACCAAGGCTTTTGCAGAGCACAAATGTCTGTTCAGCAGAGAATGCAGTTCCAAGGGACAGTGAAAACCAGGTAGGGCTTTCAGGGCTGGCAGCTTTCGTGTGGGCGCAATCGCGGGACGTTTCGAATTTGGGAGCCGGGCTCTGCCAGAGTCACATAGGCATTGTTACATCATAACCAACCAAGGCTTTTGCAGAGCGCGAATGTCTGTGTGGCAGCGAATGCAGTTCCAAGGGACAGTGAAAACCAGGTAGGGCTTTCAGGGCTGGCAGCTTTCGTGTGGGCGCAATCGCTGGACGTTTCGAATTTGGCAGCCGGGCTCTGCCAGAGTCACATAGGCATTGTTACATCATAACCAACCAAGGCTTTTGCAGAGCGCGAATGTCTGTGTGGCAGCGAATGCAGTTCCAAGGGACAGTGAAAACCAGGTAGGGCTTTCAGGGCTGGCAGCTTTCCTGTGGGCGCAATCGCTGGATGTTTCGAATTTGGCAGCCGGGCTCTGCCAGAGTCACATAGGCATTGTTGTATCATAACCATCCAAGGCTTTTGCAGAGCACCAATGTCTCTGCGGCAGAGAATGCAGTTCCAAGGGACAGTGAAAACCAGGTAGGGCTTTCAGGGCTGGCAGGTTTCGTGTGGGCGCAATCGCTGGATGTTTCGAATTTGGCAGCCGGGCTCTGCCAGAGTCACATAGGCATTGTTGCATCATAACCAACCAAAGCTCCTCCAGAGCACGAATGTCTGTGCGGCAGCGAATGCAGTTCCAAGGGACAGTGAAAACCAGGTCGAGCTTTCAGTGCTGGCAGCTTTCGTGTGGGCGCAATCGCTGGACGTTTCGAATTTGGGAGCCGGGCTCTGCCAGAGTCACATAGGTATTGTTGCATCATAACCATCCAAAGCTCTTGCAGAGTGCGAATGTCTGTGCAGCAGCGAATGCAGTTAAAAGGGACAGTGAAAATCAGGTACAGATTTCAGTTCTGGCAGCTTTCGTGTGGGCACAATCTCTGGACGTTTCGCATTTTGTAGCCGGGCTCTGCCAGAGTCACATAGGCATTGTTGCATCATAACCAACCAAAGCTCCTCCAGAGCGCGAATGTCTGTGCGGCAGCGAATGCAGTTCCAAGGGACAGTGAAAACCAGGTAGGGCTTTCAGGGCTGGCAGCTTTCGTGTGGGCGCAATCGCTGGACGTTTCGAATTTGGCAGCCGGGCTCTGCCAGAGTCACATAGGCATTGTTGCATCATAACGAAGCAAGGCTCTTGCAGAGCGCGAATGTCTTTGCAGCAGCGAATGCAGTTCCAAGGGACAGTGAAAACCAGGTAGGGCTTTCAGCGATGGCAGCTTTCCTGTGGGCGTAATCGCTGGACGTTTCGAATTTGGCAGCCGGGCTCTGCCAGGGTCACATAGGCATTGTTGCATCATAACCAACCAAGGCTTTTGCAGAGCGCGAATGTCTGTGCAGCAGCAAATACAGTTAAAAGGGACAGTGAAAATCAGGTACAGTTCTGGCAGCTTTCGTGTGGGCACAATCTCTGGACGTTTCGAATTTTGTAGCCGGGCTCTGCCAGAGTCACATAGGCATTGTTGCATCATAACCAACCAAAGCTCCTCCAGAGAGCGAATGTCTGTGCGGCAGCGAATGCAGTTCCAAGGGACAGTGAAAACCAGGTAGGGCTTTCAGGGCTGGCAGCTTTCGTGTGGGCGCAATCGCTGGACGTTTCAAATTTGGCAGCCGGGCTCTGCCAGAGTCACATAGGCATTGTTACATCATAACCAACCAAGGCTTTTGCAGAGCGCGAATGTCTGTGTGGCAGCGAATGCAGTTCCAAGGGACAGTGAAAACCAGGTAGGGCTTTCAGGGCTGGCAGCTGTCCTGTGGGCGCAATCGCTGGATGTTTCGAATTTGGCAGCCGGGCTCTGCCAGAGTCACATAGGCATTGTTGTATCATAACCATCCAAGGCTTTTGCAGAGCACCAATGTCTCTGCGGCAGAGAATGCAGTTCCAAGGGACACTGAAAACCAGGTAGGGCTTTCAGGGCTGGCAGCTTTCGTGTGGGCGCAATCGCTGGATGTTTCGAATTTGGCAGCCGGGCTCTGCCAGAGTCACATAGGCATTGTTGCATCATAACCAACCAAAGCTCTTGCAGAGCGCGAATGTCTGTGTGGCAGCGAATGCAGTTCCAAGGGACAGTGAAAACCAGGTAGGGCTTTCAGGGCTGGCAGCTTTCCTGTGGGCGCAATCGCTGGATGTTTCGAATTTGGCAGCCGGGCTCTGCCAGAGTCACATAGGCATTGTTGTATCATAACCATCCAAGGCTTTTGCAGAGCACCAATGTCTCTGCGGCAGAGAATGCAGTTCCAAGGGACAGTGAAAACCAGGTAGGGCTTTCAGGGCTGGCAGGTTTCGTGTGGGCGCAATCGCTGGATGTTTCGAATTTGGCAGCCGGGCTCTGCCAGAGTCACATAGGCATTGTTGCATCATAACCAACCAAAGCTCCTCCAGAGCACGAATGTCTGTGCGGCAGCGAATGCAGTTCCAAGGGACAGTGAAAACCAGGTCGAGCTTTCAGTGCTGGCAGCTTTCGTGTGGGCGCAATCGCTGGACGTTTGGAATTTGGCAGCCGGTCTCTGCCAGAGTCACATAGGCATTGTTGCATCATAACCAACCAAGGTTTTTGCAGAGCGCGAATGTCTGTGCGGCAGCGAATGCAGTTCCAAGGGACAGTGAAAACCAGGTAGGGCTTTCAGGGCTGGCAGCTTTCCTGTGGGCGCAATCGCTGGATGTTTCGAATTTGGCAGCCGGGCTCTGCCAGAGTCACATAGGCATTGTTGTATCATAACCATCCAAGGCTTTTGCAGAGCACCAATGTCTCTGTGGCAGAGAATGCAGTTCCAAGGGACAGTGAAAACCAGGTAGGGCTTTCAGGGCTGGCAGGTTTCGTGTGGGCGCAATCGCTGGATGTTTCGAATTTGGCAGCCGCGCTCTGCCAGAGTCACATAGGTATTGTTGCATCATAACCAACCAAAGCTCCTCCAGAGCACGAATGTATGTGCGGCAGCGAATGCAGTTCCAAGGGACAGTGAAAACCAGGTCGAGCTTTCAGTGCTGGCAGCTTTCGTGTGGGCGCAATCGCTGGACGTTTCGAATTTGGGAGCCGGGCTCTGCCAGAGTCACATAGGTATTGTTGCATCATAGCCATCCAAAGCTCTTGCAGAGTGCGAATGTCTGTGCAGCAGCGAATGCAGTTAAAAGGGACAGTGAAAATCAGGTACAGATTTCAGTTCTGGCAGCTTTCGTGTGGGCACAATCTCTGGACGTTTCGCATTTTGTAGCCGGGCTCTGCCAGAGTCACATAGGCATTGTTGCATCATAACCAACCAAAGCTCCTCCAGAGAGCGAATGTCTGTGCGGCAGCGAATGCAGTTCCAAGGGACAGTGAAAACCAGGTAGGGCTTTCAGGGCTGGCAGCTTTCGTGTGGGCGCAATCGCTGGACGTTTCGAATTTGGCAGCCGGGCTCTGCCAGAGTCACATAGGAATTGTTGCATCATAACGAAGCAAGGCTCTTGCAGAGCGCGAATGTCTTTGCAGCAGCGAATGCAGTTCCAAGGGACAGTGAAAACCAGGTAGGGCTTTCAGGGCTGGCAGCTTTCCTGTGGGCGTAATCGCTGGACGTTTCGAATTTGGCAGCTGGGCTCTGCCAGGGTCACATAGGCATTGTTGCATCATAACCAACCAAGGCTTTTGCAGAGCGCGAATGTCTGTGCAGCAGCAAATACAGTTAAAAGGGACAGTGAAAATCAGGTACAGTTCTGGCAGCTTTCGTGTGGGCACAATCTCTGGACGTTTCGAATTTTGTAGCCGGGCTCTGCCAGAGTCACATAGGCATTGTTGCATCATAACCAACCAAAGCTCCTCCAGAGAGCGAATGTCTGTGCGGCAGCGAATGCAGTTCCAAGGGACAGTGAAAACCAGGTAGGGCTTTCAGGGCTGGCAGCTTTCGTGTGGGCGCAATCGCTGGACGTTTCAAATTTGGCAGCCGGGCTCTGCCAGAGTCACATAGGCATTGTTACATCATAACCAACCAAGGCTTTTGCAGAGCGCGAATGTCTGTGTGGCAGCGAATGCAGTTCCAAGGGACAGTGAAAACCAGGTAGGGCTTTCAGGGCTGGCAGCTGTCCTGTGGGCGCAATCGCTGGATGTTTCGAATTTGGCAGCCGGGCTCTGCCAGAGTCACATAGGCATTGTTGTATCATAACCATCCAAGGCTTTTGCAGAGCACCAATGTCTCTGCGGCAGAGAATGCAGTTCCAAGGGACACTGAAAACCAGGTAGGGCTTTCAGGGCTGGCAGCTTTCGTGTGGGCGCAATCGCTGGATGTTTCGAATTTGGCAGCCGGGCTCTGCCAGAGTCACATAGGCATTGTTGCATCATAACCAACCAAAGCTCTTGCAGAGCGCGAATGTCTGTGTGGCAGCGAATGCAGTTCCAAGGGACAGTGAAAACCAGGTAGGGCTTTCAGGGCTGGCAGCTTTCCTGTGGGCGCAATCGCTGGATGTTTCGAATTTGGCAGCCGGGCTCTGCCAGAGTCACATAGGCATTGTTGTATCATAACCATCCAAGGCTTTTGCAGAGCACCAATGTCTCTGCGGCAGAGAATGCAGTTCCAAGGGACAGTGAAAACCAGGTAGGGCTTTCAGGGCTGGCAGGTTTCGTGTGGGCGCAATCGCTTGATGTTTCGAATTTGGCAGCCGGGCTCTGCCAGAGTCACATAGGCATTGTTGCATCATAACCAACCAAAGCTCCTCCAGAGCACGAATGTCTGTGCGGCAGCGAATGCAGTTCCAAGGGACAGTGAAAACCAGGTCGAGCTTTCAGTGCTGGCAGCTTTCGTGTGGGCGCAATCGCTGGACGTTTGGAATTTGGCAGCCGGTCTCTGCCAGAGTCACATAGGTATTGTTGCATCGTAACCAACCAAGGTTTTTGCAGAGCGCGAATGTCTGTGCGGCAGCGAATGCAGTTCCAAGGGACAGTGAAAACCAGGTAGGGCTTTCAGGGCTGGCAGCTTTCGTGTGGGCGCAATGGCTGGACGTTTCGAATTTGGCAGCCGGGCTCTGCCAGAGTCACATAGGCATTGTTGCATCATAACCATCCAAAGCTCTTGCAGAGCGCGAATGTCTGTGCAGCAGCGAATGCAGTTAAAAGGGACAGTGAAAATCAGGTACAGATTTCAGTTCTGGCAGCTTTCGTGTGGGCACAATCTCTGGACGTTTCGCATTTTGTAGCCGGGCTCTGCCAGAGTCACATAGGCATTGTTGCATCATAACCAACCAAAGCTCCTCCAGAGCGCGAATGTCTCTGCAGCAGCGAATGCAGTTCCAAGGGACAGTGAAAACCAGGTCGAGCTTTCAGTGCTGGCAGCTTTCGTGTGGGCGCAATCGCTGGACGTTTGGAATTTGGCAGCCGGGCTCTGCCAGAGTCACATAGGCATTGTTGCATCATAACCAACCAAGGTTTTTGCAGAGCGCGAATGTCTGTGCGGCAGCGAATGCAGTTCCAAGGGACAGTGAAAACCAGGTAGGGCTTTCAGGGCTGGCAGCTTTCGTGTGGGCGCAATCGCTGGACGTTTCGAATTTGGGAGCCGGGCTCTGCCAGAGTCACACAGGCATTGTTGCATCATAACCAAGCAAGGCTCTTGCAGAGCGCGAATGTCTTTGCAGCAGCGAATGCAGTTCCAAGGGACAGTGAAAACCAGGTAGGGCTTTCAGGGCTGGCAGCTTTCCTGTGGGCGTAATCGCTGGACGTTTCGGATTTGGCAGCCGGGATCTGCCAGGGTCACATAGGCATTGTTGCATCATAACCAACCAAAGCTCTTGCAGAGCGCGAATGTCTGTGTGGCAGCGAATGCAGTTCCAAGGGACAGTGAAAACCAGGTAGGGCTTTCAGGGTTGGCAGCTTTCCTGTGGGCGCAATCGCTGGACGTTTCGAATTTGGCAGCCGGGCTCTGCCAGAGTCACATAGGCATTGTTGCATCATAACCAACCAAAGCTATTGCAGAGCGCGAATGTCTGTGCAGCAGCGAATGCAGTTAAAAGGGACAGTGAAAATCAGGTACAGATTTCAGTTCTGGCAGCTTTCGTGTGGGCACAATCTCTGGACGTTTCGAATTTTGTAGCCGGGCTCTGCCAGAGTCACATAGGCATTGTTGCATCATAACCAACCAAGGCTTTTGCAGAGCACCAATGTCTCTGCGGCAGCGAATGCAGTTCCAAGGGACAGTGAAAACCAGGCAGCGCTTTCAGGGCTGGCAGCTTTCGTGTGGGCGCAATGGCTGGACGTTTCGAATTTGGCAGCCGGGCTCTGCCAGAGTCACATAGGCATTGCTGCATCATAACCATCCAAAGCTATTGCAGAGCGCGAATGTCTGTGCAGCAGCGAAAGCAGTTAAAAGGGACAGTGAAAATCAGGTACAGTTCTGGCAGCTTTCGTGTGAGCACAATCTCTGGACGTTTCGAATTTTGTAGCCGGGCTCTGCCAGAGTCACATAGGCATTGTTGCATCATAACCAACCAAGGCTTTTGCAGAGCACCAATGTCTCTGCGGCAGCGAATGCAGTTCCAAGGGACAGTGAAAACCAGGTCAAGCTTTCAGTGCTGGCAGCTTTCGTGTGGGCGCAATCGCTGGACGTTTCGAATTTGGCAGCCGGGCTCTGCCAGAGTCACATAGGCATTGTTGCATCCTAACCAACCAAGGCTTTTGCAGAGCGCGAATGTCTGTGCGGCAGCGAATGCAGTTCCAAGGGACAGTGAAAACCAGGTAGGGCTTTCAGGGCTGGCAGCTTTCGTGTGGGCGCAATCGCTGGACGTTTCGAATTTGGCAGCCGGGATCTGCCAGGGTCACATAGGCATTGTTGCATCATAACCATCCAAGGCTTTTGCAGAGCACCAATGTCTCTGCGGCAGCGAATGCAGTTCCAAGGGACAGTGAAAACCAGGTAGCGCTTTCAGGGCTGGCAGCTTTCGTGTGGGCGCAATGGCTGGACGTTTCGAATTTGGCAGCCGGGCTCTGCCAGAGTCACACAGGCATTGTTGCATCATAACCAAGCAAGGCTCTTGCAGAGCGCGAATGTCTTTGCAGCAGCGAATGCAGTTCCAAGGGACAGTGAAAACCAGGTAGGGCTTTCAGGGCTGGCAGCTTTCCTGTGGGGGTAATCGCTGGACGTTTCGGATTTGGCAGCCGGGATCTGCCAGGGTCACATAGGCATTGTTGCATCATAACTAACCAAAGCTCTTGCAGAGCGCGAATGTCTGTGTGGCAGCGAATGCAGTTCCAAGGGACAGTGAAAACCAGGTAGGGCTTTCAGGGCTGGCAGCTTTCCTGTGGGCGCAATCGCTGGACGTTTCGAGTTTGGCAGCCGGGCTCTGCCAGAGTCACATAGGCATTGTTGCATCATAACCATCCAAGGCTTTTGCAGAGCACCAATGTCTCTGCGGCAGCGAATGCAGTTCCAATGGACAGTGATAACCAGGTCGAGCTTTCAGTGCTGGCAGCTTTCGTATGGGCGCAATCGCTGGACGTTTCGAATTTGGCAGCCGGGGTCTGTCAGAGTCACATAGGCATTGTTGCATCATAACCAACCAAAGCTCTTGCAGAGCGCGAATGTCTGTGTGGCAGCGAATGCAGTTCCAAGGGACAGTGAAAACCAGGTAGGGCTTTCAGGGCTGGCAGCTTTCGTGTGGGCGCAATCGCTGGACGTTTCGAATGTGGGAGCCGGGCTCTGCCAGAGTCACATAGGCATTGTTACATCATAACCAACCAAGGCTTTTGCAGAGCGCGAATGTCTGTGCGGCAGCGAATGCAGTTCCACGGGACAGTGAAAACCAGGTAGGGCTTTCAGGGCTGGCAGCTTTCCTGTGGGCGCAATCGCTGGATGTTTCGAATTTGGCAGCCGGGCTCTGTCAGAGTCACATAGGCATTGTTGTATCATAACCATCCAAGGCTTTTGCAGAGCACCAATGTCTCTACGGCAGAGAATGCAGTTCCAAGGGACAGTGAAAACTAGGTAGGGCTTTCAGGGCTGGCAGCTTTCGTGTGGGCGCAATCGCTGGATGTTTCGAATTTGGCAGCCGGGCTCTGCCAGAGTCACATAGGCATTGTTGCATCATAACCAACCAAAGCTCTTGCAGAGCGCGAATGTCTGTGTGGCAGCGAATGCAGTTCCAAGGGACAGTGAAAACCAGGTAGGGCTTTCAGGGCTGGCAGCTTTCCTGTGGGCGCAATCGCTGGATGTTTCGAATTTGGCAGCCGGGCTCTGCCAGAGTCACATAGGCATTGTTGTATCATAACCATCCAAGGCTTTTGCAGAGCACCAATGTCTCTGCGGCAGAGAATGCAGTTCCAAGGGACAGTGAAAACCAGGTAGGGCTTTCAGGGCTGGCAGGTTTCGTGTGGGCGCAATCGCTTGATGTTTCGAATTTGGCAGCCGGGCTCTGCCAGAGTCACATAGGCATTGTTGCATCATAACCAACCAAAGCTCCTCCAGAGCACGAATGTCTGTGCGGCAGCGAATGCAGTTCCAAGGGACAGTGAAAACCAGGTCGAGCTTTCAGTGCTGGCAGCTTTCGTGTGGGCGCAATCGCTGGACGTTTGGAATTTGGCAGCCGGTCTCTGCCAGAGTCACATAGGTATTGTTGCATCGTAACCAACCAAGGTTTTTGCAGAGCGCGAATGTCTGTGCGGCAGCGAATGCAGTTCCAAGGGACAGTGAAAACCAGGTAGGGCTTTCAGGGCTGGCAGCTTTCGTGTGGGCGCAATGGCTGGACGTTTCGAATTTGGCAGCCGGGCTCTGCCAGAGTCACATAGGCATTGTTGCATCATAACCATCCAAAGCTCTTGCAGAGCGCGAATGTCTGTGCAGCAGCGAATGCAGTTAAAAGGGACAGTGAAAATCAGGTACAGATTTCAGTTCTGGCAGCTTTCGTGTGGGCACAATCTCTGGACGTTTCGCATTTTGTAGCCGGGCTCTGCCAGAGTCACATAGGCATTGTTGCATCATAACCAACCAAAGCTCCTCCAGAGCGCGAATGTCTCTGCAGCAGCGAATGCAGTTCCAAGGGACAGTGAAAACCAGGTCGAGCTTTCAGTGCTGGCAGCTTTCGTGTGGGCGCAATCGCTGGACGTTTGGAATTTGGCAGCCGGGCTCTGCCAGAGTCACATAGGCATTGTTGCATCATAACCAACCAAGGTTTTTGCAGAGCGCGAATGTCTGTGCGGCAGCGAATGCAGTTCCAAGGGACAGTGAAAACCAGGTAGGGCTTTCAGGGCTGGCAGCTTTCGTGTGGGCGCAATCGCTGGACGTTTCGAATTTGGGAGCCGGGCTCTGCCAGAGTCACACAGGCATTGTTGCATCATAACCAAGCAAGGCTCTTGCAGAGCGCGAATGTCTTTGCAGCAGCGAATGCAGTTCCAAGGGACAGTGAAAACCAGGTAGGGCTTTCAGGGCTGGCAGCTTTCCTGTGGGCGTAATCGCTGGACGTTTCGGATTTGGCAGCCGGGATCTGCCAGGGTCACATAGGCATTGTTGCATCATAACCAACCAAAGCTCTTGCAGAGCGCGAATGTCTGTGTGGCAGCGAATGCAGTTCCAAGGGACAGTGAAAACCAGGTAGGGCTTTCAGGGTTGGCAGCTTTCCTGTGGGCGCAATCGCTGGACGTTTCGAATTTGGCAGCCGGGCTCTGCCAGAGTCACATAGGCATTGTTGCATCATAACCAACCAAAGCTATTGCAGAGCGCGAATGTCTGTGCAGCAGCGAATGCAGTTAAAAGGGACAGTGAAAATCAGGTACAGATTTCAGTTCTGGCAGCTTTCGTGTGGGCACAATCTCTGGACGTTTCGAATTTTGTAGCCGGGCTCTGCCAGAGTCACATAGGCATTGTTGCATCATAACCAACCAAGGCTTTTGCAGAGCACCAATGTCTCTGCGGCAGCGAATGCAGTTCCAAGGGACAGTGAAAACCAGGCAGCGCTTTCAGGGCTGGCAGCTTTCGTGTGGGCGCAATGGCTGGACGTTTCGAATTTGGCAGCCGGGCTCTGCCAGAGTCACATAGGCATTGCTGCATCATAACCATCCAAAGCTATTGCAGAGCGCGAATGTCTGTGCAGCAGCGAAAGCAGTTAAAAGGGACAGTGAAAATCAGGTACAGTTCTGGCAGCTTTCGTGTGAGCACAATCTCTGGACGTTTCGAATTTTGTAGCCGGGCTCTGCCAGAGTCACATAGGCATTGTTGCATCATAACCAACCAAGGCTTTTGCAGAGCACCAATGTCTCTGCGGCAGCGAATGCAGTTCCAAGGGACAGTGAAAACCAGGTCAAGCTTTCAGTGCTGGCAGCTTTCGTGTGGGCGCAATCGCTGGACGTTTCGAATTTGGCAGCCGGGCTCTGCCAGAGTCACATAGGCATTGTTGCATCCTAACCAACCAAGGCTTTTGCAGAGCGCGAATGTCTGTGCGGCAGCGAATGCAGTTCCAAGGGACAGTGAAAACCAGGTAGGGCTTTCAGGGCTGGCAGCTTTCGTGTGGGCGCAATCGCTGGACGTTTCGAATTTGGCAGCCGGGATCTGCCAGGGTCACATAGGCATTGTTGCATCATAACCATCCAAGGCTTTTGCAGAGCACCAATGTCTCTGCGGCAGCGAATGCAGTTCCAAGGGACAGTGAAAACCAGGTAGCGCTTTCAGGGCTGGCAGCTTTCGTGTGGGCGCAATGGCTGGACGTTTCGAATTTGGCAGCCGGGCTCTGCCAGAGTCACACAGGCATTGTTGCATCATAACCAAGCAAGGCTCTTGCAGAGCGCGAATGTCTTTGCAGCAGCGAATGCAGTTCCAAGGGACAGTGAAAACCAGGTCGAGCTTTCAGTGCTGGCAGCTTTCGTGTGGGCGCAATCGCTGGACGTTTGGAATTTGGCAGCCGGGCTCTGCCAGAGTCACATAGGCATTGTTGCATCATAACCAACCAAGGTTTTTGCAGAGCGCGAATGTCTGTGCGGCAGCGAATGCAGTTCCAAGGGACAGTGAAAACCAGGTAGGGCTTTCAGGGCTGGCAGCTTTCGTGTGGGCGCAATAGCGGGACGTTTCGAATTTGGCAGCCGGGCTCTGGAGAGTCACGTAGGCATTGTTGCATCATAACCATCCAAGGCTTTTGCAGAGCACCAATGTCTCTGCGGCAGCGAATGCAGTTCCAAGGGACACTGAAAACCAGGCAGCGCTTTCAGGGCTGGCAGCTTTCGTGTGGGCGCAATGGCTGGACGTTTCGAATTTGGCAGCCGGGCTCTGCCAGAGTCACATAGGCATTGCTGCATCATAACCATCCAAAGCTATTGCAGAGCGCGAATGTCTGTGCAGCAGCGAAAGCAGTTAAAAGGGACAGTGAAAATCAGGTACAGTTCTGGCAGCTTTCGTGTGAGCACAATCTCTGGACGTTTCGAATTTTGTAGCCGGGCTCTGCCAGAGTCACATAGGCATTGTTGCATCATAACCAACCAAGGCTTTTGCAGAGCACCAATGTCTCTGCGGCAGCGAATGCAGTTCCAAGGGACAGTGAAAACCAGGTCAAGCTTTCAGTGCTGGCAGCTTTCGTGTGGGCGCAATCGCTGGACGTTTCGAATTTGGCAGCCGGGCTCTGCCAGAGTCACATAGGCATTGTTGCATCCTAACCAACCAAGGCTTTTGCAGAGCGCGAATGTCTGTGCGGCAGCGAATGCAGTTCCAAGGGACAGTGAAAACCAGGTAGGGCTTTCAGGGCTGGCAGCTTTCGTGTGGGCGCAATCGCTGGACGTTTCGAATTTGGCAGCCGGGATCTGCCAGGGTCACATAGGCATTGTTGCATCATAACCATCCAAGGCTTTTGCAGAGCACCAATGTCTCTGCGGCAGCGAATGCAGTTCCAAGGGACAGTGAAAACCAGGTAGCGCTTTCAGGGCTGGCAGCTTTCGTGTGGGCGCAATGGCTGGAAGTTTCGAATTTGGCAGCCGGGCTCTGCCAGAGTCACATAGGCATTGCTGCATCATAACCATCCAAAGCTATTGCAGAGCGCGAATGTCTGTGCAGCAGCGAAAGCAGTTAAAAGGGACAGTGAAAATCAGGTACAGTTCTGGCAGCTTTCGTGTGAGCACAATCTCTGGACGTTTCGAATTTTGTAGCCGGGCTCTGCCAGAGTCACATAGGCATTGTTGCATCATAACCAACCAAGGCTTTTGCAGAGCACCAATGTCTCTGCGGCAGCGAATGCAGTTCCAAGGGACAGTGAAAACCAGGTCAAGCTTTCAGTGCTGGCAGCTTTCGTGTGGGCGCAATCGCTGGACGTTTCGAATTTGGCAGCCGGGCTCTGCCAGAGTCACATAGGCATTGTTGCATCCTAACCAACCAAGGCTTTTGCAGAGCGCGAATGTCTGTGCGGCAGCGAATGCAGTTCCAAGGGACAGTGAAAACCAGGCAGCGCTTTCAGGGCTGGCAGCTTTCGTGTGGGAGCAATGGCTGGACGTTTCGAATTTGGCAGCCGGGCTCTGCCAGAGTCACATAGGCATTGCTGCATCCTAGCCAACCAAGGCTTTTGCAGAGCGCGAATGTCTGTGCAGCAGCGAAAGCAGTTAAAAGGGACAGTGAAAATCAGGTACAGTTCTGGCAGCTTTCGTGTGGGCGCAATCGCTGGACGTTTCGAATTTGGCAGCCGGGCTCTGCCAGAGTCACATAGGCATTGTTGCATCATAACCATCCAAAGCTATTGCAGAGCGCGAATGTCTGTGCAGCAGCGAATGCAGTTAAAAGGGACAGTGAAAATCAGGTACAGATTTCAGTTCTGGCAGCTTTCGTGTGGGCACAATCTCTGGACGTTTCGCATTTTGTAGCCGGGCTCTGCCAGAGTCACATAGGCATTGTTGCATCATAACCAACCAAAGCTCCTCCAGAGCACGAATGTCTGTGCGGCAGCGAATGCAGTTCCAAGGGACAGTGAAAACCAGGTCGAGCTTTCAGTGCTGGCAGCTTTCGTGTGGGCGCAATCGCTGGACGTTTGGAATTTGGCAGCCGGGCTCTGCCAGAGTCACATAGGCATTGTTGCATCATAACCAACCAAGGTTTTTGCAGAGCGCGAATGTCTGTGCGGCAGCGAATGCAGTTCCAAGGGACAGTGAAAACCAGGTAGGGCTTTCAGGGCTGGCAGCTTTCCTGTGGGCGCAATCGCTGGACGTTTCGAATTTGGGAGCCGGGCTCTGCCAGAGTCACACAGGCATTGTTGCATCATAACCAAGCAAGGCTCTTGCAGAGCGCGAATGTCTTTGCAGCAGCGAATGCAGTTCCAAGGGACAGTGAAAACCAGGTAGGGCTTTCAGGGCTGGCAGCTTTCCTGTGGGGGTAATCGCTGGACGTTTCGGATTTGGCAGCCGGGATCTGCCAGGGTCACATAGGCATTGTTGCATCATAACTAACCAAAGCTCTTGCAGAACGCGAATGTCTGTGTGGCAGCGAATGCAGTTCCAAGGGACATTGAAAACCAGGTAGGGCTTTCAGGGCTGGCAGCTTTCGTGTGGGCGCAATCGCTGGACGTTTCGAATTTGGGAGCCGGGCTCTGCCGAGTCACATAGGCATTGTTGCATCATAACCATCCAAGGCTTTTGCAGAGCACCAATGTCTCTGCGGCAGCGAATGCAGTTCCAATGGACAGTGATAACCAGGTCGAGCTTTCAGTGCTGGCAGCTTTCGTATGGGCGCAATCGCTGGACGTTTCGAATTTGGCAGCCGGGGTCTGTCAGAGTCACATAGGCATTGTGCATCATAACCAACCAAAGCTCCTCCAGAGCACGAATGTCTGTGCGGCAGCGAATGCAGTTCCAAGGGACAGTGAAAACCAGGTCGAGCTTTCAGTGCTGGCAGCTTTCGTGTGGGCGCAATCGCTGGACGTTTGGAATTTGGCAGCCGGGCTCTGCCAGAGTCACATATGTAGGCATTGTTACATCATAACCAACCAAGGCTTTTGCAGAGCGCGAATGTCTGTGCGGCAGCGAATGCAGTTCCAAGGGACAGTGAAAACCAGGTAGGGCTTTCAGGGCTGGCAGCTTTCGTGTGGGCGCAATCGCTGGACGTTTCGAATTTGGGAGCCGGGCTCTGCCAGAGTCACACAGGCATTGTTGCATCATAACCAAGCAAGGCTCTTGCAGAGCGCGAATGTCTTTGCAGCAGCGAATGCAGTTCCAAGGGACAGTGAAAACCAGGTAGGGCTTTCAGGGCTGGCAGCTTTCCTGTGGGCGCAATCGCTGGATGTTTCGGATTTGGCAGCCGGGCTCTGCCAGAGTCACATAGGCATTGTTGCATCATAACCAACCAAAGCTCTTGCAGAGCGCGAATGTCTGTGTGGCAGCGAATGCAGTTCCAAGGGACAGTGAAAACCAGGTAGGGCTTTCAGTGCTGCCAGCTTTCGTATGGGCACAATCTCTGGACGTTTCGCATTTTGTAGCCGGGCTCTGCCAGGGTCACATAGGCATTGTTGCATCATAACCAACCAAAGCTCCTCCAGAGCACGAATGTCTGTGCGGCAGCGAATGCAGTTCCAAGGGACAGTGAAAACCAGGTAGGGCTTTCAGTGCTGGCAGCTTTCGTGTGGGCGCAATCGCTGGGCGTTTCGAATTTGGCAGCCGGGCTCTGCCAGAGAGACATAGGCATTGTTGCATCAAAACCAACCAAGGCTTTTGCAGAGCACAAATGTCTGTTCGGCAGAGAATGCAGTTCCAAGGGACAGTGAAAACCAGGTAGGGCTTTCAGGGCTGGCAGCTTTCGTGTGGGCGCAATAGCGGGACGTTTCGAATTTGGCAGCCGGGCTCTGCCAGAGTCACGTAGGCATTGTTGCATCATAACCATCCAAGGCTTTTGCAGAGCACCAATGTCTCTGCGGCAGCGAATGCAGTTCCAAGGGACAGTGAAAACCAGGTCAAGCTTTCAGTGCTGGCAGCTTTCGTGTGGGCGCAATCGCTGGACGTTTCGAATTTGGCAGCCGGGCTCTGCCAGAGTCACATAGGCATTGTTGCATCCTAACCAACCAAGGCTTTTGCAGAGCGCGAATGTCTGTGCGGCAGCGAATGCAGTTCCAAGGGACAGTGAAAACCAGGTAGGGCTTTCAGGGCTGGCAGCTTTCGTGTGGGCGCAATCGCTGGACGTTTCGAATTTGGCAGCCGGGATCTGCCAGGGTCACATAGGCATTGTTGCATCATAACCATCCAAGGCTTTTGCAGAGCACCAATGTCTCTGCGGCAGCGAATGCAGTTCCAAGGGACAGTGAAAACCAGGTAGCGCTTTCAGGGCTGGCAGCTTTCGTGTGGGCGCAATGGCTGGACGTTTCGAATTTGGCAGCCGGGCTCTGCCAGAGTCACATAGGCATTGTTGCATCATAACCAACCAAGGCTTTTGCAGAGCACCAATGTCTCTGCGGCAGCGAATGCAGTTCCAAGGGACAGTGAAAACCAGGTCAAGCTTTCAGTGCTGGCAGCTTTCGTGTGGGCGCAATCGCTGGACGTTTCGAATTTGGCAGCCGGGCTCTGCCAGAGTCACATAGGCATTGTTGCATCCTAGCCAACCAAGGCTTTTGCAGAGCGCGAATGTCTGTGCGGCAGCGAATGCAGTTCCAAGGGACAGTGAAAACCAGGTAGGGCTTTCAGGGCTGGCAGCTTTCGTGTGGGCGCAATCGCTGGACGTTTCGAATTTGGCAGCCGGGCTCTGCCAGAGTCACATAGGCATTGTTGTATTATAACCATCCAAGGCTTTTGCAGAGCACCAATGTCTCTGCGGCAGAGAATGCAGTTCCAAGGGACAGTGAAAACCAGGTAGAGCTTTCAGGGCTGGCAGGTTTCGTGTGGGCGCAATCGCTGGATGTTTCGAATTTGGCAGCCGGGCTCTGCCAGAGTCACATAGGCATTGTTGCATCATAACCAACCAAAGCTCCTCCAGAGCACGAATGTCTGTGCGGCAGCGAATGCAGTTCCAAGGGACAGTGAAAACCAGGTCGAGCTTTCAGTGCTGGCAGCTTTCGTGTGGGAGCAATCGCTGGACGTTTGGAATTTGGCAGCCGGGCTCTGCCAGAGTCACATAGGCATTGTTGCATCGTAACCAACCAAGGTTTTTGCAGAGCGCGAATGTCTGTGCGGCAGCGAATGCAGTTCCAAGGGACAGTGAAAACCAGGTAGGGCTTTCAGGGCTGGCAGCTTTCCTGTGGGCGTCATCGCTGGACGTTTTGAATTTGGCAGCCGGGCTCTGCCAGGGTCACATAGGCATTGTTGCATCATAACCATCCAAGGCTTTTGCAGAGCACGAATGTCTGTGCAGCAGCAAATGCAGTTAAAAGGGACAGTGAAAATCAGGTACAGTTCTGGCAGCTTTCGTGTGGGCACAATCTCTGGACGTTTCGAATTTTGTAGCCGGGCTCTGCCAGAGTCACATAGGCATTGTTGCATCATAACCAACCAAAGCTCCTCCAGAGAGCGAATGTCTGTGCGGCAGCGAATGCAGTTCCAAGGGACAGTGAAAACCAGGTAGGGCTTTCAGGGCTGGCAGCTTTCGTGTGGGCGCAATCGCTGGACGTTTCAAATTTGGCAGCCGGGCTCTGCCAGAGTCACATAGGCATTGTTACATCATAACCAACCAAGGCTTTTGCAGAGCGCGAATGTCTGTGTGGCAGCGAATGCAGTTCCAAGGGACAGTGAAAACCAGGTAGGGCTTTCAGGGCTGGCAGCTGTCCTGTGGGCGCAATCGCTGGATGTTTCGAATTTGGCAGCCGGGCTCTGCCAGAGTCACATAGGAATTGTTGTATCATAACCATCCAAGGCTTTTGCAGAGCACCAATGTCTCTGCGGCAGAGAATGCAGTTCCAAGGGACACTGAAAACCAGGTAGGGCTTTCAGGGCTGGCAGATTTCGTGTGGGCGCAATCGCTGGATGTTTCGAATTTGGCAGCCGGGCTCTGCCAGAGTCACATAGGCATTGTTGCATCATAACCAACCAAAGCTCTTGCAGAGCGCGAATGTCTGTCTGGCAGCGAATGCAGTTCCAAGGGACAGTGAAAACCAGGTAGGGCTTTCAGTGCTGGCAGCTTTCGTATGGGCACAATCCCTGGACGTTTCGCATTTTGTAGCCGGGCTCTGCCAGGGTCACATAGGCATTGTTGCATCATAACCAACCAAAGCTCCTCCAGAGCACGAATGTCTGTGCGGCAGCGAATGCAGTTCCAAGGGACAGTGAAAACCAGGTCGAACTTTCAGTGCTGGCAGCTTTCGTGTGGGCGCAATCGCTGGACGTTTCGAATTTGGCAGCCGGGCTCTGCCAGAGAGACATAGGCATTGTTGCATCATAACCAACCAAGGCTTTTGCAGAGCACAAATGTCTGTTCAGCAGAGAATGCAGTTCCAAGGTACAGTGAAAACCAGGTAGGGCTTTCAGGGCTGGCAGCTTTCGTGTGGGCGCAATCGCGGGACGTTTCGAATTTGGGAGCCGGGCTCTGCCAGAGTCACATAGGCATTGTTACATCATAACCAACCAAGGCTTTTGCAGAGCGCGAATGTCTGTGTGGCAGCGAATGCAGTTCCAAGGGACAGTGAAAAGCAGGTAGGGCTTTCAGGGCTGGCAGCTTTCGTGTGGGCGCAATCGCTGGACGTTTCGAATTTGGCAGCCGGGCTCTGCCAGAGTCACATAGGCATTGTTCCATCATAACCAACCAAGGCTTTTGCAGAGCGCGAATGTCTGTGTGGCAGCGAATGCAGTTCCAAGGGACAGTGAAAACCAGGTAGGGCTTTCAGGGCTGGCAGCTTTCCTGTGGGCGCAATCGCTGGATGTTTCGAATTTGGCAGCCGGGCTCTGCCAGAGTCACATAGGCATTGTTGTATCATAACCATCCAAGGCTTTTGCAGAGCACCAATGTCTCTGCGGCAGAGAATGCAGTTCCAAGGGACAGTGAAAACCAGGTAGGGCTTTCAGGGCTGGCAGGTTTCGTGTGGGCGCAATCGCTGGATGTTTCGAATTTGGCAGCCGGGCTCTGCCAGAGTCACATAGGCATTGTTGCATCATAACCAACCAAAGCTCCTCCAGAGCACGAATGTCTGTGCGGCAGCGAATGCAGTTCCAAGGGACAGTGAAAACCAGGTCGAGCTTTCAGTGCTGGCAGCTTTCGTGTGGGCGCAATCGCTGGACGTTTCGAATTTGGGAGCCGGGCTCTGCCAGAGTCACATAGGTATTGTTGCATCATAACCATCCAAAGCTCTTGCAGAGTGCGAATGTCTGTGCAGCAGCGAATGCAGTTAAAAGGGACAGTGAAAATCAGGTACAGATTTCAGTTCTGGCAGCTTTCGTGTGGGCACAATCTCTGGACGTTTCGCATTTTGTAGCCGGGCTCTGCCAGAGTCACATAGGCATTGTTGCATCATAACCAACCAAAGCTCCTCCAGAGAGCGAATGTCTGTGCGGCAGCGAATGCAGTTCCAAGGGACAGTGAAAACCAGGTAGGGCTTTCAGGGCTGGCAGCTTTCGTGTGGGCGCAATCGCTGGACGTTTCGAATTTGGCAGCCGGGCTCTGCCAGAGTCACATAGGCATTGTTGCATCATAACGAAGCAAGGCTCTTGCAGAGCGCGAATGTCTTTGCAGCAGCGAATGCAGTTCCAAGGGACAGTGAAAACCAGGTAGGGCTTTCAGGGCTGGCAGCTTTCCTGTGGGCGTAATCGCTGGACGTTTCGAATTTGGCAGCCGGGCTCTGCCAGGGTCACATAGGCATTGTTGCATCATAACCAACCAAGGCTTTTGCAGAGCGCGAATGTCTGTGCAGCAGCAAATACAGTTGAAAGGGACAGTGAAAATCAGGTATAGTTCTGGCAGCTTTCGTGTGGGCACAATCTCTGGACGTTTCGAATTTTGTAGCCGGGCTCTGCCAGAGTCACATAGGCATTGTTGCATCATAACCAACCAAAGCTCCTCCAGAGAGCGAATGTCTGTGCGGCAGCGAATGCAGTTCCAAGGGACAGTGAAAACCAGGTAGGGCTTTCAGGGCTGGCAGCTTTCGTGTGGGCGCAATCGCTGGACGTTTCAAATTTGGCAGCCGGGCTCTGCCAGAGTCACATAGGCATTGTTACATCATAACCAACCAAGGCTTTTGCAGAGCGCGAATGTCTGTGTGGCAGCGAATGCAGTTCCAAGGGACAGTGAAAACCAGGTAGGGCTTTCAGGGCTGGCAGCTGTCCTGTGGGCGCAATCGCTGGATGTTTCGAATTTGGCAGCCGGGCTCTGCCAGAGTCACATAGGCATTGTTGTATCATAACCATCCAAGGCTTTTGCAGAGCACCAATGTCTCTGCGGCAGAGAATGCAGTTCCAAGGGACACTGAAAACCAGGTAGGGCTTTCAGGGCTGGCAGCTTTCGTGTGGGCGCAATCGCTGGATGTTTCGAATTTGGCAGCCGGGCTCTGCCAGAGTCACATAGGCATTGTTGCATCATAACCAACCAAAGCTCTTGCAGAGCGCGAATGTCTGTGTGGCAGCGAATGCAGTTCCAAGGGACAGTGAAAACCAGGTAGGGCTTTCAGGGCTGGCAGGTTTCGTGTGGGCGCAATCGCTGGACGTTTCGAATTTGGCAGCCGGGCTCTGCCAGAGTCACATAGGCATTGTTACATCATAACCAACCAAGGCTTTTGCAGAGCGCGAATGTCTGTGTGGCAGCGAATGCAGTTCCAAGGGACAGTGAAAACCAGGTCGAGCTTTCAGTGCTGGCAGCTTTCGTGTGGGCGCAATCGCTGGACGTTTGGAATTTGGCAGCCGGTCTCTGCCAGAGTCACATAGGCATTGTTGCATCGTAACCAACCAAGGTTTTTGCAGAGCGCGAATGTCTGTGCGGCAGCGAATGCAGTTCCAAGGGACAGTGAAAACCAGGTAGGGCTTTCAGGGCTGGCAGCTTTCCTGTGGGCGCAATCGCTGGATGTTTCGAATTTGGCAGCCGGGCTCTGCCAGAGTAACATAGGCATTATTGCATCATAACCAACCAAAGCTCCTCCAGATCGCGAATGTCTGTGCGGCAGCGAATGCAGTTCCAAGGGACAGTGAAAACCAGGTAGGGCTTTCAGGGCTGGCAGCTTTCGAGTGGGCGCAATCCCTGGACGTTTCGCATTTTGTAGCCGGGCTCTGCCAGAGTCACATAGGCACTGTTGCATCATAACCATCCAAAGCTCTTGTAGAGTGCGAATGTCTGTGCAGCAGCGAATGCAGTTAAAAGGGTCAGTGAAAATCAGGTACAGATTTCAGTTCTGGCAGCTTTCGTGTGGGCCCAATCTCTGGATGTTTCGACTTTGGCAGCCGGGCTCTGCCAGAGTCACATAGGCATTGTTGTATCATAACCATCCAAGGCTTTTGCAGAGCACCAATGTCTCTGCGGCAGAGAATGCAGTTCCAAGGGACAGTGAAAACCAGGTAGGGCTTTCAGGGCTGGCAGCTTTCCTGTGGGCGTAATCGCTGGACGTTTCGAATTTGGCAGCCGGGATCTGCCAGAGTCACATAGGCATTGTTGCATCATAACCATCCAAGGCTTTTGCAGAGCACGAATGTCTCTGCGGCAGCAAATGCAGTTCCAAGGGACAGTGAAAACCAGGTAGCGTTTTCAGGGCTGGCAGCTTTCGCGTGGGCGCAATGGCTGGACGTTTCAAATTTGGCAGCCGGGCTCTGCCAGAGTCACATAGGCATTGTTGCATCATAACCATCCAAAGCTCTTGCAGAGCGCGAATGTCTGTGCAGCAGCGAATGCAGTTAAAAGGGACAGTGAAAATCAGGTACAGTTCTGGCAGCTTTCGTGTGGGCACAATCTCTGGACGTTTCGAATTTTGTAGCCGGGCTCTGCCAGAGTCACATAGGCATTGTTGCATCATAACCAACCAAAGCTCCTCCAGAGCGCGAATGTCTATGCGGCAGCGAATGCAGTTCCAAGGGACAGTGAAAACCAGGTCAAGCTTTCAGTGCTGGTAGCCTTCGTGTGGGCGCAATCGCTGGACGTTTCGAATTTGGCAGCCGGGCTCTGCCAGAGTCACATAGGCATTGTTGCATCCTAACCAACCAAGGCTTTTGCAGAGCGCGAATGTCTGTGCGGCAGCGAATGCAGTTCCAAGGGACAGTGAAAACCAGGTAGGGCTTTCAGGGCTGGCAGCTTTCGTGTGGGCGCAATCGCTGGACGTTTCGAATTTGGGAGCCAGGCTCTGCCAGAGTCACATAGGCATTGTTGTAGCATAACCATCCAAGGCTTTTGCAGAGCACCAATGTCTCTGCGGCAGCGAATGCAGTTCCAAGGGACAGTGAAAACCAGGTAGGGCTTTCAGGGCTGGCAGCTTTCGTGTGGGCGCAATCGCTGGACGTTTCGAATTTGGCAGCCGGGCTCTGCCAGAGTCACATAGGCATTGTTGCATCCTAACCAACCAAAGCTCCTCCAGAGCACGAATGTCTGTGCAGCAGCGAATGCAGTTAAAAGGGACAGTGAAAATCAGGTACAGATTTCAGTTCTGGCAGCTTTCGTGTGGGCACAATCTCTGGACGTTTCGCATTTTGTAGCCGGGCTCTGCCAGGGTCACATAGGCATTGTTGCATCATAACCAACCAAAGCTCCTCCAGAGCGCGAATGTCTGTGCGGCAGCGAATGCAGTTCCAAGGGACAGTGAAAATCAGGTCGAGCTTTCAGTGCTGGCAGCTTTCGTGTGGGCGCAATCGCTGGACGTTTGGAATTTGGTAGCCGGGCTCTGCCAGAGTCACATAGGCATTGTTGCATCATAACCAACCAACGTTTTTGCAGAGCGCGAATGTCTGTGCGGCAGCGAATGCAGTTCCAAGGTACAGTGAAAACCAGGTAGGGCTTTCAGGGCTGGCAGCTTTCGTGTGGGCGCAATCGCGGGACGTTTCGAATTTGGGAGCCGGGCTCTGCCAGAGTCACATAGGCATTGTTACATCATAACCAACCAAGGCTTTTGCAGAGCGCGAATGTCTGTGTGGCAGCGAATGCAGTTCCAAGGGACAGTGAAAACCAGGTAGGGCTTTCAGGGCTGGCAGCTGTCCTGTGGGCGCAATCGCTGGATGTTTCGAATTTGGCAGCCGGGATCTGCCAGGGTCACATAGGCATTGTTGCATCATAACCATCCAAAGCTTTTGCAGAGCACCAATGTCTCTGCGGCAGTGAATGCAGTTCCAAGGGACAGTGAAAACCAGGTCAAGCTTTCAGTGCTGGCAGCTTTCGTGTGGGCGCAATCGCTGGACGTTTCGAATTTTGCAGCCGGGCTCTGCCAGAGTCACATAGGCATTGTTGCATCCTAACCAACCAAGGCTTTTGCAGAGCGCGAATGTCTGTGCGGCAGCGAATGCAGTTCCAAGGGACAGTGAAAACCAGGTAGGGCTTTCAGGGCTGGCAGCTTTCGTGTGGGCGCAATCGCTGGACGTTTCGAATTTGGCAGCCGGGCTCTGCCAGAGTCACATAGGCATTGTTACATCATAACCAACCAAGGCTTTTGCAGAGCGCGAATGTCTGTGTGGCAGCGAATGCAGTTCCAAGGGACAGTGAAAACCAGGTAGGGCTTTCATGGCTGGCAGCTTTCCTGTGGGCGCAATCACTGGATGTTTCAAATTTGGCAGCCGGGATCTGCCAGGGTCACATAGGCATTGTTGCATCATAACCAACCAAAGCTCTTGCAGAGCGCGAATGTCTGTGTGGCAGCGAATGCAGTTCCAAGGGACAGTGAAAACCAGGTCGAGCTTTCAGTGCTGGCAGCTTTCGTATGGGCGCAATCGCTGGACGTTTCGAATTTGGCAGCCGGGCTCTGCCAGAGTCACATAGGCATTGTTACATCATAACCAACCAAGGCTTTTGCAGAGCGCGAATGTCTGTGCGGCAGCGAATGCAGTTCCAAGGGACAGTGAAAACCAGGTAGGGCTTTCAGGGCTGGCAGCTTTCCTGTGGGCGCAATCGCTGGATGTTTCGAATTTGGCAGCCGGGCTCTGCCAGAGTCACATAGGCATTGTTGTATCATAACCATCCAAGGCTTTTGCAGAGCACCAATGTCTCTACGGCAGAGAATGCAGTTCCAAGGGACAGTGAAAACTAGGTAGGGCTTTCAGGGCTGGCAGCTTTCGTGTGGGCGCAATCGCTGGACGTTTCGACTTTGGCAGCCGGGCTCTGCCAGAGTCACATAGGCATTGTTGCATCATAACCAACCAAAGCTCTTGCAGAGCGCGAATGTCTGTGTGGCAGCGAATGCAGTTCCAAGGGACAGTGAAAACCAGGTAGGGCTTTCAGGGCTGGCAGCTTTCGTGTGGGCGCAATGGCTGGACGTTTCGAATTTGGCAGCCGGGCTCTGCCAGAGTCACATAGGCATTGTTGCATCATAACCATCCAAAGCTCTTGCAGAGCGCGAATGTCTGTGCAGCAGCGAATGCAGTTAAAAGGGACAGTGAAAATCAGGTACAGATTTCAGTTCTGGCAGCTTTCGTGTGGGCACAATCTCTGGACGTTTCGCATTTTGTAGCCGGGCTCTGCCAGAGTCACATAGGCATTGTTGCATCATAACCAACCAAAGCTCCTCCAGAGCGCGAATGTCTGTGCGGCAGCGAATGCAGTTCCAAGGGACAGTGAAAACCAGGTCGAGCTTTCAGTGCTGGCAGCTTTAGTGTGGGCGCAATCGCTGGACGTTTCGAATTTGGCAGCCGGGCTCTGCCAGAGTCACATAGGTATTGTTGCATCATAACCAACCAAGGTTTTTGCAGAGCGCGAATGTCTGTGCGGCAGCGAATGCAGTTCCAAGGGACAGTGAAAACCAGGTAGGGCTTTCAGGGCTGGCAGCTTTCGTGTGGGCGCAATCGCTGGACGTTTCGAATTTGGCAGCTGGGCTCTGCCAGAGTCACATAGGCATTGTTGCATCATAACCAACCAAAGCTCCTCCAGAGCGCGAATGTCTGTGTGGCAGCGAATGCAGTTCCAAGGGACAGTGAAAACCAGGTAGGGCTTTCAGGGCTGGCAGCTTTCCTGTGGGCGCAATCGCTGGATGTTTCGAATTTGGCAGCCGGGCTCTGCCAGAGTAACATAGGCATTATTGCATCATAACCAACCAAAGCTCCTCCAGATCGCGAATGTCTGTGCGGCAGCGAATGCAGTTCCAAGGGACAGTGAAAACCAGGTAGGGCTTTCAGGGCTGGCAGCTTTCGAGTGGGCGCAATCCCTGGACGTTTCGCATTTTGTAGCCGGGCTCTGCCAGAGTCACATAGGCATTGTTGCATCATAACCATCCAAAGCTCTTGTAGAGTGCGAATGTCTGTGCAGCAGCGAATGCAGTTAAAAGGGTCAGTGAAAATCAGGTACAGATTTCAGTTCTGGCAGCTTTCGTGTGGGCCAAATCTCTGGATGTTTCGACTTTGGCAGCCGGGCTCTGCCAGAGTCACATAGGCATTGTTGTATCATAACCATCCAAGGCTTTTGCAGAGCACCAATGTCTCTGCGGCAGAGAATGCAGTTCCAAGGGACAGTGAAAACCAGGTAGGGCTTTCAGGGCTGGCAGCTTTCCTGTGGGCGTAATCGCTGGACGTTTCGAATTTGGCAGCCGGGATCTGCCAGAGTCACATAGGCATTGTTGCATCATAACCATCCAAGGCTTTTGCAGAGCACGAATGTCTCTGCGGCAGCAAATGCAGTTCCAAGGGACAGTGAAAACCAGGTAGCGTTTTCAGGGCTGGCAGCTTTCGTGTGGGCGCAATGGCTGGACGTTTCAAATTTGGCAGCCGGGCTCTGCCAGAGTCACATAGGCATTGTTGCATCATAACCATCCAAAGCTCTTGCAGAGCGCGAATGTCTGTGCAGCAGCGAATGCAGTTAAAAGGGACAGTGAAAATCAGGTACAGTTCTGGCAGCTTTTGTGTGGGCACAATCTCTGGACGTTTCGCATTTTGTAACCGGGCTCTGCCCGAGTCACATAGGCATTGTTGCATCATAACCAACCAAAGCTCCTCCAGAGCGCGAATGTCTGTGCGGCAGCGAATGCAGTTCCAAGGGACAGTGCAAACCAGGTCGAGCTTTCAGGGCTGGCAGCTTTCGTGTGGGCAGAATCGCTGGATGTTTCGAATTTGGCAGCCGGGTCTGCCAGAGTCACATAGGCATTGTTGCATCATAACCAACCAAGGCTTTTGCAGAGCGCGAATGTCTGTGCGCCAGAGAATGCAGTTCCAAGGGATAGTGAAAACCAGGTAGGGCTTTCAGGGCTGGCAGCTTTCGTGTGGGCGCAATCGCTGGACGTTTCGAATTTGGGAGCCGGGCTCTGCCAGAGTCACATAGGCATTGTTGCATCATAGCCAAGCAAGGCTCTTGCAGAGCGCGAATGTCTTTGCAGCAGCGAATGCAGTTCCAAGGGACAGTGAAAACCAGGTAGGGCTTTCAGGGCTGGCAGCTTTCCTGTGGGCGTAATCGCTGGACGTTTCGAATTTGGCAGCCGGGCTCTGCCAGACTCACATAGGCATTGTTGCATCATAACCAACCAAGGCATTTGCAGAGCACCAATGTCTCTGCGGCAGCGAATGCAGTTCCAATGGACAGTGATAACCACCTCGAGCTTTCAGTGCTGGCAGCTTTCGTATGGGCGCAATCGCTGGACGTTTCGAATTTGGCAGCCGGGCTCTGCCAGAGTCACATAGGCATTGTTGCATCATAACCAACCAAAGCTCTTGCAGAGCGCGAATGTCTGTGTGGCAGCGAATGCAGTTCCAAGGGACAGTGAAAACCAGGTCGAGCTTTCAGTGCTGGCAGCTTTCGTATGGGCGCAATCACTGGACGTTTCAAATTTGGCAGCCGGGCTCTGCCAGAGTCACATAGGCATTGTTACATCATAACCATCCAAAGTTCTTGCAGAGTGCGAATGTCTGTGCAGCAGCGAATGCAGTTAAAAGGGACAGTGAAAATCAGGTACAGATTTCTGTTCTGGCAGCTTTCATGTGGGCACAATCTCTGGACGTTTCGAATTTTGTAGCCAGGCTCTGCCAGAGTCACATAGGCATTGCTGCATCATACCCAACCAAAGCTCCTCCAGACCGCGAATGCCTGTGCGGCAGCGAATGCAGTTCCAAGGGACCGTGAAAACCAGGTAGGGCTTTCAGGGCTGGCAGCTTTCATGTGGGCGCAATCGCTGGACGTTTCAAATTTGGCAGCCGGGCTCTGCCAGAGTCACATAGGCATAGTTGCATCATAACCATCCAAAGCTCTTGCAGATCGCGAATGTCTGTGCAGCAGCGAATGCAGTTAAAAGGGACAGTGAAAACCAGGTACAGATTTCAGTTCTGGCAGCTTTCGTGTGGGCACAATCTCTGGACGTTTCGACTTTTGTAGCCGGGCTCTGCCAGAGTCACATAGGCATTGTTGCATCATAACCAACCAAAGCTCCTCCAGAGCGCGAATGTCTGTGCGGCAGCGAATGCAGTTCCAAGGGACAGTGAAAACCAGGTCGAGCTTTCAGGGCTGGCAGCTTTCGTGTGGGCGCAACCGCTGGACGTTTCGAATTTGGCAGCCGGGCTCTGCCAGAGTCACATAGGCATTGTTGCATCATAACCAACCAAGGCTTTTGCAGAGCACCAATGTCTCTGCGGCAGCGAATGCAGTTCCAAGGGACAGTGAAAACCAGGTAGGGCTTTCAGGGCTGGCAGCTTTCGTGTGGGCGCAATCGCTGGACGTTTCGAATTTGGCAGCCGGGCTCTGCCAGAGTCACATAGGCATTGTTGCATCATAACCATCCAAAGCTCTTGCAGATCGCGAATGTCTGTGCAGCAGCGAATGCAGTTAAAAGGGACAGTGAAAATCAGGTACAGATTTCAGTTCTGGCAGCTTTCGTGTGGGCACAATCTCTGGACGTTTCAAATTTTGTAGCCGGGCTCTGCCAGACTCACATAGGCATTGCTGCATCATAACCAACCAAAGCTCCTCCAGAGCGCGAATGTCTGTGCGGCAGCGAATGCAGTTCCAAGGGACAGTGAAAACCAGGTCGAGCTTTCAGTGCTGGCAGCTTTCGTGTGGGCGCAATCGCTGGACGTTTCGAATTTGGCAGCCGGGCTCTGCCAGAGTCACATAGGCATTGTTGCATCATAACCAACCAAGGCTTTTGCAGAGCACGAATGTCTGTTCGGCAGTGAATGCAGTTCCAAGGGACAGTGAAAACCAGGTAGGGCTTTCAGGGCTGGCAGCTTTCGTGTGAGCGCAATCGCTAGACGTTTCGAATTTGGCAGCCGGGCTCTGCCAGAGTCACATCGGCATTGTTGCATCATAACCAAGCAAGGCTCTTGCAGAGCGCGAATGTCTTTGCAGCAGCGAATGCAGTTCCAAAGGACAGTGAAAACCAGGTACAGATTTCAGTTCTGGCAGCTTTCGTGTGGGCGCAATCGCTGGACGTTTCGAATTTGGCAGCCGGTCTCTGCCAGAGTCACATAGGCATTGTTGCATCATAACCATCCAAAGCTCCTCCAGAGCGTGAATGTCTGTGCGGCAGCGAATGCAGTTCCAAGGGACAGTGAAAACCAGGTACAGATTTCAGTTCTGGCAGCTTTCATGTGGGCGCAATCTCTGGACGTTTCGAATTTTGTAGCCAGGCTCTGCCAGAGTCACTTAGGCATTGTTGCATCATAAGCAACCAAAGCTCTTGCAGAGCGCGAATGTCTGTGCGGCAGCGAATGCAGTTCCAAGGGACAGTGAAAACCAGGTAGGGCTTTCAGTGCTGGCAGCTTTCCTGTGGGCGCAATCGCTGGACGTTTCGAATTTGGCAGCCGGGCTCTGTCAGAGTCACATAGGCATTGTTGCATCATAACCAACCAAAGCTCTTGCAGAGCGCGAATGTCTGTGCGGCAGCGAATGCAGTTCCAAGGGACAGTGAAAACCAGGTAGGGCTTTCAGTGCTGGCAGCTTTCCTGTGGGCGCAATCGCTGTATGTTTCGAATTTGGCAGCCGGGCTCTGCCAGAGTCACATAGGCATTGTTGCATCATAACCATCCAAGGGTTTTGTAGAGCACCAATGTCTCTGCGGCAGAGAATGCAGTTCCAAGGGACAGTGAAAACCAGGTAGGGCTTTCAGGGCTGGCAGCTTTTGTGTGGGCGCAATCGCTGGACGTTTCAAATTTGGCAGCCGGGCTCTGCCAGAGTCACATAGGCATTGTTGCATCATAACCATCCAAAGTTCTTGCAGATCGCGAATGTCTGTGCAGCAGCGAATGCAGTTAAAAGGGACAGTGAAAATCAGGTACAGATTTCAGTTCTGGCAGCTTTCGTGTGGGCACAATCTCTGGACGTTTCAAATTTTGTAGCCGGGCTCTGCCAGACTCACATAGGCATTGCTGCATCATAACCAACCAAAGCTCCTCCAGAGCGCGAATGTCTGTGCGGCAGCGAATGCAGTTCCAAGGGACAGTGAAAACCAGGTCGAGCTTTCAGTGCTGGCAGCTTTCGTGTGGGCGCAATCGCTGGACGTTTCGAATTTGGCAGCCGGGCTCTGCCAGAGTCACATAGGCATTGTTGCATCATAACCAACCAAGGCTTTTGCAGAGCACGAATGTCTGTTCGGCAGCGAATGCAGTTCCAAGGGACAGTGAAAACCAGGTAGGGCTTTCAGGGCTGGCAGCTTTCCTGTGGGCGCAATCACTGGACGTTTCGAATTTGGGAGCCGGGCTCTGCCAGGGTCACATAGGCATTGTTACATCATAACCAACCAAGGCTTTTGCAGAGCGCGAATGTCTGTGCGGCAGCGAATGCAGTTCCAAGGGACAGTGAAAACCAGGTAGGGCTTTCAGGGCTGGCAGCTTTCGTGTGGGCGCAATCGCTGGACGTTTCAAATTTGGCAGCCGGGCTCTGCCAGAGTCACATAGGCATAGTTGCATCATAACCATCCAAAGCTCTTGCAGATCGCGAATGTCTGTGCAGCAGCGAATGCAGTTAAAAGGGACAGTGAAAATCAGGTACAGATTTCAGTTCTGGCAGCTTTCGTGTGGGCACAATCTCTGGACGTTTCGACTTTTGTAGCCGGGCTCTGCCAGAGTCACATAGGCATTGTTGCATCATAACCAACCAAGGCTTTTGCAGAGCACCAATGTCTCTGCGGCAGCGAATGCAGTTCCAAGGGACAGTGAAAACCAGGTAGGGCTTTCAGGGCTGGCAGCTTTCGTGTGGGCGCAATCGCTGGACGTTTCGAATTTGGCAGCCGGGCTCTGCCAGAGTCACATAGGCATTGTTGCATCATAACCATCCAAAGCTCTTGCAGATCGCGAATGTCTGTGCAGCAGCGAATGCAGTTGAAAGGGACAGTGAAAATCAGGTACAGATTTCAGTTCTGGGAGCTTTCGTGTGGGCACAATCTCTGGACGTTTCGAATTTTGTAGCCGGGCTCTGCCAGAGTCACATAGGCATTGTTGCATCATAACCAACCAAAGCTCCTCCAGAGCGCGAATGTCTGTGCGGCAGCGAATGCAGTTCCAAGGGACAGTGAAAACCAGGTCGAGCTTTCAGTGCTGGCAGCTTTCGTGTGGGCGCAATCGCTGGACGTTTCGAATTTGGCAGCCGGGCTCTGCCAGAGTCACATAGGCATTGTTGCATCATAACCAACCAAGGCTTTTGCAGAGCACGAATGTCTGTTCGGCAGCGAATGCAGTTCCAAGGGACAGTGAAAACCAGGTAGGGCTTTCAGGGCTGGCAGCTTTCGTGTGAGCGCAATCGCTAGACGTTTCGAATTTGGCAGCCGGGCTCTGCCAGAGTCACATCGGCATTGTTGCATCATAACCAAGCACGGCTCTTGCAGAGCGTGAATGTCTTTGCAGCAGCGAATGCAGTTCCAAAGGACAGTGAAAACCAGGTACAGATTTCAGTTCTGGCAGCTTTCGTGTGGGCGCAATCGCTGGACGTTTCGAATTTGGCAGCCGGGCTCTGCCAGAGTCACATAGGCATTGTTGCATCATAACAATCCAAAGCTCCTCCAGAGCGTGAATGTCTGTGCGGCAGCGAATGCAGTTCCAAGGGACAGTGAAAACCAGGTACAGATTTCAGTTCTGGCAGCTTTCATGTGGGCGCAATCTCTGGACGTTTCGAATTTTGTAGCCGGGCTCTGCCAGAGTCACATAGGCACTGCTGCATCATACCCAACCAAAGCTCCTCCATACCGCGAATGTCTGTGCGGCAGCGAATGCAGTTCCAAGGGACAGTGAAAACCAGGTAGGGCTTTCAGTGCTGGCAGCTTTCCTGTGGGCGCAATCGCTGGACGTTTAGAATTTGGCAGCCGGGCTCTGCCAGAGTCACATAGGCATTGTTGCATCATAACCAACCAAAGCTCTTGCAGAGCGCGAATGTCTGTGTGGCAGCGAATGCAGTTCCAAGGGACAGTGAAAACCAGGTCGAGCTTTCAGTGCTGGCAGCTTTCACGTGGGCGCAATCTCTGGACGTTTCGAATTTGGCATCCGGGCTCTGCCAGAGTCACATAGGCATTGTTACATCATAACCAACCAAGGCTTTTGCAGAGCGCGAATGTCTGTGCGGCAGCGAATGCAGTTCCAAGGGACAGTGAAAACCAGGTAGGGCTTTCAGGGCTGGCAGCTTTCCTGTGGGCGCAATCGCTGGACGTTTCGAATTTGACAGCCGGGCTCTGCCAGAGTCACATAGGCATTGTTACATCATAACCAACCAAGGCTTTTGCAGAGCGCGAATGTCTGTGCGGCAGCGAATGCAGTTCCAAGGGACAGTGAAAACCAGGTAGGGCTTTCAGGGCTGGCAGCTTTCGTGTGGGCGCAATCGCTGGACGTTTCAAATTTGGCAGCCGGGCTCTGCCAGAGTCCCATAGGCATAGTTGCATCATAACCATCCAAAGCTCTTGCAGAGTGCGAATGTCTGTGCAGCAGCGAATGCAGTTAAAAGGGACAGTGAAAATCAGGTACAGATTTCAGTTCTGGCAGCTTTCGTGTGGGCGCAATCGCTGGACGTTTCGAATTTGGCAGCCGGGCTCTGCCAGAGTCACATAGGTATTGTTGCATCATAACCAAGCAAGGCTCTTGCAGAGCGCGAATGTCTTTGCAGCAGCGAATGCAGTTCCAAAGGACAGTGAAAACCAGGTACAGATTTCAGTTCTGGCAGCTTTCGTGTGGGCGCAATCGCTGGACGTTTCGAATTTGGCAGCCGGGCTCTGCCAGAGTCACATAGGCATTGTTGCATCATAACCATCCAAAGCTCCTCCAGAGCGCGAATGTCTGTGCGGCAGCGAATGCAGTTCCAAGGGACAGTGAAAACCAGGTACAGATTTCAGTTCTGGCAGCTTTCATGTGGGCGCAATCTCTGGACGTTTCGACTTTTGTAGCCAGGCTCTGCCAGAGTCACATAGGCATTGTTGCATCATAAGCAACCAAAGCTCTTGCAGAGCGCGAATGTCTGTGCGGCAGCGAATGCAGTTCCAAGGGACAGTGAAAACCAGGTCGAGCTTTCAGTGCTGGCAGCTTTCGTGTGGGCGCAATCGCTGGACGTTTCGAATTTGGCAGCCGGGCTCTGCCAGAGTCACATAGGCATTGTTGCATCCTAACCAACCAAAGCTCTTGCAGAGCGCGAATGTCTGTGTGGCAGCGAATGCAGTTCCAAGGGACAGTGAAAACCAGGTAGGGCTTTCAGGGCTGGCAGCTTTCCTGTGGGCGCAATCGCTGTATGTTTCGAATTTGGCAGCCGGGCTCTGCCAGAGTCACATAGGCATAGTTGCATCATAACCATCCAAAGCTCTTGCAGAGTGCGAATGTCTGTGCAGCAGCGAATGCAGTTAAAAGGGACAGTGAAAATCAGGTACAGATTTCAGTTCTGGCAGCTTTCGTGTGGGCGCAATCGCTGGACGTTTCGAATTTGGCAGCCGGGCTCTGCCAGAGTCACATAGGTATTGTTGCATCATAACCAAGCAAGGCTCTTGCAGAGCGCGAATGTCTTTGCAGCAGCGAATGCAGTTCCAAAGGACAGTGAAAACCAGGTACAGATTTCAGTTCTGGCAGCTTTCGTGTGGGCGCAATCGCTGGACGTTTCGAATTTGGCAGCCGGGCTCTGCCAGAGTCACATAGGCATTGTTGCATCATAACCATCCAAAGCTCCTCCAGAGCGCGAATGTCTGTGCGGCAGCGAATGCAGTTCCAAGGGACAGTGAAAACCAGGTACAGATTTCAGTTCTGGCAGCTTTCCTGTGGGCGCAATCTCTGGACGTTTCGAATTTTGTAGCCAGGCTCTGCCAGAGTCACATAGGCATTGTTGCATCATAAGCAACCAAAGCTGTTGCAGAGCGCGAATGTCTGTGCGGCAGCGAATGCAGTTCCAAGGGACAGTGAAAACCAGGTCGAGCTTTCAGTGCTGGCAGCTTTCGTGTGGGCGCAATCGCTGGACGTTTCGAATTTGGCAGCCGGGCTCTGCCAGAGTCACATAGGCATTGTTGCATCATAACCAACCAAAGCTCTTGCAGAGCGCGAATGTCTGTGCGGCAGCGAATGCAGTTCCAAGGGACAGTGAAAACCAGGTAGGGCTTTCAGGGCTGGCAGCTTTCCTGTGGGCGCAATCGCTGTATGTTTCGAATTTGGCAGCCGGGCTCTGCCAGAGTCACATAGGCATTGTTGCATCATAACCATCCAAAGTTCTTGCAGATCGCGAATGTCTGTGCAGCAGCGAATGCAGTTAAAAGGGACAGTGAAAATCAGGTACAGATTTCAGTTCTGGCAGCTTTCGTGTGGGCACAATCTCTGGACGTTTCAAATTTTGTAGCCGGGCTCTGCCAGACTCACATAGGCATTGCTGCATCATAACCAACCAAAGCTCCTCCAGAGCGCGAATGTCTGTGCGGCAGCGAATGGAGTTCCAAGGGACAGTGAAAACCAGGTCGAGCTTTCAGTGCTGGCAGCTTTCGTGTGGGCGCAATCGCTGGACGTTTCGAATTTGGCAGCCGGGCTCTGCCAGAGTCACATAGGCATTGTTGCATCATAACCAACCAAGGCTTTTGCAGAGCACGAATGTCTGTTCGGCAGCGAATGCAGTTCCAAGGGACAGTGAAAACCAGGTAGGGCTTTCAGGGCTGGCAGCTTTCGTGTGGGCGCAATCGCTGGACGTTTCGACTTTGGCAGCCGGGCTCTGCCAGAGTCACATAGGCATTGTTGCATCATAACCAACCAAAGCTCCTCCAGAGCGAGAATGTCTTTGCAGCAGCGAATGCAGTTCCAAAGGACAGTGAAAACCAGGTCGAGCTTTCAGTGCTGGCAGCTTTCGTGTGGGTGCAATCGCTGGACGTTTCGAATTTGGCAGCCGGGCTCTGCCAGAGTCACATAGGCATTGTTGCATCATAACAATCCAAACCTCTTGCACAGCGCGAATGTCTGTGTGGCAGCGAATGCAGTTCCAAGGGACAGTGAAAATCAGGTAGGGCTTTCAGGGCTGGCAGCTTTCCTGTGGGCGCAATCGCTGGACGTTTCGAATTTGGCAGCCGGGATCTGCCAGGGTCACATAGGCATTGTTGCATCATAACCAACCAAAGCTCTTGCAGAGCGCGAATGTCTGTGTGGCAGCGAATGCAGTTCCAAGGGACAGTGAAAACCAGGTCAAGGTTTCAGTGCTGGCAGCTTTCGTATGGGCGCAATCGCTGGACGTTTCGAATTTGGCAGCCGGGATGTGTCAGAGTCACATAGGCATTGTTGCATCATAACCAACCAAAGCTCTTGCAGAGCGCGAATGTCTGTGCGGCAGCGAATGCAGTTCCAAGGGACAGTGAAAACCAGGTAGGGCTTTCAGGGCTGGCAGCTTTTGTGTGGGCGCAATCGCTGGACGTTTCAAATTTGGCAGCCGGGCTCTGCCAGAGTCACATAGGCATTGTTGCATCATAACCATCCAAAGCTCTTGCAGAGCGCGAATGTCTGTGCAGCAGCGAATGCAGTTCCAAGGGACAGTGAAAATCAGGTACAGATTTCAGTTCTGGCAGCTTTCGTATGGGCACAATCTCTGGACGTTTCACATTTTGTAGCCGGGCTCTGCCAGAGTCACATAGGCATTGCTGCATCATACCCAACCAAAGCTCCTCCAGAGCGCGAATGTCTGTGCGGCAGCGAATGCAGTTCCAAGGGACAGTGAAAACCAGGTAGGGCTTTCAGGGCTGGCAGCTTTCCTGTGGGCGCAATCGATAGATGTTTCGAATTTGGCAGCCGGGCTCTGCCAGAGTCACATAGGCATTGTTGCATCATAACCAACCAAAGCTCTTGCAGAGCGCGAATGTCTGTGTGGCAGCGAATGCAGTTCCAAGGGACAGTGAAAACCAGGTCGAGCTTTCAGTGCTGGCAGCTTTCGTGTGGGCACAATGGCTGGACGTTTCGAATTTGGGAGCCGGGCTCTGCCAGAGTCACATAGGCATTGTTGCATCATAACCAACCAAGGCTTTTGCAGAGCGCGAATGTCTGTGCGGCAGCGAATGCAGTTCCAAGGGACAGTGAAAACCAGGTAGGGCTTTCAGGGCTGGCAGCTTTCGTATGGGCGCAGTCGCTGGACGTTTCGAATTTGGCAGCCGGGCTCTGCCAGAGTCACATAGGCATTGTTGCATCATAACCAACCAAGGCTTTTGCAGAGCGCGAATGTCTGTGCGGCAGCGAATGGAGTTCCAAGGGACAGTGAAAACCAGGTAGGGCTTTCAGGGCTGGCAGCTTTCCTGTGGGCGCAATCGCTGGACGTTTCGAATTTGGGAGCCGGGCTCTGCCAGAGTCACATAGGCATTGTTACATCATAACCAACCAACGCTTTTGCAGAGCGCGAATGTCTGTGCGGCAGCGAATGCAGTTCTAAGGGACAGTGAAAACCAGGTAGGGCTTTCAGGGCTGGCAGCTTTCGTGTGGGCGCAATCGCTGGACGTTTCGAATTTGGCAGCCGGGCTCTGCCAGAGTCACATAGGCATTGTTGCATCATAACCAAGCAAGGCTCTTGCAGAGCGCGAATGTCTTTGCAGCAGCGAATGCAGTTCCAAGGGACAGTGAAAACCAGCTACAGATTTCAGTTCTGGCAGCTTTCGTGTGGGCGCAATCGCTGGACGTTTCGAATTTGGCAGCCAGGCTCTGCCAGAGTCACATAGGCATTGTTGCATCATAACCATCCAAAGCTCCTCCAGAGCGCGAATGTCTTTGCGGCAGCGAATGCAGTTCCAAGGGACAGTGAAAACCAGGTTCAGATTTCAGTTATGGCACCTTTCATATGGGCGCAATCTCTGGACGTTTCGAATTTTGTAGCCAGGCTCTGCCAGAGTCACATAGGCATTGTTGCATCATAAGCAACCAAAGCTCTTGCAGAGCGCGAATGTCTGTGCGGCAGCGAATGCAGTTCCAAGGGACAGTGCAAACCAGGTAGGGCTTTCAGTGCTGGCATCTTTCCTGTGGGCGCAATCGCTGGACGTTTCGAATTTGGCAGCCGGGCTCTGTCAGAGTCACATAGGCATTGTTGCATCCTAACCAACCAAAGCTCTTGCAGAGCGCGAATGTCTGTGTGGCAGCGAATGCAGTTCCAAGGGACAGTGAAAACCAGGTAGGGCTTTCAGGGCTGGCAGCTTTCTTGTGGGCGTAATCGCTGGACGTTTCGAATTTGGCAGCCGGGCTCTGCCAGAGTCACATAGGCATTGTTGCATCATAACCAACCAAGGCTTTTGCAGAGCGCGAATTTCTGTGCAGCAGCGAATGCAGTTCCAAGGGACAGTGAAAACCAGGTAGGTCTTTCAGGGCTGGCAGCTTTCGTGTGGGCGCAATCGCTGGACGTTTCGAATTTGGGAGCCGGGCTCTGCCAGAGTCACATAGGCATTGTTACATCATAACCAACCAAGGCTTTTGCAGAGCGCGAATGTCTGTGCGGCAGCGAATGCAGTTCCAAGGGACAGTGAAAACCAGGTAGGGCTTTCAGGGCTGGCAGCTTTCGTGTGGGCGCAATCGCTGGACGTTTCAAATTTGGCAGCCGGGCTCTGCCAGAGTCACATAGGCATAGTTGCATCATAACCATCCAAAGCTCTTGCAGATCGCGAATGTCTGTGCAGCAGCGAATGCAGTTAAAAGGGACAGTGAAAATCAGGTACAGATTTCAGTTCTGGCAGCTTTCGTGTGGGCACAATCTCTGGACGTTTCGACTTTTGTAGCCGGGCTCTGCCAGAGTCACATAGGCATTGTTGCATCATAACCAACCAAAGCTCCTCCAGAGCGCGAATGTCTGTGCGGCAGCGAATGCAGTTCCAAAGGACAGTGAAAACCAGGTACAGATTTCAGTTCTGGCAGCTTTCGTGTGGGCGCAATCGCTGGACGTTTCGAATTTGGCAGCCAGGCTCTGCCAGAGTCACATAGGCATTTTTGCATCATAACCATCCAAAGCTCCTCCAGAGCGCGAATGTCTTTGCGGCAGCGAATGCAGTTCCAAGGGACAGTGAAAACCAGGTACAGATTTCAGTTATGGCACCTTTCATGTGGGCGCAATCTCTGGACGTTTCGAATTTTGTAGCCAGGCTCTGCCAGAGTCACATAGGCATTGTTGCATCATAAGCAACCAAAGCTCTTGCAGAGCGCGAATGTCTGTGCGGCAGCGAATGCAGTTCCAAGGGACAGGGAAAACCAGGTAGGGCTTTCAGTGCTGGCAGCTTTCCTGTGGGCGCAATCGCTGGACGTTTCGAATTTGGCAGCCGGGCTCTGTCAGATTCACATAGGCATTGTTGCATCCTAACCAACCAAAGCTCTTGCAGAGCGCGAATGTCTGTGTGGCAGCGAATGCAGTTCCAAGGGACAGTGAAAACCAGGTAGGGCTTTCAGGGCTGGCAGCTTTCTTGTGGGCGTAATCGCTGGACGTTTCGAATTTGGCAGCCGGGATCTGTCAGAGTCACATAGGCATTGTTGCATCATAACCAACCAAAGCTCTTGCAGAGCGCGAATGTCTGTGCGGCAGCGAATGCAGTTCCAAGGGACAGTGAAAATCAGGTACAGATTTCAGTTCTGGCAGCTTTCGTGTGTGCACAATCTCTGGACGTTTCGCATTTTGTAGCCGGGCTCTGCCAGAGTCACATAGGCATTGTTGCATCATAACCAACCAAAGCTCCTCCAGAGCGCGAATGTCTGTGCGGCAGCGAATGCAGTTCCAAGGGACAGTGAAAACCAGGTCGAGCTTTCAGTGCTGGCAGCTTTCGTGTGGGCGCAATCGCTGGACGTTTCGAATTTGGGAGCCGGGCTCTGCCAGAGTCACATAGGCATTGTTGCATCATAACCAACCAAGGCTTTTGCAGAGCATGAATGTCTGTGCGGAAGCGAATGCAGTTCCAAGGGACAGTGAAAACCAGGTAGGGCTTTCAGGGCTGGCAGCTTTCGTGTGGGCGCAATCGCTGGACGTTTCGAATTTGGGAGCCGGGCTCTGCCAGAGTCACATAGGCATTGTTACATCATAACCAACCAAGGCTTTTGCAGAGCGCGAATGTCTGTGCGGCAGCGAATGCAGTTCCAAGGGACAGTGAAAACCAGGTAGGGCTTTCAGGGCTGGCAGCTTTCCTGTGGGCGCAATCGCTGGACGTTTCGAATTTGGCAGCCGGGCTCTGTCAGAGTCACATAGGCATTGTTGCATCATAACCAACCAAAGCTCTTGCAGAGCGCGAATGTCTGTGTGGCAGCGAATGCAGTTCCAAGGGACAGTGAAAACCAGGTCGAGCTTTCAGTGCTGGCAGCTTTCGTATGGGCGCAATCACTGGAAGTTTCAAATTTGGCAGCCGGGCTCTGCCAGAGTCACATAGGCATTGTTACATCATAACCATCCAAAGTTCTTGCAGAGTGCGAATGTCTGTGCAGCAGCGAATGCAGTTAAAAGGGACAGTGAAAATCAGGTACAGATTTCTGTTCTGGCAGCTTTCATGTGGGCACAATCTCTGGACGTTTCGAATTTTGTAGCCGGGCTCTGCCAGAGTCACATAGGCATTGCTGCATCATACCCAACCAAAGCTCCCTCAGAGCGCGAATGTCTGTGTGGCAGCGAATGCAGTTCCAAGGGACAGTGAAAACCAGGTAGGGCTTTCAGGGCTGGCAGCTTTCCTGTGGGCGCAATCGCTAGATGTTTCGAATTTGGCAGCCGGGCTCTGCCAGAGTCACATAGGCATTGTTGCATCATAACCAACCAAAGCTCTTGCAGAGCGCGAATGTCTGTGTGTCAGCGAATGCAGTTCCAAGGGACAGTGAAAACCAGGTAGGGCTTTCAGGGCTGGCAGCTTTCGTGTGGGCGCAATGGGTGGACGTTTCGAATTTGGCAGCCGGGCTCTGCCAGAGTCACATAGGCATTGTTGCATCATAACCAACCAAAGCTCTTGCAGAGCGCGAATGTCTGTGTGGCAGCGAATGCAGTTCCAAGGGACAGTGAAAACCAGGTCAAGGTTTCAGTGCTGGCAGCTTTCGTATGGGCGCAATCGCTGGACGTTTCGAATTTGGCAGCCGGGATGTGTCAGAGTCACATAGGCATTGTTGCATCATAACCAACCAAAGCTCTTGCAGAGCGCGAATGTCTGTGCGGCAGCGAATGCAGTTCCAAGGGACAGTGAAAACCAGGTAGGGCTTTCAGGGCTGGCAGCTTTTGTGTGGGCGCAATCGCTGGACGTTTCAAATTTGGCAGCCGGGCTCTGCCAGAGTCACATAGGCATTGTTGCATCATAACCATCCAAAGCTCTTGCAGAGCGCGAATGTCTGTGCAGCAGCGAATGCAGTTAAAAGGGACAGTGAAAATCAGGTACAGATTTCAGTTCTGGCAGCTTTCGTATGGGCACAATCTCTGGACGTTTCGCATTTTGTAGCCGGGCTCTGCCAGAGTCACATAGGCATTGTTGCATCATAACCAACCAAAGCTCCTCCAGAGCGCGAATGTCTGTGCGGCAGCGAATGCTGTTCCAAGGGACAGTGAAAACCAGGTCGAGCTTTCAGTGCTGGCAGCTTTCGTGTGGGCGCAATCGCTGGACGTTTCGAATTTGGCAGCCGGGATCTGCCAGAGTCACATAGGCATTGTTGCATCATAACCAACCAAGGCTTTTGCAGAGCATGAATGTCTGTGCGGAAGCGAATGCAGTTCCAAGGGACAGTGAAAACCAGGTAGGGCTTTCAGGGCTGGCAGCTTTCGTGTGGGCGCAATCGCTGGACGTTTCGAATTTGGGAGCCGGGCTCTGCCAGAGTCACATAGGCATTGTTACATCATAACCAACCAAGGCTTTTGCAGAGCGCGAATGTCTGTGTGGCAGCGAATGCAGTTCCAAGGGACAGTGAAAACCAGGTAGGGCTTTCAGGGCTGGCAGCTTTCCTGTGGGCGCAATCGCTGTATGTTTCGAATTTGGCAGCCGGGCTCTGCCAGAGTCACATAGGCATTGTTGCTTCATAGCAATCCAAACCTCTTGCAGAGCGCGAAAGTCTGCGTGGCAGCGAATGCAGTTCCAAGGGACAGTGAAAACCAGGTACAGATTTCAGTTCTGGCAGCTTTCATGTGGGCGCAATCTCTGGACGTTTCGAATTTGGTAGCCGGGCTCTGCCAGAGTCACATAGGCATTGCTGCATCATACCCAACCAAAGCTCCTCCAGAGCGCGAATGTCTGTGCGGCAGCGAATGCAGTTCCAAGGGACAGTGAAAACCAGGTAGGGCTTTCAGGGCTGGCAGCTTTCCTGTGGGCGCAATCGATAGATGTTTCGAATTTGGCAGCCGGGCTCTGCCAGAGTCACATAGGCATTGTTGCATCATAACCAACCAAAGCTCTTGCAGAGCGCGAATGTCTGTGTGGCAGCGAATGCAGTTCCAAGGGACAGTGAAAACCAGGTCAAGGTTTCAGTGCTGGCAGCTTTCGTATGGGCGCAATCGCTGGACGTTTCGAATTTGGCAGCCGGGATGTGTCAGAGTCACATAGGCATTGTTGCATCATAACCAACCAAAGCTCTTGCAGAGCGCGAATGTCTGTGCGGCAGCGAATGCAGTTCCAAGGGACAGTGAAAACCAGGTAGGGCTTTCAGGGCTGGCAGCTTTTGTGTGGGCGCAATCGCTGGACGTTTCAAATTTGGCAGCCGGGCTCTGCCAGAGTCACATAGGCATTGTTGCATCATAACCATCCAAAGCTCTTGCAGAGCGCGAATGTCTGTGCAGCAGCGAATGCAGTTAAAAGGGACAGTGAAAATCAGGTACAGATTTCAGTTCTGGCAGCTTTCGTATGGGCACAATCTCTGGACGTTTCGCATTTTGTAGCCGGGCTCTGCCAGAGTCACATAGGCATTGTTGCATCATAACCAACCAAAGCTCCTCCAGAGCGCGAATGTCTGTGCGGCAGCGAATGCAGTTCCAAGGGACAGTGAAAACCAGGTCGAGCTTTCAGTGCTGGCAGCTTTCGTGTGGGCGCAATCGCTGGACGTTTCGAATTTGGCAGCCGGGATCTGCCAGAGTCACATAGGCATTGTTGCATCATAACCAACCAAGGCTTTTGCAGAGCATGAATGTCTGTGCGGAAGCGAATGCAGTTCCAAGGGACAGTGAAAACCAGGTAGGGCTTTCAGGGCTGGCAGCTTTCGTGTGGGCGCAATCGCTGGACGTTTCGAATTTGGGAGCCGGGCTCTGCCAGAGTCACATAGGCATTGTTACATCATAACCAACCAAGGCTTTTGCAGAGCGCGAATGTCTGTGTGGCAGCGAATGCAGTTCCAAGGGACAGTGAAAACCAGGTAGGGCTTTCAGGGCTGGCAGCTTTCCTGTGGGCGCAATCGCTGTATGTTTCGAATTTGGCAGCCGGGCTCTGCCAGAGTCACATAGGCATTGTTGCTTCATAGCAATCCAAACCTCTTGCAGAGCGCGAAAGTCTGCGTGGCAGCGAATGCAGTTCCAAGGGACAGTGAAAACCAGGTACAGATTTCAGTTCTGGCAGCTTTCATGTGGGCGCAATCTCTGGACGTTTCGAATTTTGTAGCCGGGCTCTGCCAGAGTCACATAGGCATTGCTGCATCATACCCAACCAAAGCTCCTCCAGAGCGCGAATGTCTGTGCGGCAGCGAATGCAGTTCCAAGGGACAGTGAAAACCAGGTAGGGCTTTCAGGGCTGGCAGCTTTCCTGTGGGCGCAATCGATAGATGTTTCGAATTTGGCAGCCGGGCTCTGCCAGAGTCACATAGGCATTGTTGCATCATAACCAACCAAAGCTCTTGCAGAGCGCGAATGTCTGTGTGGCAGCGAATGCAGTTCCAAGGGACAGTGAAAACCAGGTCGAGCTTTCAGTGCTGGCAGCTTTCGTGTGGGCGCAATGGCTGGACGTTTCGAATTTGGGAGCCGGGCTCTGCCAGAGTCACATAAGCATTGTTGCATCATAACCAACCAAGGCTTTTGCAGAGCGCGAATGTCTGTGCGGCAGCGAATGCAGTTCCAAGGGACAGTGAAAACCAGGTAGGGCTTTCAGGGCTGGCAGCTTTCGTATGGGCGCAATCGCTGGACGTTTCGAATTTGGCAGCCGGGCTCTGCCAGAGTCACATAGGCATTGTTGCATCATAACCAACCAAGGCTTTTGCAGAGCGCGAATGTCTGTGCGGCAGCGAATGGAGTTCCAAGGGACAGTGAAAACCAGGTAGGGCTTTCAGGGCTGGCAGCTTTCCTGTGGGCGCAATCGCTGGACGTTTCGAATTTGGGAGCCGGGCTCTGCCAGAGTCACATAGGCATTGTTACATCATAACCAACCAACGCTTTTGCAGAGCGCGAATGTCTGTGCGGCAGCGAATGCAGTTCCAAGGGACAGTGAAAACCAGGTAGGGCTTTCAGGGCTGGCAGCTTTCGTGTGGGCGCAATCGCTGGACGTTTCAAATTTGGCAGCCGGGCTCTGCCAGAGTCACATAGGCATAGTTGCATCATAACCATCCAAAGCTCTTGCAGATCGCGAATGTCTGTGCAGCAGCGAATGCAGTTAAAAGGGACAGTGAAAATCAGGTACAGATTTCAGTTCTGGCAGCTTTCGTGTGGGCACAATCTCTGGACGTTTCTACTTTTGTAGCCGGGCTCTGCCAGAGTCACATAGGCATTGTTGCATCATAACCAACCAAAGCTCCTCCAGAGCGCGAATGTCTGTGCGGCAGCGAATGCAGTTCCAAGGGACAGTGAAAACCAGGTAGGGCTTTCAGGGCTGGCAGCTTTCGTGTGGGCGCAATCGCTGGACGTTTCGAATTTGGCAGCCGGGCTCTGCCAGAGTCACATAGGCATTGTTGCATCATAACCAACCAAGGCTTTTGCAGAGCAAGAATGTCTGTTCGCCAGCGAATGCAGTTCCAAGGGACAGTGAAAACCAGGTAGGGCTTTCAGGGCTGGCAGCTTTCGTGTGGGCGCAATCGCTGGACGTTTCGAATTTGGCAGCCGGGCTCTGCCAGAGTCACATAGGCATTGTTGCATCATAACCAAGCAAGGCTCTTGCAGAGCGCGAATGTCTTTGCAGCAGCGAATGCAGTTCCAAGGGACAGTGAAAACCAGCTACAGATTTCAGTTCTGGCAGCTTTCGTGTGGGCGCAATCGCTGGACGTTTCGAATTTGGCAGCCAGGCTCTGCCAGAGTCACATAGGCATTGTTGCATCATAACCATCCAAAGCTCCTCCAGAGCGCGAATGTCTTTGCGGCAGCGAATGCAGTTCCAAGGGACAGTGAAAACCAGGTACAGATTTCAGTTATGGCACCTTTCATATGGGCGCAATCTCTGGACGTTTCGAATTTTGTAGCCAGGCTCTGCCAGAGTCACATAGGCATTGTTGCATCATAAGCAACCAAAGCTCTTGCAGAGCGCGAATGTCTGTGCGGCAGCGAATGCAGTTCCAAGGGACAGTGCAAACCAGGTACGGCTTTCAGTGCTGGCATCTTTCCTGTGGGCGCAATCGCTGGACGTTTCGAATTTGGCAGCCGGGCTCTGTCAGAGTCACATAGGCATTGTTGCATCCTAACCAACCAAAGCTCTTGCAGAGCGCGAATGTCTGTGTGGCAGCGAATGCAGTTCCAAGGGACAGTGAAAACCAGGTAGGGCTTTCAGGGCTGGCAGCTTTCTTGTGGGCGTAATTGCTGGACGTTTCGAATTTGGCAGCCGGGCTCTGCCAGAGTCACATAGGCATTGTTGCATCATAACCAACCAAGGCTTTTGCAGAGCGCGAATGTCTGTGCAGCAGCGAATGCAGTTCCAAGGGACAGTGAAAACCAGGTAGGGCTTTCAGGGCTGGCAGCTTTCGTGTGGGCGCAATCGCTGGACGTTTCGAATTTGGGAGCCGGGCTCTGCCAGAGTCACATAGGCATTGTTACATCATAACCAACCAAGGCTTTTGCAGAGCGCGAATGTCTGTGCGGCAGCGAATGCAGTTCCAAGGGACAGTGAAAACCAGGTAGGGCTTTCAGGGCTGGCAGCTTTCCTGTGGGCGCAATCGCTGGACGTTTCAAATTTGGCAGCCGGGCTCTGCCAGAGTCACATAGGCATAGTTGCATCATAACCATCCAAAGCTCTTGCAGATCGCGAATGTCTGTGCAGCAGCGAATGCAGTTAAAAGGGACAGTGAAAATCAGGTACAGATTTCAGTTCTGGCAGCTTTCGTGTGGGCACAATCTCTGGACGTTTCGACTTTTGTAGCCAGGCTCTGCCAGAGTCACATAGGCATTGTTGCATCATAACCAACCAAAGCTCCTCCAGAGCGCGAATGTCTGTGCGGCAGCGAATGCAGTTCCAAGGGACAGTGAAAACCAGGTAGGCCTTCCAGGGCTGGCAGCTTTCGTGTGGGCGCAATCGCTGTACGTTTCGAATTTGGCAGCCGGGCTCTGCCAGAGTCACATAGGCATTGTTGCATCATAACCAACCATGGCTTTTGCAGAGCAAGAATGTCTGTTCGGCAGCGAATGCAGTTCCAAGGGACAGTGAAAACCAGGTAGGGCTTTCAGGGCTGGCAGCTTTCGTGTGGGCGCAATCGCTGGACGTTTCGAATTTGGCAGCCGGGCTCTGCCAGAGTCACATAGGCATTGTTGCATCATAACCAAGCAAGGCTCTTGCAGAGCGCAAATGTCTTTGCAGCAGCGAATGCAGTTCCAAAGGACAGTGAAAACCAGGTACAGATTTCAGTTCTGGCAGCTTTCGTGTGGGCGCAATCGCTGGACGTTTCGAATTTGGCAGCCAGGCTCTGCCAGAGTCACATAGGCATTGTTGCATCATAACCATCCAAAGCTCCTCCAGAGCGCGAATGTCTTTGCGGCAGCGAATGCAGTTCCAAGGGACAGTGAAAACCAGGTACAGATTTCAGTTATGGCACCTTTCATGTGGGCGCAATCTCTGGACGTTTCGAATTTTGTAGCCAGGCTCTGCCAGAGTCACATAGGCATTGTTGCATCATAAGCAACCAAAGCTCTTGCAGAGCGCGAATGTCTGTGCGGCAGCGAATGCAGTTCCAAGGGACAGTGAAAACCAGGTAGGGCTTTCAGTGCTGGCAGCTTTCCTGTGGGCGCAATTGCTGGACGTTTCGAATTTGGCAGCCGGGCTCTGTCAGATTCACATAGGCATTGTTGCATCCTAACCAACCAAAGCTCTTGCAGAGCGCGAATGTCTGTGTGGCAGCGAATGCAGTTCCAAGGGACAGTGAAAACCAGGTAGGGCTTTCAGGGCTGGCAGCTTTCTTGTGGGCGTAATCGCTGGACGTTTCGAATTTGGCAGCCGGGATCTGTCAGAGTCACATAGGCATTGTTGCATCATAACCAACCAAAGATCTTGCAGAGCGCGAATGTCTGTGCGGCAGCGAATGCAGTTCCAAGGGACAGTGAAAATCAGGTACAGATTTCAGTTCTGGCAGCTTTCGTGTGTGCACAATCTCTGGACGTTTCGCATTTTGTAGCCGGGCTCTGCCAGAGTCACATAGGCATTGTTGCATCATAACCAACCAAAGCTCCTCCAGAGCGCGAATGTCTGTGCGGCAGCGAATGCAGTTCCAAGGGACAGTGAAAACCAGGTCGAGCTTTCAGTGCTGGCAGCTTTCGTGTGGGCGCAATCGCTGGACGTTTCGAATTTGGGAGCCGGGCTCTGCCAGAGTCACATAGGCATTGTTGCATCATAACCAACCAAGGCTTTTGCAGAGCATGAATGTCTGTGCGGAAGCGAATGCAGTTCCAAGGGACAGTGAAAACCAGGTAGGGCTTTCAGGGCTGGCAGCTTTCGTGTGGGCGCAATCGCTGGACGTTTCGAATTTGGGAGCCGGGCTCTGCCAGAGTCACATAGGCATTGTTACATCATAACCAACCAAGGCTTTTGCAGAGCGCGAATGTCTGTGTGGCAGCGAATGCAGTTCCAAGGGACAGTGAAAACCAGGTAGGGCTTTCAGGGCTGGCAGCTTTCCTGTGGGCACAATCTCTGTATGTTTCGAATTTGGCAGCCGGGCTCTGCCAGAGTCACATAGGCATTGTTGCTTCATAACAATCCAAACCTCTTGCAGAGCGCGAAAGTCTGCGTGGCAGCGAATGCAGTTCCAAGGGACAGTGAAAACCAGGTACAGATTTCAGTTCTGGCAGCTTTCATGTGGGCGCAATCTCTGGACGTTTCGAATTTTGTAGCCAGGCTCTGCCAGAGTCACATAGGCATTGTTGCATCATAAGCAACCAAAGCTCCTCCAGAGCGCGAATGTCTGTGCGGCAGCGAATGCAGTTCCAAGGGACAGTGAAAACCAGGTAGGGCTTTCAGTGCTGGCAGCTTTCCTGTGGGCGCAATCGCTGGACGTTTCGAATTTGGCAGCCGGGCTCTGTCAGAGTCACATAGGCATTGTTGCATCATAACCAACCAAAGCTCTTGCAGAGCGCGAATGTCTGTGTGGCAGCGAATGCAGTTCCAAGGGACAGTGAAAACCAGGTCGAGCTTTCAGTGCTGGCAGCTTTCGTATGGGCGCAATCACTGGAAGTTTCAAATTTGGCAGCCGGGCTCTGCCAGAGTCACATAGGCATTGTTACATCATAACCATCCAAAGTTCTTGCAGAGTGCGAATGTCTGTGCAGCAGCGAATGCAGTTAAAAGGGACAGTGAAAATCAGGTACAGATTTCTGTTCTGGCAGCTTTCATGTGGGCACAATCTCTGGACGTTTCGAATTTTGTAGCCGGGCTCTGCCAGAGTCACATAGGCATTGCTACATCATACCCAACCAAAGCTCCCTCAGAGCGCGAATGTCTGTGCGGCAGCGAATGCAGTTCCAAGGGACAGTGAAAACCAGGTAGGGCTTTCAGGGCTGGCAGCTTTCCTGTGGGCGCAATCGCTAGATGTTTCGAATTTGGCAGCCGGGCTCTGCCAGAGTCACATAGGCATTGTTGCATCATAACCAACCAAAGCTCTTGCAGAGCGCGAATGTCTGTGTGGCAGCGAATGCAGTTCCAAGGGACCGTGAAAACCAGGTAGGGCTTTCAGGGCTGGCAGCTTTCGTGTGGGCGCAATGGGTGGACGTTTCGAATTTGGCAGCCGGGCTCTGCCAGAGTCACATAGGCATTGTTGCATCATAACCAACCAAGGCTTTTGCAGAGCACCAATATCTCTGCGGCAGCGAATGCAGTTCCAAGGGACAGTGAAAACCAGGTCGAGCTTTCAGGGCTGGCAGCTTTCGTGTGGGCGCAATCGCTGGACGTTTCAAATTTGGCAGCCGGGCTCTGCCAGAGTCACATAGGCATTGTTGCATCATAACCATCCAAAGCTCTTGCAGAGTGCGAATGTCTGTGCAGCAGCGAATGCAGTTAAAAGGGACAGTGAAAATCAGGTACAGATTTCAGTTCTGGCAGCTTTCGTGTGGGCACAATTTCTGGATGTTTCGCATTTTGTAGCCGGGCTCTGCCAGAGTCACATAGGCATTGTTGCATCATAACCAACCAAAGCTCCTCCAGAGCGCGAATGTCTGTGCGGCAGCGAATGCAGTTCCAAGGGACAGTGAAAACCAGGTAGGGCTTTCAGGGCTGGCAGCTTTCGTGTGGGCGCAATCGCTGGACGTTTCGAATTTGGGAGCCGGGCTCTGCCAGAGTCACATAGGCATTGTTACATCATAACCAACCAAGGCTTTTGCAGAGCGCGAATGTCTGTGTGGCAGCGAATGCAGTTCCAAGGGACAGTGAAAACCAGGTAGGGCTTTCAGGGCTGGCAGCTTTCCTGTGGGCACAATCTCTGTATGTTTCGAATTTGGCAGCCGGGCTCTGCCAGAGTCACATAGGCATTGTTGCTTCATAACAATCCAAACCTCTTGCAGAGCGCGAAAGTCTGCGTGGCAGCGAATGCAGTTCCAAGGGACAGTGAAAACCAGGTACAGATTTCAGTTCTGGCAGCTTTCATGTGGGCGCAATCTCTGGACGTTTCGAATTTTGTAGCCAGGCTCTGCCAGAGTCACATAGGCATTGTTGCATCATAAGCAACCAAAGCTCTTGCAGAGCGCGAATGTCTGTGCGGCAGCGAATGCAGTTCCAAGGGACAGTGAAAACCAGGTAGGGCTTTCAGGGCTGGCAGCTTTCCTGTGGGCGCAATCGCTGGACGTTTCGAATTTGGCAGCCGGGCTCTGTCAGAGTCACATAGGCATTGTTGCATCATAACCAACCAAAGCTCTTGCAGAGCGCGAATGTCTGTGTGGCAGCGAATGCAGTTCCAAGGGACAGTGAAAACCAGGTCGAGCTTTCAGTGCTGGCAGCTTTCGTATGGGCGCAATCACTGGAAGTTTCAAATTTGGCAGCCGGGCTCTGCCAGAGTCACATAGGCATTGTTACATCATAACCATCCAAAGTTCTTGCAGAGTGCGAATGTCTGTGCAGCAGCGAATGCAGTTAAAAGGGACAGTGAAAATCAGGTACAGATTTCTGTTCTGGCAGCTTTCATGTGGGCACAATCTCTGGACGTTTCGAATTTTGTAGCCGGGCTCTGCCAGAGTCACATAGGCATTGCTGCATCATACCCAACCAAAGCTCCCTCAGAGCGCGAATGTCTGTGTGGCAGCGAATGCAGTTCCAAGGGACAGTGAAAACCAGGTAGGGCTTTCAGGGCTGGCAGCTTTCCTGTGGGCGCAATCGCTAGATGTTTCGAATTTGGCAGCCGGGCTCTGCCAGAGTCACATAGGCATTGTTGCATCATAACCAACCAAAGCTCTTGCAGAGCGCGAATGTCTGTGTGGCAGCGAATGCAGTTCCAAGGGACAGTGAAAACCAGGTAGGGCTTTCAGGGCTGGCAGCTTTCGTGTGGGCGCAATGGGTGGACGTTTCGAATTTGGCAGCCGGGCTCTGCCAGAGTCACATAGGCATTGTTGCATCATAACCAACCAAGGCTTTTGCAGAGCACCAATGTCTCTGCGGCAGCGAATGCAGTTCCAAGGGACAGTGAAAACCAGGTCGAGCTTTCAGGGCTGGCAGCTTTCGTGTGGGCGCAATCGCTGGACGTTTCAAATTTGGCAGCCGGGCTCTGCCAGAGTCACATAGGCATTGTTGCATCATAACCATCCAAAGCTCTTGCAGAGTGCGAATGTCTGTGCAGCAGCGAATGCAGTTAAAAGGGACAGTGAAAATCAGGTACAGATTTCAGTTCTGGCAGCTTTCGTGTGGGCACAATTTCTGGATGTTTCGCATTTTGTAGCCGGGCTCTGCCAGAGTCACATAGGCATTGTTGCATCATAACCAACCAAAGCTCCTCCAGAGCGCGAATGTCTGTGCGGCAGCGAATGCAGTTCCAATGGACAGTGAAAACCAGGTTGAGCTTTCAGTGCTGGCAGCTTTCGTGTGGGCGCAATCGCTGGACGTTTCGAATTTCGCAGCCGGGCTCTGCCAGAGTCACATAGGCATTGTTGCATCATAACCAACCAAGGCTTTTGCAGAGCGCGAATGTCTGTGCGGCAGCGAATGCAGTTCCAAGGGACAGTGAAAACCAGGTAGGGCTTTCAGGGCTGGCAGCTTTCGTGTGGGCGCAATCGCTGGACGTTTCGAATTTGGGAGCCAGGCTCTGCCAGAGTCACATAGGCATTGTTGCATCATAACCAACCAAGGCTTTTGCAGAGCGCGAATGTCTGTGCGGCAGCGAATGCAGTTCCAAGGGACAGTGAAAACCAGGTAGGGCTTTCAGGGCTGGCAGCTTTCGTATGGGCGCAATCGCTGGACGTTTCGAATTTGGCAGCCGGGCTCTGCCAGAGTCACATAGGCATTGTTGCATCATAACCAACCAAGGCTTTTGCAGAGCGCGAATGTCTGTGCGGCAGCGAATCCAGTTCCAAGGGACAGTGAAAACCAGGTAGGGCTTTCAGGGCTGGCAGCTTTCCTGTGGGCGCAATCGCTGGACGTTTCGAATTTGGGAGCCGGGCTCTGCCAGAGTCACATAGGCATTGTTACATCATAACCAACCAAGGCTTTTGCAGAGCGCGAATGTCTGTGCGGCAGCGAATGCAGTTCCAAGGGACAGTGAAAACCAGGTAGGGCTTTCAGGGCTGGCAGCTTTCGTGTGGGCGCAATCGCTGGACGTTTCAAATTTGGCAGCCGGGCTCTGCCAGAGTCACATAGGCATAGTTGCATCATAACCATCCAAAGCTCTTGCAGATCGCGAATGTCTGTGCAGCAGCGAATGCAGTTAAAAGGGACAGTGAAAATCAGGTACAGATTTCAGTTCTGGCAGCTTTCGTGTTGGCACAATCTCTGGACGTTTCGACTTTTGTAGCCGGGCTCTGCCAGAGTCACATAGGCATTGTTGCATCATAACCAACCAAAGCTCCTCCAGAGCGCGAATGTCTGTGCGGCAGCGAATGCAGTTCCAAGGGACAGTGAAAACCAGGTCGAGCTTTCAGGGCTGGCAGCTTTCGTGTGGGCGCAATCGCTGGACGTTTCGAATTTGGCAGCCGGGCTCTGCCAGAGTCACATAGGCATTGTTGCATCATAACCGACCAAGGCTTTTGCAGAGCGCGAATGTCTGTGCGGCAGCGAATGCAGTTCCAAGGGACAGTGAAAACCAGGTAGGGCTTTCAGGGCTGGCAGCTTTCGTGTGGGCGCAATGGCTGGACGTTTCGAATTTGGCAGCCGGGGTCTGTCAGAGTCACATAGGCATTGTTGCATCATAACCAACCAAAGCTCTTGCAGAGCACGAATGTCTGTGCGGCAGCGAATGCAGTTCCAAGGGACAGTGAAAACCAGGTAGGGCTTTCAGGGCTGGCAGCTTTCGTGTGGGCGCAATCCTGGACGTTTCGAATTTGGCAGCCGGGCTCTGCCAGAGTCACATAGGCATTGTTGCATCATAACCATCCAAAGCTCTTGCAGAGCGCGAATGTCTGTGCAGCAGCGAATGCAGTTAAAAGGGACAGTGAAAATCAGGTACAGATTTCAGTTCTGGCAGTTTTCGTGTGGGCACAATCTCAGGACGTTTCGCATTTTGTAGCCGGGCTCTGCCAGAGTCACATAGGCATTGTTGCATCATAACCAACCAAAGCTCCTCCAGAGCGAGAATGTCTGTGCGGCAGCGAATGCACTTCCAAGGGACAGTGAAAACCAGGTCGAGCTTTCAGTGCTGGCAGCTTTCGTGTGGGCGCAATCGCTGGACGTTTCGAATTTGGCAGCCGGGCTCTGCCAGAGTCACATAGGCATTGTTGCATCATAACCAACCAAGGCTTTTGCAGAGCGCGAATGTCTGTGCGGCAGCGAATGCAGTTCCAAGGGACAGTGAAAACCAGGTAGGGCTTTCAGGGCTGGCAGCTTTCCTGTGGGCGCAATCGCTGGACGTTTCGAATTTGGCAGCCGGGCTCTGCCAGAGTCACATAGGCATTTTTACATCATAACCAACCAAGGCTTTTGCAGACCGCGAATGTCTGTGCGGCAGCGAATGCAGTTCCAAGGGACAGTGAAAACCAGGTAGGGCTTTCAGGGCTGGCAGCTTTCCTGTGGGTGCAATCGCTGGATGTTTCGAATTTGGCAGCCGGGCTCTGCCAGAGTCACAAAGGCATTGTTGTATCATAACCATCCAAGGCTTTTGCAGAGCACCAATGTCTCTGCAGCAGAGAATGCAGTTCCAAGGGACAGTGAAAACCAGGTAGGGCTTTCAGGGCTGGCAGCTTTCCTGTGGGCGCAATCGCTGGACGTTTCGAATTTGGCAGCCGGGCTCTGTCAGAGTCACATAGGCATTGTTGCATCATAATCAACCAAGGCTTTTGCAGAGCGCTAATGTCTGTGTGGCAGCGAATGCATTTCCAAGGGACAGTGAAAACCAGGTAGCGCTTTCAGGGCTGGCAGCTTTCGTGTGGGCGCAATCTCTGGACGTTTCGCATTTTGTAGCCGGGCTCTGCCAGAGTCACATAGGCATTGTTGCATCATAACCAACCAAGGCTTTTGCAGAGCGCGAATGTCTGTGCGGCAGCGAATGCAGTTCCAAGGGACAGTGAAAACCAGGTCGAGCTTTCAGTGCTGGCAGCTTTCGTATGGGCGCAATCGCTGGATGTTTCGAATTTGGCAGCCGGGGTCTGTCAGAGTCACATAGGCATTGTTGCATCATAACCAAACAAAGCTCTTGCAGAGCGCGAATGTCTGTGCGGCAGCGAATGCAGTTCCAAGGGACAGTGAAAACCAGGTAGGGCTTTCAGGGCTGGCAGCTTTCGTGTGGGCGCAATCGCTGGACGTTTCAAATTTGGCAGCCGGGCTCTGCCAGAGTCACATAGGCATTGTTACATCATAACCATCCAAAGCTCTTGCAGAGCGCGAATGTCTGTGCAGCAGCGAATGCAGTTAAAAGGGACAGTGAAAATCAGGTACAGATTTCAGTTCTGGCAGCTGTCGTGTGGGCACAATTTCTGGATGTTTCGCATTTTGTAGCCGGGCTCTGCCAGAGTCACATAGGCATTGTTGCATCATAACCAACCAAAGCTTTTGCAGAGCAAGAATGTCTGTTCGGCAGCGAATGCAGTTCCAAGGGACAGTGAAAACCAGGTAGGGCTTTCAGGGCTGGCAGCTTTCGTGTGGGCGCAATGGGTGGACGTTTCGAATTTGGCAGCCGGGCTCTGCCAGAGTCACATAGGCATTGTTGCATCATAACCAACCAAGGCTTTTGCAGAGCACCAATGTCTCTGCGGCAGCGAATGCAGTTCCAAGGGACAGTGAAAACCAGGTCGAGCTTTCAGGGCTGGCAGCTTTCGTGTGGGCGCAATCGCTGGACGTTTCAAATTTGGCAGCCGGGCTCTGCCAGAGTCACATAGGCATTGTTGCATCATAACCATCCAAAGCTCTTGCAGAGTGCGAATGTCTGTGCAGCAGCGAATGCAGTTAAAAGGGACAGTGAAAATCAGGTACAGATTTCAGTTCTGGCAGCTTTCGTGTGGGCACAATTTCTGGATGTTTCGCATTTTGTAGCCGGGCTCTGCCAGAGTCACATAGGCATTGTTGCATCATAACCAACCAAAGCTCCTCCAGAGCGCGAATGTCTGTGCGGCAGCGAATGCAGTTCCAATGGACAGTGAAAACCAGGTTGAGCTTTCAGTGCTGGCAGCTTTCGTGTGGGCGCAATCGCTGGACGTTTCGAATTTCGCAGCCGGGCTCTGCCAGAGTCACATAGGCATTGTTGCATCATAACCAACCAAGGCTTTTGCAGAGCGCGAATGTCTGTGCGGCAGCGAATGCAGTTCCAAGGGACAGTGAAAACCAGGTAGGGCTTTCAGGGCTGGCAGCTTTCGTGTGGGCGCAATCGCTGGACGTTTCGAATTTGGGAGCCGGGCTCTGCCAGAGTCACATAGGCATTGTTGCATCATAACCAACCAAGGCTTTTGCAGAGCGCGAATGTCTGTGCGGCAGCGAATGCAGTTCCAAGGGACAGTGAAAACCAGGTAGGGCTTTCAGGGCTGGCAGCTTTCGTATGGGCGCAATCGCTGGACGTTTCGAATTTGGCAGCCGGGCTCTGCCAGAGTCACATAGGCATTGTTGCATCATAACCAACCAAGGCTTTTGCAGAGCGCGAATGTCTGTGCGGCAGCGAATCCAGTTCCAAGGGACAGTGAAAACCAGGTAGGGCTTTCAGGGCTGGCAGCTTTCCTGTGGGCGCAATCGCTGGACGTTTCGAATTTGGGAGCCGGGCTCTGCCAGAGTCACATAGGCATTGTTACATCATAACCAACCAAGGCTTTTGCAGAGCGCGAATGTCTGTGCGGCAGCGAATGCAGTTCCAAGGGACAGTGAAAACCAGGTAGGGCTTTCAGGGCTGGCAGCTTTCGTGTGGGCGCAATCGCTGGACGTTTCAAATTTGGCAGCCGGGCTCTGCCAGAGTCACATAGGCATAGTTGCATCATAACCATCCAAAGCTCTTGCAGATCGCGAATGTCTGTGCAGCAGCGAATGCAGTTAAAAGGGACAGTGAAAATCAGGTACAGATTTCAGTTCTGGCAGCTTTCGTGTTGGCACAATCTCTGGACGTTTCGACTTTTGTAGCCGGGCTCTGCCAGAGTCACATAGGCATTGTTGCATCATAACCAACCAAAGCTCCTCCAGAGCGCGAATGTCTGTGCGGCAGCGAATGCAGTTCCAAGGGACAGTGAAAACCAGGTCGAGCTTTCAGGGCTGGCAGCTTTCGTGTGGGCGCAATCGCTGGACGTTTCGAATTTGGCAGCCGGGCTCTGCCAGAGTCACATAGGCATTGTTGCATCATAACCGACCAAGGCTTTTGCAGAGCGCGAATGTCTGTGCGGCAGCGAATGCAGTTCCAAGGGACAGTGAAAACCAGGTAGGGCTTTCAGGGCTGGCAGCTTTCGTGTGGGCGCAATGGCTGGACGTTTCGAATTTGGCAGCTGGGGTCTGTCAGAGTCACATAGGCATTGTTGCATCATAACCAACCAAAGCTCTTGCAGAGCACGAATGTCTGTGCGGCAGCGAATGCAGTTCCAAGGGACAGTGAAAACCAGGTAGGGCTTTCAGGGCTGGCAGCTTTCGTGTGGGCGCAATCCTGGACGTTTCGAATTTGGCAGCCGGGCTCTGCCAGAGTCACATAGGCATTGTTGCATCATAACCATCCAAAGCTCTTGCAGAGCGCGAATGTCTGTGCAGCAGCGAATGCAGTTAAAAGGGACAGTGAAAATCAGGTACAGATTTCAGTTCTGGCAGTTTTCGTGTGGGCACAATCTCAGGACGTTTCGCATTTTGTAGCCGGGCTCTGCCAGAGTCACATAGGCATTGTTGCATCATAACCAACCAAAGCTCCTCCAGAGCGAGAATGTCTGTGCGGCAGCGAATGCACTTCCAAGGGACAGTGAAAACCAGGTCGAGCTTTCAGTGCTGGCAGCTTTCGTGTGGGCGCAATCGCTGGACGTTTCGAATTTGGCAGCCGGGCTCTGCCAGAGTCACATAGGCATTGTTGCATCATAACCAACCAAGGCTTTTGCAGAGCGCGAATGTCTGTGCGGCAGCGAATGCAGTTCCAAGGGACAGTGAAAACCAGGTAGGGCTTTCAGGGCTGGCAGCTTTCCTGTGGGCGCAATCGCTGGACGTTTCGAATTTGGCAGCCGGGCTCTGCCAGAGTCACATAGGCATTTTTACATCATAACCAACCAAGGCTTTTGCAGACCGCGAATGTCTGTGCGGCAGCGAATGCAGTTCCAAGGGACAGTGAAAACCAGGTAGGGCTTTCAGGGCTGGCAGCTTTCCTGTGGGCGCAATCGCTGGATGTTTCGAATTTGGCAGCCGGGCTCTGCCAGAGTCACAAAGGCATTGTTGTATCATAACCATCCAAGGCTTTTGCAGAGCACCAATGTCTCTGCAGCAGAGAATGCAGTTCCAAGGGACAGTGAAAACCAGGTAGGGCTTTCAGGGCTGGCAGCTTTCCTGTGGGCGCAATCGCTGGACGTTTCGAATTTGGCAGCCGGGCTCTGTCAGAGTCACATAGGCATTGTTGCATCATAATCAACCAAGGCTTTTGCAGAGCGCTAATGTCTGTGTGGCAGCGAATGCATTTCCAAGGGACAGTGAAAACCAGGTAGCGCTTTCAGGGCTGGCAGCTTTCGTGTGGGCGCAATCTCTGGACGTTTCGCATTTTGTAGCCGGGCTCTGCCAGAGTCACATAGGCATTGTTGCATCATAACCAACCAAGGCTTTTGCAGAGCGCGAATGTCTGTGCGGCAGCGAATGCAGTTCCAAGGGACAGTGAAAACCAGGTCGAGCTTTCAGTGCTGGCAGCTTTCGTATGGGCGCAATCGCTGGATGTTTCGAATTTGGCAGCCGGGGTCTGTCAGAGTCACATAGGCATTGTTGCATCATAACCAAACAAAGCTCTTGCAGAGCGCGAATGTCTGTGCGGCAGCGAATGCAGTTCCAAGGGACAGTGAAAACCAGGTAGGGCTTTCAGGGCTGGCAGCTTTCGTGTGGGCGCAATCGCTGGACGTTTCAAATTTGGCAGCCGGGCTCTGCCAGAGTCACATAGGCATTGTTACATCATAACCATCCAAAGCTCTTGCAGAGCGCGAATGTCTGTGCAGCAGCGAATGCAGTTAAAAGGGACAGTGAAAATCAGGTACAGATTTCAGTTCTGGCAGCTGTCGTGTGGGCACAATTTCTGGATGTTTCGCATTTTGTAGCCGGGCTCTGCCAGAGTCACATAGGCATTGTTGCATCATAACCAACCAAAGCTTTTGCAGAGCAAGAATGTCTGTTCGGCAGCGAATGCAGTTCCAAGGGACAGTGAAAACCAGGTAGGGCTTTCAGGGCTGGCAGCTTTCGTGTGGGCGCAATCGCTGGACGTTTCGAATTTGGCAGCCGGGCTCTGCCAGAGTCACATAGGCATTGTTGCATCATAACCAAGCAAGGCTCTTGCAGAGCGCGAATGTCTTTGCAGCAGCGAATGCAGTTCCAAAGGACAGTGAAAACCAGCTACAGATTTCAGTTCTGGCAGCTTTCGTGTGGGCGCAATCGCTGGACGTTTCGAATTTGGCAGCCAGGCTCTGCCAGAGTCACATAGGCATTGTTGCATCATAACCATCCAAAGCTCCTCCAGAGCGCGAATGTCTTTGCGGCAGCGAATGCAGTTCCAAGGGACAGTGAAAACCAGGTACAGATTTCAGTTATGGCACCTTTCATGTGGGCGCAATCTCTGGACGTTTCGAATTTTGTAGCCAGGCTCTGCCAGAGTCACATAGGCATTGTTGCATCATAAGCAACCAAAGCTCTTGCAGAGCGCGAATGTCTGTGCGGCAGCGAATGCAGTTCCAAGGGACAGTGAAAACCAGGTAGGGCTTTCAGTGCTGGCAGCTTTCCTGTGGGCGCAATCGCTGGACGTTTCGAATTTGGCAGCCGGGCTCTGTCAGAGTCACATAGGCATTGTTGCATCATAACCAACCAAAGCTCCTCCAGAGCGCGAATGTCTGTGCGGCAGCGAATGCAGTTCCAAGGGACAGTGAAAACCAGGTCGAGCTTTCAGGGCTGGCAGCTTTCTTGTGGGCGTAATCGCTGGACGTTTCGAATTTGGCAGCCGGGCTCTGCCAGAGTCACATAGGCATTGTTGCATCATAACCGACCAAGGCTTTTGCAGAGCAAGAATGTCTGTTCGGCAGCGAATGCAGTTCCAAGGGACAGTGAAAACCAGGTAGGGCTTTCAGGGCTGGCAGCTTTCGTGTGGGCGCAATCGCTGGACGTTTCGAATTTGGCAGCCGGGCTCTGCCAGAGTCACATAGGCATTGTTGCATCATAACCAAGCAAGGCTCTTGCAGAGCGCGAATGTCTTTGCAGCAGCGAATGCAGTTCCAAAGGACAGTGAAAACCAGGTACAGATTTCAGTTCTGACAGCTTTCGTGTGGGCGCAATCGCTGGACGTTTCGAATTTGGCAGCCAGGCTCTGCCAGAGTCACATAGGCATTGTTGCATCATAACCATCCAAAGCTCCTCCAGAGCGCGAATGTCTTTGCGGCAGCGAATGCAGTTCCAAGGGACAGTGAAAACCAGGTACAGATTTCAGTTATGGCACCTTTCATGTGGGCGCAATCTCTGGACGTTTCGAATTTTGTAGCCAGGCTCTGCCAGAGTCACATAGGCATTGTTGCATCATAAGCAACCAAAGCTCTTGCAGAGCGCGAATGTCTGTGCGGCAGCGAATGCAGTTCCAAGGGACAGTGAAAACCAGGTAGGGCTTTCAGTGCTGGCAGCTTTCCTGTGGGCGCAATCGCTGGACGTTTCGAATTTGGCAGCCGGGCTCTGTCAGAGTCACATAGGCATTGTTGCATCCTAACCAACCAAAGCTCTTGCAGAGCGCGAATGTCTGTGTGGCAGCGAATGCAGTTCCAAGGGACAGTGAAAACCAGGTAGGGCTTTCAGGGCTGGCAGCTTTCTTGTGGGCGTAATCGCTGGACGTTTCGAATTTGGCAGCCGGGATCTGTCACAGACACATAGGCATTGTTGCATCATAACCAACCAAAGCTCTTGCAGAGCGCGAATGTCTGTGCGGCAGCGAATGCAGTTCCAAGAGACAGTGAAAATCAGGTACAGATTTCAGTTCTGGCAGCTTTCGTGTGTGCACAATCTCTGGACGTTTCGCATTTTGTAGCCGGGCTCTGCCAGAGTCACATAGGCATTGTTGCATCATAACCAACCAAAGCTCCTCCAGAGCGCGAATGTCTGTGCGGCAGCGAATGCAGTTCCAAGGGACAGTGAAAACCAGGTCGAGCTTTCAGTGCTGGCAGCTTTCGTGTGGGCGCAATCGCTGGACGTTTCGAATTTGGGAGCCGGGCTCTGCCAGAGTCACATAGGCATTGTTGCATCATAACCAACCAAGGCTTTTGCAGAGCATGAATGTCTGTGCGGAAGCGAATGCAGTTCCAAGGGACAGTGAAAACCAGGTAGGGCTTTCAGGGCTGGCAGCTTTCGTGTGGGCGCAATCGCTGGACGTTTCGAATTTGGGAGCCGGGCTCTGCCAGAGTCACAAAGGCATTGTTACATCATAACCAACCAAGGCTTTTGCAGAGCGCGAATGTCTGTGTGGCAGCGAATGCAGTTCCAAGGGACAGTGAAAACCAGGTAGGGCTTTCAGGGCTGGCAGCTTTCCTGTGGGCGCAATCGCTGTATGTTTCGAATTTGGCAGCCGGGCTCTGCCAGAGTCACATAGGCATTGTTGCTTCATAACAATCCAAACCTCTTGCAGAGCGCGAAAGTCTGCGTGGCAGCGAATGCAGTTCCAAGGGACAGTGAAAACCAGGTACAGATTTCAGTTCTGGCAGCCTTCATGTGGGCGCAATCTCTGGACGTTTCGAATTTTGTAGCCAGGCTCTGCCAGAGTCACATAGGCATTGCTGCATCATACCCAACCAAAGCTCCTCCAGAGCGCGAATGTCTGTGTGGCAGCGAATGCAGTTCCAAGGGACAGTGAAAACCAGGTAGGGCTTTCAGGGCTGGCAGCTTTCCTGTGGGCGCAATCGCTAGATGTTTCGAATTTGGCAGCCGGGCTCTGCCAGAGTCACATAGGCATTGTTGCATCATAAACATCCAAAGTTCTTGCAGAGTGCGAATGTCTGTGCAGCAGCGAATGCAGTTAAAAGGGACAGTGAAAACCAGGTAGGGCTTTCAGGGCTGGCAGCTTTCGTGTGGGCGCAATGGGTGGACGCTTCGAATTTCGCAGCCGGGCTCTGCCAGAGTCACATAGGCATTGTTGCATCATAACCAACCAAGGCTTTTGCAGAGCACCAATGTCTCTGCGGCAGCGAATGCAGTTCCAAGGGACAGTGAAAACCAGGTCGAGCTTTCAGGGCTGGCAGCTTTCGTGTGGGCGCAATCGCTGGACGTTTCAAATTTGGCAGCCGGGCTCTGCCAGAGTCACATAGGCATTGTTGCATCATAACCATCCAAAGCTCTTGCAGAGTGCGAATGTCTGTGCAGCAGCGAATGCAGTTAAAAGGGACAGTGAAAATCAGGTACAGATTTCAGTTCTGGCAGCTTTCGTGTGGGCACAATTTCTGGATGTTTCGCATTTTGTAGCCGGGCTCTGCCAGAGTCACATAGGCATTGTTGCATCATAACCAACCAAAGCTCCTCCAGAGCGCGAATGTCTGTGCGGCAGCGAATGCAGTTCCAATGGACAGTGAAAACCAGGTTGAGCTTTCAGTGCTGGCAGCTTTCGTGTGGGCGCAATCGCTGGACGTTTCGAATTTCGCAGCCGGGCTCTGCCAGAGTCACATAGGCATTGTTGCATCATAACCAACCAAGGCTTTTGCAGAGCGCGAATGTCTGTGCGGCAGCGAATGCAGTTCCAAGGGACAGTGAAAACCAGGTAGGGCTTTCAGGGCTGGCAGCTTTCGTGTGGGCGCAATCGCTGGACGTTTCGAATTTGGGAGCCGGGCTCTGCCAGAGTCACATAGGCATTGTTGCATCATAACCAACCAAGGCTTTTGCAGAGCGCGAATGTCTGTGCGGCAGTGAATGCAGTTCCAAGGGACAGTGAAAACCAGGTAGGGCTTTCAGGGCTGGCAGCTTTCGTATGGGCGCAATCGCTGGACGTTTCGAATTTGGCAGCCGGGCTCTGCCAGAGTCACATAGGCATTGTTGCATCATAACCAACCAAGGCTTTTGCAGAGCGCGAATGTCTGTGCGGCAGCGAATGCAGTTCCAAGGGACAGTGAAAACCAGGTAGGGCTTTCAGGGTTGGCAGCTTTCCTGTGGGCGCAATCGCTGGACGTTTCGAATTTGGGAGCCGGGCTCTGCCAGAGTCACATAGGCATTGTTACATCATAACCAACCAAGGCTTTTGCAGAGCGCGAATGTCTGTGCGGCAGCGAATGCAGTTCCAAGGGACAGTGAAAACCAGGTAGGGCTTTCAGGGCTGGCAGCTTTCGTGTGGGCGCAATCGCTGGACGTTTCAAATTTGGCAGCCGGGCTCTGCCAGAGTCACATAGGCATAGTTGCATCATAACCATCCAAAGCTCTTGCAGATCGCGAATGTCTGTGCAGCAGCGAATGCAGTTAAAAGGGACAGTGAAAATCAGGTACAGATTTCAGTTCTGGTAGCTTTCGTGTGGGCACAATCTCTGGACGTTTCGACTTTTGTAGCCGGGCTCTGCCAGAGTCACATAGGCATTGTTGCATCATAACCAACCAAAGCTCCTCCAGAGCGCGAATGTCTGTGTGGCAGCGAATGCAGTTCCAAGGGACAGTGAAAACCAGGTAGGGCTTTCAGGGCTGGCAGCTTTCGTGTGGGCGCAATCGCTGGACGTTTCGAATTTGGGAGCCGGGCTCTGCCAGAGTCACATAGGCATTTTTGCATCATAACCAACCAAGGCTTTTGCAGAGCGCGAATGTCTGTGCGGCAGCGAATGCAGTTCCAAGGGACAGTGAAAACCAGGTAGGGCTTTCAGGGCTGGCAGCTTTCGTATGGGCGCAATCGCTGGACGTTTCGAATTTGGCAGCCGGGCTCTGCCAGAGTCACATAGGCATTGTTGCATCATAACCAACCAAGGCTTTTGCAGAGCGCGAATGTCTGTGCGGCAGCGAATGCAGTTCCAAGGGACAGTGAAAACCAGGTAGGGCTTTCAGGGCTGGCAGCTTTCCTGTGGGCGCAATCGCTGGACGTTTCGAATTTGGGAGCCGGGCTCTGCCAGAGTCACATAGGCATTGTTACATCATAACCAACCAAGGCTTTTGCAGAGCGCGAATGTCTCTGCGGCAGCGAATGCAGTTCCAAGGGACAGTGAAAACCAGGTAGGGCTTTCAGGGCTGGCAGCTTTCGTGTGGGCGCAATCGCTGGACGTTTCAAATTTGGCAGCCGGGCTCTGCCAGAGTCACATAGGCATAGTTGCATCATAACCATCCAAAGCTCTTGCAGATCGCGAATGTCTGTGCAGCAGCGAATGCAGTTAAAAGGGACAGTGAAAATCAGGTACAGATTTCAGTTCTGGCAGCTTTCGTGTTGGCACAATCTCTGGACGTTTCGACTTTTGTAGCCGGGCTCTGCCAGAGTCACATAGGCATTGTTGCATCATAACCAACCAAAGCTCCTCCAGAGCGCGAATGTCTGTGCGGCAGCGAATGCAGTTCCAAGGGACAGTGAAAACCAGGTCGAGCTTTCAGGGCTGGCAGCTTTCGTGTGGGCGCAATCGCTGGACGTTTCGAATTTGGCAGCCGGGCTCTGCCAGAGTCACATAGGCATTGTTGCATCATAACCGACCAAGGCTTTTGCAGAGCGCGAATGTCTGTGCGGCAGCGAATGCAGTTCCAAGGGACAGTGAAAACCAGGTAGGGCTTTCAGGGCTGGCAGCTTTCGTGTGGGCGCAATGGCTGGACGTTTCGAATTTGGCAGCCGGGGTCTGTCAGAGTCACATAGGCATTGTTGCATCATAACCAACCAAAGCTCTTGCAGAGCACGAATGTCTGTGCGGCAGCGAATGCAGTTCCAAGGGACAGTGAAAACCAGGTAGGGCTTTCAGGGCTGGCAGCTTTCGTGTGGGCGCAATCGCTGGACGTTTCGAATTTGGCAGCCGGGCTCTGCCAGAGTCACATAGGCATTGTTGCATCATAACCATCCAAAGCTCTTGCAGAGCGCGAATGTCTGTGCAGCAGCGAATGCAGTTAAAAGGGACAGTGAAAATCAGGTACAGATTTCAGTTCTGGCAGTTTTCGTGTGGGCACAATCTCTGGACGTTTCGCATTTTGTAGCCGGGCTCTGCCAGAGTCACATAGGCATTGTTGCATCATAACCAACCAAAGCTCCTCCAGAGCGAGAATGTCTGTGCGGCAGCGAATGCACTTCCAAGGGACAGTGAAAACCAGGTCGAGCTTTCAGTTCTGGCAGCTTTCGTGTAGGCGCAATCGCTGGACGTTTCGAATTTGGCAGCCGGGCTCTGCCAGAGTCACATAGGCATTGTTGCATCATAACCAACCAAGGCTTTTGCAGAGCGCGAATGTCTGTGCGGCAGCGAATGCAGTTCCAAGGGACAGTGAAAACCAGGTAGGGCTTTCAGGGCTGGCAGCTTTCCTGTGGGCGCAATCGCTGGACGTTTCGAATTTGGCAGCCGGGCTCTGCCAGAGTCACATAGCCATTTTTACATCATAACCAACCAAGGCTTTTGCAGACCGCGAATGTCTGTGCGGCAGCGAATGCAGTTCCAAGGGACAGTGAAAACCAGGTAGGGCTTTCAGGGCTGGCAGCTTTCCTGTGGGCGCAATCGCTGGATGTTTCGAATTTGGCAGCCGGGCTCTGCCAGAGGCACAAAGGCATTGTTGTATCATAACCATCCAAGGCTTTTGCAGAGCACCAATGTCTCTGCAGCAGAGAATGCAGTTCCAAGGGACAGTGAAAACCAGGTAGGGCTTTCAGGGCTGGCAGCTTTCCTGTGGGCGCAATCGCTGGACGTTTCGAATTTGGCAGCCGGGCTCTGTCAGAGTCACATAGGCATTGTTGCATCATAATCAACCAAGGCTTTTGCAGAGCGCTAATGTCTGTGTGGCAGCGAATGCATTTCCAAAGGACAGTGAAAACCAGGTAGCGCTTTCAGGGCTGGCAGCTTTCGTGTGGGCGCAATCTCTGGACGTTTCGCATTTTGTAGCCGGGCTCTGCCAGAGTCACATAGGCATTGTTGCATCATAACCAACCAAGGCTTTTGCAGAGCGCGAATGTCTGTGCGGCAGCGAATGCAGTTCCAAGGGACAGTGAAAACCAGGTCGAGCTTTCAGTGCTGGCAGCTTTTGTATGGGCGCAATCGCTGGATGTTTCGAATTTGGCAGCCGGGGTCTGTCAGAGTCACATAGGCATTGTTGCTTCATAACCAAACAAAGCTCTTGCAGAGCGCGAATGTCTGTGCGGCAGCGAATGCAGTTCCAAGGGACAGTGAAAACCAGGTAGGGCTTTCAGGGCTGGCAGCTTTCGTGTGGGCGCAATCGCTGGACGTTTCAAATTTGGCAGCCGGGCTCTGCCAGAGTCACATAGGCATTGTTACATCATAACCATCCAAAGCTCTTGCAGAGCGCGAATGTCTGTGCAGCAGCGAATGCAGTTAAAAGGGACAGTGAAAATCAGGTACAGATTTCAGTTCTGGCAGCTGTCGTGTGGGCACAATTTCTGGATGTTTCGCATTTTGTAGCCGGGCTCTGCCAGAGTCACATAGGCATTGTTGCATCATAACCAACCAAAGCTTTTGCAGAGCAAGAATGTCTGTTCGGCAGCGAATGCAGTTCCAAGGGACAGTGAAAACCAGGTAGGGCTTTCAGGGCTGGCAGCTTTCGTGTGGGCGCAATCGCTGGACGTTTCGAATTTGGCAGCCGGGCTCTGCCAGAGTCACATAGGCATTGTTGCATCATAACCAAGCAAGGCTCTTGCAGAGCGCGAATGTCTTTGCAGCAGCGAATGCAGTTCCAAAGGACAGTGAAAACCAGCTACAGATTTCAGTTCTGGCAGCTTTCGTGTGGGCGCAATCGCTGGACGTTTCGAATTTGGCAGCCAGGCTCTGCCAGAGTCACATAGGCATTGTTGCATCATAACCATCCAAAGCTCCTCCAGAGCGCGAATGTCTTTGCGGCAGCGAATGCAGTTCCAAGGGACAGTGAAAACCAGGTACAGATTTCAGTTATGGCACCTTTCATGTGGGCGCAATCTCTGGACGTTTCGAATTTTGTAGCCAGGCTCTGCCAGAGTCACATAGGCATTGTTGCATCATAAGCAACCAAAGCTCTTGCAGAGCGCGAATGTCTGTGCGGCAGCGAATGCAGTTCCAAGGGACAGTGAAAACCAGGTAGGGCTTTCAGTGCTGGCAGGTTTCCTGTGGGCGCAATCGCTGGACGTTTCGAATTTGGCAGCCGGGCTCTGTCAGAGTCACATAGGCATTGTTGCATCATAACCAACCAAAGCTCCTCCAGAGCGCGAATGTCTGTGCGGCAGCGAATGCAGTTCCAAGGGACAGTGAAAACCAGGTCGAGCTTTCAGGGCTGGCAGCTTTCTTGTGGGCGTAATCGCTGGACGTTTCGAATTTGGCAGCCGGGCTCTGCCAGAGTCACATAGGCATTGTTGCATCATAACCGACCAAGGCTTTTGCAGAGCAAGAATGTCTGTTCGGCAGCGAATGCAGTTCCAAGGGACAGTGAAAACCAGGTAGGGCTTTCAGGGCTGGCAGCTTTCGTGTGGGCGCAATCGCTGGACGTTTCGAATTTGGCAGCCGGGCTCTGCCAGAGTCACATAGGCATTGTTGCATCATAACCAAGCAAGGCTCTTGCAGAGCGCGAATGTCTTTGCAGCAGCGAATGCAGTTCCAAAGGACAGTGAAAACCAGGTACAGATTTCAGTTCTGACAGCTTTCGTGTGGGCACAATCGCTGGACGTTTCGAATTTGGCAGCCAGGCTCTGCCAGAGTCACATAGGCATTGTTGCATCATAACCATCCAAAGCTCCTCCAGAGCGCGAATGTCTTTGCGGCAGCGAATGCAGTTCCAAGGGACAGTGAAAACCAGGTACAGATTTCAGTTATGGCACCTTTCATGTGGGCGCAATCTCTGGACGTTTCGAATTTTGTAGCCAGGCTCTGCCAGAGTCACATAGGCATTGTTGCATCATAAGCAACCAAAGCTCTTGCAGAGCGCGAATGTCTGTGCGGCAGCGAATGCAGTTCCAAGGGACAGTGAAAACCAGGTAGGGCTTTCAGTGCTGGCAGCTTTCCTGTGGGCGCAATCGCTGGACGTTTCGAATTTGGCAGCCGGGCTCTGTCAGAGTCACATAGGCATTGTTGCATCCTAACCAACCAAAGCTCTTGCAGAGCGCGAATGTCTGTGTGGCAGCGAATGCAGTTCCAAGGGACAGTGAAAACCAGGTCGAGCTTTCAGGGCTGGCAGCTTTCGTGTGGGCGCAATCGCTGGACGTTTCAAATTTGGCAGCCGGGCTCTGCCAGAGTCACATAGGCATTGTTGCATCATAACCATCCAAAGCTCTTGCAGAGTGCGAATGTCTGTGCAGCAGCGAATGCAGTTAAAAGGGACAGTGAAAATCAGGTACAGATTTCAGTTCTGGCAGCTTTCGTGTGGGCACAATTTCTGGATGTTTCGCATTTTGTAGCCGGGCTCTGCCAGAGTCACATAGGCATTGTTGCATCATAACCAACCAAAGCTCCTCCAGAGCGCGAATGTCTGTGCGGCAGCGAATGCAGTTCCAATGGACAGTGAAAACCAGGTTGAGCTTTCAGTGCTGGCAGCTTTCGTGTGGGCGCAATCGCTGGACGTTTCGAATTTCGCAGCCGGGCTCTGCCAGAGTCACATAGGCATTGTTGCATCATAACCAACCAAGGCTTTTGCAGAGCGCGAATGTCTGTGCGGCAGCGAATGCAGTTCCAAGGGACAGTGAAAACCAGGTAGGGCTTTCAGGGCTGGCAGCTTTCGTGTGGGCGCAATCGCTGGACGTTTCGAATTTGGGAGCCGGGCTCTGCCAGAGTCACATAGGCATTGTTGCATCATAACCAACCAAGGCTTTTGCAGAGCGCGAATGTCTGTGCGGCAGTGAATGCAGTTCCAAGGGACAGTGAAAACCAGGTAGGGCTTTCAGGGCTGGCAGCTTTCGTATGGGCGCAATCGCTGGACGTTTCGAATTTGGCAGCCGGGCTCTGCCAGAGTCACATAGGCATTGTTGCATCATAACCAACCAAGGCTTTTGCAGAGCGCGAATGTCTGTGCGGCAGCGAATGCAGTTCCAAGGGACAGTGAAAACCAGGTAGGGCTTTCAGGGCTGGCAGCTTTCCTGTGGGCGCAATCGCTGGACGTTTCGAATTTGGGAGCCGGGCTCTGCCAGAGTCACATAGGCATTGTTACATCATAACCAACCAAGGCTTTTGCAGAGCGCGAATGTCTGTGCGGCAGCGAATGCAGTTCCAAGGGACAGTGAAAACCAGGTAGGGCTTTCAGGGCTGGCAGCTTTCGTGTGGGCGCAATCGCTGGACGTTTCAAATTTGGGAGCCGGGCTCTGCCAGAGTCACATAGGCATAGTTGCATCATAACCATCCAAAGCTCTTGCAGATCGCGAATGTCTGTGCAGCAGCGAATGCAGTTAAAAGGGACAGTGAAAATCACGTACAGATTTCAGTTCTGGTAGCTTTCGTGTGGGCACAATCTCTGGACGTTTCGACTTTTGTAGCCGGGCTCTGCCAGAGTCACATAGGCATTGTTGCATCATCACCAACCAAAGCTCCTCCAGAGCGCGAATGTCTGTGCGGCAGCGAATGCAGTTCCAAGGGACAGTGAAAACCAGGTCGAGCTTTCAGGGCTGGCAGCTTTCGTGTGGGCGCAATCGCTGGACGTTTCGAATTTGGCAGCCGGGCTCTGCCAGAGTCACATAGGCATTGTTGCATCATAACCGACCAAGGCTTTTGCAGAGCAAGAATGTCTGTTCGGCAGCGAATGCAGTTCCAAGGGACAGTGAAAACCAGGTAGGGCTTTCAGGGCTGGCAGCTTTCGTGTGGGCGCAATGGCTGGACGTTTCGAATTTGGCAGCCGGGGTCTGTCAGAGTCACATAGGCATTGTTGCATCATAACCAACCAAAGCTCTTGCAGAGCACGAATGTCTGTGCGGCAGCGAATGCAGTTCCAAGGGACAGTGGAAACCAGGTAGGGCTTTCAGGGCTGGCAGCTTTCGTGTGGGCGCAATCGCTGGACGTTTCGAATTTGGCAGCCGGGCTCTGCCAGAGTCACATAGGCATTGTTGCATCATAACCATCCAAAGCTCTTGCAGAGCGCGAATGTCTGTGCAGCAGCGAATGCAGTTAAAAGGGACAGTGAAAATCAGGTACAGATTTCAGTTCTGGCAGCTTTCGTGTGGGCACAATCTCTGGACGTTTCGCATTTTGTAGCCGGGCTCTGCCAGAGTCACATAGGCATTGTTGCATCATAACCAACCAAAGCTCCTCCAGAGCGCGAATGTCTCTGCGGCAGCGAATGCACTTCCAAGGGACAGTGAAAACCAGGTCGAGCTTTCAGTGCTGGCAGCTTTCGTGTGGGCGCAATCGCTGGACGTTTCGAATTTGGCAGCCGGGCTCTGCCAGAGCCACATAGGCATTGTTGCATCATAACCAACCAAGGCTTTTGCAGAGCATGAATGTCTGTGCGGAAGCGAATGCAGTTCCAAGGGACAGTGAAAACCAGGTAGGGCTTTCAGGGCTGGCAGCTTTCGTGTGGGCGCAATCGCTGGACGTTTCGAATTTGGGAGCCGGGCTCTGCCAGAGTCACAAAGGCATTGTTACATCATAACCAACCAAGGCTTTTGCAGAGCGCGAATGTCTGTGTGGCAGCGAATGCAGTTCCAAGGGACAGTGAAAACCAGGTAGGGCTTTCAGGGCTGGCAGCTTTCCTGTGGGCGCAATCGCTGTATGTTTCGAATTTGGCAGCCGGGCTCTGCCAGAGTCACATAGGCATTGTTGCTTCATAACAATCCAAACCTCTTGCAGAGCGCGAAAGTCTGCGTGGCAGCGAATGCAGTTCCAAGGGACAGTGAAAACCAGGTACAGATTTCAGTTCTGGCAGCTTTCATGTGGGCGCAATATCTGGACGTTTCGAATTTTGTAGCCAGGCTCTGCCAGAGTCACATAGGCATTGCTGCATCATACCCAACCAAAGCTCCTCCAGAGCGCGAATGTCTGTGTGGCAGCGAATGCAGTTCCAAGGGACAGTGAAAACCAGGTAGGGCTTTCAGGGCTGGCAGCTTTCCTGTGGGCGCAATCGCTAGATGTTTCGAATTTGGCAGCCGGGCTCTGCCAGAGTCACATAGGCATTGTTGCATCATAAACATCCAAAGTTCTTGCAGAGTGCGAATGTCTGTGCAGCAGCGAATGCAGTTAAAAGGGACAGTGAAAACCAGGTCGAGCTTTCAGGGCTGGCAGCTTTCGTGTGGGCGCAATCGCTGGACGTTTCAAATTTGGCAGCCGGGCTCTGCCAGAGTCACATAGGCATTGTTGCATCATAACCATCCAAAGCTCTTGCAGAGTGCGAATGTCTGTGCAGCAGCGAATGCAGTTAAAAGGGACAGTGAAAATCAGGTACAGATTTCAGTTCTGGCAGCTTTCGTGTGGGCACAATTTCTGGATGTTTCGCATTTTGTAGCCGGGCTCTGCCAGAGTCACATAGGCATTGTTGCATCATAACCAACCAAAGCTCCTCCAGAGCGCGAATGTCTGTGCGGCAGCGAATGCAGTTCCAATGGACAGTGAAAACCAGGTTGAGCTTTCAGTGCTGGCAGCTTTCGTGTGGGCGCAATCGCTGGACGTTTCGAATTTCGCAGCCGGGCTCTGCCAGAGTCACATAGGCATTGTTGCATCATAACCAACCAAGGCTTTTGCAGAGCGCGAATGTCTGTGCGGCAGCGAATGCAGTTCCAAGGGACAGTGAAAACCAGGTAGGGCTTTCAGGGCTGGCAGCTTTCGTGTGGGCGCAATCGCTGGACGTTTCGAATTTGGGAGCCGGGCTCTGCCAGAGTCACATAGGCATTGTTGCATCATAACCAACCAAGGCTTTTGCAGAGCGCGAATGTCTGTGCGGCAGCGAATGCAGTTCCAAGGGACAGTGAAAACCAGGTAGGGCTTTCAGGGCTGGCAGCTTTCGTATGGGCGCAATCGCTGGACGTTTCGAATTTGGCAGCCGGGCTCTGCCAGAGTCACATAGGCATTGTTGCATCATAACCAACCAAGGCTTTTGCAGAGCGCGAATGTCTGTGCGGCAGCGAATGCAGTTCCAAGGGACAGTGAAAACCAGGTAGGGCTTTCAGGGCTGGCAGCTTTCCTGTGGGCGCAATCGCTGGACGTTTCGAATTTGGGAGCCGGGCTCTGCCAGAGTCACATAGGCATTGTTACATCATAACCAACCAAGGCTTTTGCAGAGCGCGAATGTCTGTGCGGCAGCGAATGCAGTTCCAAGGGACAGTGAAAACCAGGTAGGGCTTTCAGGGCTGGCAGCTTTCGTGTGGGCGCAATCGCTGGACGTTTCAAATTTGGCAGCCGGGCTCTGCCAGAGTCACATAGGCATTGTTACATCATAACCAACCAAGGCTTTTGCAGAGCACCAATGTCTCTGCAGCAGAGAATGCAGTTCCAAGGGACAGTGAAAACCAGGTAGGGCTTTCAGTGCTGGCAGCTTTCGTATGGGCGCAATCGCTGGACGTTTCGAATTTGGCAGCCGGGGTCTGTCAGAGTCACATAGGCATTGTTGCATCATAACCAACCAAAGCTCTTGCAGATCGCGAATGTCTGTGCGGCAGCGAATGCAGTTCCAAGGGACAGTGAAAACCAGGTAGGGCTTTCAGGGCTGGCAGCTTTCGTGTGGGCGCAATCGCTGGACGTTTCAAATTTGGCAGCCGGGATCTGTCACAGTCACATAGGCATTGTTGCATCATAACCATCCAAAGCTCTTGCAGAGCGCGAATGTCTGTGCAGCAGCGAATGCAGTTAAAAGGGACAGTGAAAATCAGGTACAGATTTCAGTTCTGGCAGCTTTCGTGTGGGCACAATCTCTGGACGTTTCGCATTTTGTAGCCGGGCTCTGCCAGAGTCACATAGGCATTGTTGCATCATAACCAACCAAAGCTCCTCCAGATCGCGAATGTCTGTGCGGCAGCGAATGCAGTTCCAAGGGACAGTGAAAACCAGGTCGAGCTTTCAGTGCTGGCAGCTTTCGTGTGGGCGCAATCTCTGGACGTTTCGCATTTTGTAGCCGGGCTCTGCCAGAGTCACATAGGCATTGTTGCATCATAACCAACCAAGGCTTTTGCAGAGCGCGAATGTCTGTGCGGCAGCGAATGCAGTTCCAAGGGACAGTGAAAACCAGGTCGAGCTTTCAGTGCTGGCAGCTTTCGTATGGGCGCAATCGCTGGATGTTTCGAATTTGGCAGCCGGGGTCTGTCAGAGTCACATAGGCATTGTTGCATCATAACCAACCAAGGCTTTTGCAGAGCGCGAATGTCTGTACGGCAGCGAATGCAGTTCCAAGGGACAGTGAAAACCAGGTAGGGCTTTCAGGGCTGGCAGCTTTCCTGTGGGCGCAATCGCTAGATGTTTCGAATTTGGCAGCCGGGCTCTGCCAGAGTCACATAGGCATTGTTGCATCATAACCAACCAAAGCTCTTGCAGAGCGCGAATGTCTTTGTGGCAGCGAATGCAGTTCCAAGGGACAGTGAAAACCAGGTAGGGCTTTCAGGGCTGGCAGCTTTCGTGTGGGCGCAATGGGTGGACGTTTCGAATTTCGCAGCCGGGCTCTGCCAGAGTCACATAGGCATTGTTGCATCATAACCAACCAAGGCTTTTGCAGAGCACCAATGTCTCTGCGGCAGCGAATGCAGTTCCAAGGGACAGTGAAAACCAGGTCGAGCTATCAGGGCTGGCAGCTTTCGTGTGGGCGCAATCGCTGGACGTTTCAAATTTGGCAGCCGGGCTCTGCCAGAGTCACATAGGCATTGTTGCATCATAACAATCCAAAGCTCTTGCAGAGTGCGAATGTCTGTGCAGCAGCGAATGCAGTTAAAAGGGACAGTGAAAACCAGGTCGAGCTTTCAGTGCTGGCAGTTTCGTGTGGGCACAATTTCTGGATGTTTCGCATTTTGTAGCCGGGCTCTGCCAGAGTCACATAGGCATTGTTGCATCATAACCAACCAAAGCTCCTCCAGAGCGCGAATGTCTGTGCGGCAGCGAATGCAGTTCCAATGGACAGTGAAAACCAGGTTGAGCTTTCAGTGCTGGCAGCTTTCGTGTGGGCGCAATCGCTGGACGTTTCGAATTTCGCAGCCGGGCTCTGCCAGAGTCACATAGGCATTGTTGCATCATAACCAACCAAGGCTTTTGCAGAGCGCGAATGTCTGTGCGGCAGCGAATGCAGTTCCAAGGGACAGTGAAAACCAGGTAGGGCTTTCAGGGCTGGCAGCTTTCGTGTGGGCGCAATCGCTGGACGTTTCGAATTTGGGAGCCGGGCTCTGCCAGAGTCACATAGGCATTGTTGCATCATAACCAACCAAGGCTTTTGCAGAGCGCGAATGTCTGTGCGGCAGCGAATGCAGTTCCAAGGGACAGTGAAAACCAGGTAGGGCTTTCAGGGCTGGCAGCTTTCGTATGGGCGCAATCGCTGGACGTTTCGAATTTGGCAGCCGGGCTCTGCCAGAGTCACATAGGCATTGTTGCATCATAACCAAACAAGGCTTTTGCAGAGCGCGAATGTCTGTGCGGCAGCGAATGCAGTTCCAAGGGACAGTGAAAACCAGGTAGGGCTTTCAGGGCTGGCAGCTTTCCTGTGGGCGCAATCGCTGGACGTTTCGAATTTGGGAGCCGGGCTCTGCCAGAGTCACATAGGCATTGTTACATCATAACCAACCAAGGCTTTTGCAGAGCGCGAATGTCTGTGCGGCAGCGAATGCAGTTAAAAGGGACAGTGAAAACCAGGTAGGGCTTTCAGGGCTGGCAGCTTTCGTGTGGGCGCAATCGCTGGACGTTTCAAATTTGGCAGCCGGGCTCTGCCAGAGTCACATAGGCATAGTTGCATCATAACCATCCAAAGCTCTTGCAGATCGCGAATGTCTGTGCAGCAGCGAATGCAGTTAAAAGGGACAGTGAAAATCAGGTACAGATTTCAGTTCTGGCAGTTTTCGTGTGGGCACAATCTCTGGACGTTTCGCATTTTGTAGCCGGGCTCTGCCAGAGTCACATAGGCATTGTTGCATCATAACCAACCAAAGCTCCTCCAGAGCGCGAATGTCTGTGCGGCAGCGAATGCAGTTCCAAGGGACAGTGAAAACCAGGTCGAGCTTTCAGGGCTGGCAGCTTTCGTGTGGGCGCAATCGCTGGACGTTTCGAATTTGGCAGCCGGGCTCTGCCAGAGTCACATAGGCATTGTTGCATCATAACCAACCAAGGCTTTTGCAGAGCGCGAATGTCTGTGCGGCAGCGAATGCAGTTCCAAGGGACAGTGAAAACCAGGTAGGGCTTTCAGGGCTGGCAGCTTTCGTGTGGGCGCAATCGCTGGACGTTTCGAATTTGGGAGCCGGGCTCTGCCAGAGTCACATAGGCATTGTTACATCATAACCAACCAAGGCTTTTGCAGAGCGCGAATGTCTGTGCGGCAGCGAATGCAGTTCCAAGGGACAGTGAAAACCAGGTAGGGCTTTCAGGGCTGGCAGCTTTCCTGTGGGCGCAATCGCTGGATGTTTCGAATTTGGCAGCCGGGCTCTGCCAGAGTCACAAAGGCATTGTTGTATCATAACCATCCAAGGCTTTTGCAGAGCACCAATGTCTCTGCAGCAGAGAATGCAGTTCCAAGGGACAGTGAAAACCAGGTAGGGCTTTCAGGGCTGGCAGCTTTCGTGTGGGCGCAATCGCTGGACGTTTCGAATTTGGCAGCCGGGCTCTGCCAGAGTCACATAGGCATTGTTGCATCATAATCAACCAAGGCTTTTGCAGAGCGCTAATGTCTGTGTGGCAGCGAATGCATTTCCAAGGGACAGTGAAAACCAGGTAGCGCTTTCAGGGCTGGCAGCTTTCGTGTGGGCGCAATCGCTGGACGTTTCGAATTTGGCAGCCGGGCTCTGCCAGAGTCACATAGGCATTGTTGCATCATAACCAACCAAGGCTTTTGCAGAGCACCAATGTCTCTGCAGCAGAGAATGCAGTTCCAAGGGACAGTGAAAACCAGGTAGGGCTTTCAGGGCTGGCAGCTTTCGTGTGGGCGCAATCGCTGGACGTTTCAAATTTGGCAGCCGGGCTCTGCCAGAGTCACATAGGCATTGTTGCATCATAACCATCTAAAGCTCTTGCAGAGCGCGAATGTCTGTGCAGCAGCGAATGCAGTTAAAAGGGACAGTGAAAATCAGGTACAGATTTCAGTTCTGGCAGCTTTCGTGTGGGCACAATCTCTGGACGTTTCGCATTTTGTAGCCGGGCTCTGCCGGAGTCACATAGGCATTGTTGCATCATAACCAACCAAAGCTCCTCCAGATCGCGAATGTCTGTGCGGCAGCGAATGCAGTTCCAAGGGACAGTGAAAACCAGGTAGGCCTTTCAGGGCTGGCAGCTTTCGTGTGGGCGCAATCTCTGGACGTTTCGCATTTGGCAGCCGGGCTCTGCCAGAGTCACATAGGCATTGTTGCATCATAACCAACCAAGGCTTTTGCAGAGCGCGAATGTCTGTGCGGCAGCGAATGCAGTTCCAAGGGACAGTGAAAACCAGGTAGGGCTTTCAGGGCTGGCAGCTTTCCTGTGGGCGCAATCGCTGGACGTTTCGAATTTGGGAGCCGGGCTCTGCCAGAGTCACATAGGCATTGTTGCATCATAACCAACCAAAGCTCTTGCAGAGCACGAATGTCTGTGCGGCAGCGAATGCAGTTCCAAGGGACAGTGAAAACCAGGTAGGGCTTTCAGGGCTGGCAGCTTTCGTGTGGGCGCAATCGCTGGACGTTTCGAATTTGGCAGCCGGGCTCTGCCAGAGTCACATAGGCATTGTTGCATCATAACCAACCAAGGCTTTTGCAGAGCGCGAATGTCTGTGCGGCAGCGAATGCAGTTCCAAGGGACAGTGAAAACCAGGTAGGGCTTTCAGGGCTGGCAGCTTTCGTGTGGGCGCAATCGCTGGACGTTTCGAATTTGGGAGCCGGGCTCTGCCAGAGTCACATAGGCATTGTTACATCATAACCAACCAAGGCTTTTGCAGACCGCGAATGTCTGTGCGGCAGCGAATGCAGTTCCAAGGGACAGTGAAAACCAGGTAGGGCTTTCAGGGCTGGCAGCTTTCGTGTGGGCGCAATCGCTGGATGTTTCGAATTTGGCAGCCGGGCTCTGCCAGAGTCACAAAGGCATTGTTGTATCATAACCATCCAAGGCTTTTGCAGAGCACCAATGTCTCTGCAGCAGAGAATGCAGTTCCAAGGGACAGTGAAAACCAGGTAGGGCTTTCAGGGCTGGCAGCTTTCGTGTGGGCGCAATCGCTGGACGTTTCGAATTTGGCAGCCGGGCTCTGCCAGAGTCACATAGGCATTGTTGCATCATAATCAACCAAGGCTTTTGCAGAGCGCTAATGTCTGTGTGGCAGCGAATGCATTTCCAAGGGACAGTGAAAACCAGGTAGCGCTTTCAGGGCTGGCAGCTTTCGTGTGGGCGCAATCGCTGGACGTTTCGAATTTGGGAGCCGGGCTCTGCCAGAGTCACATAGGCATTGTTGCATCATAACCAACCAAGGCTTTTGCAGAGCACCAATGTCTCTGCGGCAGCGAATGCAGTTCCAAGGGACAGTGAAAACCAGGTCGAGCTTTCAGTGCTGGCAGCTTTCGTATGGGCGCAATCGCTGGACGTTTCGAATTTGGCAGCCGGGGTCTGTCAGAGTCACATAGGCATTGTTGCATCATAACCAACCAAAGCTCTTGCAGATCGCGAATGTCTGTGCCTCAGCGAATGCAGTTCCAAGGGACAGTGAAAACCAGGTAGGGCTTTCAGGGCTGGCAGCTTTCGTGTGGGCGCAATCGCTGGACGTTTCAAATTTGGCAGCCGGGCTCTGCCAGAGTCACATAGGCATTGTTGCATCATAACCATCCAAAGCTCTTGCAGAGCGCGAATGTCTGTGCAGCAGAGAATGCAGTTAAAAGGGACAGTGAAAATCAGGTACAGATTTCAGTTCTGGCAGCTTTCGTGTGGGCACAATCTCTGGACGTTTCGCATTTTGTAGCCGGGCTCTGCCAGAGTCACATAGGCATTGTTGCATCATAACCAACCAAAGCTCCTCCAGATCGCGAATGTCTGTGCGGCAGCGAATGCAGTTCCAAGGGACAGTGAAAACCAGGTCGAGCTTTCAGTGCTGGCAGCTTTCGTGTGGGCGCAATCTCTGGACGTTTCGCATTTGGCAGCCGGGCTCTGCCAGAGTCACATAGGCATTGTTGCATCATAACCAACCAAGGCTTTTGCAGAGCGCGAATGTCTGTACGGCAGCGAATGCAGTTCCAAGGGACAGTGAAAACCAGGTAGGGCTTTCAGGGCTGGCAGCTTTCCTGTGGGCGCAGTCGCTAGATGTTTCGAATTTGGCAGCCGGGCTCTGCCAGAGTCACATAGGCATTGTTGCATCATAACCAACCAAAGCTCCTCCAGAGCGCGAATGTCTGTGTGGCAGCGAATGCAGTTCCAAGGGACAGTGAAAACCAGGTAGGGCTTTCAGGGCTGGCAGCTTTCGTGTGGGCGCAATGGGTGGACGTTTCGAATTTCGCAGCCGGGCTCTGCCAGAGTCACATAGGCATTGTTGCATCATAACCAACCAAGGCTTTTGCAGAGCACCAATGTCTCTGCGGCAGCGAATGCAGTTCCAAGGGACAGTGAAAACCAGGTCGAGCTTTCAGGGCTGGCAGCTTTCGTGTGGGCGCAATCGCTGGACGTTTCAAATTTGGCAGCCGGGCTCTGCCAGAGTCACATAGGCATTGTTGCATCATAACCATCCAAAGCTCTTGCAGAGTGCGAATGTCTGTGCAGCAGCGAATGCAGTTAAAAGGGACAGTGAAAATCAGGCATAGATTTCAGTTCTGGCAGCTTTCGTGTGGGCACAATTTCTGGATGTTTCGCATTTTGTAGCCGGGCTCTGCCAGAGTCACATAGGCATTGTTGCATCATAACCAACCAAAGCTCCTCCAGAGCGCGAATGTCTGTGCGGCAGCGAATGCAGTTCCAATGGACAGTGAAAACCAGGTTGAGCTTTCAGTGCTGGCAGCTTTCGTGTGGGCGCAATCGCTGGACGTTTCGAATTTCGCAGCCGGGCTCTGCCAGAGTCACATAGGCATTATTGCATCATAACCAACCAAGGCTTTTGCAGAGCGCGAATGTCTGTGCGGCAGCGAATGCAGTTCCAAGGGACAGTGAAAACCAGGTAGGGCTTTCAGGGCTGGCAGCTTTCGTGTGGGCGCAATCGCTGGACGTTTCGAATTTGGGAGCCGGGCTCTGCCAGAGTCACATAGGCATTGTTGCATCATAACCAACCAAGGCTTTTGCAGAGCGCGAATGTCTGTGCGGCAGCGAATGCAGTTCCAAGGGACAGTGAAAACCAGGTAGGGCTTTCAGGGCTGGCAGCTTTCGTATGGGCGCAATCGCTGGACGTTTCAAATTTGGCAGCCGGGCTCTGCCAGAGTCACATAGGCATTGTTGCATCATAACCAACCAAGGCTTTTGCAGAGCGCGAATGTCTGTGCGGCAGCGAATGCAGTTCCAAGGGACAGTGAAAACCAGGTAGGGCTTTCAGGGCTGGCAGCTTTCCTGTGGGCGCAATCGCTGGACGTTTCGAATTTGGGAGCCGGGCTCTGCCAGAGTCACATAGGCATTGTTACATCATAACCAACCAAGGCTTTTGCAGAGCGCGAATGTCTGTGCGGCAGCGAATGCAGTTCCAAGGGACAGTGAAAACCAGGTAGGGCTTTCAGGGCTGGCAGCTTTCGTGTGGGCGCAATCGCTGGACGTTTCAAATTTGGCAGCCGGGCTCTGCCAGAGTCACATAGGCATAGTTGCATCATAACCATCCAAAGCTCTTGCAGATCGCGAATGTCTGTGCAGCAGCGAATGCAGTTAAAAGGGACAGTGAAAATCAGGTACAGATTTCAGTTCTGGCAGCTTTCATGTGGGCACAATCTCTGGACGTTTCGACTTTTGTAGCCGGGCTCTGCCAGAGTCACATAGGCATTGTTGCATCATAACCAACCAAAGCTCCTCCAGAGCGCGAATGTCTGTGCGGCAGCGAATGCAGTTCCAAGGGACAGTGAAAACCAGGTCGAGCTTTCAGGGCTGGCAGCTTTCGTGTGGGCGCAATCGCTGGACGTTTCGAATTTGGCAGCCGGGCTCTGCCAGAGTCACATAGGCATTGTTGCATCATAACCGACCAAGGCTTTTGCAGAGCAAGAATGTCTGTTCGGCAGCGAATGCAGTTCCAAGGGACAGTGAAAACCAGGTAGGGCTTTCAGGGCTGGCAGCTTTCGTGTGGGCGCAATGGCTGGACGTTTCGAATTTGGCAGCCGGGGTCTGTCAGAGTCACATAGGCATTGTTGCATCATAACCAACCAAAGCTCTTGCAGAGCACGAATGTCTGTGCGGCAGCGAATGCAGTTCCAAGGGACAGTGAAAACCAGGTAGGGCTTTCAGGGCTGGCAGCTTTCCTGTGGGCGCAATCGCTGGACGTTTCGAATTTGGCAGCCGGGCTCTGCCAGAGTCACATAGGCATTGTTACATCATAACCAACCAAGGCTTTTGCAGACCGCGAATGTCTGTGCGGCAGCGAATGCAGTTCCAAGGGACAGTGAAAACCAGGTAGGGCTTTCAGGGCTGGCAGCTTTCCTGTGGGCGCAATCGCTGGACGTTTCGAATTTGGCAGCCGGGCTCTGCCAGAGTCACATAGGCATTGTTGCATCATAATCAACCAAGGCTTTTGCAGAGCGCTAATGTCTGTGTGGCAGCGAATGCATTTCCAAGGGACAGTGAAAACCAGGTAGCGCTTTCAGGGCTGGCAGCTTTCGTGTGGGCGCAATCGCTGGACGTTTCGAATTTGGCAGCCGGGCTCTGCCAGAGTCACATAGGCATTGTTGCATCATAACCAACCAAGGCTTTTGCAGAGCACCAATGTCTCTGCGGCAGCGAATGCAGTTCCAAGGGACAGTGAAAACCAGGTCGAGCTTTCAGTGCTGGCAGCTTTCGTATGGGCGCAATCGCTGGACGTTTCGAATTTGGCAGCCGGGGTCTGTCAGAGTCACATAGGCATTGTTGCATCATAACCAACCAAAGCTCTTGCAGATCGCGAATGTCTGTGCGGCAGCGAATGCAGTTCCAAGGGACAGTGAAAACCAGGTAGGGCTTTCAGGGCTGGCAGCTTTCGTGTGGGCGCAATCTCTGGACGTTTCGCATTTTGTAGCCGGGCTCTGCCAGAGTCACATAGGCATTGTTGCATCATAACCAACCAAAGCTTTTGCAGAGCGCGAATGTCTGTGCGGCAGCGAATGCAGTTCCAAGGGACAGTGAAAACCAGGTAGGGCTTTCAGGGCTGGCAGCTTTCCTGTGGGCGCAATCGCTGGATGTTTCGAATTTGGCAGCCGGGCTCTGCCAGAGTCACATAGGCATTGTTGCATCATAACCATCCAAGGCTTTTGCAGAGCACCAATGTCTCTGCGGCAGAGAATGCAGTTCCAAGGGACAGTGAAAACCAGGTAGGGCTTTCAGGGCTGGCAGCTTTCGTGTGGGCGCAATCGCTGGACGTTTCGACTTTGGCAGCCGGGCTCTGCCAGAGTCACATAGGCATTGTTGCATCATAACCACGCAAGGCTCTTGCAGAGCGCGAATGTCTTTGCAGCAGCGAATGCAGTTCCAAGGGACAGTGAAAACCAGGTAGGGCTTTCAGGGCTGCCAGCTTTCCTGTGGGCGTAATCGCTGGACGTTTCGAATTTGGCAGCCGGGATCTGCCAGGGTCACATAGGCATTGTTGCATCATAACCATCCAAGGCTTTTGCAGAGCACCAATGTCTCTGCGGCAGCGAATGCAGTTCCAAGGGACAGTGAAAACCAGGTAGCGCTTTCAGGGCTGGCAGCTTTCGTGTGGGCGCAATGGCTGGACGTTTCGAATTTGGCAGCCGGGCTCTGCCAGAGTCACATAGGCATTGTTGCATCATAACCATCCAAAGCTCCTCCAGAGCGCGAATGTCTGTGCAGCAGCGAATGCAGTTAAAAGGGACAGTGAAAATCAGGTACAGATTTCAGTTCTGGCAGCTTTCGTGTGGGCACAATCTCTGGACGTTTCGCATTTTGTAGCCGGGCTCTGCCAGAGTCACATAGGCATTGTTGCATCATAACCAACCAAAGCTCCTCCAGAGCGAGAATGTCTGTGCGGCAGCGAATGCAGTTCCAAGGGACAGTGAAAACCAGGTCGAGCTTTCAGTGCTGGCAGCTTTCGTGTGGGCGCAATCGCTGGACGTTTCGAATTTGGCAGCCGGGCTCTGCCAGAGTCACATAGGCATTGTTGCATCATAACCAACCAAGGCTTTTGCAGAGCGCGAATGTCTGTGCGGCAGCGAATGCAGTTCCAAGGGACAGTGAAAACCAGGTAGGGCTTTCAGGGCTGGCAGCTTTCCTGTGGGCGCAATCGCTGGATGTTTCGAATTTGGCAGCCGGGCTCTGCCAGAGTCACAAAGGCATTGTTGTATCATAACCATCCAAGGCTTTTGCAGAGCACCAATGTCTCTGCAGCAGAGAATGCAGTTCCAAGGGACAGTGAAAACCAGGTAGGGCTTTCAGGGCTGGCAGCTTTCGTGTGGGCGCAATCGCTGGACGTTTCAAATTTGGCAGCCGGGCTCTGCCAGAGTCACATAGGCATTGTTGCATCATAACCATCTAAAGCTCTTGCAGAGCGCGAATGTCTGTGCAGCAGCGAATGCAGTTAAAAGGGACAGTGAAAATCAGGTACAGATTTCAGTTCTGGCAGCTTTCGTGTGGGCACAATCTCTGGACGTTTCGCATTTTGTAGCCGGGCTCTGCCAGAGTCACATAGGCATTGTTGCATCATAACCAACCAAAGCTCCTCCAGATCGCGAATGTCTGTGCGGCAGCGAATGCAGTTCCAAGGGACAGTGAAAACCAGGTCGAGCTTTCACTGCTGGCAGCTTTCGTGTGGGCGCAATCTCTGGACGTTTCGCATTTGGCAGCCGGGCTCTGCCAGAGTAACATAGGCATTGTTGCATCATAACCAACCAAGGCTTTTGCAGAGCGCGAATGTCTGTGCGGCAGCGAATGCAGTTCCAAGGGACAGTGAAAACCAGGTAGGGCTTTCAGGGCTGGCAGCTTTCGTGTGGGCGCAATCGCTGGACGTTTCAAATTTGGCAGCCGGGCTCTGCCAGAGTCACATAGGCATTGTTGCATCATAACCATCCAAAGCTCTTGCAGAGTGCGAATGTCTGTGCAGCAGCGAATGCAGTTAAAAGGGACAGTGAAAATCAGGTACAGATTTCAGTTCTGGCAGTTTTCGTGTGGGCACAATCTCTGGACGTTTCGCATTTTGTAGCCGGGCTCTGCCAGAGTCACATAGGCATTGTTGCATCATAACCAACCAAAGCTCCTCCAGAGCGAGAATGTCTGTGCGGCAGCGAATGCAGTTAAAAGGGACAGTGAAAACCAGGTCGAGCTTTCAGTGCTGGCAGCTTTCGTGTGGGCGCAATCGCTGGACGTTTCCAATATGGCAGCCGGGCTCTGCCAGAGTCACATAGGCATTGTTGCATCATAACCAACCAAGGCTTTTGCAGAGCGCGAATGTCTGTGCGGCAGCGAATGCAGTTCCAAGGGACAGTGAAAACCAGGTAGGGCTTTCAGGGCTGGCAGCTTTCCTGTGGGCGCAATCGCTGGACGTTTCGAATTTGGCAGCCGGGCTCTGCCAGAGTCACATAGGCATTGTTACATCATAACCAACCAAGGCTTTTGCAGAGCGCGAATGTCTGTGCGGCAGCGAATGCAGTTCCAAGGGACAGTGAAAACCAGGTAGGGCTTTCAGGGCTGGCAGCTTTCCTGTGGGCGCAATCGCTGGATGTTTCGAATTTGGCAGCCGGGCTCTGCCAGAGTCACAAAGGCATTGTTGTATCATAACCATCCAAGGCTTTTGCAGAGCACCAATGTCTCTGCAGCAGAGAATGCAGTTCCAAGGGACAGTGAAAACCAGGTAGGGCTTTCAGGGCTGGCAGCTTTCCTGTGGGCGCAATCGCTGGATGTTTCAAATTTGGCAGCCGGGCTCTGCCAGAGTCACATAGGCATTGTTGCATCATAACCAACCAAGGCTTTTGCAGAGCGCGAATGTCTGTGCGGCAGCGAATGCAGTTCCAAGGGACAGTGAAAACCAGGTAGGGCTTTCAGGGCTGGCAGCTTTCGTGTGGGCGCAATCGCTGGACGTTTCGAATTTGGGAGCCGGGCTCTGCCAGAGTCACATAGGCATTGTTACATCATAACCAACCAAGGCTTTTGCAGAGCGCGAATGTCTGTGCGGCAGCGAATGCAGTTCCAAGGGACAGTGAAAACCAGGTAGGGCTTTCAGGGCTGGCAGCTTTCCTGTGGGCGCAATCGCTGGATGTTTCGAATTTGGCAGCCGGGCTCTGCCAGAGTCACATAGGCATTGTTGCATCATAACCAACCAAGGCTTTTGCAGAGCACCAATGTCTCTGCGGCAGCGAATGCAGTTCCAAGGGACAGTGAAAACCAGGTCGAGCTTTCAGGCCTGGCAGCTTTCGTATGGGCGCAATCGCTGGACGTTTCGAATTTGGCAGCCGGGGTCTGTCAGAGTCACATAGGCATTGTTGCATCATAACCAACCAAAGCTCTTGCAGAGCACGAATGTCTGTGCGGCAGCGAATGCAGTTCCAAGGGACAGTGAAAAGCAGGTAGGGCTTTCAGGGCTGGCAGCTTTCGTGTGGGCGCAATCGCTGGACGTTTCAAATTTGGCAGCCGGGCTCTGCCAGAGTCACATAGGCATTGTTGCATCATAACCATCCAAAGCTCTTGCAGAGTGGAATGTCTGTGCAGCAGCGAATGCAGTTAAAAGGGACAGTGAAAATCAGGTACAGATTTCAGTTCTGGCACTTTTCGTGTGGGCACAATCTCTGGACGTTTCGCATTTTGTAGCCGGGCTCTGCCAGAGTCACATAGGCATTGTTGCATCATAACCAACCAAAGCTCCTCCAGAGCGAGAATGTCTGTGCGGTAGCGAATGCAGTTAAAAGGGACAGTGAAAACCAGGTCGAGCTTTCAGTGCTGGCAGCTTTCGTGAGGGCGCAATCGCTGGACGTTTCCAATTTGGCAGCCGGGCTCTGCCAGAGTCACATAGGCATTGTTGCATCATAACCAACCAAGGCTTTTGCAGAGCGCGAATGTCTGTGCGGCAGCGAATGCAGTTCCAAGGGACAGTGAAAACCAGGTAGGGCTTTCAGGGCTGGCAGCTTTCGTGTGGGCGCAATCGCTGGACGTTTCGAATTTGGCAGCCGGGCTCTGCCAGAGTCACATAGGCATTGTTACATCATAACCAACCAAGGCTTTTGCAGAGCGCGAATGTCTGTGCGGCAGCGAATGCAGTTCCAAGGGACAGTGAAAACCAGGTAGGGCTTTCAGGGCTGGCAGCTTTCCTGTGGGCGCAATCGCTGGATGTTTCGAATTTGGCAGCCGGGCTCTGCCAGAGTCACAAATGCATTGTTGTATCATAACCATCCAAGGCTTTTGCAGAGCACCAATGTCTCTGCAGCAGAGAATGCAGTTCCAAGGGACAGTGAAAACCAGGTAGGGCTTTCAGGGCTGGCAGCTTTCGTGTGGGCGCAATCGCTGGACGTTTCAAATTTGGCAGCCGGGCTCTGCCAGAGTCACATAGGCATTGTTGCATCATAACCATCCAAAGCTCTAGCAGAATGCGAATGTCTTTGCGGCAGCGAATGCAGTTCCAAGGGACAGTGAAAATCAGGTACAGATTTCAGTTCTGGCAGCTTTCGTGTGGGCACAATCTCTGGACGTTTCGAATTTTGTAGCCGGGCTCTGCCAGACTCACATAGGCATTGTTGCATCATAACCAACCAAGGCTTTTGCAGAGCGCGAATGTCTGTGCGGCAGCGAATGCAGTTCCAAGGGACAGTGAAAACCAGGTAGGGCTTTCAGGGCTGGCAGCTTTCCTGTGGGCGCAATCGCTGGATGTTTCGAATTTGGCAGCCGGGCTCTGCCAGAGTCACATAGGCATTGTTGCATCATAACCAACCAAGGCTTTTGCAGAGCACCAATGTCTCTGCGGCAGCGAATGCAGTTCCAAGGGACAGTGAAAACCAGGTCGAGCTTTCAGGCCTGGCAGCTTTCGTATGGCCGCAATCGCTGGACGTTTCGAATTTGGCAGCCGGGGTCTGTCAGAGTCACATAGGCATTGTTGCATCATAACCAACCAAAGCTCTTGCAGAGCACGAATGTCTGTGCGGCAGCGAATGCAGTTCCAAGGGACAGTGAAAACCAGGTAGGGCTTTCAGGGCTGGCAGCTTTCGTGTGGGCGCAATCGCTGGACGTTTCAAATTTGGCAGCCGGGCTCTGCCAGAGTCACATAGGCATTGTTGCATCATAACCATCCAAAGCTCTTGCAGAGTGCGAATGTCTGTGCAGCAGCGAATGCAGTTAAAAGGGACAGTGAAAATCAGGTACAGATTTCAGTTCTGGCAGTTTTCGTGTGGGCACCATCTCTGGACGTTTCGCATTTTGTAGCCGGGCTCTGCCAGAGTCACATAGGCATTGTTGCATCATAACCAACCAAAGCTCCTCCAGAGCGAGAATGTCTGTGCGGTAGCGAATGCAGTTAAAAGGGACAGTGAAAACCAGGTCGAGCTTTCAGTGCTGGCAGCTTTCTTGTGGGCGCAATCGCTGGACGTTTCCAATTTGGCAGCCGGGCTCTGCCAGAGTCACATAGGCATTGTTGCATCATAACCAACCAAGGCTTTTGCAGAGCGCGAATGTCTGTGCGGCAGCGAATGCAGTTCCAAGGGACAGTGAAAACCAGGTAGGGCTTTCAGGGCTGGCAGCTTTCGTGTGGGCGCAATCGCTGGACGTTTCGAATTTGGCAGCCGGGCTCTGCCAGAGTCACATAGGCATTGTTACATCATAACCAACCAAGGCTTTTGCAGAGCGCGAATGTCTGTGCGGCAGCGAATGCAGTTCCAAGGGACATTGAAAACCAGGTAGGGCTTTCAGGGCTGGCAGCTTTCCTGTGGGCGCAATCGCTGGATGTTTCGAATTTGGCAGCGGGCTCTGCCAGAGTCACAAATGCATTGTTGTATCATAACCATCCAAGGCTTTTGCAGAGCACCAATGTCTCTGCAGCAGAGAATGCAGTTCCAAGGGACAGTGAAAACCAGGTAGGGCTTTCAGGGCTGGCAGCTTTCGTGTGGGCGCAATCGCTGGACGTTTCAAATTTGGCAGCCGGGCTCTGCCAGAGTCACATAGGCATTGTTGCATCATAACCATCCAAAGCTCTAGCAGAATGCGAATGTCTTTGCGGCAGCGAATGCAGTTCCAAGGGACAGTGAAAATCAGGTACAGATTTCAGTTCTGGCAGCTTTCGTGTGGGCACAATCTCTGGACGTTTCGAATTTTGTAGCCGGGCTCTGCCAGAGTCACATAGGCATTGTTGCATCATAACCAACCAAGGCTTTTGCAGAGCACCAATGTCTCTGCGGCAGCGAATGCAGTTCCAAGGGACAGTGAAAACCAGGTCGAGCTTTCAGTGCTGGCAGCTTTCGTATGGGCGCAATCGCTGGACGTTTCGAATTTGGCAGCCGGGGTCTGTCAGAGTCACATAGGCATTGTTGCATCATAACCAACCAAAGCTCTTGCAGAGCGCGAATGTCTGTGCGGCAGCGAATGCAGTTCCAAGGGACAGTGAAAACCAGGTAGGGCTTTCAGGGCTGGCAGCTTTCGTGTGGGCGCAATCGCTGGACGTTTCAAATTTGGCAGCCGGGCTCTGCAAGAGTCACATAGGAATTGTTGCATCATAACCATCCAAAGCTCTTGCAGAGCGCGAATGTCTGTGCAGCAGCGAATGCAGTTTAAAGGGACAGTGAAAACCAGGTACAGATTTCAGTTCTGGCAGCTTTCCTATGCACAATCTCTGGACGTTTCGCATTTTGTAGCCGGGCTCTGCCAGAGTCACATAGGCATTGTTGCATCATAACCAACCAAAGCTCCTCCAGATCGCGAATGTCTGTGCGGCAGCGAATGCAGTTCCAAGAGACAGTGAAAACCAGGTCGAGCTTTCAGTGCTGGCAGCTTTCGTGTGGGCGCAATCTCTGGACGTTTCGCATTTTGTAGCCGGGCTCTGCCAGAGTCACATAGGCATTGTTGCATCATAACCAACCAAGGCTTTTGCAGAGCGCGAATGTCTGTGCGGCAGCGAATGCAGTTCCAAGGGACAGTGAAAACCAGGTAGGGCTTTCAGGGCTGGCAGCTTTCGTGTGGGCGCAATCGCTGGACGTTTCGAATTTGGGAGCCGGGCTCTGCCAGAGTCACATAGGCATTGTTACATCATAACCAACCAAGGCTTTTGCAGAGCACCAATGTCTCTGCGGCAGAGAATGCAGTTCCAAGGGACAGTGAAAACCAGGTAGGCCTTTCAGGGCTGGCAGCTTTCGTGTGGCCGCAATCGCTGGACGTTTCGACTTTCGCAGCCGGGCTCTGCCAGAGTCACATAGGCATTGTTGCATCATAACCATCCAAAGCTCCTCCAGAGCGTGAATGTCTGTGCAGCAGCGAATGCAGTTAAAAGGGACAGTGAAAATCAGGTACAGATTTCAGTTCTGGCAGCTTTCGTGTGGGCACAATCTCTGGACGTTTCGCATTTTGTAGCCGGGCTCTGCCAGAGTCACATAGGCATTGTTGCATCATAACCAACCAAAGCTCCTCCAGAGCGCGAATGTCTGTGCAGCAGCGAATGCAGTTAAAAGGGACAGTGAAAATCAGGTACAGATTTCAGTTCTGGCAGTTTTCGTGTGGGCACAATCTCTGGACGTTTCGAATTTGGGAGCCGGGCTCTGCCAGAGTCACATAGGCATTGTTGCATCATAACCAACCAAAGTTCCTCCAGAGCGAGAATGTCTGTGCGGCAGCGAATGCAGTTCCAAGGGACAGTGAAAACCAGGTCGAGCTTTCAGTGCTGGCAGCTTTCGTGTGGGCGCAATCGCTGGACGTTTCGAATTTGGCAGCCGGGCTCTGCCAGAGTCACATAGGCATTGTTGCATCATAACCAACCAAGGCTTTTGCAGAGCGCGAATGTCTGTGCGGCAGCGAATGCAGTTCCAAGGGACAGTGAAAACCAGGTAGGGCTTTCAGGGCTGGCAGCTTTCCTGTGGGCGCAATCGCTGGATGTTTCGAATTTGGCAGCCGGGCTCTGCCAGAGTCACAAAGGCATTGTTGTATCATAACCATCCAAGGCTTTTGCAGAGCACCAATGTCTCTGCAGCAGAGAATGCAGTTCCAAGGGACAGTGAAAACCAGGTAGGGCTTTCAGGGCTGGCAGCTTTCGTGTGGGCGCAATCGCTGGACGTTTCAAATTTGGCAGCCGGGCTCTGCCAGAGTCACATAGGCATTGTTGCATCATAACCATCCAAAGCTCTTGCAGAATGCGAATGTCTTTGCGGCAGCGAATGCAGTTCCAAGGGACAGTGAAAATCAGGTACAGATTTCAGTTCTGGCAGCTTTCGTGTGGGCACAATCTCTGGACGTTTCGAATTTTGTAGCCGGGCTCTGCCAGACTCACATAGGCATTGTTGCATCATAACCAACCAAAGCTCCTCCAGAGCGCGAATGTCTGTGTGGCAGCGAATGCAGTTCCAAGGGACAGTGAAAACCAGGTAGGGCTTTCAGGGCTGGCAGCTTTCGTGTGGGCGCAATCGCTGGACGTTTCGAATTTGGCAGCCGGGCTCTGCCAGAGTCACATAGGCATTGTTGCATCATAATCAACCAAGGCTTTTGCAGAGCGCGAATGTCTGTGTGGCAGCGAATGCAGTTCCAAGGGACAGTGAAAACCAGGTAGCGCTTTCAGGGCTGGCAGCTTTCGTGTGGGCGCAATCGCTGGACGTTTCGAATTTGGGAGCCGGGCTCTGCCAGAGTCACATAGGCATTGTTGCATCATAACCAACCAAGGCTTTTGCAGAGCACCAATGTCTCTGCGGCAGCGAATGCAGTTCCAAGGGACAGTGAAAACCAGGTCGAGCTTTCAGTGCTGGCAGCTTTCGTATGGGCGCAATCGCTGAACGTTTCGAATTTGGCAGCCGGGGTCTGTCAGAGTCACATAGGCATTGTTGCATCATAACCAACCAAAGCTCTTGCAGAGCGCGAATGTCTGTGCGGCAGCGAATGCAGTTCCAAGGGACAGTGAAAACCAGGTAGGGCTTTCAGGGCTGGCAGCTTTCGTGTGGGCGCAATCGCTGGACGTTTCAAATTTGGCAGCCGGGCTCTGCAAGAGTCACATAGGCATTGTTGCATCATAACCATCCAAAGCTCTTGCAGATCGCGAATGTCTGTGCAGCAGCGAATGCAGTTAAAAGGGACAGTGAAAATCAGGTACAGATTTCAATTCTGGCAGCTTTCGTGTGGGCACAATCTCTGGACGTTTCGCATTTTGTAGCCGGGCTCTGCCAGAGTCACATAGGCATTGTTGCATCATAACCAACCAAAGCTCCTCCAGATCGCGAATGTCTGTGCGGCAGAGAATGCAGTTCCAAGGGACAGTGAAAACCAGGTCGAGCTTTCAGTGCTGGCAGCTTTCGTGTGGGCGCAATCTCTGGACGTTTCGCATTTTGTAGCCGGGCTCTGCCAGAGTCACATAGGCATTGTTGCATCATAACCAACCAAGGCTTTTGCAGAGCGCGAATGTCTGTGCGGCAGCGAATGCAGTTCCAAGGGACAGTGAAAACCAGGTAGGGCTTTCAGGGCTGGCAGCTTTCGTGTGGGCGCAATCGCTGGACGTTTCGAATTTGGGAGCCGGGCTCTGCCAGAGTCACATAGGCATTGTTGCATCATAACCAACCAAGGCTTTTGCAGAGCGCGAATGTCTGTGCGGCAGCGAATGCAGTTCCAAGGGACAGTGAAAACCAGGTAGGGCTTTCAGGGCTGGCAGCTTTCCTGTGGGCGCAATCGCTGGACGTTTCGAATTTTGTAGCCGGGCTCTGCCAGAGTCACATAGGCATTGTTGCATCATAACCAACCAAAGCTCTTGCAGAATGCGAATGTCTTTGCGGCAGCGAATGCAGTTCCAAGGGACAGTGAAAATCAGGTACAGATTTCAGTTCTGGCAGCTTTCGTGTGGGCACAATCTCTGGACGTTTCGAATTTTGTAGCCGGGCTCTGCCAGACTCACATAGGCATTGTTGCATCATAACCAACCAAAGCTCCTCCAGAGCGCGAATGTCTGTGTGGCAGCGAATGCAGTTCCAAGGGACAGTGAAAACCAGGTAGGGCTTTCAGGGCTGGCAGCTTTCGTGTGGGCGCAATCGCTGGACGTTTCGAATTTGGCAGCCGGGCTCTGCCAGAGTCACATAGGCATTGTTGCATCATAATCAACCAAGGCTTTTGCAGAGCGCGAATGTCTGTGTGGCAGCGAATGCAGTTCCAAGGGACAGTGAAAACCAGGTAGCGCTTTCAGGGCTGGCAGCTTTCGTGTGGGCGCAATCGCTGGACGTTTCGAATTTGGGAGCCGGGCTCTGCCAGAGTCACATAGGCATTGTTGCATCATAACCAACCAAGGCTTTTGCAGAGCACCAATGTCTCTGCGGCAGCGAATGCAGTTCCAAGGGACAGTGAAAACCAGGTCGAGCTTTCAGTGCTGGCAGCTTTCGTATGGGCGCAATCGCTGAACGTTTCGAATTTGGCAGCCGGGGTCTGTCAGAGTCACATAGGCATTGTTGCATCATAACCAACCAAAGCTCTTGCAGAGCGCGAATGTCTGTGCGGCAGCGAATGCAGTTCCAAGGGACAGTGAAAACCAGGTAGGGCTTTCAGGGCTGGCAGCTTTCGTGTGGGCGCAATCGCTGGACGTTTCAAATTTGGCAGCCGGGCTCTGCCAGAGTCACATAGGCATTGTTGCATCATAACCATCCAAAGCTCTTGCAGATCGCGAATGTCTGTGCAGCAGCGAATGCAGTTAAAAGGGACAGTGAAAATCAGGTACAGATTTCAGTTCTGGCAGCTTTCGTGTGGGCACAATCTCTGGACGTTTCGCATTTTGTAGCCGGGCTCTGCCAGAGTCACATAGGCATTGTTGCATCATAACCAACCAAAGCTCCTCCAGAGCGAGAATGTCTGTGCGGCAGCGAATGCAGTTCCAAGGGACAGTGAAAACCAGGTCGAGCTTTCAGTGCTGGCAGCTCTCGTGTGGGCGCAATCGCTGGACGTTTCGAATTTGGCAGCCGGGCTCTGCCAGAGTCACATAGGCATTGTTGCATCATAACCAACCAAGGCTTTTGCAGAGCACGAATGTCTGTGCGGCAGCGAATGCAGTTCCAAGGGACAGTGAAAACCAGGTAGGGCTTTCAGGGCTGGCAGCTTTCGTGTGGGCGCAATCGCTGGACGTTTTGAATTTGGGAGCCGGGCTCTGCCAGAGTCACATAGGCATTGTTGCATCATAACCAACCAAGGCTTTTGCAGAGCGCGAATGTCTGTGCGGCAGCGAATGCAGTTCCAAGGGACAGTGAAAACCAGGTAGGGCTTTCAGGGCTGGCAGCTTTCCTGTGGGCGCAATCGCTGGACGTTTCGAATTTTGTAGCCGGGCTCTGCCAGAGTCACATAGGCATTGTTGCATCATAACCAACCAAAGCTCCTCCAGAGCGAGAATGTCTGTGCGGCAGCGAATGCAGTTCCAAGGGACAGTGAAAACCAGGTCGAGCTTTCAGTGCTGGCAGCTCTCGTGTGGGCGCAATCGCTGGACGTTTCGAATTTGGCAGCCGGGCTCTGCCAGAGTCACATAGGCATTGTTGCATCATAACCAACCAAGGCTTTTGCAGAGCACGAATGTCTGTTCGGCAGCGAATGCAGTTCCAAGGGACAGTGAAAACCAGGTAGGCCTTTCAGGGCTGGCAGCTTTCGTGTGGGCGCAATCGCTGGACGTTTCGAATTTGGCAGCCGGGCTCTGCCAGAGTCACATAGGCATTGTTGCATCATAACCAACCAAGGCTTTTGCAGAGCGCGAATGTCTGTGTGGCAGCGAATGCAGTTCCAAGGGACAGTGAAAACCAGGTAGGGCTTTCAGGGCTGGCAGCTTTCGTGTGGGCGCAATCGCTGGACGTTTCGAATTTGGCAGCCGGGCTCTGCCAGAGTCACATAGGCATTGTTGCATCATAATCAACCAAGGCTTTTGCAGAGCGCGAATGTCTGTGTGGCAGCGAATGCAGTTCCAAGGGACAGTGAAAACCAGGTAGCGCTTTCAGGGCTGGCAGCTTTCGTGTGGGCGCAATCCCTGGACGTTTCGAATTTGGGAGCCGGGCTCTGCCAGAGTCACATAGGCATTGTTGCATCATAACCAACCAAGGCTTTTGCAGAGCACGAATGTCTGTGCGGCAGCGAATGCAGTTCCAAGGGACAGTGAAAACCAGGTAGGGCTTTCAGGGCTGGCAGCTTTCGTGTGGGCGCAATCGCTGGACGTTTCGAATTTGGGAGCCGGGCTCTGCCAGAGTCACATAGGCATTGTTGCATCATAACCAACCAAGGCTTTTGCAGAGCGCGAATGTCTGTGCGGCAGCGAATGCAGTTCCAAGGGACAGTGAAAACCAGGTAGGGCTTTCAGGGCTGGCAGCTTTCGTGTGGGCGCAATCGCTGGACGTTTCGAATTTTGTAGCCGGGCTCTGCCAGAGTCACATAGGCATTGTTGCATCATAACCAACCAAAGCTCCTCCAGAGCGAGAATGTCTGTGCGGCAGCGAATGCAGTTCCAAGGGACAGTGAAAACCAGGTCGAGCTTTCAGTGCTGGCAGCTCTCGTGTGGGCGCAATCGCTGGACGTTTCGAATTTGGCAGCCGGGCTCTGCCAGAGTCACATAGGCATTGTTGCATCATAACCAACCAAGGCTTTTGCAGAGCACGAATGTCTGTTCGGCAGCGAATGCAGTTCCAAGGGACAGTGAAAACCAGGTAGGCCTTTCAGGGCTGGCAGCTTTCGTGTGGGCGCAATCGCTGGACGTTTCGAATTTGGCAGCCGGGCTCTGCCAGAGTCACATAGGCATTGTTGCATCATAACCAACCGAAGCTCCTCCAGAGCGAGAATGTCTGTGCGGCAGCGAATGCAGTTCCAAGGGACAGTGAAAACCAGGTCGAGCTTTCAGTGCTGGCAGCTCTCGTGTGGGCGCAATCGCTGGACGTTTCGAATTTGGCAGCCGGGCTCTGCCAGAGTCACATAGGCATTGTTGCATCATAACCAACCAAAGCTCCTCCAGAGCGAGAATGTCTGTGCGGCAGCGAATGCAGTTCCAAGGGACAGTGAAAACCAGGTCGAGCTTTCAGTGCTGGCAGCTCTCGTGTGGGCGCAATCGCTGGACGTTTCGAATTTGGCAGCCGGGCTCTGCCAGAGTCACATAGGCATTGTTGCATCATAACCAACCAAGGCTTTTGCAGAGCACGAATGTCTGTGCGGCAGCGAATGCAGTTCCAAGGGACAGTGAAAACCAGGTAGGCCTTTCAGGGCTGGCAGCTTTCGTGTGGGCGCAATCGCTGGACGTTTCGAATTTGGCAGCCGGGCTCTGCCAGAGTCACATAGGCATTGTTGCATCATAACCAACCAAGGCTTTTGCAGAGCGCGAATGTCTGTGTGGCAGCGAATGCAGTTCCAAGGGACAGTGAAAACCAGGTAGGGCTTTCAGGGCTGGCAGCTTTCGTGTGGGCGCAATCGCTGGACGTTTCGAATTTGGCAGCCGGGCTCTGCCAGAGTCACATAGGCATTGTTGCATCATAATCAACCAAGGCTTTTGCAGAGCGCGAATGTCTGTGTGGCAGCGAATGCAGTTCCAAGGGACAGTGAAAACCAGGTAGCGCTTTCAGGGCTGGCAGCTTTCGTGTGGGCGCAATCCCTGGACGTTTCGAATTTGGGAGCCGGGCTCTGCCAGAGTCACATAGGCATTGTTGCATCATAACCAACCAATGCTTTTGCAGAGCACCAATGTCTCTGCGGCAGCGAATGCAGTTCCAAGGGACAGTGAAAACCAGGTCGAGCTTTCAGTGCTGGCAGCTTTCGTATGGGCGCAATCGCTGAACGTTTCGAATTTGGCAGCCGGGGCCTGTCAGAGTCACATAGGCATTGTTGCATCATAACCAACCAAAGCTCTTGCAGAGCGCGAATGTCTGTGCGGCAGCGAATGCAGTTCCAAGGGACAGTGAAAACCAGGTAGGGCTTTCAGGGCTGGCAGCTTTCGTGTGGGCGCAATCGCTGGACGTTTCGAATTTGGCAGCCGGGCTCTGCCAGAGTCACATAGGCATTGTTGCATCATAACCAACCAAGGCTTTTGCAGAGCACGAATGTCTGTGCGGCAGCGAATGCAGTTCCAAGGGACAGTGAAAACCAGGTAGGGCTTTCAGGGCTGGCAGCTTTCGTGTGGGCGCAATCGCTGGACGTTTCGAATTTGGGAGCCGGGCTCTGCCAGAGTCACATAGGCATTGTTGCATCATAACCAACCAAGGCTTTTGCAGAGCGCGAATGTCTGTGCGGCAGCGAATGCAGTTCCAAGGGACAGTGAAAACCAGGTAGGGCTTTCAGGGCTGGCAGCTTTCCTGTGGGCGCAATCGCTGGACGTTTCGAATTTTGTAGCCGGGCTCTGCCAGAGTCACATAGGCATTGTTGCATCATAACCAACCAAAGCTCCTCCAGAGCGAGAATGTCTGTGCGGCAGCGAATGCAGTTCCAAGGTACAGTGAAAACCAGGTCGAGCTTTCAGTGCTGGCAGCTCTCGTGTGGGCGCAATCGCTGGACGTTTCGAATTTGGCAGCCGGGCTCTGCCAGAGTCACATAGGCATTGTTGCATCATAACCAACCAAGGCTTTTGCAGAGCACGAATGTCTGTTCGGCAGCGAATGCAGTTCCAAGGGACAGTGAAAACCAGGTAGGCCTTTCAGGGCTGGCAGCTTTCGTGTGGGCGCAATCGCTGGACGTTTCGAATTTGGCAGCCGGGCTCTGCCAGAGTCACATAGGCATTGTTGCATCATAACCAACCAAGGCTTTTGCAGAGCGCGAATGTCTGTGTGGCAGCGAATGCAGTTCCAAGGGACAGTGAAAACCAGGTAGGGCTTTCAGGGCTGGCAGCTTTCGTGTGGGCGCAATCGCTGGACGTTTCGAATTTGGCAGCCGGGCTCTGCCAGAGTCACATAGGCATTGTTGCATCATAATCAACCAAGGCTTTTGCAGAGCGCGAATGTCTGTGTGGCAGCGAATGCAGTTCCAAGGGACAGTGAAAACCAGGTAGCGCTTTCAGGGCTGGCAGCTTTCGTGTGGGCGCAATCCCTGGACGTTTCGAATTTGGGAGCCGGGCTCTGCCAGAGTCACATAGGCATTGTTGCATCATAACCAACCAATGCTTTTGCAGAGCACCAATGTCTCTGCGGCAGCGAATGCAGTTCCAAGGGACAGTGAAAACCAGGTCGAGCTTTCAGGGCTGGCAGCTTTCGTATGGGCGCAATCGCTGAACGTTTCGAATTTGGCAGCCGGGGCCTGTCAGAGTCACATAGGCATTGTTGCATCATAACCAACCAAAGCTCTTGCAGAGCACGAATGTCTGTGCGGCAGCGAATGCAGTTCCAAGGGACAGTGAAAACCAGGTAGGGCTTTCAGGGCTGGCAGCTTTCGTGTGGGCGCAATCGCTGGACGTTTCAAATTTGGCAGCCGGGCTCTGCAAGAGTCACATAGGCATTGTTGCATCATAACCATCCAAAGCTCTTGCAGAGCGCGAATGTCTGTGCAGCAGCGAATGCAGTTAAAAGGGACAGTGAAAATCAGGTACAGATTTCAGTTCTGGCAGCTTTCGTGTGGGCACAATCTCTGGACGTTTCGCATTTTGTAGCCGGGCTCTGCCAGAGTCACATAGGCATTGTTGCATCATAACCAACCAAAGCTCCTCCAGATCGCGAATGTCTGTGCGGCAGAGAATGCAGTTCCAAGGGACAGTGAAAACCAGGTCGAGCTTTCAGTGCTGGCAGCTTTCGTGTGGGCGCAATCTCTGGACGTTTCGCATTTTGTAGCCGGGCTCTGCCAGAGTCACATAGGCATTGTTGCATCATAACCAACCAAGGCTTTTGCAGAGCGCGAATGTCTGTGCGGCAGCGAATGCAGTTCCAAGGGACAGTGAAAACCAGGTAGGGCTTTCAGGGCTGGCAGCTTTCGTGTGGGCGCAATCGCTGGACGTTTCGAATTTGGGAGCCGGGCTCTGCCAGAGTCACATAGGCATTGTTGCATCATAACCAACCAAGGCTTTTGCAGAGCGCGAATGTCTGTGCGGCAGCGAATGCAGTTCCAAGGGACAGTGAAAACCAGGTAGGGCTTTCAGGGCTGGCAGCTTTCCTGTGGGCGCAATCGCTGGACGTTTCGAATTTGGCAGCCGGGCTCTGCCAGAGTCACATAGGCATTGTTGCATCATAACCATCCAAAGCTCTTGCAGAGCGCGAATGTCTGTGCAGCAGCGAATGCAGTTCCAAGGGACAGTGAAAATCAGGTACAGATTTCAGTTCTGGCAGCTTTCGTGTGGGCACAATGTCTGGACGTTTCGAATTTTGTAGCCGGGCTCTGCCAGAGTCACATAGGCATTGTTGCATCATAACCAACCAAAGCTCTTGCAGAGCGCGAATGTCTGTGCGGCAGCGAATGCAGTTCCAAGGGACAGTGAAAACCAGGTCGAGCTTTCAGTGCTGGCAGCTTTCGTGTGGGCGCAATCGCTGGACGTTTCGAATTTGGCAGCCGGGCTCTGCCAGAGTCACATAGGCATTGTTGCATCATAACCAACCAAGGCTTTTGCAGAGCACGAATGTCTGTTCGGCAGCGAATGCAGTTCCAAGGGACAGTGAAAACCAGGTAGGCCTTTCAGGGCTGGCAGTTTTCGTGTGGGCGCAATCGCTGGACGTTTCGAATTTGGCAGCCGGGCTCTGCCAGAGTCACATAGGCATTGTTGCATCATAACCAAGCAAGGCTCTTGCAGAGCGCGAATGTCTTTGCAGCAGCGAATGCAGTTCCAAGGGACAGTGAAAACCATTAGGGCTTTCAGGGCTGCCAGCTTTCCTGTGGGCATAATCTCTGGACGTTTCGAATTTGGCAGCCGGGATCTGCCAGAGTCACATAGGCATTGTTGCATCATAACCAAGCAAGGCTCTTGCAGAGCGCGAATGTCTTTGCAGCAGCGAATGCAGTTCCAAGGGACAGTGAAAACCATTAGGCCTTTCAGAGCTGGCAGCTTTCGTGTGGGCGCAATCGCTGGACGTTTCGAATTTGGGAGCCCGGCTCTGCCAGAGTCACATAGGCATTGCTGCATCATAACCAACCAAGGCTTTTGCAGAGCGCGAATGTCTGTGTGGCAGCGAATGCAGTTAAAAGGGACAGTGAAAATCAGGTACAGATTTCAGTTCTGGCAGCTTTCGTGTGGGCACAATCTCTGGACGTTTCGACTTTTGTAGCCGGGCTCTGCCAGAGTCACATAGGCATTGTTGCATCATAACCAACCAAAGCTCCTCCAGAGCGAGAATGTCTGTGCGGCAGCGAATGCAGTTCCAAGGGACAGTGAAAACCAGGTCGAGCTTTCAGTGCTGGCAGCTCTCGTGTGGGCGCAATCGCTGGACGTTTCGAATTTGGCAGCCGGGCTCTGCCAGAGTCACATAGGCATTGTTGCATCATAACCAACCAAGGCTTTTGCAGAGCACGAATGTCTGTTCGGCAGCGAATGCAGTTCCAAGGGACAGTGAAAACCAGGTAGGCCTTTCAGGGCTGGCAGCTTTCTTGTGGGCGCAATCGCTGGACGTTTCGAATTTGGCAGCCGGGCTCTGCCAGAGTCACATAGGCATTGTTGCATCATAACCAACCAAGGCTTTTGCAGAGCGCGAATGTCTGTGTGGCAGCGAATGCAGTTCCAAGGGACAGTGAAAACCAGGTAGGGCTTTCAGGGCTGGCAGCTTTCGTGTGGGCGCAATCGCTGGACGTTTCGAATTTGGCAGCCGGGCTCTGCCAGAGTCACATAGGCATTGTTGCATCATAATCAACCAAGGCTTTTGCAGAGCGCGAATGTCTGTGTGGCAGCGAATGCAGTTCCAAGGGACAGTGAAAACCAGGTAGCGCTTTCAGGGCTGGCAGCTTTCGTGTGGGCGCAATCCCTGGACGTTTCGAATTTGGGAGCCGGGCTCTGCCAGAGTCACATAGGCATTGTTGCATCATAACCAACCAATGCTTTTGCAGAGCACCAATGTCTCTGCGGCAGCGAATGCAGTTCCAAGGGACAGTGAAAACCAGGTCGAGCTTTCAGTGCTGGCAGCTTTCGTATGGGCGCAATCGCTGAACGTTTCGAATTTGGCAGCCGGGGCCTGTCAGAGTCACATAGGCATTGTTGCATCATAACCAACCAAAGCTCTTGCAGAGCGCGAATGTCTGTGCGGCAGCGAATGCAGTTCCAAGGGACAGTGAAAACCAGGTAGGGCTTTCAGGGCTGGCAGCTTTCGTGTGGGCGCAATCGCTGGAGGTTTCAAATTTGGCAGCCGGGCTCTGCAAGAGTCACATAGGCATTGTTGCATCATAACCATCCAAAGCTCTTGCAGAGCGCGAATGTCTGTGCAGCAGCGAATGCAGTTAAAAGGGACAGTGAAAATCAGGTACAGATTTCAGTTCTGGCAGCTTTCGTGTGGGCACAATCTCTGGACGTTTCGCATTTTGTAGCCGGGCTCTGCCAGAGTCACATAGGCATTGTTGCATCATAACCAACCAAAGCTCCTCCAGATCGCGAATGTCTGTGCGGCAGAGAATGCAGTTCCAAGGGACAGTGAAAACCAGGTCGAGCTTTCAGTGCTGGCAGCTTTCGTGTGGGCGCAATCTCTGGACGTTTCACATTTTGTAGCCGGGCTCTGCCAGAGTCACATAGGCATTGTTGCATCATAACCAACCAAGGCTTTTGCAGAGCGCGAATGTCTGTGCGGCAGCGAATGCAGTTCCAAGGGACAGTGAAAACCAGGTAGGGCTTTCAGGGCTGGCAGCTTTCGTGTGGGCGCAATCGCTGGACGTTTCGAATTTGGGAGCCGGGCTCTGCCAGAGTCACATAGGCATTGTTGCATCATAACCTACCAAGGCTTTTGCAGAGCGCGAATGTCTGTGCGGCAGCGAATGCAGTTCCAAGGGACAGTGAAAACCAGGTAGGGCTTTCAGGGCTGGCAGCTTTCGTGTGGGCGCAATCGCTGGACGTTTCGAATTTGGCAGCCGGGCTCTGCCAGAGTCACATAGGCATTGTTGCATCATAACCAACCAAAGCTCCTCCAGAGCGCGAATGTCTGTGCGGCAGCGAATGCAGTTCCAAGGGACAGTGAAAACCAGGTAGGGCTTTCTGGGCTGGCAGCTTTCGTGTGGGCGCAATCGCTGGACCTTTCAAATTTGGCAGCCGGGCTCTGCCAGAGTCACATAGGCATTGTTGCATCATAACCAACCAAAGCTCTTGCAGAGCGCGAATGTCTGTGCGGCAGCGAATGCAGTTCCAAGGGACAGTGAAAACCAGGTCGAGCTTTCAGTGCTGGCAGCTTTCGTGTGGGCGCAATCGCTGGACGTTTCGAATTTGGCAGCCGGGCTCTGCCAGAGTCACATAGGCATTGTTGCATCATAACCAACCAAGGCTTTTGCAGAGCACGAATGTCTGTTCGGCAGCGAATGCAGTTCCAAGGGACAGTGAAAACCAGGTAGGCCTTTCAGGGCTGGCAGCTTTCGTGTGGGCGCAATCGCTGGACGTTTCGAATTTGGCAGCCGGGCTCTGCCAGAGTCACATAGGCATTGTTGCATCATAACCAAGCAAGGCTCTTGCAGAGCGCGAATGTCTTTGCAGCAGCGAATGCAGTTCCAAGGGACAGTGAAAACCATTAGGGCTTTCAGGGCTGCCAGCTTTCCTGTGGGCGTAATCTCTGGACGTTTCGAATTTGGCAGCCGGGATCTGCCAGAGTCACATAGGCATTGTTGCATCATAACCAAGCAAGGCTCTTGCAGAGCGCGAATGTCTTTGCAGCAGCGAATGCAGTTCCAAGGGACAGTGAAAACCATTAGGCCTTTCAGAGCTGGCAGCTTTCGTGTGGGCGCAATCGCTGGACGTTTCGAATTTGGGAGCCCGGCTCTGCCAGAGTCACATAGGCATTGCTGCATCATAACCAACCAAGGCTTTTGCAGAGCGCGAATGTCTGTGTGGCAGCGAATGCAGTTAAAAGGGACAGTGAAAATCAGGTACAGATTTCAGTTCTGGCAGCTTTCGTGTGGGCACAATCTCTGGACGTTTCGACTTTTGTAGCCGGGCTCTGCCAGAGTCACATAGGCATTGTTGCATCATAACCAACCAAAGCTCCTCCAGAGCGCGAATGTCTGTGCGGCAGCGAATGCAGTTCCAAGGGACAGTGAAAACCAGGTAGGGCTTTCAGGGCTGGCAGCTTTCCTGTGGGCGCAATCGCTGGATGTTTCGAATTTGGGAGCCGGGCTCTGCCAGAGTCACATAGGCATTGTTGCATCATAAACATCCAAGGCTTTTGCAGAGCGCGAATGTCTGTGTGGCAGCGAATGCAGTTCCAAGGGACAGTGAAAACCAGGTAGCGCTTTCAGGGCTGGCAGCTTTCGTGTGGGCGCAATCGCTGGACGTTTCGAATTTGGCAGCCGGGCTCTGCCAGAGTCACATAGGCATTGTTGCATCATAACCAACCAAGGCTTTTGCAGAGCACCAATGTCTGTGCGGCAGCGAATGCAGTTCCAAGGGACAGTGAAAACCAGGTCGAGCTTTCAGTGCTGGCAGCTTTCGTGTGGGCGCAATCGCTGAACGTTTCGAATTTGGCAGCCGGGGTCTGTCAGAGTCACATAGGCATTGTTGCATCATAACCAACCAAAGCTCTTGCAGAGCGCGAATGTCTGTGCGGCAGCGAATGCAGTTCCAAGGGACAGTGAAAACCAGGTAGGGCTTTCAGGGCTGGCAGCTTTCGTGTGGGCGCAATCGCTGGACGTTTCAAATTTGGCAGCCGGGCTCTGCAAGAGTCACATAGGCATTGTTGCATCATAACCATCCAAAGCTCTTGCAGAGCGCAAATGTCTGTGCAGCAGCGAATGCAGTTAAAAGGGACAGTGAAAATCAGGTACAGATTTCAGTTCTGGCAGCTTTCGTGTGGGCACAATCTCTGGACGTTTCGCATTTTGTAGCCGGGCTCTGCCAGAGTCACATAGGCATTGTTGCATCATAACCAACCAAAGCTCCTCCAGAGCGCGAATGTCTGTGCGGCAGCGAATGCAGTTCCAAGGGACAGTGAAAACCAGGTAGGGCTTTCAGGGCTGGCAGCTTTCGTGTGGGCGCAATCGCTGGACGTTTCGAATTTGGCAGCCGGGCTCTGCCAGAGTCACATAGGCATTGTTACATCATAACCAACCAAGGCTTTTGCAGAGCGCGAATGTCTGTGCGGCAGCGAATGCAGTTCCAAGGGACATTGAAAACCAGGTAGGGCTTTCAGGGCTGGCAGCTTTCCTGTGGGCGCAATCGCTGGATGTTTCGAATTTGGCAGCCGGGCTCTGCCAGAGTCACAAATGCATTGTTGTATCATAACCATCCAAGGCTTTTGCAGAGCACCAATGTCTCTGCAGCAGAGAATGCAGTTCCAAGGGACAGTGAAAACCAGGTAGGGCTTTCAGGGCTGGCAGCTTTCGTGTGGGCGCAATCGCTGGACGTTTCAAATTTGGCAGCCGGGCTCTGCCAGAGTCACATAGGCATTGTTGCATCATAACCATCCAAAGCTCTAGCAGAATGCGAATGTCTTTGCGGCAGCGAATGCAGTTCCAAGGGACAGTGAAAATCAGGTACAGATTTCAGTTCTGGCAGCTTTCGTGTGGGCCCAATCTCTGGACGTTTCGAATTTTGTAGCCGGGCTCTGCCAGAGTCACATAGGCATTGTTGCATCATAACCAACCAAGGATTTTGCAGAGCACCAATGTCTCTGCGGCAGCGAATGCAGTTCCAAGGGACAGTGAAAACCAGGTCGAGCTTTCAGTGCTGGCAGCTTTCGTATGGGCGCAATCGCTGGACGTTTCGAATTTGGCAGCCGGGCTCTGCAAGAGTCACATAGGAATTGTTGCATCATAACCATCCAAAGCTCTTGCAGAGCGCGAATGTCTGTGCAGCAGCGAATGCAGTTTAAAGGGACAGTGAAAACCAGGTACAGATTTCAGTTCTGGCAGCTTTCCTATGCACAATCTCTGGACGTTTCGCATTTTGTAGCCGGGCTCTGCCAGAGTCACATAGGCATTGTTGCATCATAACCAACCAAGGCTTTTGCAGAGCGCGAATGTCTGTGCGGCAGCGAATGCAGTTCCAAGGGACAGTGAAAACCAGGTAGGGCTTTCAGGGCTGGCAGCTTTCGTGTGGGCGCAATCGCTGGACGTTTCGAATTTGGGAGCCGGGCTCTGCCAGAGTCACATAGGCATTGTTACATCATAACCAACCAAGGCTTTTGCAGAGCACCAATGTCTCTGCGGCAGAGAATGCAGTTCCAAGGGACAGTGAAAACCAGGTAGGCCTTTCAGGGCTGGCAGCTTTCGTGTGGGCGCAATCGCTGGACGTTTCGACTTTCGCAGCCGGGCTCTGCCAGAGTCACATAGGCATTGTTGCATCATAACCATCCAAAGCTCCTCCAGAGCGTGAATGTCTGTGCAGCAGCGAATGCAGTTAAAAGGGACAGTGAAAATCAGGTACAGATTTCAGTTCTGGCAGCTTTCGTGTGGGCACAATCTCTGGACGTTTCGCATTTTGTAGCCGGGCTCTGCCAGAGTCACATAGGCATTGTTGCATCATAACCAACCAAAGCTCCTCCAGAGCGCGAATGTCTGTGCAGCAGCGAATGCAGTTAAAAGGGACAGTGAAAATCAGGTACAGATTTCAGTTCTGGCAGTTTTCGTGTGGGCACAATCTCTGGACGTTTCGCATTTTGTAGCCGGGCTCTGCCAGAGTCACATAGGCATTGTTGCATCATAACCAACCAAAGTTCCTCCAGAGCGAGAATGTCTGTGCGGCAGCGAATGCAGTTCCAAGGGACAGTGAAAACCAGGTCGAGCTTTCAGTGCTGGCAGCTTTCGTGTGGGCGCAATCGCTGGACGTTTCGAATTTGGCAGCCGGGCTCTGCCAGAGTCACATAGGCATTGTTGCATCATAACCAACCAAGGCTTTTGCAGAGCGCGAATGTCTGTGCGGCAGCGAATGCAGTTCCAAGGGACAGTGAAAACCAGGTAGGGCTTTCAGGGCTGGCAGCTTTCCTGTGGGCGCAATCGCTGGATGTTTCGAATTTGGCAGCCGGGCTCTGCCAGAGTCACAAAGGCATTGTTGTATCATAACCATCCAAGGCTTTTGCAGAGCACCAATGTCTCTGCAGCAGAGAATGCAGTTCCAAGGGACAGTGAAAACCAGGTAGGGCTTTCAGGGCTGGCAGCTTTCGTGTGGGCGCAATCGCTGGACGTTTCAAATTTGGCAGCCGGGCTCTGCCAGAGTCACATAGGCATTGTTGCATCATAACCATCCAAAGCTCTTGCAGAATGCGAATGTCTTTGCGGCAGCGAATGCAGTTCCAAGGGACAGTGAAAATCAGGTACAGATTTCAGTTCTGGCAGCTTTCGTGTGGGCACAATCTCTGGACGTTTCGAATTTTGTAGCCGGGCTCTGCCAGACTCACATAGGCATTGTTGCATCATAACCAACCAAAGCTCCTCCAGAGCGCGAATGTCTGTGTGGCAGCGAATGCAGTTCCAAGGGACAGTGAAAACCAGGTAGGGCTTTCAGGGCTGGCAGCTTTCGTGTGGGCGCAATCGCTGGACGTTTCGAATTTGGCAGCCGGGCTCTGCCAGAGTCACATAGGCATTGTTGCATCATAATCAACCAAGGCTTTTGCAGAGCACCAATGTCTCTGCGGCAGCGAATGCAGTTCCAAGGGACAGTGAAAACCAGGTCGAGCTTTCAGTGCTGGCAGCTTTCGTATGGGCGCAATCGCTGAACGTTTCGAATTTGGCAGCCGGGGTCTGTCAGAGTCACATAGGCATTGTTGCATCATAACCAACCAAAGCTCTTGCAGAGCGCGAATGTCTGTGCGGCAGCGAATGCAGTTCCAAGGGACAGTGAAAACCAGGTAGGGCTTTCAGGGCTGGCAGCTTTCGTGTGGGCGCAATCGCTGGACGTTTCAAATTTGGCAGCCGGGCTCTGCAAGAGTCACATAGGCATTGTTGCATCATAACCATCCAAAGCTCTTGCAGATCGCGAATATCTGTGCAGCAGCGAATGCAGTTAAAAGGGACAGTGAAAATCAGGTACAGATTTCAGTTCTGGCAGCTTTCGTGTGGGCACAATCTCTGGACGTTTCGCATTTTGTAGCCGGGCTCTGCCAGAGTCATATAGGCATTGTTGCATCATAACCAACCAAAGCTCCTCCAGATCGCGAATGTCTGTGCGGCAGAGAATGCAGTTCCAAGGGACAGTGAAAACCAGGTCGAGCTTTCAGTGCTGGCAGCTTTCGTGTGGGCGCAATCTCTGGACGTTTCGCATTTTGTAGCCGGGCTCTGCCAGAGTCACATAGGCATTGTTGCATCATAACCAACCAAGGCTTTTGCAGAGCGCGAATGTCTGTGCGGCAGCGAATGCAGTTCCAAGGGACAGTGAAAACCAGGTAGGGCTTTCAGGGCTGGCAGCTTTCGTGTGGGCGCAATCGCTGGACGTTTCGAATTTGGGAGCCGGGCTCTGCCAGAGTCACATAGGCATTGTTGCATCATAACCAACCAAGGCTTTTGCAGAGCGCGAATGTCTGTGCGGCAGCGAATGCAGTTCCAAGGGACAGTGAAAACCAGGTAGGGCTTTCAGGGCTGGCAGCTTTCCTGTGGGCGCAATCGCTGGACGTTTCGAATTTTGTAGCCGGGCTCTGCCAGAGTCACATAGGCATTGTTGCATCATAACCAACCAAAGCTCCTCCAGAGCAAGAATGTCTGTGCGGCAGCGAATGCAGTTCCAAGGGACAGTGAAAACCAGGTCGAGCTTTCAGTGCTGGCAGCTCTCGTGTGGGCGCAATCGCTGGACGTTTCGAATTTGGCAGCCGGGCTCTGCCAGAGTCACATAGGCATTGTTGCATCATAACCAACCAAGGCTTTTGCAGAGCACGAATGTCTGTTCGGCAGCGAATGCAGTTCCAAGGGACAGTGAAAACCAGGTAGGCCTTTCAGGGCTGGCAGCTTTCGTGTGGGCGCAATCGCTGGACGTTTCGAATTTGGCAGCCGGGCTCTGCCAGAGTCACATAGGCATTGTTGCATCATAACCAACCAAGGCTTTTGCAGAGCGCGAATGTCTGTGTGGCAGCGAATGCAGTTCCAAGGGACAGTGAAAACCAGGTAGGGCTTTCAGGGCTGGCAGCTTTCGTGTGGGCGCAATCGCTGGACGTTTCGAATTTGGCAGCCGGGCTCTGCCAGAGTCACATAGGCATTGTTGCATCATAATCAACCAAGGCTTTTGCAGAGCGCGAATGTCTGTGTGGCAGCGAATGCAGTTCCAAGGGACAGTGAAAACCAGGTAGCGCTTTCAGGGCTGGCAGCTTTCGTGTGGGCGCAATCCCTGGACGTTTCGAATTTGGGAGCCGGGCTCTGCCAGAGTCACATAGGCATTGTTGCATCATAACCAACCAATGCTTTTGCAGAGCACCAATGTCTCTGCGGCAGCGAATGCAGTTCCAAGGGACAGTGAAAACCAGGTCGAGCTTTCAGTGCTGGCAGCTTTCGTATGGGCGCAACCGCTGAACGTTTCGAATTTGGCAGCCGGGGCCTGTCAGAGTCACATAGGCATTGTTGCATCATAACCAACCAAAGCTCTTGCAGAGCGCGAATGTCTGTGCGGCAGCGAATGCAGTTCCAAGGGACAGTGAAAACCAGGTAGGGCTTTCAGGGCTGGCAGCTTTCGTGTGGGCGCAATCGCTGGACGTTTCAAATTTGGCAGCCGGGCTCTGCAAGAGTCACATAGGCATTGTTGCATCATAACCATCCAAAGCTCTTGCAGAGCGCGAATGTCTGTGCAGCAGCGAATGCAGTTAAAAGGGACAGTGAAAATCAGGTACAGATTTCAGTTCTGGCAGCTTTCGTGTGGGCGCAATCTCTGGACGTTTCGCATTTTGTAGCCGGGCTCTGCCAGAGTCACATAGGCATTGTTGCATCATAACCAACCAAGGCTTTTGCAGAGCGCGCATGTCTGTGCGGCAGCGAATGCAGTTCCAAGGGACAGTGAAAACCAGGTAGGGCTTTCAGGGCTGGCAGCTTTCGTGTGGGCGCAATCGCTGGACGTTTCGAATTTGGGAGCCGGGCTCTGCCAGAGTCACATAGGCATTGTTGCATCATAACCAACCAAGGCTTTTGCAGAGCGCGAATGTCTGTGCGGCAGCGAATGCAGTTCCAAGGGACAGTGAAAACCAGGTAGGGCTTTCAGGGCTGGCAGCTTTCCTGTGGGCGCAATCGCTGGACGTTTCGAATTTGGCAGCCGGGCTCTGCCAGAGTCACATAGGCATTGTTGCATCATAACCAACCAAAGCTCCTCCAGAGCGCGAATGTCTGTGCGGCAGCGAATGCAGTTCCAAGGGACAGTGAAAACCAGGTAGGGCTTTCTGGGCTGGCAGCTTTCGTGTGGGCGCAATCGCTGGACCTTTCAAATTTGGCAGCCGGGCTCTGCCAGAGTCACATAGGCATTGTTGCATCATAACCATCCAAAGCTCTTGCAGAGCGCGAATGTCTGTGCAGCAGCGAATGCAGTTCCAAGGGACAGTGAAAATCAGGTACAGATTTCAGTTCTGGCAGCTTTCGTGTGGGCACAATGTCTGGACGTTTCGAATTTTGTAGCCGGGCTCTGCCAGAGTCACATAGGCATTGTTGCATCATAACCAACCAAAGCTCTTGCAGAGCGCGAATGTCTGTGCGGCAGCGAATGCAGTTCCAAGGGACAGTGAAAACCAGGTCGAGCTTTCAGTGCTGGCAGCTTTCGTGTGGGCGCAATCGCTGGACGTTTCGAATTTGGCAGCCGGGCTCTGCCAGAGTCACATAGGCATTGTTGCATCATAACCAACCAAGGCTTTTGCAGAGCACGAATGTCTGTTCGGCAGCGAATGCAGTTCCAAGGGACAGTGAAAACCAGGTAGGCCTTTCAGGGCTGGCAGCTTTCGTGTGGGCGCAATCGCTGGACGTTTCGAATTTGGCAGCCGGGCTCTGCCAGAGTCACATAGGCATTGTTGCATCATAACCAAGCAAGGCTCTTGCAGAGCGCGAATGTCTTTGCAGCAGCGAATGCAGTTCCAAGGGACAGTGAAAACCATTAGGGCTTTCAGGGCTGCCAGCTTTCCTGTGGGCGTAATCTCTGGACGTTTCGAATTTGGCAGCCGGGATCTGCCAGAGTCACATAGGCATTGTTGCATAATAACCAAGCAAGGCTCTTGCAGAGCGCGAATGTCTTTGCAGCAGCGAATGCAGTTCCAAGGGACAGTGAAAACCATTAGGCCTTTCAGAGCTGGCAGCTTTCGTGTGGGCGCAATCGCTGGACGTTTCGAATTTGGGAGCCCGGCTCTGCCAGAGTCACATAGGCATTGCTGCATCATAACCAACCAAGGCTTTTGCAGAGCGCGAATGTCTGTGTGGCAGCGAATGCAGTTAAAAGGGACAGTGAAAATCAGGTACAGATTTCAGTTCTGGCAGCTTTCGTGTGGGCACAATCACTGGACGTTTCGACTTTTGTAGCCGGGCTCTGCCAGAGTCACATAGGCATTGTTGCATCATAACCAACCAAGGCTTTTGCAGAGCACGAATGTCTGTTCGGCAGCGAATGCAGTTCCAAGGGACAGTGAAAACCAGGTAGGGCTTTCAGGGCTGGCAGCTTTCGTGTGGGCGCAATCGCTGGACGTTTCGAATTTGGCAGCCGGGCTCTGCCAGAGTCACATAGGCATTGTTGCATCATAACCAACCAAGGCTTTTGCAGAGCGCGAATGTCTGTGTGGCAGCGAATGCAGTTCCAAGGGACAGTGAAAACCAGGTAGGGCTTTCAGGGCTGGCAGCTTTCGTGTGGGCGCAATCGCTGGACGTTTCGAATTTGGCAGCCGGGCTCTGCCAGAGTCACATAGGCATTGTTGCATCATAATCAACCAAGGCTTTTGCAGAGCGCGAATGTCTGTGTGGCAGCGAATGCAGTTCCAAGGGACAGTGAAAACCAGGTAGCGCTTTCAGGGCTGGCAGCTTTCGTGTGGGCGCAATCCCTGGACGTTTCGAATTTGGGAGCCGGGCTCTGCCAGAGTCACATAGGCATTGTTGCATCATAACCAACCAATGCTTTTGCAGAGCACCAATGTCTCTGCGGCAGCGAATGCAGTTCCAAGGGACAGTGAAAACCAGGTCGAGCTTTCAGTGCTGGCAGCTTTCGTATGGGCGCAATCGCTGAACGTTTCGAATTTGGCAGCCGGGGCCTGTCAGAGTCACATAGGCATTGTTGCATCATAACCAACCAAAGCTCTTGCAGAGCGCGAATGTCTGTGCGGCAGCGAATGCAGTTCCAAGGGACAGTGAAAACCAGGTAGGGCTTTCAGGGCTGGCAGCTTTCGTGTGGGCGCAATCGCTGGACGTTTCAAATTTGGCAGCCGGGCTCTGCAAGAGTCACATAGGCATTGTTGCTTCATAACCATCCAAAGCTCTTGCAGAGCGCGAATGTCTGTGCAGCAGCGAATGCAGTTAAAAGGGACAGTGAAAATCAGGTACAGATTTCAGTTCTGGCAGCTTTCGTGTGGGCACAATCTCTGGACGTTTCGCATTTTGTAGCCGGGCTCTGCCAGAGTCACATAGGCATTGTTGCATCATAACCAACCAAAGCTCCTCCAGATCGCGAATGTCTGTGCGGCAGAGAATGCAGTTCCAAGGGACAGTGAAAACCAGGTCGAGCTTTCAGTGCTGGCAGCTTTCGTGTGGGCGCAATCTCTGGACGTTTCGCATTTTGTAGCCGGGCTCTGCCAGAGTCACATAGGCATTGTTGCATCATAACCATCCAAAGCTCTTGCAGATCGCGAATGTCTGTGCGGCAGCGAATGCAGTTCCAAGGGACAGTGAAAACCAGGTAGGGCTTTCAGGGCTGGCAGCTTTCGTGTGGGCGCAATCGCTGGACGTTTCGAATTTGGGAGCCAGGCTCTGCCAGAGTCACATAGGCATTGTTGCATCATAACCAACCAAGGCTTTTGCAGAGCGCGAATGTCTGTGCGGCAGCGAATGCAGTTCCAAGGGACAGTGAAAACCAGGTAGGGCTTTCAGGGCTGGCAGCTTTCCTGTGGGCGCAATCGCTGGACGTTTCGAATTTGGCAGCCGGGCTCTGCCAGAGTCACATAGGCATTGTTGCATCATAACCAACCAAAGCTCCTCCAGAGCGCGAATGTCTGTGCGGCAGCGAATGCAGTTCCAAGGGACAGTGAAAACCAGGTAGGGCTTTCTGGGCTGGCAGCTTTCGTGTGGGCGCAATCGCTGGACCTTTCAAATTTGGCAGCCGGGCTCTGCCAGAGTCACATAGGCATTGTTGCATCATAACCAACCAAAGCTCTTGCAGAGCGCGAATGTCTGTGCGGCAGCGAATGCAGTTCCAAGGGACAGTGAAAACCAGGTCGAGCTTTCAGTGCTGGCAGCTTTCGTGTGGGCGCAATCGCTGGACGTTTCGAATTTGGCAGCCGGGCTCTGCCAGAGTCACATAGGCATTGTTGCATCATAACCAACCAAGGCTTTTGCAGAGCACGAATGTCTGTTCGGCAGCGAATGCAGTTCCAAGGGACAGTGAAAACCAGGTAGGCCTTTCAGGGCTGGCAGCTTTCGTGTGGGCGCAATCGCTGGACGTTTCGAATTCGGCAGCCGGGCTCTGCCAGAGTCACATAGGCATTGTTGCATCATAACCAAGCAAGGCTCTTGCAGAGCGCGAATGTCTTTGCAGCAGCGAATGCAGTTCCAAGGGACAGTGAAAACCATTAGGGCTTTCAGGGCTGCCAGCTTTCCTGTGGGCGTAATCTCTGGACGTTTCGAATTTGGCAGCCGGGATCTGCCAGAGTCACATAGGCATTGTTGCATCATAACCAAGCAAGGCTCTTGCAGAGCGCGAATGTCTTTGCAGCAGCGAATGCAGTTCCAAGGGACAGTGAAAACCATTAGGCCTTTCAGAGCTGGCAGCTTTCGTGTGGGCGCAATCGCTGGACGTTTCGAATTTGGGAGCCCGGCTCTGCCAGAGTCACATAGGCATTGCTGCATCATAACCAACCAAGGCTTTTGCAGAGCGCGAATGTCTGTGTGGCAGCGAATGCAGTTAAAAGGGACAGTGAAAATCAGGTACAGATTTCAGTTCTGGCAGCTTTCGTGTGGGCACAATCTCTGGACGTTTCGACTTTTGTAGCCGGGCTCTGCCAGAGTCACATAGGCATTGTTGCATCATAACCAACCAAAGCTCCTCCAGAGCGCGAATGTCTGTGCGGCAGCGAATGCAGTTCCAAGGGACAGTGAAAACCAGGTAGGGCTTTCAGGGCTGGCAGCTTTCCTGTGGGCGCAATCGCTGGATGTTTCGAATTTGGGAGCCGGGCTCTGCCAGAGTCACATAGGCATTGTTGCATCATAAACATCCAAGGCTTTTGCAGAGCGCGAATGTCTGTGTGGCAGCGAATGCAGTTCCAAGGGACAGTGAAAACCAGGTAGCGCTTTCAGGGCTGGCAGCTTTCGTGTGGGCGCAATCGCTGGACGTTTCGAATTTGGCAGCCGGGCTCTGCCAGAGTCACATAGGCATTGTTGCATCATAACCAACCAAGGCTTTTGCAGAGCACCAATGTCTCTGCGGCAGCGAATGCAGTTCCAAGGGACAGTGAAAACCAGGTCGAGCTTTCAGTGCTGGCAGATTTCGGGTGGGCGCAATCTCTGGACGTTTCGCATTTTGTAGCCGGGCTCTGCCAGAGTCACATAGGCATTGTTGCATCATAACCAACCAAGGCTTTTGCAGAGCGCGAATGTCTGTGCGGCAGCGAATGCAGTTCCAAGGGACAGTGAAAACCAGGTAGGGCTTTCAGGGCTGGCAGCTTTCCTGTGGGCGCAATCGCTGGACGTTTCGAATTTTGTAACCGGGCTCTGCCAGAGTCACATAGGCATTGTTGCATCATAACCAACCAAAGCTCCTCCAGAGCGCGAATGTCTGTGCGGCAGCGAATGCAGTTCCAAGGGACAGTGAAAACCAGGTCGAGCTTTCAGTGCTGGCAGCTTTCGTGTGGGCGCAATCGCTGGACGTTTCGAATTTGGCAGCCGGGCTCTGCCAGAGTCACATAGGCATTGTTGCATCATAACCAACCAAGGCTTTTGCAGAGCACGAATGTCTGTTCGGCAGCGAATGCAGTTCCAAGGGACAGTGAAAACCAGGTAGGCCTTTCAGGGCTGGCAGCTTTCGTGTGGGCGCAATCGCTGGACGTTTCGAATTTGGCAGCCGGGCTCTGCCAGAGTCACATAGGCATTGTTGCATCATAACCAACCAAGGCTTTTGCAGAGCGCGAATGTCTGTGCGGCAGCGAATGCAGTTCCAAGGGACAGTGAAAACCAGGTAGGGCTTTCAGGGCTGGCAGCTTTCCTGTGGGCGCAATCGCTGGATGTTTCGAATTTGGCAGCCGGGCTCTGCCAGAGTCCCATAGGCATTGTTGCATCATAACCATCCAAGGCTTTTGCAGAGCACCAATGTCTGTGCGGCAGAGAATGCAGTTCCAAGGGACAGTGAAAACCAGGTAGCGCTTTCAGGGCTGGCAGCTTTCGTGTGGGCGCAATCCCTGGACGTTTCGAATTTGGGAGCCGGGCTCTGCCAGAGTCACATAGGCATTGTTGCATCATAACCAACCAATGCTTTTGCAGAGCACCAATGTCTCTGCGGCAGCGAATGCAGTTCCAAGGGACAGTGAAAACCAGGTCGAGCTTTCAGTGCTGGCAGCTTTCGTATGGGCGCAATCGCTGAACGTTTCGAATTTGGCAGCCGGGGCCTGTCAGAGTCACATAGGCATTGTTGCATCATAACCAACCAAAGCTCTTGCAGAGCGCGAATGTCTGTGCGGCAGGGAATGCAGTTCCAAGGGACAGTGAAAACCAGGTAGGGCTTTCAGGGCTTGCAGCTTTCGTGTGGGCGCAATCGCTGGACGTTTCAAATTTGGCAGCCGGGCTCTGCAAGAGTCACATAGGCATTGTTGCATCATAACCATCCAAAGCTCTTGCAGAGCGCGAATGTCTGTGCAGCAGCGAATGCAGTTAAAAGGGACAGTGAAAATCAGGTACAGATTTCAGTTCTGGCAGCTTTCGTGTGGGCACAATCTCTGGACGTTTCGCATTTTGTAGCCGGGCTCTGCCAGAGTCACATAGGCATTGTTGCATCATAACCAACCAAAGCTCCTCCAGATCGCGAATGTCTGTGCGGCAGAGAATGCAGTTCCAAGGGACAGTGAAAACCAGGTCGAGCTTTCAGTGCTGGCAGCTTTCGTGTGGGCGCAATCTCTGGACGTTTCGCATTTTGTAGCCGGGCTCTGCCAGAGTCACATAGGCATTGTTGCATCATAACCAACCAAGGCTTTTGCAGAGCGCGAATGTCTGTGCGGCAGCGAATGCAGTTCCAAGGGACAGTGAAAACCAGGTAGGGCTTTCAGGGCTGGCAGCTTTCGTGTGGGCGCAATCGCTGGACGTTTCGAATTTGGGAGCCGGGCTCTGCCAGAGTCACATAGGCATTGTTGCATCATAACCAACCAAGGCTTTTGCAGAGCGCGAATGTCTCTGCGGCAGCGAATGCAGTTCCAAGGGACAGTGAAAACCAGGTAGGGCTTTCAGGGCTGGCAGCTTTCCTGTGGGCGCAATCGCTGGACGTTTCGAATTTGGCAGCCGGGCTCTGCCAGAGTCACATAGGCATTGTTGCATCATAACCAACCAAAGCTCCTCCAGAGCGCGAATGTCTGTGCGGCAGCGAATGCAGTTCCAAGGGACAGTGAAAACCAGGTAGGGCTTTCTGGGCTGGCAGCTTTCGTGTGGGCGCAATCGCTGGACCTTTCAAATTTGGCAGCCGGGCTCTGCCAGAGTCACATAGGCATTGTTGCATCATAACCATCCAAAGCTCTTGCAGAGCGCGAATGTCTGTGCAGCAGCGAATGCAGTTAAAAGGGACAGTGAAAATCAGGTACAGATTTCAGTTCTGGCAGCTTTCGTGTGGGCACAATGTCTGGACGTTTCGAATTTTGTAGCCGGGCTCTGCCAGAGTCACATAGGCATTGTTGCATCATAACCAACCAAAGCTCTTGCAGAGCGCGAATGTCTGTGCGGCAGCGAATGCAGTTCCAAGGGACAGTGAAAACCAGGTCGAGCTTTCAGTGCTGGCAGCTTTCGTGTGGGCGCAATCGCTGGACGTTTCGAATTTGGCAGCCGGGCTCTGCCAGAGTCACATAGGCATTGTTGCATCATAACCAACCAAGGCTTTTGCAGAGCGCGAATGTCTGTGCGGCAGCGAATGCAGTTCCAAGGGACAGTGAAAACCAGGTAGGCCTTTCAGGGCTGGCAGCTTTCGTGTGGGCGCAATCGCTGGACGTTTCGAATTTGGCAGCCGAGCTCTGCCAGAGTCACATAGGCATTGTTGCATCATAACCAAGCAAGGCTCTTGCAGAGCGCGAATGTCTTTGCAGCAGCGAATGCAGTTCCAAGGGACAGTGAAAACCATTAGGGCTTTCAGGGCTGCCAGCTTTCCTGTGGGCGTAATCGCTGGACGTTTCGAATTTGGCAGCCGGGATCTGCCAGAGTCACATAGGCATTGTTGCATCATAACCAAGCAAGGCTCTTGCAGAGAGCGAATGTCTTTGCAGCAGCGAATGCAGTTCCAAGGGACAGTGAAAACCATTAGGCCTTTCAGAGCTGGCAGCTTTCGTGTGGGCGCAATCGCTGGACGTTTCGAATTTGGGAGCCGGGCTCTGCCAGAGTCACATAGGCATTGTTGCATCATAACCAACCAAGGCTTTTGCAGAGCGCGAATGTCTGTGTGGCAGCGAATGCAGTTCCAAGGGACAGTGAAAACCAGGTAGGGCTTTCAGGGCTGGCAGCTTTCCTGTGGGCGCAATCGCTGGACGTTTCGAATTTGGGAGCCGGGCTCTGCCAGAGTCACATAGGCATTGTTACATCATAACCAACCAAGGCTTTTGCAGAGCACGAATGTCTGTGCGGCAGCGAATGCAGTTCCAAGGGACAGTGAAAACCAGGTAGGGCTTTCAGGGCTGGCAGCTTTCGTGTGGGCGCAATCGCTGGACGTTTCAAATTTGGCAGCCGGGCTCTGCAAGAGTCACATAGGCATTGTTGCATCATAACCATCCAAAGCTCTTGCAGAGCGCGAATGTCTGTGCAGCAGCGAATGCAGTTAAAAGGGACAGTGAAAATCAGGTACAGATTTCAGTTCTGGCAGCTTTCGTGTGGGCACAATCTCTGGACGTTTCGCATTTTGTAGCCGGGCTCTGCCAGAGTCACATAGGCATTGTTGCATCATAACCAACCAAAGCTCCTCCAGATCGCGAATGTCTGTGCGGCAGAGAATGCAGTTCCAAGGGACAGTGAAAACCAGGTCGAGCTTTCAGTGCTGGCAGCTTTCGTGTGGGCGCAATCTCTGGACGTTTCGCATTTTGTAGCCGGGCTCTGCCAGAGTCACATAGGCATTGTTGCATCATAACCAACCAAGGCTTTTGCAGAGCGCGAATGTCTGTGCGGCAGCGAATGCAGTTCCAAGGGACAGTGAAAACCAGGTAGGGCTTTCAGGGCTGGCAGCTTTCGTGTGGGCGCAATCGCTGGACGTTTCGAATTTGGGAGCCGGGCTCTGCCAGACTCACATAGGCATTGTTGCATCATAACCAACCAAGGCTTTTGCAGAGCGCGAATGTCTGTGCGGCAGCGAATGCAGTTCCAAGGGACAGTGAAAACCAGGTAGGGCTTTCAGGGCTGGCAGCTTTCCTGTGGGCGCAATCGCTGGACGTTTCGAATTTTGTAGCCGGGCTCTGCCAGAGTCACATAGGCATTGTTGCATCATAACCAACCAAAGCTCCTCCAGAGCGCGAATGTCTGTGCGGCAGCGAATGCAGTTCCAAGGGACAGTGAAAACCAGGTCGAGCTTTCAGTGCTGGCAGCTTTCGTGTGGGCGCAATCGCTGGACGTTTCGAATTTGGCAGCCGGGCTCTGCCAGAGTCACATAGGCATTGTTGCATCATAACCAACCAAGGCTTTTGCAGAGCACGAATGTCTGTTCGGCAGCGAATGCAGTTCCAAGGGACAGTGAAAACCAGGTAGGCCTTTCAGGGCTGGCAGCTTTCGTGTGGGCGCAATCGCTGGACGTTTCGAATTTGGCAGCCGGGCTCTGCCAGAGTCACATAGGCATTGTTGCATCATAACCAACCAAGGCTTTTGCAGAGCGCGAATGTCTGTGCGGCAGCGAATGCAGTTCCAAGGGACAGTGAAAACCAGGTAGGGCTTTCAGGGCTGGCAGCTTTCCTGTGGGCGCAATCGCTGGATGTTTCGAATTTGGCAGCCGGGCTCTGCCAGAGTCACATAGGCATTGTTGCATCATAACCATCCAAGGCTTTTGCAGAGCACCAATGTCTCTGCGGCAGAGAATGCAGTTCCAAGGGACAGTGAAAACCAGGTAGGGCTTTCAGGGCTGGCAGCTTTCGTGTGGGCGCAATCGCTGGACGTTTCAAATTTGGCAGCCGGGCTCTGCCAGAGTCACATAGGCATTGTTGCATCATAACCATCCAAAGCTCTTGCAGAGCGCGAATGTCTGTGCAGCTGCGAATGCAGTTAAAAGGGACAGTGAAAATCAGGTACAGATTTCAGTTCTGGCAGCTTTCGTGTGGGCACAATGTCTGGACGTTTCGCATTTTGTAGCCGGGCTCTGCCAGAGTCACATAGGCATTGTTGCATCATAACCAACCAAAGCTCCTCCAGATCGCGAATGTCTCTGCGGCAGCGAATGCAGTTCCAAGGGACAGTGAAAACCAGGTCGAGCTTTCAGTGCTGGCAGCTTTCGTGTGGGCGCAATCTCTGGACGTTTCGCATTTTGTAGCCGGGCTCTGCCAGAGTCACATAGGCATTGTTGCATCATAACCAACCAAGGCTTTTGCAGAGCGCGAATGTCTGTGCGGCAGCGAATGCAGTTCCAAGGGACAGTGAAAACCAGGTAGGGCTTTCAGGGCTGGCAGCTTTCCTGTGGGCGCAATCGCTGGACGTTTCGAATTTTGTAGCCGGGCTCTGCCAGAGTCACATAGGCATTGTTGCATCATAACCAACCAAAGCTCCTCCAGATCGAGAATGTCTGTGCGGCAGCGAATGCAGTTCCAAGGGACAGTGAAAACCAGGTCGAGCTTTCAGTGCTGGCAGCTTTCGTGTGGGCGCAATCGCTGGACGTTTCGAATTTGGCAGCCGGGCTCTGCCAGAGTCACATAGGCATTGTTGCATCATAACCAACCAAGGCTTTTGCAGAGCACGAATGTCTGTTCGGCAGCGAATGCAGTTCCAAGGGACAGTGAAAACCAGGTAGGGCTTTCAGGGCTGGCAGCTTTCGTGTGGGCGCAATCGCTGGACGTTTCGAATTTGGCAGCCGGGCTCTGCCAGAGTCACATAGGCATTGTTGCATCATAACCAACCAAGGCTTTTGCAGAGCGCGAATGTCTGTGTGGCAGCGAATGCAGTTCCAAGGGACAGTGAAAACCAGGTAGGGCTTTCAGGGTTGGCAGCTTTCGTGTGGGCGCAATCGCTGGACGTTTCGAATTTGGCAGCCGGGCTCTGCCAGAGTCACATAGGCATTGTTGCATCATAATCAACCAAGGCTTTTGCAGAGCGCGAATGTCTGTGTGGCAGCGAATGCAGTTCCAAGGGACAGTGAAAACCAGGTAGCGCTTTCAGGGCTGGCAGCTTTCGTGTGGGCGCAATCCCTGGACGTTTCGAATTTGGGAGCCGGGCTCTGCCAGAGTCACATAGGCATTGTTGCATCATAACCAACCAATGCTTTTGCAGAGCACCAATGTCTCTGCGGCAGCGAATGCAGTTCCAAGGGACAGTGAAAACCAGGTCGAGCTTTCAGTGCTGGCAGCTTTCGTATGGGCGCAATCGCTGAACGTTTCGAATTTGGCAGCCGGGGTCTGTCAGAGTCACATAGGCATTGTTGCATCATAACCAACCAAAGCTCTTGCAGAGCGCGAATGTCTGTGCGGCAGCGAATGCAGTTCCAAGGGACAGTGAAAACCAGGTAGGGCTTTCAGGGCTGGCAGCTTTCGTGTGGGCGCAATCGCTGGACGTTTCAAATTTGGCAGCCGGGCTCTGAAAGAGTCACATAGGCATTGTTGCATCATAACCATCCAAAGCTCTTGCAGAGCGGGAATGTCTGTGCAGCAGCGAACGCAGTTAAAAGGGACAGTGAAAATCAGGTACAGATTTCAGTTCTGGCAGCTTTCGTGTGGGCACAATCTCTGGACGTTTCGCATTTTGTAGCCGGGCTCTGCCAGAGTCACATAGGCATTGTTGCATCATAACCAACCAAAGCTCCTCCAGATCGCGAATGTCTGTGCGGCAGAGAATGCAGCTCCAAGGGACAGTGAAAACCAGGTAGGGCTTTCAGTGCTGGCAGCTTTCGTGTGGGCGCAATCTCTGGACGTTTCGCATTTTGTAGCCGGGCTCTGCCAGAGTCACATAGGCATTGTTGCATCATAACCAACCAAGGCTTTTGCAGAGCGCGAATGTCTCTGCGGCAGCGAATGCAGTTCCAAGGGACAGTGAAAACCAGGTCGACCTTTCAGTGCTGGCAGCTTTCGTATGGGCGCAATCGCTGGACGTTTCGAATTTGGCAGCCGGGGTCTGTCAGAGTCACATAGGCATTGTTGCATCATAACCAACCAAACCTCTTGCAGAGCACCAATGTCTGTGCGGCAGCGAATGCAGTTCCAAGGGACAGTGAAAACCAGGTAGGGCTTTCTGGGCTGGCAGCTTTCGTGTGGGCGCAATCGCTGGACGTTTCAAATTTGGCAGCCGGGCTCTGCCAGAGTCACATAGGCATTGTTGCATCATAACCATCCAAAGCTCTTGCAGAGCGCGAATGTCTGTGCAGCAGCGAATGCAGTTAAAAGGGACAGTGAAAATCAGGTACAGATTTCAGTTCTGGCAGCTTTCGTGTGGGCACAATGTCTGGACGTTTCGCATTTTGTAGCCGGGCTCTGCCAGAGTCACATAGGCATTGTTGCATCATAACCAACCAAAGCTCTTGCAGAGCGCGAATGTCTGTGCGGCAGCGAATGCAGTTCCAAGGGACAGTGAAAACCAGGTAGGGCTTTCAGTGCTGGCAGCTTTCGTGTGGGCGCAATCGCTGGACGTTTCGAATTTGGGAGCCGGGCTCTGCCAGAGTCACATAGGCATTGTTGCATCATAACCAACCAAGGCTTTTGCAGAGCACGAATGTCTGTTCGGCAGCGAATGCAGTTCCAAGGGACAGTGAAAACCAGGTAGGCCTTTCAGGGCTGGCAGCTTTCGTGTGGGCGCAATCGCTGGACGTTTCGAATTTGTCAGCCGGGCTCTGCCAGAGTCACATAGGCATTGTTGCATCATAACCAAGCAAGGTTCTTGCAGAGCGCTAATGTCTTTGCAGCAGCGAATGCAGTTCCAAGGGACAGTGAAAACCATTAGGGCTTTCAGGGCTGCCAGCTTTCCTGTGGGCGTAATCGCTGGACGTTTCGAATTTGGCAGCCGGGATCTGCCAGAGTCTCATAGGCATTGTTGCATCATAACCAAGCAAGGCTCTTGCAGAGCGCGAATGTCTTTGCAGCAGCGAATGCAGTTCCAAGGGACAGTGAAAACCATTAGGGCTTTCAGAGCTGGCAGCTTTCGTGTGGGCGCAATCGCTGGACGTTTCGAATTTGGGAGCCGGGCTCTGCCAGAGTCACATAGGCATTGTTGCATCATAACCAACCAAGGCTTTTGCAGAGCGCGAATGTCTGTGTGGCAGCGAATGCAGTTCCAAGGGACAGTGAAAACCAGGTAGGGCTTTCAGGGCTGGCAGCTTTCCTGTGGGCGCAATCGCTGGACGTTTCGAATTTGGGAGCCGGGCTCTGCCAGAGTCACATAGGCATTGTTACATCATAACCAACCAAGGCATTTGCAGAGCACGAATGTCTGTGCGGCAGCGAATGCAGTTCCAAGGGACAGTGAAAACCAGGTAGCGCTTTCAGGGCTGGCAGCTTTCGTGTGGGCGCAATCGCTGGACGTTTCGAATTTGGCAGCCGGGCTCTGCCAGAGTCACATAGGCATTGTTGCATCATAACCAACCAAGGCTTTTGCAGAGCACCAATATCTCTGCGGCAGCGAATGCAGTTCCAAGGGACAGTGAAAACCAGGTCGAGCTTTCAGTGCTGGCAGCTTTCGTATGGGCGCAATCGCTGAACGTTTCGAATTTGGCAGCCGGGCTCTGCCAGAGTCACATACGCATTGTTGCATCATAACCAACCAAAGCTCTTGCAGAGCGCGAATGTCTGTGCGGCAGCGAATGCAGTTCCAAGGGACAGTGAAAACCAGGTAGGGCTTTCAGGGCTGGCAGCTTTCGTGTGGGCGCAATCGCTGGACGTTTCAAATTTGGCAGCCGGGCTCTGCAAGAGTCACATAGGCATTGTTGCATCATAACCATCCAAAGCTCTTGCAGAGCGCGAATGTCTGTGCAGCAGCGAATGCAGTTAAAAGGGACAGTGAAAATCAGGTACAGATTTCAGTTCTGGCAGCTTTCGTGTGGGCACAATCTCTGGACGTTTCACATTTTGTAGCCGGGCTCTGCCAGAGTCACATAGGCATTGTTGCATCATAACCAACCAAAGCTCCTCCAGATCGCGAATGTCTGTGCGGCAGAGAATGCAGTTCCAAGGGACAGTGAAAACCAGGTCGAGCTTTCAGTGCTGGCAGCTTTCCTGTGGGCGCAATCGCTGGATGTTTCGAATTTGGCAGCCGGGCTCTGCCAGAGTCACAAATGCATTGTTGTATCATAACCATCCAAGGCTTTTGCAGAGCACCAATGTCTCTGCAGCAGAGAATGCAGTTCCAAGGGACAGTGAAAACCAGGTAGGGCTTTCAGGGCTGGCAGCTTTCGTGTGGGCGCAATCGCTGGACGTTTCAAATTTGGCAGCCGGGCTCTGCCAGAGTCACATAGGCATTGTTGCATCATAACCATCCAAAGCTCTAGCAGAATGCGAATGTCTTTGCGGCAGCGAATGCAGTTCCAAGGGACAGTGAAAATCAGGTACAGATTTCAGTTCTGGCAGCTTTCGTGTGGGCCCAATCTCTGGACGTTTCGAATTTTGTAGCCGGGCTCTGCCAGAGTCACATAGGCATTGTTGCATCATAACCAACCAGGGATTTTGCAGAGCACCAATGTCTCTGCGGCAGCGAATGCAGTTCCAAGGGACAGTGAAAACCAGGTCGAGCTTTCAGTGCTGGCAGCTTTCGTATGGGCGCAATCGCTGGACGTTTCGAATTTGGCAGCCGGGGTCTGTCAGAGTCACATAGGCATTGTTGCATCATAACCAACCAAAGCTCTTGCAGAGCGCGAATGTCTGTGCGGCAGCGAATGCAGTTCCAAGGGACAGTGAAAACCAGGTAGGGCTTTCAGGGCTGGCAGCTTTCGTGTGGGCGCAATCGCTGGACGTTTCAAATTTGGCAGCCGGGCTCTGCAAGAGTCACATAGGAATTGTTGCATCATAACCATCCAAAGCTCTTGCAGAGCGCGAATGTCTGTGCAGCAGCGAATGCAGTTTAAAGGGACAGTGAAAACCAGGTACAGATTTCAGTTCTGGCAGCTTTCCTATGCACAATCTCTGGACGTTTCGCATTTTGTAGCCGGGCTCTGCCAGAGTCACATAGGCATTGTTGCATCATAACCAACCAAAGCTCCTCCAGATCGCGAATGTCTGTGCGGCAGCGAATGCAGTTCCAAGAGACAGTGAAAACCAGGTCGAGCTTTCAGTGCTGGCAGCTTTCGTGTGGGCGCAATCTCTGGACGTTTCGCATTTTGTAGCCGGGCTCTGCCAGAGTCACATAGGCATTGTTGCATCATAACCAACCAAGGCTTTTGCAGAGCGCGAATGTCTGTGCGGCAGCGAATGCAGTTCCAAGGGACAGTGAAAACCAGGTAGGGCTTTCAGGGCTGGCAGCTTTCGTGTGGGCGCAATCGCTGGACGTTTCGAATTTGGGAGCCGGGCTCTGCCAGAGTCACATAGGCATTGTTACATCATAACCAACCAAGGCTTTTGCAGAGCACCAATGTCTCTGCGGCAGAGAATGCAGTTCCAAGGGACAGTGAAAACCAGGTAGGCCTTTCAGGGCTGGCAGCTTTCGTGTGGGCGCAATCGCTGGACGTTTCGACTTTCGCAGCCGGGCTCTGCCAGAGTCACATAGGCATTGTTGCATCATAACCATCCAAAGCTCCTCCAGAGCGTGAATGTCTGTGCAGCAGCGAATGCAGTTAAAAGGGACAGTGAAAATCAGGTACAGATTTCAGTTCTGGCAGCTTTCGTGTGGGCACAATCTCTGGACGTTTCGCATTTTGTAGCCGGGCTCTGCCAGAGTCACATAGGCATTGTTGCATCATAACCAACCAAAGCTCCTCCAGAGCGCGAATGTCTGTGCAGCAGCGAATGCAGTTAAAAGGGACAGTGAAAATCAGGTACAGATTTCAGTTCTGGCAGTTTTCGTGTGGGCACAATCTCTGGACGTTTCGCATTTTGTAGCCGGGCTCTGCCAGAGTCACATAGGCATTGTTGCATCATAACCAACCAAAGTTCCTCCAGAGCGAGAATGTCTGTGCGGCAGCGAATCCAGTTCCAAGGGACAGTGAAAACCAGGTCGAGCTTTCAGTGCTGGCAGCTTTCGTGTGGGCGCAATCGCTGGACGTTTCGAATTTGGCAGCCGGGCTCTGCCAGAGTCACATAGGCATTGTTGCATCATAACCAACCAAGGCTTTTGCAGAGCGCGAATGTCTGTGCGGCAGCGAATGCAGTTCCAAGGGACAGTGAAAACCAGGTAGGGCTTTCAGGGCTGGCAGCTTTCCTGTGGGCGCAATCGCTGGATGTTTCGAATTTGGCAGCCGGGCTCTGCCAGAGTCACAAAGGCATTGTTGTATCATAACCATCCAAGGCTTTTGCAGAGCACCAATGTCTCTGCAGCAGAGAATGCAGTTCCAAGGGACAGTGAAAACCAGGTAGGGCTTTCAGGGCTGGCAGCTTTCGTGTGGGCGCAATCGCTGGACGTTTCAAATTTGGCAGCCGGGCTCTGCCAGAGTCACATAGGCATTGTTGCATCATAACCATCCAAAGCTCTTGCAGAATGCGAATGTCTTTGCGGCAGCGAATGCAGTTCCAAGGGACAGTGAAAATCAGGTACAGATTTCAGTTCTGGCAGCTTTCGTGTGGGCACAATCTCTGGACGTTTCGAATTTTGTAGCCGGGCTCTGCCAGACTCACATAGGCATTGTTGCATCATAACCAACCAAAGCTCCTCCAGAGCGCGAATGTCTGTGTGGCAGCGAATGCAGTTCCAAGGGACAGTGAAAACCAGGTAGGGCTTTCAGGGCTGGCAGCTTTCGTGTGGGCGCAATCGCTGGACGTTTCGAATTTGGCAGCCGGGCTCTGCCAGAGTCACATAGGCATTGTTGCATCATAATCAACCAAGGCTTTTGCAGAGCACCAATGTCTCTGCGGCAGCGAATGCAGTTCCAAGGGACAGTGAAAACCAGGTCGAGCTTTCAGTGCTGGCAGCTTTCGTATGGGCGCAATCGCTGAACGTTTCGAATTTGGCAGCCGGGGTCTGTCAGAGTCACATAGGCATTGTTGCATCATAACCAACCAAAGCTCTTGCAGAGCGCGAATGTCTGTGCGGCAGCGAATGCAGTTCCAAGGGACAGTGAAAACCAGGTAGGGCTTTCAGGGCTGGCAGCTTTCGTGTGGGCGCAATCGCTGGACGTTTCAAATTTGGCAGCCGGGCTCTGCAAGAGTCACATAGGCATTGTTGCATCATAACCATCCAAAGCTCTTGCAGATCGCGAATGTCTGTGCAGCAGCGAATGCAGTTAAAAGGGACAGTGAAAATCAGGTACAGATTTCAGTTCTGGCAGCTTTCGTGTGGGCACAATCTCTGGACGTTTCGCATTTTGTAGCCGGGCTCTGCCAGAGTCATATAGGCATTGTTGCATCATAACCAACCAAAGCTCCTCCAGATCGCGAATGTCTGTGCGGCAGAGAATGCAGTTCCAAGGGACAGTGAAAACCAGGTCGAGCTTTCAGTGCTGGCAGCTTTCGTGTGGGCGCAATCTCTGGACGTTTCGCATTTTGTAGCCGGGCTCTGCCAGAGTCACATAGGCATTGTTGCATCATAACCAACCAAGGCTTTTGCAGAGCGCGAATGTCTGTGCGGCAGCGAATGCAGTTCCAAGGGACAGTGAAAACCAGGTAGGGCTTTCAGGGCTGGCAGCTTTCGTGTGGGCGCAATCGCTGGACGTTTCGAATTTGGGAGCCGGGCTCTGCCAGAGTCACATAGGCATTGTTGCATCATAACCAACCAAGGCTTTTGCAGAGCGCGAATGTCTGTGCGGCAGCGAATGCAGTTCCAAGGGACAGTGAAAACCAGGTAGGGCTTTCAGGGCTGGCAGCTTTCCTGTGGGCGCAATCGCTGGACGTTTCGAATTTTGTAGCCGGGCTCTACCAGAGTCACATAGGCATTGTTGCATCATAACCAACCAAAGCTCCTCCAGAGCAAGAATGTCTGTGCGGCAGCGAATGCAGTTCCAAGGGACAGTGAAAACCAGGTCGAGCTTTCAGTGCTGGCAGCTCTCGTGTGGGCGCAATCGCTGGACGTTTCGAATTTGGCAGCCGGGCTCTGCCAGAGTCACATAGGCATTGTTGCATCATAACCAACCAAGGCTTTTGCAGAGCACGAATGTCTGTTCGGCAGCGAATGCAGTTCCAAGGGACAGTGAAAACCAGGTAGGCCTTTCAGGGCTGGCAGCTTTCGTGTGGGCGCAATCGCTGGACGTTTCGAATTTGGCAGCCGGGCTCTGCCAGAGTCACATAGGCATTGTTGCATCATAACCAACCAAGGCTTTTGCAGAGCGCGAATGTCTGTGTGGCAGCGAATGCAGTTCCAAGGGACAGTGAAAACCAGGTAGGGCTTTCAGGGCTGGCAGCTTTCGTGTGGGCGCAATCGCTGGACGTTTCGAATTTGGCAGCCGGGCTCTGCCAGAGTCACATAGGCATTGTTGCATCATAATCAACCAAGGCTTTTGCAGAGCGCGAATGTCTGTGTGGCAGCGAATGCAGTTCCAAGGGACAGTGAAAACCAGGTAGCGCTTTCAGGGCTGGCAGCTTTCGTGTGGGCGCAATCCCTGGACGTTTCGAATTTGGGAGCCGGGCTCTGCCAGAGTCACATAGGCATTGTTGCATCATAACCAACCAATGCTTTTGCAGAGCACCAATGTCTCTGCGGCAGCGAATGCAGTTCCAAGGGACAGTGAAAACCAGGTCGAGCTTTCAGTGCTGGCAGCTTTCGTATGGGCGCAACCGCTGAACGTTTCGAATTTGGCAGCCGGGGCCTGTCAGAGTCACATAGGCATTGTTGCATCATAACCAACCAAAGCTCTTGCAGAGCGCGAATGTCTGTGCGGCAGCGAATGCAGTTCCAAGGGACAGTGAAAACCAGGTAGGGCTTTCAGGGCTGGCAGCTTTCGTGTGGGCGCAATCGCTGGACGTTTCAAATTTGGCAGCCGGGCTCTGCAAGAGTCACATAGGCATTGTTGCATCATAACCATCCAAAGCTCTTGCAGAGCGCGAATGTCTGTGCAGCAGCGAATGCAGTTAAAAGGGACAGTGAAAATCAGGTACAGATTTCAGTTCTGGCAGCTTTCGTGTGGGCGCAATCTCTGGACGTTTCGCATTTTGTAGCCGGGCTCTGCCAGAGTCACATAGGCATTGTTGCATCATAACCAACCAAGGCTTTTGCAGAGCGCGAATGTCTGTGCGGCAGCGAATGCAGTTCCAAGGGACAGTGAAAACCAGGTAGGGCTTTCAGGGCTGGCAGCTTTCGTGTGGGCGCAATCGCTGGACGTTTCGAATTTGGGAGCCGGGCTCTGCCAGAGTCACATAGGCATTGTTGCATCATAACCAACCAAGGCTTTTGCAGAGCGCGAATGTCTGTGCGGCAGCGAATGCAGTTCCAAGGGACAGTGAAAACCAGGTAGGGCTTTCAGGGCTGGCAGCTTTCCTGTGGGCGCAATCGCTGGACGTTTCGAATTTGGCAGCCGGGCTCTGCCAGAGTCACATAGGCATTGTTGCATCATAACCAACCAAAGCTCCTCCAGAGCGCGAATGTCTGTGCGGCAGCGAATGCAGTTCCAAGGGACAGTGAAAACCAGGTAGGGCTTTCTGGGCTGGCAGCTTTCGTGTGGGCGCAATCGCTGGACCTTTCAAATTTGGCAGCCGGGCTCTGCCAGAGTCACATAGGCATTGTTGCATCATAACCATCCAAAGCTCTTGCAGAGCGCGAATGTCTGTGCAGCAGCGAATGCAGTTCCAAGGGACAGTGAAAATCAGGTACAGATTTCAGTTCTGGCAGCTTTCGTGTGGGCACAATGTCTGGACGTTTCGAATTTTGTAGCCGGGCTCTGCCAGAGTCACATAGGCATTGTTGCATCATAACCAACCAAAGCTCTTGCAGAGCGCGAATGTCTGTGCGGCAGCGAATGCAGTTCCAAGGGACAGTGAAAACCAGGTCGAGCTTTCAGTGCTGGCAGCTTTCGTGTGGGCGCAATCGCTGGACGTTTCGAATTTGGCAGCCGGGCTCTGCCAGAGTCACATAGGCATTGTTGCATCATAACCAACCAAGGCTTTTGCAGAGCACGAATGTCTGTTCGGCAGCGAATGCAGTTCCAAGGGACAGTGAAAACCAGGTAGGCCTTTCAGGGCTGGCAGCTTTCGTGTGGGCGCAATCGCTGGACGTTTCGAATTTGGCAGCCGGGCTCTGCCAGAGTCACATAGGCATTGTTGCATCATAACCAAGCAAGGCTCTTGCAGAGCGCGAATGTCTTTGCAGCAGCGAATGCAGTTCCAAGGGACAGTGAAAACCATTAGGGCTTTCAGGGCTGCCAGCTTTCCTGTGGGCGTAATCTCTGGACGTTTCGAATTTGGCAGCCGGGATCTGCCAGAGTCACATAGGCATTGTTGCATAATAACCAAGCAAGGCTCTTGCAGAGCGCGAATGTCTTTGCAGCAGCGAATGCAGTTCCAAGGGACAGTGAAAACCATTAGGCCTTTCAGAGCTGGCAGCTTTCGTGTGGGCGCAATCGCTGGACGTTTCGAATTTGGGAGCCCGGCTCTGCCAGAGTCACATAGGCATTGCTGCATCATAACCAACCAAGGCTTTTGCAGAGCGCGAATGTCTGTGTGGCAGCGAATGCAGTTAAAAGGGACAGTGAAAATCAGGTACAGATTTCAGTTCTGGCAGCTTTCGTGTGGGCACAATCTCTGGACGTTTCGACTTTTGTAGCCGGGCTCTGCCAGAGTCACATAGGCATTGTTGCATCATAACCAACCAAAGCTCCTCCAGAGCGAGAATGTCTGTGCGGCAGCGAATGCAGTTCCAAGGGACAGTGAAAACCAGGTCGAGCTTTCAGTGCTGGCAGCTCTCGTGTGGGCGCAATCGCTGGACGTTTCGAATTTGGCAGCCGGGCTCTGCCAGAGTCACATAGGCATTGTTGCATCATAACCAACCAAGGCTTTTGCAGAGCACGAATGTCTGTTCGGCAGCGAATGCAGTTCCAAGGGACAGTGAAAACCAGGTAGGGCTTTCAGGGCTGGCAGCTTTCGTGTGGGCGCAATCGCTGGACGTTTCGAATTTGGCAGCCGGGCTCTGCCAGAGTCACATAGGCATTGTTGCATCATAACCAACCAAGGCTTTTGCAGAGCGCGAATGTCTGTGTGGCAGCGAATGCAGTTCCAAGGGACAGTGAAAACCAGGTAGCGCTTTCAGGGCTGGCAGCTTTCGTGTGGGCGCAATCCCTGGACGTTTCGAATTTGGGAGCCGGGCTCTGCCAGAGTCACATAGGCATTGTTGCATCATAACCAACCAATGCTTTTGCAGAGCACCAATGTCTCTGCGGCAGCGAATGCAGTTCCAAGGGACAGTGAAAACCAGGTCGAGCTTTCAGTGCTGGCAGCTTTCGTATGGGCGCAATCGCTGAACGTTTCGAATTTGGCAGCCGGGGCCTGTCAGAGTCACATAGGCATTGTTGCATCATAACCAACCAAAGCTCTTGCAGAGCGCGAATGTCTGTGCGGCAGCGAATGCAGTTCCAAGGGACAGTGAAAACCAGGTAGGGCTTTCAGGGCTGGCAGCTTTCGTGTGGGCGCAATCGCTGGACGTTTCAAATTTGGCAGCCGGGCTCTGCAAGAGTCACATAGGCATTGTTGCATCATAACCATCCAAAGCTCTTGCAGAGCGCGAATGTCTGTGCAGCAGCGAATGCAGTTAAAAGGGACAGTGAAAATCAGGTACAGATTTCAGTTCTGGCAGCTTTCGTGTGGGCACAATCTCTGGACGTTTCGCATTTTGTAGCCGGGCTCTGCCAGAGTCACATAGGCATTGTTGCATCATAACCAACCAAAGCTCCTCCAGATCGCGAATGTCTGTGCGGCAGAGAATGCAGTTCCAAGGGACAGTGAAAACCAGGTCGAGCTTTCAGTGCTGGCAGCTTTCGTGTGGGCGCAATCTCTGGACGTTTCGCATTTTGTAGCCGGGCTCTGCCAGAGTCACATAGGCATTGTTGCATCATAACCATCCAAAGCTCTTGCAGATCGCGAATGTCTGTGCGGCAGCGAATGCAGTTCCAAGGGACAGTGAAAACCAGGTAGGGCTTTCAGGGCTGGCAGCTTTCGTGTGGGCGCAATCGCTGGACGTTTCGAATTTGGGAGCCAGGCTCTGCCAGAGTCACATAGGCATTGTTGCATCATAACCAACCAAGGCTTTTGCAGAGCGCGAATGTCTGTGCGGCAGCGAATGCAGTTCCAAGGGACAGTGAAAACCAGGTAGGGCTTTCAGGGCTGGCAGCTTTCCTGTGGGCGCAATCGCTGGACGTTTCGAATTTGGCAGCCGGGCTCTGCCAGAGTCACATAGGCATTGTTGCATCATAACCAACCAAAGCTCCTCCAGAGCGCGAATGTCTGTGCGGCAGCGAATGCAGTTCCAAGGGACAGTGAAAACCAGGTAGGGCTTTCTGGGCTGGCAGCTTTCGTGTGGGCGCAATCGCTGGACCTTTCAAATTTGGCAGCCGGGCTCTGCCAGAGTCACATAGGCATTGTTGCATCATAACCAACCAAAGCTCTTGCAGAGCGCGAATGTCTGTGCGGCAGCTAATGCAGTTCCAAGGGACAGTGAAAACCAGGTCGAGCTTTCAGGGCTGGCAGCTTTCCTGTGGGCGCAATCGCTGGATGTTTCGAATTTGGGAGCCGGGCTCTGCCAGAGTCACATAGGCATTGTTGCATCATAAACATCCAAGGCTTTTGCAGAGCGCGAATGTCTGTGTGGCAGCGAATGCAGTTCCAAGGGACAGTGAAAACCAGGTAGCGCTTTCAGGGCTGGCAGCTTTCGTGTGGGCGCAATCGCTGGACGTTTCGAATTTGGCAGCCGGGCTCTGCCAGAGTCACATAGGCATTGTTGCATCATAACCAACCAAGGCTTTTGCAGAGCACCAATGTCTCTGCGGCAGCGAATGCAGTTCCAAGGGACAGTGAAAACCAGGTCGAGCTTTCAGTGCTGGCAGATTTCGGGTGGGCGCAATCTCTGGACGTTTCGCATTTTGTAGCCGGGCTCTGCCAGAGTCACATAGGCATTGTTGCATCATAACCAACCAAGGCTTTTGCAGAGCGCGAATGTCTGTGCGGCAGCGAATGCAGTTCCAAGGGACAGTGAAAACCAGGTAGGGCTTTCAGTGCTGGCAGCTTTCCTGTGGGCGCAATCGCTGGACGTTTCGAATTTTGTAACCGGGCTCTGCCAGAGTCACATAGGCATTGTTGCATCATAACCAACCAAAGCTCCTCCAGAGCGCGAATGTCTGTGCGGCAGCGAATGCAGTTCCAAGGGACAGTGAAAACCAGGTCGAGCTTTCAGTGCTGGCAGCTTTCGTGTGGGCGCAATCGCTGGACGTTTCGAATTTGGCAGCCGGGCTCTGCCAGAGTCACATAGGCATTGTTGCATCATAACCAACCAAGGCTTTTGCAGAGCACGAATGTCTGTTCGGCAGCGAATGCAGTTCCAAGGGACAGTGAAAACCAGGTAGGCCTTTCAGGGCTGGCAGCTTTCGTGTGGGCGCAATCGCTGGACGTTTCGAATTTGGCAGCCGGGCTCTGCCAGAGTCACATAGGCATTGTTGCATCATAACCAACCAAGGCTTTTGCAGAGCGCGAATGTCTGTGCGGCAGCGAATGCAGTTCCAAGGGACAGTGAAAACCAGGTAGGGCTTTCAGGGCTGGCAGCTTTCCTGTGGGCGCAATCGCTGGATGTTTCGAATTTGGCAGCCGGGCTCTGCCAGAGTCCCATAGGCATTGTTGCATCATAACCATCCAAGGCTTTTGCAGAGCACCAATGTCTGTGCGGCAGAGAATGCAGTTCCAAGGGACAGTGAAAACCAGGTAGCGCTTTCAGGGCTGGCAGCTTTCGTGTGGGCGCAATCCCTGGACGTTTCGAATTTGGGAGCCGGGCTCTGCCAGAGTCACATAGGCATTGTTGCATCATAACCAACCAATGCTTTTGCAGAGCACCAATGTCTCTGCGGCAGCGAATGCAGTTCCAAGGGACAGTGAAAACCAGGTCGAGCTTTCAGTGCTGGCAGCTTTCGTATGGGCGCAATCGCTGAACGTTTCGAATTTGGCAGCCGGGGCCTGTCAGAGTCACATAGGCATTGTTGCATCATAACCAACCAAAGCTCTTGCAGAGCGCGAATGTCTGTGCGGCAGCGAATGCAGTTCCAAGGGACAGTGAAAACCAGGTAGGGCTTTCAGGGCTTGCAGCTTTCGTGTGGGCGCAATCGCTGGACGTTTCAAATTTGGCAGCCGGGCTCTGCAAGAGTCACATAGGCATTGTTGCATCATAACCATCCAAAGCTCTTGCAGAGCGCGAATGTCTGTGCAGCAGCGAATGCAGTTAAAAGGGACAGTGAAAATCAGGTACAGATTTCAGTTCTGGCAGCTTTCGTGTGGGCACAATCTCTGGACGTTTCGCATTTTGTAGCCGGGCTCTGCCAGAGTCACATAGGCATTGTTGCATCATAACCAACCAAAGCTCCTCCAGATCGCGAATGTCTGTGCGGCAGAGAATGCAGTTCCAAGGGACAGTGAAAACCAGGTCGAGCTTTCAGTGCTGGCAGCTTTCGTGTGGGCGCAATCTCTGGACGTTTCGCATTTTGTAGCCGGGCTCTGCCAGAGTCACATAGGCATTGTTGCATCATAACCAACCAAGGCTTTTGCAGAGCGCGAATGTCTGTGCGGCAGCGAATGCAGTTCCAAGGGACAGTGAAAACCAGGTAGGGCTTTCAGGGCTGGCAGCTTTCGTGTGGGCGCAATCGCTGGACGTTTCGAATTTGGGAGCCGGGCTCTGCCAGAGTCACATAGGCATTGTTGCATCATAACCAACCAAGGCTTTTGCAGAGCGCGAATGTCTGTGCGGCAGCGAATGCAGTTCCAAGGGACAGTGAAAACCAGGTAGGGCTTTCAGGGCTGGCAGCTTTCCTGTGGGCGCAATCGCTGGACGTTTCGAATTTGGCAGCCGGGCTCTGCCAGAGTCACATAGGCATTGTTGCATCATAACCAACCAAAGCTCCTCCAGAGCGCGAATGTCTGTGCGGCAGCGAATGCAGTTCCAAGGGACAGTGAAAACCAGGTAGGGCTTTCTGGGCTGGCAGCTTTCGTGTGGGCGCAATCGCTGGACCTTTCAAATTTGTCAGCCGGGCTCTGCCAGAGTCACATAGGCATTGTTGCATCATAACCATCCAAAGCTCTTGCAGAGCGCGAATGTCTGTGCAGCAGCGAATGCAGTTAAAAGGGACAGTGAAAATCAGGTACAGATTTCAGTTCTGGCAGCTTTCGTGTGGGCACAATGTCTGGACGTTTCGAATTTTGTAGCCGGGCTCTGCCAGAGTCACATAGGCATTGTTGCATCATAACCAACCAAAGCTCTTGCAGAGCGCGAATGTCTGTGCGGCAGCGAATGCAGTTCCAAGGGACAGTGAAAACCAGGTCGAGCTTTCAGTGCTGGCAGCTTTCGTGTGGGCGCAATCGCTGGACGTTTCGAATTTGGCAGCCGGGCTCTGCCAGAGTCACATAGGCATTGTTGCATCATAACCAACCAAGGCTTTTGCAGAGCGCGAATGTCTGTGCGGCAGCGAATGCAGTTCCAAGGGACAGTGAAAACCAGGTAGGCCTTTCAGGGCTGGCAGCTTTCGTGTGGGCGCAATCGCTGGACGTTTCGAATTTGGCAGCCGAGCTCTGCCAGAGTCACATAGGCATTGTTGCATCATAACCAAGCAAGGCTCTTGCAGAGCGCGAATGTCTTTGCAGCAGCGAATGCAGTTCCAAGGGACAGTGAAAACCATTAGGGCTTTCAGGGCTGCCAGCTTTCCTGTGGGCGTAATCGCTGGACGTTTCGAATTTGGCAGCCGGGATCTGCCAGAGTCACATAGGCATTGTTGCATCATAACCAAGCAAGGCTCTTGCAGAGAGCGAATGTCTTTGCAGCAGCGAATGCAGTTCCAAGGGACAGTGAAAACCATTAGGCCTTTCAGAGCTGGCAGCTTTCGTGTGGGCGCAATCGCTGGACGTTTCGAATTTGGGAGCCGGGCTCTGCCAGAGTCACATAGGCATTGTTGCATCATAACCAACCAAGGCTTTTGCAGAGCGCGAATGTCTGTGTGGCAGCGAATGCAGTTCCAAGGGACAGTGAAAACCAGGTAGGGCTTTCAGGGCTGGCAGCTTTCCTGTGGGCGCAATCGCTGGACGTTTCGAATTTGGGAGCCGGGCTCTGCCAGAGTCACATAGGCATTGTTACATCATAACCAACCAAGGCTTTTGCAGAGCACGAATGTCTGTGCGGCAGCGAATGCAGTTCCAAGGGACAGTGAAAACCAGGTAGGGCTTTCAGGGCTGGCAGCTTTCGTGTGGGCGCAATCGCTGGACGTTTCGAATTTGGGAGCCGGGCTCTGCCAGAGTCACATAGGCATTGTTGCATCATAACCAACCAAGGCTTTTGCAGAGCGCGAATGTCTGTGCGGCAGCGAATGCAGTTCCAAGGGACAGTGAAAACCAGGTAGGGCTTTCAGGGCTGGCAGCTTTCCTGTGGGCGCAATCGCTGGACGTTTCGAATTTGGCAGCCGGGCTCTGCCAGAGTCACATAGGCATTGTTGCATCATAACCAACCAAAGCTCCTCCAGAGCGCGAATGTCTGTGCGGCAGCGAATGCAGTTCCAAGGGACAGTGAAAACCAGGTAGGGCTTTCTGGGCTGGCAGCTTTCGTGTGGGCGCAATCGCTGGACCTTTCAAATTTGGCAGCCGGGCTCTGCCAGAGTCACATAGGCATTGTTGCATCATAACCATCCAAAGCTCTTGCAGAGCGCGAATGTCTGTGCAGCAGCGAATGCAGTTCCAAGGGACAGTGAAAATCAGGTACAGATTTCAGTTCTGGCAGCTTTCGTGTGGGCACAATGTCTGGACGTTTCGAATTTTGTAGCCGGGCTCTGCCAGAGTCACATAGGCATTGTTGCATCATAACCAACCAAAGCTCTTGCAGAGCGCGAATGTCTGTGCGGCAGCGAATGCAGTTCCAAGGGACAGTGAAAACCAGGTCGAGCTTTCAGTGCTGGCAGCTTTCGTGTGGGCGCAATCGCTGGACGTTTCGAATTTGGCAGCCGGGCTCTGCCAGAGTCACATAGGCATTGTTGCATCATAACCAACCAAGGCTTTTGCAGAGCACGAATGTCTGTTCGGCAGCGAATGCAGTTCCAAGGGACAGTGAAAACCAGGTAGGCCTTTCAGGGCTGGCAGCTTTCGTGTGGGCGCAATCGCTGGACGTTTCGAATTTGGCAGCCGGGCTCTGCCAGAGTCACATAGGCATTGTTGCATCATAACCAAGCAAGGCTCTTGCAGAGCGCGAATGTCTTTGCAGCAGCGAATGCAGTTCCAAGGGACAGTGAAAACCATTAGGGCTTTCAGGGCTGCCAGCTTTCCTGTGGGCGTAATCTCTGGACGTTTCGAATTTGGCAGCCGGGATCTGCCAGAGTCACATAGGCATTGTTGCATAATAACCAAGCAAGGCTCTTGCAGAGCGCGAATGTCTTTGCAGCAGCGAATGCAGTTCCAAGGGACAGTGAAAACCATTAGGCCTTTCAGAGCTGGCAGCTTTCGTGTGGGCGCAATCGCTGGACGTTTCGAATTTGGGAGCCCGGCTCTGCCAGAGTCACATAGGCATTGCTGCATCATAACCAACCAAGGCTTTTGCAGAGCGCGAATGTCTGTGTGGCAGCGAATGCAGTTAAAAGGGACAGTGAAAATCAGGTACAGATTTCAGTTCTGGCAGCTTTCGTGTGGGCACAATCTCTGGACGTTTCGACTTTTGTAGCCGGGCTCTGCCAGAGTCACATAGGCATTGTTGCATCATAACCAACCAAAGCTCCTCCAGAGCGAGAATGTCTGTGCGGCAGCGAATGCAGTTCCAAGGGACAGTGAAAACCAGGTCGAGCTTTCAGTGCTGGCAGCTCTCGTGTGGGCGCAATCGCTGGACGTTACGAATTTGGCAGCCGGGCTCTGCCAGAGTCACATAGGCATTGTTGCATCATAACCAACCAAGGCTTTTGCAGAGCACGAATGTCTGTTCGGCAGCGAATGCAGTTCCAAGGGACAGTGAAAACCAGGTAGGGCTTTCAGGGCTGGCAGCTTTCGTGTGGGCGCAATCGCTGGACGTTTCGAATTTGGCAGCCGGGCTCTGCCAGAGTCACATAGGCATTGTTGCATCATAACCAACCAAGGCTTTTGCAGAGCGCGAATGTCTGTGTGGCAGCGAATGCAGTTCCAAGGGACAGTGAAAACCAGGTAGGGCTTTCAGGGCTGGCAGCTTTCGTGTGGGCGCAATCGCTGGACGTTTCGAATTTGGCAGCCGGGCTCTGCCAGAGTCACATAGGCATTGTTGCATCATAATCAACCAAGGCTTTTGCAGAGCGCGAATGTCTGTGTGGCAGCGAATGCAGTTCCAAGGGACAGTGAAAACCAGGTAGCGCTTTCAGGGCTGGCAGCTTTCGTGTGGGCGCAATCCCTGGACGTTTCGAATTTGGGAGCCGGGCTCTGCCAGAGTCACATAGGCATTGTTGCATCATAACCAACCAATGCTTTTGCAGAGCACCAATGTCTCTGCGGCAGCGAATGCAGTTCCAAGGGACAGTGAAAACCAGGTCGAGCTTTCAGTGCTGGCAGCTTTCGTATGGGCGCAATCGCTGAACGTTTCGAATTTGGCAGCCGGGGCCTGTCAGAGTCACATAGGCATTGTTGCATCATAACCAACCAAAGCTCTTGCAGAGCGCGAATGTCTGTGCGGCAGCGAATGCAGTTCCAAGGGACAGTGAAAACCAGGTAGGGCTTTCAGGGCTGGCAGCTTTCGTGTGGGCGCAATCGCTGGACGTTTCAAATTTGGCAGCCGGGCTCTGCAAGAGTCACATAGGCATTGTTGCATCATAACCATCCAAAGCTCTTGCAGAGCGCGAATGTCTGTGCAGCAGCGAATGCAGTTAAAAGGGACAGTGAAAATCAGGTACAGATTTCAGTTCTGGCAGCTTTCGTGTGGGCACAATCTCTGGACGTTTCGCATTTTGTAGCCGGGCTCTGCCAGAGTCACATAGGCATTGTTGCATCATAACCAACCAAAGCTCCTCCAGATCGCGAATGTCTGTGCGGCAGAGAATGCAGTTCCAAGGGACAGTGAAAACCAGGTCGAGCTTTCAGTGCTGGCAGCTTTCGTGTGGGCGCAATCTCTGGACGTTTCGCATTTTGTAGCCGGGCTCTGCCAGAGTCACATAGGCATTGTTGCATCATAACCATCCAAAGCTCTTGCAGATCGCGAATGTCTGTGCGGCAGCGAATGCAGTTCCAAGGGACAGTGAAAACCAGGTAGGGCTTTCAGGGCTGGCAGCTTTCGTGTGGGCGCAATCGCTGGACGTTTCGAATTTGGGAGCCAGGCTCTGCCAGAGTCACATAGGCATTGTTGCATCATAACCAACCAAGGCTTTTGCAGAGCGCGAATGTCTGTGCGGCAGCGAATGCAGTTCCAAGGGACAGTGAAAACCAGGTAGGGCTTTCAGGGCTGGCAGCTTTCCTGTGGGCGCAATCGCTGGACGTTTCGAATTTGGCAGCCGGGCTCTGCCAGAGTCACATAGGCATTGTTGCATCATAACCAACCAAAGCTCCTCCAGAGCGCGAATGTCTGTGCGGCAGCGAATGCAGTTCCAAGGGACAGTGAAAACCAGGTAGGGCTTTCTGGGCTGGCAGCTTTCGTGTGGGCGCAATCGCTGGACCTTTCAAATTTGGCAGCCGGGCTCTGCCAGAGTCACATAGGCATTGTTGCATCATAACCAACCAAAGCTCTTGCAGAGCGCGAATGTCTGTGCGGCAGCGAATGCAGTTCCAAGGGACAGTGAAAACCAGGTCGAGCTTTCAGGGCTGGCAGCTTTCCTGTGGGCGCAATCGCTGGATGTTTCGAATTTGGGAGCCGGGCTCTGCCAGAGTCACATAGGCATTGTTGCATCATAAACATCCAAGGCTTTTGCAGAGCGCGAATGTCTGTGTGGCAGCGAATGCAGTTCCAAGGGACAGTGAAAACCAGGTAGCGCTTTCAGGGCTGGCAGCTTTCGTGTGGGCGCAATCGCTGGACGTTTCGAATTTGGCAGCCGGGCTCTGCCAGAGTCACATAGGCATTGTTGCATCATAACCAACCAAGGCTTTTGCAGAGCACCAATGTCTCTGCGGCAGCGAATGCAGTTCCAAGGGACAGTGAAAACCAGGTCGAGCTTTCAGTGCTGGCAGATTTCGGGTGGGCGCAATCTCTGGACGTTTCGCATTTTGTAGCCGGGCTCTGCCAGAGTCACATAGGCATTGTTGCATCATAACCAACCAAAGCTCCTCCAGAGCGCGAATGTCTGTGCGGCAGCGAATGCAGTTCCAAGGGACAGTGAAAACCAGGTCGAGCTTTCAGTGCTGGCAGCTTTCGTGTGGGCGCAATCGCTGGACGTTTCGAATTTGGCAGCCGGGCTCTGCCAGAGTCACATAGGCATTGTTGCATCATAACCAACCAAGGCTTTTGCAGAGCACGAATGTCTGTTCGGCAGCGAATGCAGTTCCAAGGGACAGTGAAAACCAGGTAGGCCTTTCAGGGCTGGCAGCTTTCGTGTGGGCGCAATCGCTGGACGTTTCGAATTTGGCAGCCGGGCTCTGCCAGAGTCACATAGGCATTGTTGCATCATAACCATCCAAGGCTTTTGCAGAGCGCGAATGTCTGTGCGGCAGCGAATGCAGTTCCAAGGGACAGTGAAAACCAGGTAGGGCTTTCAGGGCTGGCAGCTTTCCTGTGGGCGCAATCGCTGGATGTTTCGAATTTGGCAGCCGGGCTCTGCCAGAGTCCCATAGGCATTGTTGCATCATAACCATCCAAGGCTTTTGCAGAGCACCAATGTCTGTGCGGCAGAGAATGCAGTTCCAAGGGACAGTGAAAACCAGGTAGCGCTTTCAGGGCTGGCAGCTTTCGTGTGGGCGCAATCCTGGACGTTTCGAATTTGGGAGCCGGGCTCTGCCAGAGTCACATAGGCATTGTTGCATCATAACCAACCAATGCTTTTGCAGAGCACCAATGTCTCTGCGGCAGCGAATGCAGTTCCAAGGGACAGTGAAAACCAGGTCGAGCTTTCAGTGCTGGCAGGTTTCGTATGGGCGCAATCGCTGAACGTTTCGAATTTGGCAGCCGGGGCCTGTCAGAGTCACATAGGCATTGTTGCATCATAACCAACCAAAGCTCTTGCAGAGCGCGAATGTCTGTGCGGCAGCGAATGCAGTTCCAAGGGACAGTGAAAACCAGGTAGGGCTTTCAGGGCTTGCAGCTTTCGTGTGGGCGCAATCGCTGGACGTTTCAAATTTGGCAGCCGGGCTCTGCAAGAGTCACATAGGCATTGTTGCATCATAACCATCCAAAGCTCTTGCAGAGCGCGAATGTCTGTGCAGCAGCGAATGCAGTTAAAAGGGACAGTGAAAATCAGGTACAGATTTCAGTTCTGGCAGCTTTCGTGTGGGCACAATCTCTGGACGTTTCGCATTTTGTAGCCGGGCTCTGCCAGAGTCACATAGGCATTGTTGCATCATAACCAACCAAAGCTCCTCCAGATCGCGAATGTCTGTGCGGCAGAGAATGCAGTTCCAAGGGACAGTGAAAACCAGGTCGAGCTTTCAGTGCTGGCAGCTTTCGTGTGGGCGCAATCTCTGGACGTTTCGCATTTTGTAGCCGGGCTCTGCCAGAGTCACATAGGCATTGTTGCATCATAACCAACCAAGGCTTTTGCAGAGCGCGAATGTCTGTGCGGCAGCGAATGCAGTTCCAAGGGACAGTGAAAACCAGGTAGGGCTTTCAGGGCTGGCAGCTTTCGTGTGGGCGCAATCGCTGGACGTTTCGAATTTGGGAGCCGGGCTCTGCCAGAGTCACATAGGCATTGTTGCATCATAACCAACCAAGGCTTTTGCAGAGCGCGAATGTCTGTGCGGCAGCGAATGCAGTTCCAAGGGACAGTGAAAACCAGGTAGGGCTTTCAGGGCTGGCAGCTTTCCTGTGGGCGCAATCGCTGGACGTTTCGAATTTGGCAGCCGGGCTCTGCCAGAGTCACATAGGCATTGTTGCATCATAACCAACCAAAGCTCCTCCAGAGCGCGAATGTCTGTGCGGCAGCGAATGCAGTTCCAAGGGACAGTGAAAACCAGGTAGGGCTTTCTGGGCTGGCAGCTTTCGTGTGGGCGCAATCGCTGGACCTTTCAAATTTGTCAGCCGGGCTCTGCCAGAGTCACATAGGCATTGTTGCATCATAACCATCCAAAGCTCTTGCAGAGCGCGAATGTCTGTGCAGCAGCGAATGCAGTTAAAAGGGACAGTGAAAATCAGGTACAGATTTCAGTTCTGGCAGCTTTCGTGTGGGCACAATGTCTGGACGTTTCGAATTTTGTAGCCGGGCTCTGCCAGAGTCACATAGGCATTGTTGCATCATAACCAACCAAAGCTCTTGCAGAGCGCGAATGTCTGTGCGGCAGCGAATGCAGTTCCAAGGGACAGTGAAAACCAGGTCGAGCTTTCAGTGCTGGCAGCTTTCGTGTGGGCTCAATCGCTGGACGTTTCGAATTTGGCAGCCGGGCTCTGCCAGAGTCACATAGGCATTGTTGCATCATAACCAACCAAGGCTTTTGCAGAGCGCGAATGTCTGTGCGGCAGCGAATGCAGTTCCAAGGGACAGTGAAAACCAGGTAGGCCTTTCAGGGCTGGCAGCTTTCGTGTGGGCGCAATCGCTGGACGTTTCGAATTTGGCAGCCGAGCTCTGCCAGAGTCACATAGGCATTGTTGCATCATAACCAAGCAAGGCTCTTGCAGAGCGCGAATGTCTTTGCAGCAGCGAATGCAGTTCCAAGGGACAGTGAAAACCATTAGGGCTTTCAGGGCTGCCAGCTTTCCTGTGGGCGTAATCGCTGGACGTTTCGAATTTGGCAGCCGGGATCTGCCAGAGTCACATAGGCATTGTTGCATCATAACCAAGCAAGGCTCTTGCAGAGAGCGAATGTCTTTGCAGCAGCGAATGCAGTTCCAAGGGACAGTGAAAACCATTAGGCCTTTCAGAGCTGGCAGCTTTCGTGTGGGCGCAATCGCTGGACGTTTCGAATTTGGCAGCCGGGCTCTGCCAGAGTCACATAGGCATTGTTGCATCATAACCAACCAAGGCTTTTGCAGAGCGCGAATGTCTGTGTGGCAGCGAATGCAGTTCCAAGGGACAGTGAAAACCAGGTAGGGCTTTCAGGGCTGGCAGCTTTCCTGTGGGCGCAATCGCTGGACGTTTCGAATTTGGGAGCCGGGCTCTGCCAGAGTCACATAGGCATTGTTACATCATAACCAACCAAGGCTTTTGCAGAGCACGAATGTCTGTGCGGCAGCGAATGCAGTTCCAAGGGACAGTGAAAACCAGGTAGGGCTTTCAGGGCTGGCAGCTTTCGTGTGGGCGCAATCGCTGGACGTTTCAAATTTGGCAGCCGGGCTCTGCAAGAGTCACATAGGCATTGTTGCATCATAACCATCCAAAGCTCTTGCAGAGCGCGAATGTCTGTGCAGCAGCGAATGCAGTTAAAAGGGACAGTGAAAATCAGGTACAGATTTCAGTTCTGGCAGCTTTCGTGTGGGCACAATCTCTGGACGTTTCGCATTTTGTAGCCGGGCTCTGCCAGAGTCACATAGGCATTGTTGCATCATAACCAACCAAAGCTCCTCCAGATCGCGAATGTCTGTGCGGCAGAGAATGCAGTTCCAAGGGACAGTGAAAACCAGGTCGAGCTTTCAGTGCTGGCAGCTTTCGTGTGGGCGCAATCTCTGGACGTTTCGCATTTTGTAGCCGGGCTCTGCCAGAGTCACATAGGCATTGTTGCATCATAACCAACCAAGGCTTTTGCAGAGCGCGAATGTCTGTGCGGCAGCGAATGCAGTTCCAAGGGACAGTGAAAACCAGGTAGGGCTTTCAGGGCTGGCAGCTTTCGTGTGGGCGCAATCGCTGGACGTTTCGAATTTGGGAGCCGGGCTCTGCCAGACTCACATAGGCATTGTTGCATCATAACCAACCAAGGCTTTTGCAGAGCGCGAATGTCTGTGCGGCAGCGAATGCAGTTCCAAGGGACAGTGAAAACCAGGTAGGGCTTTCAGGGCTGGCAGCTTTCCTGTGGGCGCAATCGCTGGACGTTTCGAATTTTGTAGCCGGGCTCTGCCAGAGTCACATAGGCATTGTTGCATCATAACCAACCAAAGCTCCTCCAGAGCGCGAATGTCTGTGCGGCAGCGAATGCAGTTCCAAGGGACAGTGAAAACCAGGTCGAGCTTTCAGTGCTGGCAGCTTTCGTGTGGGCGCAATCGCTGGACGTTTCGAATTTGGCAGCCGGGCTCTGCCAGAGTCACATAGGCATTGTTGCATCATAACCAACCAAGGCTTTTGCAGAGCACGAATGTCTGTTCGGCAGCGAATGCAGTTCCAAGGGACAGTGAAAACCAGGTAGGCCTTTCAGGGCTGGCAGCTTTCGTGTGGGCGCAATCGCTGGACGTTTCGAATTTGGCAGCCGGGCTCTGCCAGAGTCACATAGGCATTGTTGCATCATAACCAACCAATGCTTTTGCAGAGCACCAATGTCTCTGCGGCAGCGAATGCAGTTCCAAGGGACAGTGAAAACCAGGTCGAGCTTTCAGTGCTGGCAGCTTTCGTATGGGCGCAATCGCTGAACGTTTCGAATTTGGCAGCCGGGGCCTGTCAGAGTCACATAGGCATTGTTGCATCATAACCAACCAAAGCTCTTGCAGAGCGCGAATGTCTGTGCGGCAGCGAATGCAGTTCCAAGGGACAGTGAAAACCAGGTAGGGCTTTCAGGGCTTGCAGCTTTCGTGTGGGCGCAATCGCTGGACGTTTCAAATTTGGCAGCCGGGCTCTGCAAGAGTCACATAGGCATTGTTGCATCATAACCATCCAAAGCTCTTGCAGAGCGCGAATGTCTGTGCAGCAGCGAATGCAGTTAAAAGGGACAGTGAAAATCAGGTACAGATTTCAGTTCTGGCAGCTTTCGTGTGGGCACAATCTCTGGACGTTTCGCATTTTGTAGCCGGGCTCTGCCAGAGTCACATAGGCATTGTTGCATCATAACCAACCAAAGCTCCTCCAGATCGCGAATGTCTGTGCGGCAGAGAATGCAGTTCCAAGGGACAGTGAAAACCAGGTCGAGCTTTCAGTGCTGGCAGCTTTCGTGTGGGCGCAATCTCTGGACGTTTCGCATTTTGTAGCCGGGCTCTGCCAGAGTCACATAGGCATTGTTGCATCATAACCAACCAAGGCTTTTGCAGAGCGCGAATGTCTGTGCGGCAGCGAATGCAGTTCCAAGGGACAGTGAAAACCAGGTAGGGCTTTCAGGGCTGGCAGCTTTCGTGTGGGCGCAATCGCTGGACGTTTCGAATTTGGGAGCCGGGCTCTGCCAGAGTCACATAGGCATTGTTGCATCATAACCAACCAAGGCTTTTGCAGAGCGCGAATGTCTGTGCGGCAGCGAATGCAGTTCCAAGGGACAGTGAAAACCAGGTAGGGCTTTCAGGGCTGGCAGCTTTCCTGTGGGCGCAATCGCTGGACGTTTCGAATTTGGCAGCCGGGCTCTGCCAGAGTCACATAGGCATTGTTGCATCATAACCAACCAAAGCTCCTCCAGAGCGCGAATGTCTGTGCGGCAGCGAATGCAGTTCCAAGGGACAGTGAAAACCAGGTAGGGCTTTCTGGGCTGGCAGCTTTCGTGTGGGCGCAATCGCTGGACCTTTCAAATTTGTCAGCCGGGCTCTGCCAGAGTCACATAGGCATTGTTGCATCATAACCATCCAAAGCTCTTGCAGAGCGCGAATGTCTGTGCAGCAGCGAATGCAGTTAAAAGGGACAGTGAAAATCAGGTACAGATTTCAGTTCTGGCAGCTTTCGTGTGGGCACAATGTCTGGACGTTTCGAATTTTGTAGCCGGGCTCTGCCAGAGTCACATAGGCATTGTTGCATCATAACCAACCAAAGCTCTTGCAGAGCGCGAATGTCTGTGCGGCAGCGAATGCAGTTCCAAGGGACAGTGAAAACCAGGTCGAGCTTTCAGTGCTGGCAGCTTTCGTGTGGGCGCAATCGCTGGACGTTTCGAATTTGGCAGCCGGGCTCTGCCAGAGTCACATAGGCATTGTTGCATCATAACCAACCAAGGCTTTTGCAGAGCGCGAATGTCTGTGCGGCAGCGAATGCAGTTCCAAGGGACAGTGAAAACCAGGTAGGCCTTTCAGGGCTGGCAGCTTTCGTGTGGGCGCAATCGCTGGACGTTTCGAATTTGGCAGCCGAGCTCTGCCAGAGTCACATAGGCATTGTTGCATCATAACCAAGCAAGGCTCTTGCAGAGCGCGAATGTCTTTGCAGCAGCGAATGCAGTTCCAAGGGACAGTGAAAACCATTAGGGCTTTCAGGGCTGCCAGCTTTCCTGTGGGCGTAATCGCTGGACGTTTCGAATTTGGCAGCCGGGATCTGCCAGAGTCACATAGGCATTGTTGCATCATAACCAAGCAAGGCTCTTGCAGAGAGCGAATGTCTTTGCAGCAGCGAATGCAGTTCCAAGGGACAGTGAAAACCATTAGGCCTTTCAGAGCTGGCAGCTTTCGTGTGGGCGCAATCTCTGGACGTTTCGCATTTTGTAGCCGGGCTCTGCCAGAGTCACATAGGCATTGTTGCATCATAACCAACCAAGGCTTTTGCAGAGCGCGAATGTCTGTGCGGCAGCGAATGCAGTTCCAAGGGACAGTGAAAACCAGGTAGGGCTTTCAGGGCTGGCAGCTTTCGTGTGGGCGCAATCGCTGGACGTTTCGAATTTGGGAGCCGGGCTCTGCCAGACTCACATAGGCATTGTTGCATCATAACCAACCAAGGCTTTTGCAGAGCGCGAATGTCTGTGCGGCAGCGAATGCAGTTCCAAGGGACAGTGAAAACCAGGTAGGGCTTTCAGGGCTGGCAGCTTTCCTGTGGGCGCAATCGCTGGACGTTTCGAATTTTGTAGCCGGGCTCTGCCAGAGTCACATAGGCATTGTTGCATCATAACCAACCAAAGCTCCTCCAGAGCGCGAATGTCTGTGCGGCAGCGAATGCAGTTCCAAGGGACAGTGAAAACCAGGTCGAGCTTTCAGTGCTGGCAGCTTTCGTGTGGGCGCAATCGCTGGACGTTTCGAATTTGGCAGCCGGGCTCTGCCAGAGTCACATAGGCATTGTTGCATCATAACCAACCAAGGCTTTTGCAGAGCACGAATGTCTGTTCGGCAGCGAATGCAGTTCCAAGGGACAGTGAAAACCAGGTAGGCCTTTCAGGGCTGGCAGCTTTCGTGTGGGCGCAATCGCTGGACGTTTCGAATTTGGCAGCCGGGCTCTGCCAGAGTCACATAGGCATTGTTGCATCATAACCAACCAAGGCTTTTGCAGAGCGCGAATGTCTGTGCGGCAGCGAATGCAGTTCCAAGGGACAGTGAAAACCAGGTAGGGCTTTCAGGGCTGGCAGCTTTCCTGTGGGCGCAATCGCTGGATGTTTCGAATTTGGCAGCCGGGCTCTGCCAGAGTCACATAGGCATTGTTGCATCATAACCATCCAAGGCTTTTGCAGAGCACCAATGTCTCTGCGGCAGAGAATGCAGTTCCAAGGGACAGTGAAAACCAGGTAGGGCTTTCAGGGCTGGCAGCTTTCGTGTGGGCGCAATCGCTGGACGTTTCAAATTTGGCAGCCGGGCTCTGCAAGAGTCACATAGGCATTGTTGCATCATAACCATCCAAAGCTCTTGCAGAGCGCGAATGTCTGTGCAGCTGCGAATGCAGTTAAAAGGGACAGTGAAAATCAGGTACAGATTTCAGTTCTGGCAGCTTTCGTGTGGGCACAATCTCTGGACGTTTCGCATTTTGTAGCCGGGCTCTGCCAGAGTCACATAGGCATTGTTGCATCATAACCAACCAAAGCTCCTCCAGATCGCGAATGTCTCTGCGGCAGCGAATGCAGTTCCAAGGGACAGTGAAAACCAGGTCGAGCTTTCAGTGCTGGCAGCTTTCGTGTGGGCGCAATCTCTGGACGTTTCGCATTTTGTAGCCGGGCTCTGCCAGAGTCACATAGGCATTGTTGCATCATAACCAACCAAGGCTTTTGCAGAGCGCGAATGTCTGTGCGGCAGCGAATGCAGTTCCAAGGGACAGTGAAAACCAGGTAGGGCTTTCAGGGCTGGCAGCTTTCCTGTGGGCGCAATCGCTGGACGTTTCGAATTTTGTAGCCGGGCTCTGCCAGAGTCACATAGGCATTGTTGCATCATAACCAACCAAAGCTCCTCCAGATCGAGAATGTCTGTGCGGCAGCGAATGCAGTTCCAAGGGACAGTGAAAACCAGGTCGAGCTTTCAGTGCTGGCAGCTTTCGTGTGGGCGCAATCGCTGGACGTTTCGAATTTGGCAGCCGGGCTCTGCCAGAGTCACATAGGCATTGTTGCATCATAACCAACCAAGGCTTTTGCAGAGCACGAATGTCTGTTCGGCAGCGAATGCAGTTCCAAGGGACAGTGAAAACCAGGTAGGGCTTTCAGGGCTGGCAGCTTTCGTGTGGGCGCAATCGCTGGACGTTTCGAATTTGGCAGCCGGGCTCTGCCAGAGTCACATAGGCATTGTTGCATCATAACCAACCAAGGCTTTTGCAGAGCGCGAATGTCTGTGTGGCAGCGAATGCAGTTCCAAGGGACAGTGAAAACCAGGTAGGGCTTTCAGGGTTGGCAGCTTTCGTGTGGGCGCAATCGCTGGACGTTTCGAATTTGGCAGCCGGGCTCTGCCAGAGTCACATAGGCATTGTTGCATCATAATCAACCAAGGCTTTTGCAGAGCGCGAATGTCTGTGTGGCAGCGAATGCAGTTCCAAGGGACAGTGAAAACCAGGTAGCGCTTTCAGGGCTGGCAGCTTTCGTGTGGGCGCAATCCCTGGACGTTTCGAATTTGGGAGCCGGGCTCTGCCAGAGTCACATAGGCATTGTTGCATCATAACCAACCAATGCTTTTGCAGAGCACCAATGTCTCTGCGGCAGCGAATGCAGTTCCAAGGGACAGTGAAAACCAGGTCGAGCTTTCAGTGCTGGCAGCTTTCGTATGGGCGCAATCGCTGAACGTTTCGAATTTGGCAGCCGGGGTCTGTCAGAGTCACATAGGCATTGTTGCATCATAACCAACCAAAGCTCTTGCAGAGCGCGAATGTCTGTGCGGCAGCGAATGCAGTTCCAAGGGACAGTGAAAACCAGGTAGGGCTTTCAGGGCTGGCAGCTTTCGTGTGGGCGCAATCGCTGGACGTTTCAAATTTGGCAGCCGGGCTCTGAAAGAGTCACATAGGCATTGTTGCATCATAACCATCCAAAGCTCTTGCAGAGCGGGAATGTCTGTGCAGCAGCGAACGCAGTTAAAAGGGACAGTGAAAATCAGGTACAGATTTCAGTTCTGGCAGCTTTCGTGTGGGCACAATCTCTGGACGTTTCGCATTTTGTAGCCGGGCTCTGCCAGAGTCACATAGGCATTGTTGCATCATAACCAACCAAAGCTCCTCCAGATCGCGAATGTCTGTGCGGCAGAGAATGCAGCTCCAAGGGACAGTGAAAACCAGGTAGGGCTTTCAGTGCTGGCAGCTTTCGTGTGGGCGCAATCTCTGGACGTTTCGCATTTTGTAGCCGGGCTCTGCCAGAGTCACATAGGCATTGTTGCATCATAACCAACCAAGGCTTTTGCAGAGCGCGAATGTCTCTGCGGCAGCGAATGCAGTTCCAAGGGACAGTGAAAACCAGGTCGACCTTTCAGTGCTGGCAGCTTTCGTATGGGCGCAATCGCTGGACGTTTCGAATTTGGCAGCCGGGGTCTGTCAGAGTCACATAGGCATTGTTGCATCATAACCAACCAAACCTCTTGCAGAGCACCAATGTCTGTGCGGCAGCGAATGCAGTTCCAAGGGACAGTGAAAACCAGGTAGGGCTTTCTGGGCTGGCAGCTTTCGTGTGGGCGCAATCGCTGGACGTTTCAAATTTGGCAGCCGGGCTCTGCCAGAGTCACATAGGCATTGTTGCATCATAACCATCCAAAGCTCTTGCAGAGCGCGAATGTCTGTGCAGCAGCGAATGCAGTTAAAAGGGACAGTGAAAATCAGGTACAGATTTCAGTTCTGGCAGCTTTCGTGTGGGCACAATGTCTGGACGTTTCGCATTTTGTAGCCGGGCTCTGCCAGAGTCACATAGGCATTGTTGCATCATAACCAACCAAAGCTCTTGCAGAGCGCGAATGTCTGTGCGGCAGCGAATGCAGTTCCAAGGGACAGTGAAAACCAGGTAGGGCTTTCAGTGCTGGCAGCTTTCGTGTGGGCGCAATCGCTGGACGTTTCGAATTTGGGAGCCGGGCTCTGCCAGAGTCACATAGGCATTGTTGCATCATAACCAACCAAGGCTTTTGCAGAGCACGAATGTCTGTTCGGCAGCGAATGCAGTTCCAAGGGACAGTGAAAACCAGGTAGGCCTTTCAGGGCTGGCAGCTTTCGTGTGGGCGCAATCGCTGGACGTTTCGAATTTGTCAGCCGGGCTCTGCCAGAGTCACATAGGCATTGTTGCATCATAACCAAGCAAGGTTCTTGCAGAGCGCTAATGTCTTTGCAGCAGCGAATGCAGTTCCAAGGGACAGTGAAAACCATTAGGGCTTTCAGGGCTGCCAGCTTTCCTGTGGGCGTAATCGCTGGACGTTTCGAATTTGGCAGCCGGGATCTGCCAGAGTCTCATAGGCATTGTTGCATCATAACCAAGCAAGGCTCTTGCAGAGCGCGAATGTCTTTGCAGCAGCGAATGCAGTTCCAAGGGACAGTGAAAACCATTAGGCCTTTCAGAGCTGGCAGCTCTCGTGTGGGCGCAATCGCTGGACGTTTCGAATTTGGGAGCCGGGCTCTGCCAGAGTCACATAGGCATTGTTGCATCATAACCAACCAAGGCTTTTGCAGAGCGTGAATGTCTGTGCGGCAGCGAATGCAGTTCCAAGGGACAGTGAAAACCAGGTAGGGCTTTCAGGGCTGGCAGCTTTCCTGTGGGCGCAATCGCTGGACGTTTCGAATTTGGGAGCCGGGCTCTGCCAGAGTCACATAGGCATTGTTACATCATAACCAACCAAGGCTTTTGCAGAGCACGAATGTCTGTGCGGCAGCGAATGCAGTTCCAAGGGACACTGAAAACCAGGTAGGGCTTTCAGGGCTGGCAGCTTTCCTGTGGGCGCAATCGCTGGATGTTTCGAATTTGGCAGCCGGGCTCTGCCAGAGTCACATAGGCATTGTTGCATCATAACCAACCAAAGCTCCTCCAGAGCGCGAATGTCTGTGCGGCAGCGAATGCAGTTCCAAGGGACAGTGAAAACCAGGTAGGGCTTTCAGGGCTGGCAGCTTTCGTGTGGGCGCAATCGCTGGACCTTTCAAATTTGGCAGCCGGGCTCTGCCAGAGTCACATAGGCATTGTTGCATCATAACCATCCAAAGCTCTTGCAGAGCGCGAATGTCTGTGCAGCAGCGAATGCAGTTAAAAGGGACAGTGAAAATCAGGTACAGATTTCAGTTCTGGCAGCTTTCGTGTGGGCACAATGTCTGGACGTTTCGAATTTTGTAGCCGGGCTCTGCCAGAGTCACATAGGCATTGTTGCATCATAACCAACCAAAGCTCTTGCAGAGCGCGAATGTCTGTGCGGCAGCGAATGCAGTTCCAAGGGACAGTGAAAACCAGGTCGAGCTTTCAGTGCTGGCAGCTTTCGTGTGGGCGCAATCGCTGGACGTTTCGAATTTGGCAGCCGGGCTCTGCCAGAGTCACATAGGCATTGTTGCATCATAACCAACCAAGGCTTTTGCAGAGCACGAATGTCTGTTCGGCAGCGAATGCAGTTCCAAGGGACAGTGAAAACCAGGTAGGCCTTTCAGGGCTGGCAGCTTTCATATGGGCGCAATCGCTGGACGTTTCGAATTTGGCAGCCGAGCTCTGCCAGAGTCACATAGGCATTGTTGCATCATAACCAAGCAAGGCTCTTGCAGAGCGCGAATGTCTTTGCAGCAGCGAATGCAGTTCCAAGGGACAGTGAAAACCATTAGGGCTTTCAGGGCTGCCAGCTTTCCTGTGGGCGTAATCGCTGGACGTTTCGAATTTGGCAGCCGGGATCTGCCAGAGTCACATAGGCATTGTTGCATCATAACCAAGCAAGGCTCTTGCAGAGCGCGAATGTCTTTGCAGCAGCGAATGCAGTTCCAAGGGACAGTGAAAACCATTAGGCCTTTCAGAGCTGGCAGCTTTCGTGTGGGCGCAATCGCTGGACGTTTCGAATTTGGGAGCCGGGCTCTGCCAGAGTCACATAGGCATTGTTGCATCATAACCAACCAAGGCTTTTGCAGAGCGCGAATGTCTGTGTGGCAGCGAATGCAGTTCCAAGGGACAGTGAAAACCAGGTAGGGCTTTCAGGGCTGGCAGCTTTCCTGTGGGCGCAATCGCTGGACGTTTCGAATTTGGGAGCCGGGCTCTGCCAGAGTCACATAGGCATTGTTACATCATAACCAACCAAGGCATTTGCAGAGCACGAATGTCTGTGCGGCAGCGAATGCAGTTCCAAGGGACAGTGAAAACCAGGTAGCGCTTTCAGGGCTGGCAGCTTTCGTGTGGGCGCAATCGCTGGACGTTTCGAATTTGGCAGCCGGGCTCTGCCAGAGTCACATAGGCATTGTTGCATCATAACCAACCAAGGCTTTTGCAGAGCACCAATATCTCTGCGGCAGCGAATGCAGTTCCAAGGGACAGTGAAAACCAGGTCGAGCTTTCAGTGCTGGCAGCTTTCGTATGGGCGCAATCGCTGAACGTTTCGAATTTGGCAGCCGGGCTCTGCCAGAGTCACATAGGCATTGTTGCATCATAACCAACCAAAGCTCTTGCAGAGCGCGAATGTCTGTGCGGCAGCGAATGCAGTTCCAAGGGACAGTGAAAACCAGGTAGGGCTTTCAGGGCTGGCAGCTTTCGTGTGGGCGCAATCGCTGGACGTTTCAAATTTGGCAGCCGGGCTCTGCAAGAGTCACATAGGCATTGTTGCATCATAACCATCCAAAGCTCTTGCAGAGCGCGAATGTCTGTGCAGCAGCGAATGCAGTTAAAAGGGACAGTGAAAATCAGGTACAGATTTCAGTTCTGGCAGCTTTCGTGTGGGCACAATCTCTGGACGTTTCACATTTTGTAGCCGGGCTCTGCCAGAGTCACATAGGCATTGTTGCATCATAACCAACCAAAGCTCCTCCAGATCGCGAATGTCTGTGCGGCAGAGAATGCAGTTCCAAGGGACAGTGAAAACCAGGTCGAGCTTTCAGTGCTGGCAGCTTTCGTGTGGGCGCAATCTCTGGACGTTTCGCATTTTGTAGCCGGGCTCTGCCAGAGTCACATAGGCATTGTTGCATCATAACCAACCAAGGCTTTTGCAGAGCGCGAATGTCTGTGCGGCAGCGAATGCAGTTCCAAGGGACAGTTAAAACCAGGTAGGGCTTTCAGGGCTGGCAGCTTTCGTGTGGGCGCAATCGCTGGACGTTTCGAATTTGGGAGCCGGGCTCTGCCAGACTCACATAGGCATTGTTGCATCATAACCAACCAAAGCTCCTCCAGAGCGCGAATGTCTGTGCGGCAGCGAATGCAGTTCCAAGGGACAGTGAAAACCAGGTAGGGCTTTCTGGGCTGGCAGCTTTCGTGTGGGCGCAATCGCTGGACCTTTCAAATTTGGCAGCCGGGCTCTGCCAGAGTCACATAGGCATTGTTGCATCATAACCATCCAAAGCTCTTGCAGAGCGGGAATGTCTGTGCAGCAGCGAACGCAGTTAAAAGGGACAGTGAAAATCAGGTACAGATTTCAGTTCTGGCAGCTTTCGTGTGGGCACAATGTCTGGACGTTTCGAATTTTGTAGCCGGGCTCTGCCAGAGTCACATAGGCATTGTTGCATCATAACCAACCAAAGCTCTTGCAGAGCGCGAATGTCTGTGCGGCAGCGAATGCAGTTCCAAGGGACAGTGAAAACCAGGTCGAGCTTTCAGTGCTGGCAGCTTTCGTGTGGGCGCAATCGCTGGACGTTTCGAATTTGGCAGCCGGGCTCTGCCAGAGTCACATAGGCATTGTTGCATCATAACCAACCAAGGCTTTTGCAGAGCACGAATGTCTGTTCGGCAGCGAATGCAGTTCCAAGGGACAGTGAAAACCAGGTAGGCCTTTCAGGGCTGGCAGCTTTCGTGTGGGCGCAATCGCTGGACGTTTCGAATTTGGCAGCCGAGCTCTGCCAGAGTCACATAGGCATTGTTGCATCATAACCAAGCAAGGCTCTTGCAGAGCGCGAATGTCTTTGCAGCAGCGAATGCAGTTCCAAGGGACAGTGAAAACCATTAGGGCTTTCAGGGCTGCCAGCTTTCCTGTGGGCGTAATCGCTGGACGTTTCGAATTTGGCAGCCGGGATCTGCCAGAGTCACATAGGCATTGTTGCATCATAACCAAGCAAGGCTCTTGCAGAGAGCGAATGTCTTTGCAGCAGCGAATGCAGTTCCAAGGGACAGTGAAAACCATTAGGCCTTTCAGAGCTGGCAGCTTTCGTGTGGGCGCAATCGCTGGACGTTTCGAATTTGGGAGCCGGGCTCTGCCAGAGTCACATAGGCATTGTTGCATCATAACCAACCAAGGCTTTTGCAGAGCGCGAATGTCTGTGTGGCAGCGAATGCAGTTCCAAGGGACAGTGAAAACCAGGTAGGGCTTTCAGGGCTGGCAGCTTTCCTGTGGGCGCAATCGCTGGACGTTTCGAATTTGGGAGCCGGGCTCTGCCAGAGTCACATAGGCATTCTTACATCATAACCAACCAAGGCTTTTGCAGAGCACGAATGTCTGTGCGGCAGCGAATGCAGTTCCAAGGGACAGTGAAAACCAGGTAGGGCTTTCAGGGCTGGCAGCTTTCGTGTGGGCGCAATCGCTGGACGTTTCAAATTTGGCAGCCGGGCTCTGCAAGAGTCACATAGGCATTGTTGCATCATAACCATCCAAAGCTCTTGCAGAGCGCGAATGTCTGTGCAGCAGCGAATGCAGTTAAAAGGGACAGTGAAAATCAGGTACAGATTTCAGTTCTGGCAGCTTTCGTGTGGGCACAATCTCTGGACGTTTCGCATTTTGTAGCCGGGCTCTGCCAGAGTCACATAGGCATTGTTGCATCATAACCAACCAAAGCTCCTCCAGATCGCGAATGTCTGTGCGGCAGAGAATGCAGTTCCAAGGGACAGTGAAAACCAGGTCGAGCTTTCAGTGCTGGCAGCTTTCGTGTGGGCGCAATCTCTGGACGTTTCGCATTTTGTAGCCGGGCTCTGCCAGAGTCACATAGGCATTGTTGCATCATAACCAACCAAGGCTTTTGCAGAGCGCGAATGTCTGTGCGGCAGCGAATGCAGTTCCAAGGGACAGTGAAAACCAGGTAGGGCTTTCAGGGCTGGCAGCTTTCGTGTGGGCGCAATCGCTGGACGTTTCGAATTTGGCAGCCGGGCTCTGCCAGAGTCACATAGGCATTGTTGCATCATAACCAACCAAAGCTCCTCCAGAGCGCGAATGTCTGTGCGGCAGCGAATGCAGTTCCAAGGGACAGTGAAAACCAGGTCGAGCTTTCAGTGCTGGCAGCTTTCGTGTGGGCGCAATCGCTGGACGTTTCGAATTTGGCAGCCGGGCTCTGCCAGAGTCACATAGGCATTGTTGCATCATAACCAACCAAGGCTTTTGCAGAGCACGAATGTCTGTTCGGCAGCGAATGCAGTTCCAAGGGACAGTGAAAACCAGGTAGGCCTTTCAGGGCTGGCAGCTTTCGTGTGGGCGCAATCGCTGGACGTTTCGAATTTGGCAGCCGGGCTCTGCCAGAGTCACATAGGCATTGTTGCATCATAACCAACCAAGGCTTTTGCAGAGCGCGAATGTCTGTGCGGCAGCGAATGCAGTTCCAAGGGACAGTGAAAACCAGGTAGGGCTTTCAGGGCTGGCAGCTTTCCTGTGGGCGCAATCGCTGGATGTTTCGAATTTGGCAGCCGGGCTCTGCCAGAGTCACATAGGCATTGTTGCATCATAACCATCCAAGGCTTTTGCAGAGCACCAATGTCTCTGCGGCAGAGAATGCAGTTCCAAGGGACAGTGAAAACCAGGTAGGGCTTTCAGGGCTGGCAGCTTTCGTGTGGGCGCAATCGCTGGACGTTTCAAATTTGGCAGCCGGGCTCTGCAAGAGTCACATAGGCATTGTTGCATCATAACCATCCAAAGCTCTTGCAGAGCGCGAATGTCTGTGCAGCTGCGAATGCAGTTAAAAGGGACAGTGAAAATCAGGTACAGATTTCAGTTCTGGCAGCTTTCGTGTGGGCACAATCTCTGGACGTTTCGCATTTTGTAGCCGGGCTCTGCCAGAGTCACATAGGCATTGTTGCATCATAACCAACCAAAGCTCCTCCAGATCGCGAATGTCTCTGCGGCAGCGAATGCAGTTCCAAGGGACAGTGAAAACCAGGTCGAGCTTTCAGTGCTGGCAGCTTTCGTGTGGGCGCAATCTCTGGACGTTTCGCATTTTGTAGCCGGGCTCTGCCAGAGTCACATAGGCATTGTTGCATCATAACCAACCAAGGCTTTTGCAGAGCGCGAATGTCTGTGCGGCAGCGAATGCAGTTCCAAGGGACAGTGAAAACCAGGTAGGGCTTTCAGGGCTGGCAGCTTTCCTGTGGGCGCAATCGCTGGACGTTTCGAATTTTGTAGCCGGGCTCTGCCAGAGTCACATAGGCATTGTTGCATCATAACCAACCAAAGCTCCTCCAGATCGAGAATGTCTGTGCGGCAGCGAATGCAGTTCCAAGGGACAGTGAAAACCAGGTCGAGCTTTCAGTGCTGGCAGCTTTCGTGTGGGCGCAATCGCTGGACGTTTCGAATTTGGCAGCCGGGCTCTGCCAGAGTCACATAGGCATTGTTGCATCATAACCAACCAAGGCTTTTGCAGAGCACGAATGTCTGTTCGGCAGCGAATGCAGTTCCAAGGGACAGTGAAAACCAGGTAGGGCTTTCAGGGCTGGCAGCTTTCGTGTGGGCGCAATCGCTGGACGTTTCGAATTTGGCAGCCGGGCTCTGCCAGAGTCACATAGGCATTGTTGCATCATAACCAACCAAGGCTTTTGCAGAGCGCGAATGTCTGTGTGGCAGCGAATGCAGTTCCAAGGGACAGTGAAAACCAGGTAGGGCTTTCAGGGTTGGCAGCTTTCGTGTGGGCGCAATCGCTGGACGTTTCGAATTTGGCAGCCGGGCTCTGCCAGAGTCACATAGGCATTGTTGCATCATAATCAACCAAGGCTTTTGCAGAGCGCGAATGTCTGTGTGGCAGCGAATGCAGTTCCAAGGGACAGTGAAAACCAGGTAGCGCTTTCAGGGCTGGCAGCTTTCGTGTGGGCGCAATCCCTGGACGTTTCGAATTTGGGAGCCGGGCTCTGCCAGAGTCACATAGGCATTGTTGCATCATAACCAACCAATGCTTTTGCAGAGCACCAATGTCTCTGCGGCAGCGAATGCAGTTCCAAGGGACAGTGAAAACCAGGTCGAGCTTTCAGTGCTGGCAGCTTTCGTATGGGCGCAATCGCTGAACGTTTCGAATTTGGCAGCCGGGGTCTGTCAGAGTCACATAGGCATTGTTGCATCATAACCAACCAAAGCTCTTGCAGAGCGCGAATGTCTGTGCGGCAGCGAATGCAGTTCCAAGGGACAGTGAAAACCAGGTAGGGCTTTCAGGGCTGGCAGCTTTCGTGTGGGCGCAATCGCTGGACGTTTCAAATTTGGCAGCCGGGCTCTGAAAGAGTCACATAGGCATTGTTGCATCATAACCATCCAAAGCTCTTGCAGAGCGGGAATGTCTGTGCAGCAGCGAACGCAGTTAAAAGGGACAGTGAAAATCAGGTACAGATTTCAGTTCTGGCAGCTTTCGTGTGGGCACAATCTCTGGACGTTTCGCATTTTGTAGCCGGGCTCTGCCAGAGTCACATAGGCATTGTTGCATCATAACCAACCAAAGCTCCTCCAGATCGCGAATGTCTGTGCGGCAGAGAATGCAGCTCCAAGGGACAGTGAAAACCAGGTAGGGCTTTCAGTGCTGGCAGCTTTCGTGTGGGCGCAATCTCTGGACGTTTCGCATTTTGTAGCCGGGCTCTGCCAGAGTCACATAGGCATTGTTGCATCATAACCAACCAAGGCTTTTGCAGAGCGCGAATGTCTCTGCGGCAGCGAATGCAGTTCCAAGGGACAGTGAAAACCAGGTCGACCTTTCAGTGCTGGCAGCTTTCGTATGGGCGCAATCGCTGGACGTTTCGAATTTGGCAGCCGGGGTCTGTCAGAGTCACATAGGCATTGTTGCATCATAACCAACCAAACCTCTTGCAGAGCACCAATGTCTGTGCGGCAGCGAATGCAGTTCCAAGGGACAGTGAAAACCAGGTAGGGCTTTCTGGGCTGGCAGCTTTCGTGTGGGCGCAATCGCTGGACGTTTCAAATTTGGCAGCCGGGCTCTGCCAGAGTCACATAGGCATTGTTGCATCATAACCATCCAAAGCTCTTGCAGAGCGCGAATGTCTGTGCAGCAGCGAATGCAGTTAAAAGGGACAGTGAAAATCAGGTACAGATTTCAGTTCTGGCAGCTTTCGTGTGGGCACAATGTCTGGACGTTTCGCATTTTGTAGCCGGGCTCTGCCAGAGTCACATAGGCATTGTTGCATCATAACCAACCAAAGCTCTTGCAGAGCGCGAATGTCTGTGCGGCAGCGAATGCAGTTCCAAGGGACAGTGAAAACCAGGTAGGGCTTTCAGTGCTGGCAGCTTTCGTGTGGGCGCAATCGCTGGACGTTTCGAATTTGGGAGCCGGGCTCTGCCAGAGTCACATAGGCATTGTTGCATCATAACCAACCAAGGCTTTTGCAGAGCACGAATGTCTGTTCGGCAGCGAATGCAGTTCCAAGGGACAGTGAAAACCAGGTAGGCCTTTCAGGGCTGGCAGCTTTCGTGTGGGCGCAATCGCTGGACGTTTCGAATTTGTCAGCCGGGCTCTGCCAGAGTCACATAGGCATTGTTGCATCATAACCAAGCAAGGTTCTTGCAGAGCGCTAATGTCTTTGCAGCAGCGAATGCAGTTCCAAGGGACAGTGAAAACCATTAGGGCTTTCAGGGCTGCCAGCTTTCCTGTGGGCGTAATCGCTGGACGTTTCGAATTTGGCAGCCGGGATCTGCCAGAGTCACATAGGCATTGTTGCATCATAACCAACCAAGGCTTTTGCAGAGCGCGAATGTCTGTGTGGCAGCGAATGCAGTTCCAAGGGACAGTGAAAACCAGGTAGGGCTTTCAGGGCTGGCAGCTTTCCTGTGGGCGCAATCGCTGGACGTTTCGAATTTGGGAGCCGGGCTCTGCCAGAGTCACATAGGCATTGTTACATCATAACCAACCAAGGCATTTGCAGAGCACGAATGTCTGTGCGGCAGCGAATGCAGTTCCAAGGGACAGTGAAAACCAGGTAGCGCTTTCAGGGCTGGCAGCTTTCGTGTGGGCGCAATCGCTGGACGTTTCGAATTTGGCAGCCGGGCTCTGCCAGAGTCACATAGGCATTGTTGCATCATAACCAACCAAGGCTTTTGCAGAGCACCAATATCTCTGCGGCAGCGAATGCAGTTCCAAGGGACAGTGAAAACCAGGTCGAGCTTTCAGTGCTGGCAGCTTTCGTATGGGCGCAATCACTGAACGTTTCGAATTTGGCAGCCGGGCTCTGCCAGAGTCACATAGGCATTGTTGCATCATAACCAACCAAAGCTCTTGCAGAGCGCGAATGTCTGTGCGGCAGCGAATGCAGTTCCAAGGGACAGTGAAAACCAGGTAGGGCTTTCAGGGCTGGCAGCTTTCGTGTGGGCGCAATCGCTGGACGTTTCAAATTTGGCAGCCGGGCTCTGCAAGAGTCACATAGGCATTGTTGCATCATAACCATCCAAAGCTCTTGCAGAGCGCGAATGTCTGTGCAGCAGCGAATGCAGTTAAAAGGGACAGTGAAAATCAGGTACAGATTTCAGTTCTGGCAGCTTTCGTGTGGGCACAATCTCTGGACGTTTCGCATTTTGTAGCCGGGCTCTGCCAGAGTCACATAGGCATTGTTGCATCATAACCAACCAAAGCTCCTCCAGATCGCGAATGTCTGTGCGGCAGAGAATGCAGTTCCAAGGGACAGTTAAAACCAGGTAGGGCTTTCAGGGCTGGCAGCTTTCGTGTGGGCGCAATCGCTGGACGTTTCGAATTTGGGAGCCGGGCTCTGCCAGACTCACATAGGCATTGTTGCATCATAACCAACCAAGGCTTTTGCAGAGCGCGAATGTCTGTGCGGCAGCGAATGCAGTTCCAAGGGACAGTGAAAACCAGGTAGGGCTTTCAGGGCTGGCAGCTTTCCTGTGGGCGCAATCGCTGGACGTTTCGAATTTTGTAGCCGGGCTCTGCCAGAGTCACATAGGCATTGTTGCATCATAACCAACCAAAGCTCCTCCAGAGCGCGAATGTCTGTGCGGCAGCGAATGCAGTTCCAAGGGACAGTGAAAACCAGGTCGAGCTTTCAGTGCTGGCAGCTTTCGTGTGGGCGCAATCGCTGGACATTTCGAATTTGGCAGCCGGGCTCTGCCAGAGTCACATAGGCATTGTTGCATCATAACCAACCAAGGCTTTTGCAGAGCACGAATGTCTGTTCGGCAGCGAATGCAGTTCCAAGGGACAGTGAAAACCAGGTAGGCCTTTCAGGGCTGGCAGCTTTCGTGTGGGCGCAATCGCTGGACGTTTCGAATTTGGCAGCCGGGCTCTGCCAGAGTCACATAGGCATTGTTGCATCATAACCAACCAAGGCTTTTGCAGAGCGCGAATGTCTGTGCGGCAGCGAATGCAGTTCCAAGGGACAGTGAAAACCAGGTAGGGCTTTCAGGGCTGGCAGCTTTCCTGTGGGCGCAATCGCTGGATGTTTCGAATTTGGCAGCCGGGCTCTGCCAGAGTCACATAGGCATTGTTGCATCATAACCATCCAAGGCTTTTGCAGAGCACCAATGTCTCTGCGGCAGAGAATGCAGTTCCAAGGGACAGTGAAAACCAGGTAGGGCTTTCAGGGCTGGCAGCTTTCCTGTGGGCGCAATCGCTGGACGTTTCAAATTTGGCAGCCGGGCTCTGCCAGAGTCACATAGGCATTGTTGCATCATAACCAACCAAAGCTCCTCCAGAGCGAGAATGTCTGTGCGGCAGCGAATGCAGTTCCAAGGGACAGTGAAAACCAGGTCGAGCTTTCAGTGCTGGCAGCTTTCGTGTGGGCGCAATCGCTGGACGTTTCGAATTTGGCAGCCGGGCTCTGCCAGAGTCACATAGGCATTGTTGCATCATAACCAACCAAGGCTTTTGCAGAGCACGAATGTCTGTACGGCAGCGAATGCAGTTCCAAGGGACAGTGAAAACCAGGTAGGCCTTTCAGGGCTGGCAGCTTTCGTGTGGGCGCAATCGCTGGACGTTTCGAATTTGGCAGCCGGGCTCTGCCAGAGTCACATAGGCATTGTTGCATCATAACCATCCAAAGCTCTTGCAGAGCGCGAATGTCTGTGCAGCAGCGAATGCAGTTAAAAGGGACAGTGAAAATCAGGTACAGATTTCAGTTCTGGCAGCTTTCGTGTGGGCACAATCTCTGGACGTTTCGCATTTTGTAGCCGGGCTCTGCCAGAGTCACATAGGCATTGTTGCATCATAACCAACCAAAGCTCCTCCAGATCGCGAATGTCTGTGCGGCAGAGAATGCAGTTCCAAGGGACAGTGAAAACCAGGTCGAGCTTTCAGTGCTGGCAGCTTTCGTGTGGGCGCAATCTCTGGACGTTTCGCATTTTGTAGCCGGGCTCTGCCAGAGTCACATAGGCATTGTTGCATCATAACCAACCAAGGCTTTTGCAGAGCGCGAATGTCTGTGCGGCAGCGAATGCAGTTCCAAGGGACAGTTAAAACCAGGTAGGGCTTTCAGGGCTGGCAGCTTTCGTGTGGGCGCAATCGCTGGACGTTTCGAATTTGGGAGCCGGGCTCTGCCAGACTCACATAGGCATTGTTGCATCATAACCAACCAAGGCTTTTGCAGAGCGCGAATGTCTGTGCGGCAGCGAATGCAGTTCCAAGGGACAGTGAAAACCAGGTAGGGCTTTCAGGGCTGGCAGCTTTCCTGTGGGCGCAATCGCTGGACGTTTCGAATTTTGTAGCCGGGCTCTGCCAGAGTCACATAGGCATTGTTGCATCATAACCAACCAAAGCTCCTCCAGAGCGCGAATGTCTGTGCGGCAGCGAATGCAGTTCCAAGGGACAGTGAAAACCAGGTCGAGCTTTCAGTGCTGGCAGCTTTCGTGTGGGCGCAATCGCTGGACGTTTCGAATTTGGCAGCCGGGCTCTGCCAGAGTCACATAGGCATTGTTGCATCATAACCAACCAAGGCTTTTGCAGAGCACGAATGTCTGTTCGGCAGCGAATGCAGTTCCAAGGGACAGTGAAAACCAGGTAGGCCTTTCAGGGCTGGCAGCTTTCGTGTGGGCGCAATCGCTGGACGTTTCGAATTTGGCAGCCGGGCTCTGCCAGAGTCACATAGGCATTGTTGCATCATAACCAACCAAGGCTTTTGCAGAGCGCGAATGTCTGTGCGGCAGCGAATGCAGTTCCAAGGGACAGTGAAAACCAGGTAGGGCTTTCAGGGCTGGCAGCTTTCCTGTGGGCGCAATCGCTGGATGTTTCGAATTTGGCAGCCGGGCTCTGCCAGAGTCACATAGGCATTGTTGCATCATAACCATCCAAGGCTTTTGCAGAGCACCAATGTCTCTGCGGCAGAGAATGCAGTTCCAAGGGACAGTGAAAACCAGGTAGGGCTTTCAGGGCTGGCAGCTTTCCTGTGGGCGCAATCGCTGGACGTTTCAAATTTGGCAGCCGGGCTCTGCCAGAGTCACATAGGCATTGTTGCATCATAACCAACCAAAGCTCCTCCAGAGCGAGAATGTCTGTGCGGCAGCGAATGCAGTTCCAAGGGACAGTGAAAACCAGGTCGAGCTTTCAGTGCTGGCAGCTTTCGTGTGGGCGCAATCGCTGGACGTTTCGAATTTGGCAGCCGGGCTCTGCCAGAGTCACATAGGCATTGTTGCATCATAACCAACCAAGGCTTTTGCAGAGCACGAATGTCTGTACGGCAGCGAATGCAGTTCCAAGGGACAGTGAAAACCAGGTAGGGCTTTCAGGGCTGGCAGCTTTCGTGTGGGCGCAATCGCTGGACGTTTCGAATTTGGCAGCCGGGCTCTGCCAGAGTCACATAGGCATTGTTGCATCATAACCAACCAAGGCTTTTGCAGAGCGCGAATGTCTGTGTGGCAGCGAATGCAGTTCCAAGGGACAGTGAAAACCAGGTAGGGCTTTCAGGGTTGGCAGCTTTCGTGTGGGCGCAATCGCTGGACGTTTCGAATTTGGCAGCCGGGCTCTGCCAGAGTCACATAGGCATTGTTGCATCATAATCAACCAAGGCTTTTGCAGAGCGCGAATGTCTGTGTGGCAGCGAATGCAGTTCCAAGGGACAGTGAAAACCAGGTAGCGCTTTCAGGGCTGGCAGCTTTCGTGTGGGCGCAATCCCTGGACGTTTCGAATTTGGGAGCCGGGCTCTGCCAGAGTCACATAGGCATTGTTGCATCATAACCAACCAATGCTTTTGCAGAGCACCAATGTCTCTGCGGCAGCGAATGCAGTTCCAAGGGACAGTGAAAACCAGGTCGAGCTTTCAGTGCTGGCAGCTTTCGTATGCGCGCAATCGCTGAACGTTTCGAATTTGGCAGCCGGGGTCTGTCAGAGTCACATAGGCATTGTTGCATCATAACCAACCAAAGCTCTTGCAGAGCGCGAATGTCTGTGCGGCAGCGAATGCAGTTCCAAGGGACAGTGAAAACCAGGTAGGGCTTTCAGGGCTGGCAGCTTTCGTGTGGGCGCAATCGCTGGACGTTTCAAATTTGGCAGCCGGGCTCTGCAAGAGTCACATAGGCATTGTTGCATCATAACCATCCAAAGCTCTTGCAGAGCGCGAATGTCTGTGCAGCAGCGAATGCAGTTAAAAGGGACAGTGAAAATCAGGTACAGATTTCAGTTCTGGCAGCTTTCGTGTGGGCACAATCTCTGGACGTTTCGCATTTTGTAGCCGGGCTCTGCCAGAGTCACATAGGCATTGTTGCATCATAACCAACCAAAGCTCCTCCAGATCGCGAATGTCTGTGCGGCAGAGAATGCAGTTCCAAGGGACAGTGAAAACCAGGTCGAGCTTTCAGTGCTGGCAGCTTTCGTGTGGGCGCAATCTCTGGACGTTTCGCATTTTGTAGCCGGGCTCTGCCAGAGTCACATAGGCATTGTTGCATCATAACCAACCAAGGCTTTTGCAGAGCGCGAATGTCTGTGCGGCAGCGAATGCAGTTCCAAGGGACAGTGAAAACCACGTAGGGCTTTCAGGGCTGGCAGCTTTCGTGTGGGCGCAATCGCTGGACGTTTCGAATTTTTTAGCCGGGCTCTGCCAGAGTCACATAGGCATTGTTGCATCATAACCAACCAAAGCTCCTCCAGAGCAAGAATGTCTGTGCGGCAGCGAATGCAGTTCCAAGGGACAGTGAAAACCAGGTCGAGCTTTCAGTGCTGGCAGCTTTCGTGTGGGCGCAATCGCTGGACGTTTCGAATTTGGCAGCCGGGCTCTGCCAGAGTCACATAGGCATTGTTGCATCATAACCAAGCAAGGTTCTTGCAGAGCGCTAATGTCTTTGCAGCAGCGAATGCAGTTCCAAGGGACAGTGAAAACCATTAGGGCTTTCAGGGCTGCCAGCTTTCCTGTGGGCGTAATCGCTGGACGTTTCGAATTTGGCAGCCGGGCTCTGCCAGAGTCACATAGGCATTGTTGCATCATAACCAACCAAAGCTCCTCCAGAGCGCGAATGTCTGTGCGGCAGAGAATGCAGTTCCAAGGGACAGTGAAAACCAGGTCGAGCTTTCAGTGCTGGCAGCTTTCGTGTGGGCGCAATCTCTGGACGTTTCGCATTTTGTAGCCGGGCTCTGCCAGAGTCACATAGGCATTGTTGCATCATAACCAACCAAGGCTTTTGCAGAGCGCGAATGTCTGTGCGGCAGCGAATGCAGTTCCAAGGGACAGTGAAAACCAGGTAGGGCTTTCAGGGCTGGCAGCTTTCGTGTGGGCGCAATCGCTGGACGTTTCGAATTTGGGAGCCGGGCTCTGCCAGACTCACATAGGCATTGTTGCATCATAACCAACCAAGGCTTTTGCAGAGCGCGAATGTCTGTGCGGCAGCGAATGCAGTTCCAAGGGACAGTGAAAACCAGGTAGGGCTTTCAGGGCTGGCAGCTTTCCTGTGGGCGCAATCGCTGGACGTTTCGAATTTTGTAGCCGGGCTCTGCCAGAGTCACATAGGCATTGTTGCATCATAACCAACCAAAGCTCCTCCAGAGCGCGAATGTCTGTGCGGCAGCGAATGCAGTTCCAAGGGACAGTGAAAACCAGGTCGAGCTTTCAGTGCTGGCAGCTTTCGTGTGGGCGCAATCGCTGGACGTTTCGAATTTGGCAGCCGGGCTCTGCCAGAGTCACATAGGCATTGTTGCATCATAACCAACCAAGGCTTTTGCAGAGCACGAATGTCTGTTCGGCAGCGAATGCAGTTCCAAGGGACAGTGAAAACCAGGTAGGCCTTTCAGGGCTGGCAGCTTTCGTGTGGGCGCAATCGCTGGACGTTTCGAATTTGGCAGCCGGGCTCTGCCAGAGTCACATAGGCATTGTTGCATCATAACCAACCAAGGCTTTTGCAGAGCGCGAATGTCTGTGCGGCAGCGAATGCAGTTCCAAGGGACAGTGAAAACCAGGTAGGGCTTTCAGGGCTGGCAGCTTTCCTGTGGGCGCAATCGCTGGATGTTTCGAATTTGGCAGCCGGGCTCTGCCAGAGTCACATAGGCATTGTTGCATCATAACCATCCAAGGCTTTTGCAGAGCACCAATGTCTCTGCGGCAGAGAATGCAGTTCCAAGGGACAGTGAAAACCAGGTAGGGCTTTCAGGGCTGGCAGCTTTCCTGTGGGCGCAATCGCTGGACGTTTAGAATTTGGCAGCCGGGCTCTGCCAGAGTCACATAGGCATTGTTGCATCATAACCATCCAAAGCTCCTCCAGAGCGAGAATGTCTGTGCGGCAGCGAATGCAGTTCCAAGGGACAGTGAAAACCAGGTCGAGCTTTCAGTGCTGGCAGCTTTCGTGTGGGCGCAATCGCTGGACGTTTCGAATTTGGCAGCCGGGCTCTGCCAGAGTCACATAGGCATTGTTGCATCATAACCAACCAAGGCTTTTGCAGAGCACGAATGTCTGTACGGCAGCGAATGCAGTTCCAAGGGACAGTGAAAACCAGGTAGGCCTTTCAGGGCTGGCAGCTTTCGTGTGGGCGCAATCGCTGGACGTTTCGAATTTGGCAGCCGGGCTCTGCCAGAGTCACATAGGCATTGTTGCATCATAACCAACCAAGGCTTTTGCAGAGCGCGAATGTCTGTGTGGCAGCGAATGCAGTTCCAAGGGACAGTTAAAACCAGGTAGGGCTTTCAGGGTTGGCAGCTTTCGTGTGGGCGCAATCGCTGGACGTTTCGAATTTGGCAGCCGGGCTCTGCCAGAGTCACATAGGCATTGTTGCATCATAATCAACCAAGGCTTTTGCAGAGCGCGAATATCTGTGTGGCAGCGAATGCAGTTCCAAGGGACAGTGAAAACCAGGTAGCGCTTTCAGGGCTGGCAGCTTTCGTGTGGGCGCAATCCCTGGACGTTTCGAATTTGGGAGCCGGGCTCTGCCAGAGTCACATAGGCATTGTTGCATCATAACCAACCAATGCTTTTGCAGAGCACCAATGTCTCTGCGGCAGCGAATGCAGTTCCAAGGGACAGTGAAAACCAGGTCGAGCTTTCAGTGCTGGCAGCTTTCGTATGGGCGCAATCGCTGAACGTTTCGAATTTGGCAGCCGGGGTCTGTCAGAGTCACATAGGCATTGTTGCATCATAACCAACCAAAGCTCTTGCAGAGCGCGAATGTCTGTGCGGCAGCGAATGCAGTTCCAAGGGACAGTGAAAACCAGGTAGGGCTTTCAGGGCTGGCAGCTTTCGTGTGGGCGCAATCGCTGGACGTTTCAAATTTGGCAGCCGGGCTCTGCAAGAGTCACATAGGCATTGTTGCATCATAACCAACCAAAGCTCCTCCAGATCGCGAATGTCTGTGCGGCAGAGAATGCAGTTCCAAGGGACAGTGAAAACCAGGTCGAGCTTTCAGTGCTGGCAGCTTTCGTGTGGGCGCAATCTCTGGACGTTTCGCATTTTGTAGCCGGGCTCTGCCAGAGTCACATAGGCATTGTTGCATCATAACCAACCAAGGCTTTTGCAGAGCGCGAATGTCTGTGCGGCAGCGAATGCAGTTCCAAGGGACAGTGAAAACCACGTAGGGCTTTCAGGGCTGGCAGCTTTCGTGTGGGCGCAATCGCTGGACGTTTCGAATTTTGTAGCCGGGCTCTGCCAGAGTCACATAGGCATTGTTGCATCATAACCAACCAAAGCTCCTCCAGAGCGAGAATGTCTGTGCGGCAGCGAATGCAGTTCCAAGGGACAGTGAAAACCAGGTCGAGCTTTCAGTGCTGGCAGCTTTCGTGTGGGCGCAATCGCTGGACGTTTCGAATTTGGCAGCCGGGCTCTGCCAGAGTCACATAGGCATTGTTGCATCATAACCAAGCAAGGTTCTTGCAGAGCGCTAATGTCTTTGCAGCAGCGAATGCAGTTCCAAGGGACAGTGAAAACCATTAGGGCTTTCAGGGCTGCCAGCTTTCCTGTGGGCGTAATCGCTGGACGTTTCGAATTTGGCAGCCGGGATCTGCCAGAGTCTCATAGGCATTGTTGCATCATAACCAAGCAAGGCTCTTGCAGAGCGCGAATGTCTTTGCAGCAGCGAATGCAGTTCCAAGGGACAGTGAAAACCATTAGGCCTTTCAGAGCTGGCAGCTTTCGTGTGGGCGCAATCGCTGGATGTTTCGAATTTGGGAGCCGGGCTCTGCCAGAGTCACATAGGCATTGTTGCATCATAACCAACCAAGGCTTTTGCAGAGCGTGAATGTCTGTGCGGCAGCGAATGCAGTTCCAAGGGACAGTGAAAACCAGGTAGGGCTTTCAGGGCTGGCAGCTTTCCTGTGGGCGCAATCGCTGGACGTTTCGAATTTGGGAGCCGGGCTCTGCCAGAGTCACATAGGCATTGTTACATCATAACCAACCAAGGCTTTTGCAGAGCACGAATGTCTGTGCGGCAGCGAATGCAGTTCCAAGGGACACTGAAAACCAGGTAGGGCTTTCAGGGCTGGCAGCTTTCCTGTGGGCGCAATCGCTGGATGTTTCGAATTTGGCAGCCGGGCTCTGCCAGAGTCACATAGGCATTGTTGCATCATAACCAACCAAAGCTCCTCCAGAGCGCGAATGTCTGTGCGGCAGCGAATGCAGTTCCAAGGGACAGTGAAAACCAGGTAGGGCTTTCAGGGCTGGCAGCTTTCGTGTGGGCGCAATCGCTGGACCTTTCAAATTTGGCAGCCGGGCTCTGCCAGAGTCACATAGGCATTGTTGCATCATAACCATCCAAAGCTCTTGCAGAGCGCGAATGTCTGTGCAGCAGCGAATGCAGTTAAAAGGGACAGTGAAAATCAGGTACAGATTTCAGTTCTGGCAGCTTTCGTGTGGGCACAATGTCTGGACGTTTCGAATTTTGTAGCCGGGCTCTGCCAGAGTCACATAGGCATTGTTGCATCATAACCAACCAAAGCTCTTGCAGAGCGCGAATGTCTGTGCGGCAGCGAATGCAGTTCCAAGGGACAGTGAAAACCAGGTCGAGCTTTCAGTGCTGGCAGCTTTCGTGTGGGCGCAATCGCTGGACGTTTCGAATTTGGCAGCCGGGCTCTGCCAGAGTCACATAGGCATTGTTGCATCATAACCAACCAAGGCTTTTGCAGAGCACGAATGTCTGTTCGGCAGCGAATGCAGTTCCAAGGGACAGTGAAAACCAGGTAGGCCTTTCAGGGCTGGCAGCTTTCATGTGGGCGCAATCGCTGGACGTTTCGAATTTGGCAGCCGAGCTCTGCCAGAGTCACATAGGCATTGTTGCATCATAACCAAGCAAGGCTCTTGCAGAGCGCGAATGTCTTTGCAGCAGCGAATGCAGTTCCAAGGGACAGTGAAAACCATTAGGGCTTTCAGGGCTGTCAGCTTTCCTGTGGGCGTAATCGCTGGACGTTTCGAATTTGGCAGCCGGGATCTGCCAGAGTCACATAGGCATTGTTGCATCATAACCAAGCAAGGCTCTTGCAGAGCGCGAATGTCTTTGCAGCAGCGAATGCAGTTCCAAGGGACAGTGAAAACCATTAGGCCTTTCAGAGCTGGCAGCTTTCGTGTGGGCGCAATCGCTGGACGTTTCGAATTTGGGAGCCGGGCTCTGCCAGAGTCACATAGGCATTGTTGCATCATAACCAACCAAGGCTTTTGCAGAGCGCGAATGTCTGTGTGGCAGCGAATGCAGTTCCAAGGGACAGTGAAAACCAGGTAGGGCTTTCAGGGCTGGCAGCTTTCCTGTGGGCGCAATCGCTGGACGTTTCGAATTTGGGAGCCGGGCTCTGCCAGAGTCACATAGGCATTGTTACATCATAACCAACCAAGGCATTTGCAGAGCACGAATGTCTGTGCGGCAGCGAATGCAGTTCCAAGGGACAGTGAAAACCAGGTAGCGCTTTCAGGGCTGGCAGCTTTCGTGTGGGCGCAATCGCTGGACGTTTCGAATTTGGCAGCCGGGCTCTGCCAGAGTCACATAGGCATTGTTGCATCATAACCAACCAAGGCTTTTGCAGAGCACCAATATCTCTGCGGCAGCGAATGCAGTTCCAAGGGACAGTGAAAACCAGGTCGAGCTTTCAGTGCTGGCAGCTTTCGTATGGGCGCAATCGCTGAACGTTTCGAATTTTGTAGCCGGGCTCTGCCAGAGTCACATAGGCATTGTTGCATCATAACCAACCAAAGCTCTTGCAGAGCGCGAATGTCTGTGCGGCAGCGAATGCAGTTCCAAGGGACAGTGAAAACCAGGTAGGGCTTTCAGGGCTGGCAGCTTTCGTGTGGGCGCAATCGCTGGACGTTTCAAATTTGGCAGCCGGGCTCTGCAAGAGTCACATAGGCATTGTTGCATCATAACCATCCAAAGCTCTTGCAGAGCGCGAATGTCTGTGCAGCAGCGAATGCAGTTAAAAGGGACAGTGAAAATCAGGTACAGATTTCAGTTCTGGCAGCTTTCGTGTGGGCACAATCTCTGGACGTTTCGCATTTTGTAGCCGGGCTCTGCCAGAGTCACATAGGCATTGTTGCATCATAACCAACCAAAGCTCCTCCAGATCGCGAATGTCTGTGCGGCAGAGAATGCAGTTCCAAGGGACAGTGAAAACCAGGTCGAGCTTTCAGTGCTGGCAGCTTTCGTGTGGGCGCAATCTCTGGACGTTTCGCATTTTGTAGCCGGGCTCTGCCAGAGTCACATAGGCATTGTTGCATCATAACCAACCAAGGCTTTTGCAGAGCGCGAATGTCTGTGCGGCAGCGAATGCAGTTCCAAGGGACAGTTAAAACCAGGTAGGGCTTTCAGGGCTGGCAGCTTTCGTGTGGGCGCAATCGCTGGACGTTTCGAATTTGGGAGCCGGGCTCTGCCAGACTCACATAGGCATTGTTGCATCATAACCAACCAAGGCTTTTGCAGAGCGCGAATGTCTGTGCGGCAGCGAATGCAGTTCCAAGGGACAGTGAAAACCAGGTAGGGCTTTCAGGGCTGGCAGCTTTCCTGTGGGCGCAATCGCTGGACGTTTCGAATTTTGTAGCCGGGCTCTGCCAGAGTCACATAGGCATTGTTGCATCATAACCAACCAAAGCTCCTCCAGAGCGCGAATGTCTGTGCGGCAGCGAATGCAGTTCCAAGGGACAGTGAAAACCAGGTCGAGCTTTCAGTGCTGGCAGCTTTCGTGTGGGCGCAATCGCTGGACGTTTCGAATTTGGCAGCCGGGCTCTGCCAGAGTCACATAGGCATTGTTGCATCATAACCAACCAAGGCTTTTGCAGAGCACGAATGTCTGTTCGGCAGCGAATGCAGTTCCAAGGGACAGTGAAAACCAGGTAGGCCTTTCAGGGCTGGCAGCTTTCGTGTGGGCGCAATCGCTGGACGTTTCGAATTTGGCAGCCGGGCTCTGCCAGAGTCACATAGGCATTGTTGCATCATAACCAACCAAGGCTTTTGCAGAGCGCGAATGTCTGTGCGGCAGCGAATGCAGTTCCAAGGGACAGTGAAAACCAGGTAGGGCTTTCAGGGCTGGCAGCTTTCCTGTGGGCGCAATCGCTGGATGTTTCGAATTTGGCAGCCGGGCTCTGCCAGAGTCACATAGGCATTGTTGCATCATAACCATCCAAGGCTTTTGCAGAGCACCAATGTCTCTGCGGCAGAGAATGCAGTTCCAAGGGACAGTGAAAACCAGGTAGGGCTTTCAGGGCTGGCAGCTTTCCTGTGGGCGCAATCGCTGGACGTTTCAAATTTGGCAGCCGGGCTCTGCCAGAGTCACATAGGCATTGTTGCATCATAACCAACCAAAGCTCCTCCAGAGCGAGAATGTCTGTGCGGCAGCGAATGCAGTTCCAAGGGACAGTGAAAACCAGGTCGAGCTTTCAGTGCTGGCAGCTTTCGTGTGGGCGCAATCGCTGGACGTTTCGAATTTGGCAGCCGGGCTCTGCCAGAGTCACATAGGCATTGTTGCATCATAACCAACCAAGGCTTTTGCAGAGCACGAATGTCTGTACGGCAGCGAATGCAGTTCCAAGGGACAGTGAAAACCAGGTAGGCCTTTCAGGGCTGGCAGCTTTCGTGTGGGCGCAATCGCTGGACGTTTCGAATTTTGTAGCCGGGCTCTGCCAGAGTCACATAGGCATTGTTGCATCATAACCAACCAAAGCTCCTCCAGAGCGAGAATGTCTGTGCGGCAGCGAATGCAGTTCCAAGGGACAGTGAAAACCAGGTCGAGCTTTCAGTGCTGGCAGCTTTCGTGTGGGCGCAATCGCTGGACGTTTTGAATTTGGCAGCCGGGCTCTGCCAGAGTCACATAGGCATTGTTGCATCATAACCAAGCAAGGTTCTTGCAGAGCGCTAATGTCTTTGCAGCAGCGAATGCAGTTCCAAGGGACAGTGAAAACCATTAGGGCTTTCAGGGCTGCCAGCTTTCCTGTGGGCGTAATCGCTGGACGTTTCGAATTTGGCAGCCGGGATCTGCCAGAGTCTCATAGGCATTTTTGCATCATAACCAAGCAAGGCTCTTGCAGAGCGCGAATGTCTTTGCAGCAGCGAATGCAGTTCCAAGGGACAGTGAAAACCATTAGGCCTTTCAGAGCTGGCAGCTTTCGTGTGGGCGCAATCGCTGGACGTTTCGAATTTGGGAGCCGGGCTCTGCCAGAGTCACATAGGCATTGTTGCATCATAACCAACCAAGGCTTTTGCAGAGCGTGAATGTCTGTGCGGCAGCGAATGCAGTTCCAAGGGACAGTGAAAACCAGGTAGGGCTTTCAGGGCTGGCAGCTTTCCTGTGGGCGCAATCGCTGGACGTTTCGAATTTGGGAGCCGGGCTCTGCCAGAGTCACATAGGCATTGTTACATCATAACCAACCAAGGCTTTTGCAGAGCACGAATGTCTGTGCGGCAGCGAATGCAGTTCCAAGGGACACTGAAAACCAGGTAGGGCTTTCAGGGCTGGCAGCTTTCCTGTGGGCGCAATCGCTGGATGTTTCGAATTTGGCAGCCGGGCTCTGCCAGAGTCACATAGGCATTGTTGCATCATAACCAACCAAAGCTCCTCCAGAGCGCGAATGTCTGTGCGGCAGCGAATGCAGTTCCAAGGGACAGTGAAAACCAGGTAGGGCTTTCAGGGCTGGCAGCTTTCGTGTGGGCGCAATCGCTGGACCTTTCAAATTTGGCAGCCGGGCTCTGCCAGAGTCACATAGGCATTGTTGCATCATAACCATCCAAAGCTCTTGCAGAGCGCGAATGTCTGTGCAGCAGCGAATGCAGTTAAAAGGGACAGTGAAAATCAGGTACAGATTTCAGTTCTGGCAGCTTTCGTGTGGGCACAATGTCTGGACGTTTCGAATTTTGTAGCCGGGCTCTGCCAGAGTCACATAGGCATTGTTGCATCATAACCAACCAAAGCTCTTGCAGAGCGCGAATGTCTGTGCGGCAGCGAATGCAGTTCCAAGGGACAGTGAAAACCAGGTCGAGCTTTCAGTGCTGGCAGCTTTCGTGTGGGCGCAATCGCTGGACGTTTCGAATTTGGCAGCCGGGCTCTGCCAGAGTCACATAGGCATTGTTGCATCATAACCAACCAAGGCTTTTGCAGAGCACGAATGTCTGTTCGGCAGCGAATGCAGTTCCAAGGGACAGTGAAAACCAGGTAGGCCTTTCAGGGCTGGCAGCTTTCATGTGGGCGCAATCGCTGGACGTTTCGAATTTGGCAGCCGAGCTCTGCCAGAGTCACATAGGCATTGTTGCATCATAACCAAGCAAGGCTCTTGCAGAGCGCGAATGTCTTTGCAGCAGCGAATGCAGTTCCAAGGGACAGTGAAAACCATTAGGGCTTTCAGGGCTGCCAGCTTTCCTGTGGGCGTAATCGCTGGACGTTTCGAATTTGGCAGCCGGGATCTGCCAGAGTCACATAGGCATTGTTGCATCATAACCAAGCAAGGCTCTTGCAGAGCGCGAATGTCTTTGCAGCAGCGAATGCAGTTCCAAGGGACAGTGAAAACCATTAGGCCTTTCAGAGCTGGCAGCTTTCGTGTGGGCGCAATCGCTGGACGTTTCGAATTTGGGAGCCGGGCTCTGCCAGAGTCACATAGGCATTGTTGCATCATAACCAACCAAGGCTTTTGCAGAGCGCGAATGTCTGTGTGGCAGCGAATGCAGTTCCAAGGGACAGTGAAAACCAGGTAGGGCTTTCAGGGCTGGCAGCTTTCCTGTGGGCGCAATCGCTGGACGTTTCGAATTTGGGAGCCGGGCTCTGCCAGAGTCACATAGGCATTGTTACATCATAACCAACCAAGGCATTTGCAGAGCACGAATGTCTGTGCGGCAGCGAATGCAGTTCCAAGGGACAGTGAAAACCAGGTAGCGCTTTCAGGGCTGGCAGCTTTCGTGTGGGCGCAATCGCTGGACGTTTCGAATTTGGCAGCCGGGCTCTGCCAGAGTCACATAGGCATTGTTGCATCATAACCAACCAAGGCTTTTGCAGAGCACCAATATCTCTGCGGCAGCGAATGCAGTTCCAAGGGACAGTGAGAACCAGGTCGAGCTTTCAGTGCTGGCAGCTTTCGTATGGGCGCAATCGCTGAACGTTTCGAATTTGGCAGCCGGGCTCTGCCAGAGTCACATAGGCATTGTTGCATCATAACCAACCAAAGCTCTTGCAGAGCGCGAATGTCTGTGCGGCAGCGAATGCAGTTCCAAGGGACAGTGAAAACCAGGTAGGGCTTTCAGGGCTGGCAGCTTTCGTGTGGGCGCAATCGCTGGACGTTTCAAATTTGGCAGCCGGGCTCTGCAAGAGTCACATAGGCATTGTTGCATCATAACCATCCAAAGCTCTTGCAGAGCGCGAATGTCTGTGCAGCAGCGAATGCAGTTAAAAGGGACAGTGAAAATCAGGTACAGATTTCAGTTCTGGCAGCTTTCGTGTGGGCACAATCTCTGGACGTTTCGCATTTTGTAGCCGGGCTCTGCCAGAGTCACATAGGCATTGTTGCATCATAACCAACCAAAGCTCCTCCAGATCGCGAATGTCTGTGCGGCAGAGAATGCAGTTCCAAGGGACAGTGAAAACCAGGTCGAGCTTTCAGTGCTGGCAGCTTTCGTGTGGGCGCAATCTCTGGACGTTTCGCATTTTGTAGCCGGGCTCTGCCAGAGTCACATAGGCATTGTTGCATCATAACCAACCAAGGCTTTTGCAGAGCGCGAATGTCTGTGCGGCAGCGAATGCAGTTCCAAGGGACAGTTAAAACCAGGTAGGGCTTTCAGGGCTGGCAGCTTTCGTGTGGGCGCAATCGCTGGACGTTTCGAATTTGGGAGCCGGGCTCTGCCAGACTCACATAGGCATTGTTGCATCATAACCAACCAAGGCTTTTGCAGAGCGCGAATGTCTGTGCGGCAGCGAATGCAGTTCCAAGGGACAGTGAAAACCAGGTAGGGCTTTCAGTGCTGGCAGCTTTCCTGTGGGCGCAATCGCTGGACGTTTCGAATTTTGTAGCCGGGCTCTGCCAGAGTCACATAGGCATTGTTGCATCATAACCAACCAAAGCTCCTCCAGAGCGCGAATGTCTGTGCGGCAGCGAATGCAGTTCCAAGGGACAGTGAAAACCAGGTCGAGCTTTCAGTGCTGGCAGCTTTCGTGTGGGCGCAATCGCTGGACGTTTCGAATTTGGCAGCCGGGCTCTGCCAGAGTCACATAGGCATTGTTGCATCATAACCAACCAAGGCTTTTGCAGAGCACGAATGTCTGTTCGGCAGCGAATGCAGTTCCAAGGGACAGTGAAAACCAGGTAGGCCTTTCAGGGCTGGCAGCTTTCGTGTGGGCGCAATCGCTGGACGTTTCGAATTTGGCAGCCGGGCTCTGCCAGAGTCACATAGGCATTGTTGCATCATAACCAACCAAGGCTTTTGCAGAGCGCGAATGTCTGTGCGGCAGCGAATGCAGTTCCAAGGGACAGTGAAAACCAGGTAGGGCTTTCAGGGCTGGCAGCTTTCCTGTGGGCGCAATCGCTGGATGTTTCGAATTTGGCAGCCGGGCTCTGCCAGAGTCACATAGGCATTGTTGCATCATAACCATCCAAGGCTTTTGCAGAGCACCAATGTCTCTGCGGCAGAGAATGCAGTTCCAAGGGACAGTGAAAACCAGGTAGGGCTTTCAGGGCTGGCAGCTTTCCTGTGGGCGCAATCGCTGGACGTTTCAAATTTGGCAGCCGGGCTCTGCCAGAGTCACATAGGCATTGTTGCATCATAACCAACCAAAGCTCCTCCAGAGCGAGAATGTCTGTGCGGCAGCGAATGCAGTTCCAAGGGACAGTGAAAACCAGGTCGAGCTTTCAGTGCTGGCAGCTTTCGTGTGGGCGCAATCGCTGGACGTTTCGAATTTGGCAGCCGGGCTCTGCCAGAGTCACATAGGCATTGTTGCATCATAACCAACCAAGGCTTTTGCAGAGCACGAATGTCTGTACGGCAGCGAATGCAGTTCCAAGGGACAGTGAAAACCAGGTAGGCCTTTCAGGGCTGGCAGCTTTCGTGTGGGCGCAATCGCTGGACGTTTCGAATTTGGCAGCCGGGCTCTGCCAGAGTCACATAGGCATTGTTGCATCATAACCATCCAAAGCTCTTGCAGAGCGCGAATGTCTGTGCAGCAGCGAATGCAGTTAAAAGGGACAGTGAAAATCAGGTACAGATTTCAGTTCTGGCAGCTTTCGTGTGGGCACAATCTCTGGACGTTTCGCATTTTGTAGCCGGGCTCTGCCAGAGTCACATAGGCATTGTTGCATCATAAACAACCAAAGCTCCTCCAGATCGCGAATGTCTGTGCGGCAGAGAATGCAGTTCCAAGGGACAGTGAAAACCAGGTCGAGCTTTCAGTGCTGGCAGCTTTCGTGTGGGCGCAATCTCTGGACGTTTCGCATTTTGTAGCCGGGCTCTGCCAGAGTCACATAGGCATTGTTGCATCATAACCAACCAAGGCTTTTGCAGAGCGCGAATGTCTGTGCGGCAGCGAATGCAGTTCCAAGGGACAGTGAAAACCAGGTAGGGCTTTCAGGGCTGGCAGCTTTCGTGTGGGCGCAATCGCTGGACGTTTCGAATTTGGGAGCCGGGCTCTGCCAGAGTCACATAGGCATTGTTGCATCATAACCAACCAAGGCTTTTGCAGAGCGCGAATGTCTGTGCGGCAGCGAATGCAGTTCCAAGGGACAGTGAAAACCAGGTAGGGCTTTCAGGGCTGGCAGCTTTCCTGTGGGCGCAATCGCTGGACGTTTCGAATTTTGTAGCCGGGCTCTGCCAGAGTCACATAGGCATTGTTGCATCATAACCAACCAAAGCTCCTCCAGAGCGCGAATGTCTGTGCGGCAGCGAATGCAGTTCCAAGGGACAGTGAAAACCAGGTCGAGCTTTCAGTGCTGGCAGCTTTCGTGTGGGCGCAATCGCTGGACGTTTCGAATTTGGCAGCCGGGCTCTGCCAGAGTCACATAGGCATTGTTGCATCATAACCAACCAAGGCTTTTGCAGAGCACGAATGTCTGTTCGGCAGCGAATGCAGTTCCAAGGGACAGTGAAAACCAGGTAGGCCTTTCAGGGCTGGCAGCTTTCGTGTGGGCGCAATCGCTGGACGTTTCGAATTTGGCAGCCGGGCTCTGCCAGAGTCACATAGGCATTGTTGCATCATAACCAACCAAGGCTTTTGCAGAGCGCGAATGTCTGTGCGGCAGCGAATGCAGTTCCAAGGGACAGTGAAAACCAGGTAGGGCTTTCAGGGCTGGCAGCTTTCCTGTGGGCGCAATCGCTGGATGTTTCGAATTTGGCAGCCGGGCTCTGCCAAAGTCACATAGGCATTGTTGCATCATAACCATCCAAGGCTTTTGCAGAGCACCAATGTCTCTGCGGCAGAGAATGCAGTTCCAAGGGACAGTGAAAACCAGGTAGGGCTTTCAGGGCTGGCAGCTTTCCTGTGGGCGCAATCGCTGGACGTTTCAAATTTGGCAGCCGGGCTCTGCCAGAGTCACATAGGCATTGTTGCATCATAACCAACCAAAGCTCCTCCAGAGCGAGAATGTCTGTGCGGCAGCGAATGCAGTTCCAAGGGACAGTGAAAACCAGGTCGAGCTTTCAGTGCTGGCAGCTTTCGTGTGGGCGCAATCGCTGGACGTTTCGAATTTGGCAGCCGGGCTCTGCCAGAGTCACATAGGCATTGTTGCATCATAACCAACCAAGGCTTTTGCAGAGCACGAATGTCTGTACGGCAGCGAATGCAGTTCCAAGGGACAGTGAAAACCAGGTAGGCCTTTCAGGGCTGGCAGCTTTCGTGTGGGCGCAATCGCTGGACGTTTCGAATTTGGCAGCCGGGCTCTGCCAGAGTCACATAGGCATTGTTGCATCATAACCATCCAAAGCTCTTGCAGAGCGCGAATGTCTGTGCAGCAGCGAATGCAGTTAAAAGGGACAGTGAAAATCAGGTACAGATTTCAGTTCTGGCAGCTTTCGTGTGGGCACAATCTCTGGACGTTTCGCATTTTGTAGCCGGGCTCTGCCAGAGTCACATAGGCATTGTTGCATCATAACCAACCAAAGCTCCTCCAGATCGCGAATGTCTGTGCGGCAGAGAATGCAGTTCCAAGGGACAGTGAAAACCAGGTCGAGCTTTCAGTGCTGGCAGCTTTCGTGTGGGCGCAATCTCTGGACGTTTCGCATTTTGTAGCCGGGCTCTGCCAGAGTCACATAGGCATTGTTGCATCATAACCAACCAAGGCTTTTGCAGAGCGCGAATGTCTGTGCGGCAGCGAATGCAGTTCCAAGGGACAGTTAAAACCAGGTAGGGCTTTCAGGGCTGGCAGCTTTCGTGTGGGCGCAATCGCTGGACGTTTCGAATTTGGGAGCCGGGCTCTGCCAGACTCACATAGGCATTGTTGCATCATAACCAACCAAGGCTTTTGCAGAGCGCGAATGTCTGTGCGGCAGCGAATGCAGTTCCAAGGGACAGTGAAAACCAGGTAGGGCTTTCAGGGCTGGCAGCTTTCCTGTGGGCGCAATCGCTGGACGTTTCGAAATTTGTAGCCGGGCTCTGCCAGAGTCACATAGGCATTGTTGCATCATAACCAACCAAAGCTCCTCCAGAGCGCGAATGTCTGTGCGGCAGCGAATGCAGTTCCAAGGGACAGTGAAAACCAGGTCGAGCTTTCAGTGCTGGCAGCTTTCGTGTGGGCGCAATCGCTGGACGTTTCGAATTTGGCAGCCGGGCTCTGCCAGAGTCACATAGGCATTGTTGCATCATAACCAACCAAGGCTTTTGCAGAGCACGAATGACTGTTCGGCAGCGAATGCAGTTCCAAGGGACAGTGAAAACCAGGTAGGCCTTTCAGGGCTGGCAGCTTTCGTGTGGGCGCAATCGCTGGACGTTTCGACTTTGGCAGCCGGGGTCTGCCAGAGTCACAAAGGCATTGTTGCATCATAACCAAGCAAGGCTCTTGCAGAGCGCGAATGTCTTTGCAGCAGCGAATGCAGTTCCAAGGGACAGTGAAAACCAGGTAGGGCTTTCAGGGCTGGCAGCTTTCCTGTGGGCGCAATCGCTGGATGTTTCGAATTTGGCAGCCGGGCTCTGCCAGAGTCACATAGGCATTGTTGCATCATAACCATCCAAGGCTTTTGCAGAGCACCAATGTCTCTGCGGCAGAGAATGCAGTTCCAAGGGACAGTGAAAACCAGGTAGGGCTTTCAGGGCTGGCAGCTTTCCTGTGGGCGCAATCGCTGGACGTTTCAAATTTGGCAGCCGGGCTCTGCCAGAGTCACATAGGCATTGTTGCATCATAACCAACCAAAGCTCCTCCAGAGCGAGAATGTCTGTGCGGCAGCGAATGCAGTTCCAAGGGACAGTGAAAACCAGGTCGAGCTTTCAGTGCTGGCAGCTTTCGTGTGGGCGCAATCGCTGGACGTTTCGAATTTGGCAGCCGGGCTCTGCCAGAGTCACATAGGCATTGTTGCATCATAACCAACCAAGGCTTTTGCAGAGCACGAATGTCTGTACGGCAGCGAATGCAGTTCCAAGGGACAGTGAAAACCAGGTAGGCCTTTCAGGGCTGGCAGCTTTCGTGTGGGCGCAATCGCTGGACGTTTCGAATTTGGCAGCCGGGCTCTGCCAGAGTCACATAGGCATTGTTGCATCATAACCAACCAAGGCTTTTGCAGAGCGCGAATGTCTGTGTGGCAGCGAATGCAGTTCCAAGGGACAGTGAAAACCAGGTAGGGCTTTCAGGGTTGGCAGCTTTCGTGTGGGCGCAATCGCTGGACGTTTCGAATTTGGCAGCCGGGCTCTGCCAGAGTCACATAGGCATTGTTGCATCATAATCAACCAAGGCTTTTGCAGAGCGCGAATGTCTGTGTGGCAGCGAATGCAGTTCCAAGGGACAGTGAAAACCAGGTAGCGCTTTCAGGGCTGGCAGCTTTCGTGTGGGCGCAATCCCTGGACGTTTCGAATTTGGGAGCCGGGCTCTGCCAGAGTCACATAGGCATTGTTGCATCATAACCAACCAATGCTTTTGCAGAGCACCAATGTCTCTGCGGCAGCGAATGCAGTTCCAAGGGACAGTGAAAACCAGGTCGAGCTTTCAGTGCTGGCAGCTTTCGTATGGGCGCAATCGCTGAACGTTTCGAATTTGGCAGCCGGGGTCTGTCAGAGTCACATAGGCATTGTTGCATCATAACCAACCAAAGCTCTTGCAGAGCGCGAATGTCTGTGCGGCAGCGAATGCAGTTCCAAGGGACAGTGAAAACCAGGTAGGGCTTTCAGGGCTGGCAGCTTTCGTGTGGGCGCAATCGCTGGACGTTTCAAATTTGGCAGCCGGGCTCTGCAAGAGTCACATAGGCATTGTTGCATCATAACCATCCAAAGCTCTTGCAGAGCGCGAATGTCTGTGCAGCAGCGAATGCAGTTAAAAGGGACAGTGAAAATCAGGTACAGATTTCAGTTCTGGCAGCTTTCGTGTGGGCACAATCTCTGGACGTTTCGCATTTTGTAGCCGGGCTCTGCCAGAGTCACATAGGCATTGTTGCATCATAACCAACCAAAGCTCCTCCAGATCGCGAATGTCTGTGCGGCAGAGAATGCAGTTCCAAGGGACAGTGAAAACCAGGTCGAGCTTTCAGTGCTGGCAGCTTTCGTGTGGGCGCAATCTCTGGACGTTTCGCATTTTGTAGCCGGGCTCTGCCAGAGTCACATAGGCATTGTTGCATCATAACCAACCAAGGCTTTTGCAGAGCGCGAATGTCTGTGCGGCAGCGAATGCAGTTCCAAGGGACAGTGAAAACCACGTAGGGCTTTCAGGGCTGGCAGCTTTCGTGTGGGCGCAATCGCTGGACGTTTCGAATTTTGTAGCCGGGCTCTGCCAGAGTCACATAGGCATTGTTGCATCATAACCAGCCAAAGCTCCTCCAGAGCGAGAATGTCTGTGCGGCAGCGAATGCAGTTCCAAGGGACAGTGAAAACCAGGTCGAGCTTTCAGTGCTGGCAGCTTTCGTGTGGGCGCAATCGCTGGACGTTTCGAATTTGGCAGCCGGGCTCTGCCAGAGTCACATAGGCATTGTTGCATCATAACCAACCAAGGCTTTTGCAGAGCACGAATGTCTGTTCGGCAGCGAATGCAGTTCCAAGGGACAGTGAAAACCAGGTAGGGCTTTCAGGGCTGGCAGCTTTCGTGTGGGCGCAATCGCTGGACGTTTCGAATTTGGCAGCCGGGCTCTGCCAGAGTCACATAGGCATTGTTGCATCATAACCAACCAAGGCTTTTGCAGAGCGCGAATGTCTGTGTGGCAGCGAATGCAGTTCCAAGGGACAGTGAAAACCAGGTAGGGCTTTCAGGGTTGGCAGCTTTCGTGTGGGCGCAATCGCTGGACGTTTCGAATTTGGCAGCCGGTCTCTGCCAGAGTCACATAGGCATTGTTGCATCATAATCAACCAAGGCTTTTGCAGAGCGCGAATGTCTGTGTGGCAGCGAATGCAGTTCCAAGGGACAGTGAAAACCAGGTAGCGCTTTCAGGGCTGGCAGCTTTCGTGTGGGCGCAATCGCTGGACGTTTCGAATTTGGCAGCCGGGCTCTGCCAGAGTCACATAGGCATTGTTGCATCATAACCAACCAAGGCTTTTGCAGAGCACCAATGTCTCTGCGGCAGCGAATGCAGTTCCAAGGGACAGTGAAAACCAGGTCGAGCTTTCAGTGCTGGCAGCTTTCGTATGGGCGCAATCGCTGGACGTTTCGAATTTGGCAGCCGGGGTCTGTCAGAGTCACATAGGCATTGTTGCATCATAACCAACCAAAGCTCTTGCAGAGCGCGAATGTCTGTGCGGCAGCGAATGCAGTTCCAAGGGACAGTGAAAACCAGGTAGGGCTTTCAGGGCTGGCAGCTTTCGTGTGGGCGCAATCGCTGGACGTTTCAAATTTGGCAGCCGGGCTCTGCAAGAGTCACATAGGCATTGTTGCATCATAACCATCCAAAGCTCTTGCAGAGCGCGAATGTCTGTGCAGCAGCGAACGCAGTTAAAAGGGACAGTGAAAATCAGGTACAGATTTCAGTTCTGGCAGCTTTCGTGTGGGCACAATCTCTGGACGTTTCGCATTTTGTAGCCGGGCTCTGCCAGAGTCACATAGGCATTGTTGCATCATAACCAACCAAAGCTCCTCCAGATCGCGAATGTCTGTGCGGCAGCGAATGCAGTTCCAAGGGACAGTGAAAACCAGGTCGAGCTTTCAGTGCTGGCAGCTTTCGTGTGGGCGCAATCTCTGGACGTTTCGCATTTTGTAGCCGGGCTCTGCCAGAGTCACATAGGCATTGTTGCATCATAACCAACCAAGGCTTTTGCAGAGCGCGAATGTCTGTGCGGCAGCGAATGCAGTTCCAAGGGACAGTGAAAACCAGGTAGGGCTTTCAGGGCTGGCAGCTTTCGTGTGGGCGCAATCGCTGGACGTTTCGAATTTGGGAGCCGGGCTCTGCCAGAGTCACATAGGCATTGTTGCATCATAACCAACCAAGGCTTTTGCAGAGCGCGAATGTCTGTGCGGCAGCGAATGCAGTTCCAAGGGACAGTGAAAACCAGGTAGGGCTTTCAGGGCTGGCAGCTTTCCTGTGGGCGCAATCTCTGGACGTTTCGAATTTTGTAGCCGGGCTCTGCCAGAGTCACATAGGCATTGTTGCATCATAACCAACCAAAGCTCCTCCAGAGCGCGAATGTCTGTGCGGCAGCGAATGCAGTTCCAAGGGACAGTGAAAACCAGGTCGAGCTTTCAGTGCTGGCAGCTTTCGTGTGGGCGCAATCGCTGGACGTTTCGAATTTGGCAGCCGGGCTCTGCCAGAGTCACATAGGCATTGTTGCATCATAACCAACCAAGGCTTTTGCAGAGCACGAATGTCTGTGTGGCAGCGAATGCAGTTCCAAGGGCCAGTGAAAACCAGGTAGGGCTTTCAGGGCTGGCAGCTTTCGTGTGGGCGCAATCGCTGGACGTTTCAAATTTGGGAGCCGGGCTCTGCCAGAGTCACATAGGCATTGTTGCATCATGACCAACCAAGGCTTTTGCAGAGCACCAATGTCTCTGCGGCAGCGAATGCAGTTCCAAGGGACAGTGAAAACCAGGTCGACCTTTCAGTGCTGGCAGCTTTCGTATGGGCGCAATCGCTGGACGTTTCGAATATGGCAGCCGGGGTCTGTCAGAGTCACATAGGCATTGTTGCATCATAACCATCCAAAGCTCTTGCAGAGCGCGAATGTCTGTGCGGCAGCGAATGCAGTTCCAAGGGACAGTGAAAACCAGGTAGGGCTTTCAGGGCTGGCAGCTTTCGTGTGGGCGCAATCGCTGGACGTTTCAAATTTGGCAGCCGGGCTCTGCAAGAGTCACATAGGCATTGTTGCATCATAACCATCCAAAGCTCTTGCAGAGCGCGAATGTCTGTGCAGCAGCGAATGCAGTTAAAAGGGACAGTGAAAATCAGGTACAGATTTCAGTTCTGGCAGCTTTCGTGTGGGCACAATCTCTGGACGTTTCGCATTTTGTAGCCGGGCTCTGCCAGAGTCACATAGGCATTGTTGCATCATAACCAACCAAAGCTCCTCCAGATCGCGAATGTCTGTGCGGCAGCGAATGCAGTTCCAAGGGACAGTGAAAACCAGGTAGGGCTTTCAGTGCTGGCAGCTTTCGTGTGGGCGCAATCTCTGGACGTTTCGCATTTTGTAGCCGGGCTCTGCCAGAGTCACATAGGCATTGTTGCATCATAACCAACCAAGGCTTTTGCAGAGCGCGAATGTCTGTGCGGCAGCGAATGCAGTTCCAAGGGACAGTGAAAACCAGGTAGGGCTTTCAGGGCTGGCAGCTTTCGTGTGGGCGCAATCGCTGGACGTTTCGAATTTGGGAGCCGGGCTCTGCCAGAGTCACATAGGCATTGTTGCATCATAACCAACCAAGGCTTTTGCAGAGCGCGAATGTCTGTGCGGCAGCGAATGCAGTTCCAAGGGACAGTGAAAACCAGGTAGGGCTTTCAGGGCTGGCAGCTTTCCTGTGGGCGCAATCGCTGGACGTTTCGAATTTTGTAGCCGGGCTCTGCCAGAGTCACATAGGCATTGTTGCATCATAACCAACCAAAGCTCCTCCAGAGCGCGAATGTCTGTGCGGCAGCGAATGCAGTTCCAAGGGACAGTGAAAACCAGGTCGAGCTTTCAGTGCTGGCAGCTTTCGTGTGGGCGCAATCGCTGGACGTTTCGAATTTGGCAGCCGGGCTCTGCCAGAGTCACATAGGCATTGTTGCATCATAACCAACCAAGGCTTTTGCAGAGCACGAATGTCTGTTCGGCAGCGAATGCAGTTCCAAGGGACAGTGAAAACCAGGTAGGCCTTTCAGGGCTGGCAGCTTTCGTGTGGGCGCAATCGCTGGACGTTTCGAATTTGGCAGCCGGGCTCTGCCAGAGTCACATAGGCATTGTTGCATCATAACCAACCAAGGCTTTTGCAGAGCGCGAATGTCTGTGTGGCAGCGAATGCAGTTCCAAGGGACAGTGAAAACCAGGTAGGGCTTTCAGGGCTGGCAGCTTTCGTGTGGGCGCAATCGCTGGACGTTTCGAATTTGGCAGCCGGGGTCTGTCAGAGTCACATAGGCATTGTTGCATCATAACCAACCAAACCTCTTGCAGAGCACCAATGTCTGTGCGGCAGCGAATGCAGTTCCAAGGGACAGTGAAAACCAGGTAGGGCTTTCTGGGCTGGCAGCTTTCGTGTGGGCACAATCGCTGGACGTTTCAAATTTGGCAGCCGGGCTCTGCCAGAGTCACATAGGCATTGTTGCATCATAACCATCCAAAGCTCTTGCAGAGCGCGAATGTCTGTGCAGCAGCGACTGCAGTTAAAAGGGACAGTGAAAATCAGGTACAGATTTCAGTTCTGGCAGCTTTCGTGTGGGCACAATCTCTGGACGTTTCGAATTTTGTAGCCGGGCTCTGCCAGAGTCACATAGGCATTGTTGCATCATAACCAACCAAAGCTCTTGCAGAGCGCGAATGTCTGTGCGGCAGCGAATGCAGTTCCAAGGGACAGTGAAAACCAGGTCGAGCTTTCAGTGCTGGCAGCTTTCGTGTGGGCGCAATCGCTGGACGTTTCGAATTTGGCAGCCGGGCTCTGCCAGAGTCACATAGGCATTGTTGTATCATAACCATCCAAGGCTTTTGCAGAGCACGAATGTCTGTTCGGCAGCGAATGCAGTTCCAAGGGACAGTGAAAACCAGGTCGACCTTTCAGTGCTGGCAGCTTTCGTATGGGCGCAATCGCTGAACGTTTCGAATTTGGCAGCCGGGGTCTGTCAGAGTCACATAGGCATTGTTGCATCATAACCAACCAAAGCTCTTGCAGAGCGCGAATGTCTGTGCGGCAGCGAATGCAGTTCCAAGGGACAGTGAAAACCAGGTAGGGCTTTCAGGGCTGGCAGCTTTCGTGTGGGCGCAATCGCTGGACGTTTCAAATTTGGCAGCCGGGCTCTGCAAGAGTCACATAGGCATTGTTGCATCATAACCATCCAAAGCTCTTGCAGAGCGCGAATGTCTGTGCAGCAGCGAATGCAGTTAAAAGGGACAGTGAAAATCAGGTACAGATTTCAGTTCTGGCAGCTTTCGTGTGGGCACAATCTCTGGACGTTTCGCATTTTGTAGCCGGGCTCTGCCAGAGTCACATAGGCATTGTTGCATCATAACCAACCAAAGCTCCTCCAGATCGCGAATGTCTGTGCGGCAGAGAATGCAGTTCCAAGGGACAGTGAAAACCAGGTCGAGCTTTCAGTGCTGGCAGCTTTCGTGTGGGCGCAATCTCTGGACGTTTCGCATTTTGTAGCCGGGCTCTGCCAGAGTCACATAGGCATTGTTGCATCATAACCAACCAAGGCTTTTGCAGAGCGCGAATGTCTGTGCGGCAGCGAATGCAGTTCCAAGGGACAGTGAAAACCAGGTAGGGCTTTCAGGGCTGGCAGCTTTCGTGTGGGCGCAATCGCTGGACGTTTCGAATTTGGGAGCCGGGCTCTGCCAGAGTCACATAGGCATTGTTGCATCATAACCAACCAAAGCTCCTCCAGAGCGAGAATGTCTGTGCGGCAGCGAATGCAGTTCCAAGGGACAGTGAAAACCAGGTCGAGCTTTCAGTGCTGGCAGCTTTCGTGTGGGCGCAATCGCTGGACGTTTCGAATTTGGCAGCCGGGCTCTGCCAGAGTCACATAGGCATTGTTGCATCATAACCAACCAAGGCTTTTGCAGAGCACGAATGTCTGTTCGGCAGCGAATGCAGTTCCAAGGGACAGTGAAAACCAGGTAGGGCTTTCAGGGCTGGCAGCTTTCGTGTGGGCGCAATCGCTGGACGTTTCGAATTTGGCAGCCGGGCTCTGCCAGAGTCACATAGGCATTGTTGCATCATAACCAACCAAAGCTCCTCCAGAGCGAGAATGTCTGTGCGGCAGCGAATGCAGTTCCAAGGGACAGTGAAAACCAGGTCGAGCTTTCAGTGCTGGCAGCTTTCGTGTGGGCGCAATCGCTGGACGTTTCGAATTTGGCAGCCGGGCTCTGCCAGAGTCACATAGGCATTGTTGCATCATAACCAACCAAGGCTTTTGCAGAGCGCGAATGTCTGTGTGGCAGCGAATGCAGTTCCAAGGGACAGTGAAAACCAGGTAGGGCTTTCAGGGCTGGCAGCTTTCGTGTGGGCGCAATCGCTGGACGTTTCGAATTTGGCAGCCGGGCTCTGCCAGAGTCACATAGGCATTGTTGCATCATAATCAACCAAGGCTTTTGCAGAGCGCGAATGTCTGTGTGGCAGCGAAAGCAGTTCCAAGGGACAGTGAAAACCAGGTAGCGCTTTCAGGGCTGGCAGCTTTCGTGTGGGCGCAATCCCTGGACGTTTCGAATTTGGGAGCCGGGCTCTGCCAGAGTCACATAGGCATTGTTGCATCATAACCAACCAATGCTTTTGCAGAGCACCAATGTCTCTGCGGCAGCGAATGCAGTTCCAAGGGACAGTGAAAACCAGGTCGAGCTTTCAGTGCTGGCAGCTTTCGTATGGGCGCAATCGCTGAACGTTTCGAATTTGGCAGCCGGGGTCTGTCAGAGTCACATAGGCATTGTTGCATCATAACCATCCAAAGCTCTTGCAGAGCGCGAATGTCTGTGCGGCAGCGAATGCAGTTCCAAGGGACAGTGAAAACCAGGTAGGGCTTTCAGGGCTGGCAGCTTTCGTGTGGGCGCAATCGCTGGACGTTTCAAATTTGGCAGCCGGGCTCTGCAAGAGTCACATAGGCATTGTTGCATCATAACCATCCAAAGCTCTTGCAGAGCGCGAATGTCTGTGCAGCAGCGAACGCAGTTAAAAGGGACAGTGAAAATCAGGTACAGATTTCAGTTCTGGCAGCTTTCGTGTGGGCACAATCTCTGGACGTTTCGCATTTTGTAGCCGGGCTCTGCCAGAGTCACATAGGCATTGTTGCATCATAACCAACCAAAGCTCCTCCAGATCGCGAATGTCTGTGCGGCAGCGAATGCAGTTCCAAGGGACAGTGAAAACCAGGTCGAGCTTTCAGTGCTGGCAGCTTTCGTGTGGGCGCAATCTCTGGACGTTTCGCATTTTGTAGCCGGGCTCTGCCAGAGTCACATAGGCATTGTTGCATCATAACCAACCAAGGCTTTTGCAGAGCGCGAATGTCTGTGCGGCAGCGAATGCAGTTCCAAGGGACAGTGAAAACCAGGTAGGGCTTTCAGGGCTGGCAGCTTTCGTGTGGGCGCAATCGCTGGACGTTTCGAATTTGGGAGCCGGGCTCTGCCAGAGTCACATAGGCATTGTTGCATCATAACCAACCAAGGCTTTTGCAGAGCGCGAATGTCTGTGCGGCAGCGAATGCAGTTCCAAGGGACAGTGAAAACCAGGTAGGGCTTTCAGGGCTGGCAGCTTTCCTGTGGGCGCAATCTCTGGACGTTTCGAATTTTGTAGCCGGGCTCTGCCAGAGTCACATAGGCATTGTTGCATCATAACCAACCAAAGCTCCTCCAGAGCGCGAATGTCTGTGCGGCAGCGAATGCAGTTCCAAGGGACAGTGAAAACCAGGTCGAGCTTTCAGTGCTGGCAGCTTTCGTGTGGGCGCAATCGCTGGACGTTTCGAATTTGGCAGCCGGGCTCTGCCAGAGTCACATAGGCATTGTTGCATCATAACCAACCAAGGCTTTTGCAGAGCACGAATGTCTGTGTGGCAGCGAATGCAGTTCCAAGGGACAGTGAAAACCAGGTAGGGCTTTCAGGGCTGGCAGCTTTCGTGTGGGCGCAATCGCTGGACGTTTCAAATTTGGGAGCCGGGCTCTGCCAGAGTCACATAGGCATTGTTGCATCATGACCAACCAAGGCTTTTGCAGAGCACCAATGTCTCTGCGGCAGCGAATGCAGTTCCAAGGGACAGTGAAAACCAGGTCGACCTTTCAGTGCTGGCAGCTTTCGTATGGGCGCAATCGCTGGACGTTTCGAATATGGCAGCCGGGGTCTGTCAGAGTCACATAGGCATTGTTGCATCATAACCATCCAAAGCTCTTGCAGAGCGCGAATGTCTGTGCGGCAGCGAATGCAGTTCCAAGGGACAGTGAAAACCAGGTAGGGCTTTCAGGGCTGGCAGCTTTCGTGTGGGCGCAATCGCTGGACGTTTCAAATTTGGCAGCCGGGCTCTGCAAGAGTCACATAGGCATTGTTGCATCATAACCATCCAAAGCTCTTGCAGAGCGCGAATGTCTGTGCAGCAGCGAATGCAGTTAAAAGGGACAGTGAAAATCAGGTACAGATTTCAGTTCTGGCAGCTTTCGTGTGGGCACAATCTCTGGACGTTTCGCATTTTGTAGCCGGGCTCTGCCAGAGTCACATAGGCATTGTTGCATCATAACCAACCAAAGCTCCTCCAGATCGCGAATGTCTGTGCGGCAGCGAATGCAGTTCCAAGGGACAGTGAAAACCAGGTCGAGCTTTCAGTGCTGGCAGCTTTCGTGTGGGCGCAATCTCTGGACGTTTCGCATTTTGTAGCCGGGCTCTGCCAGAGTCACATAGGCATTGTTGCATCATAACCAACCAAGGCTTTTGCAGAGCGCGAATGTCTGTGCGGCAGCGAATGCAGTTCCAAGGGACAGTGAAAACCAGGTAGGGCTTTCAGGGCTGGCAGCTTTCGTGTGGGCGCAATCGCTGGACGTTTCGAATTTGGGAGCCGGGCTCTGCCAGAGTCACATAGGCATTGTTGCATCATAACCAACCAAGGCTTTTGCAGAGCGCGAATGTCTGTGCGGCAGCGAATGCAGTTCCAAGGGACAGTGAAAACCAGGTAGGGCTTTCAGGGCTGGCAGCTTTCCTGTGGGCGCAATCGCTGGACGTTTCGAATTTTGTAGCCGGGCTCTGCCAGAGTCACATAGGCATTGTTGCATCATAACCAACCAAAGCTCCTCCAGAGCGCGAATGTCTGTGCGGCAGCGAATGCAGTTCCAAGGGACAGTGAAAACCAGGTCGAGCTTTCAGTGCTGGCAGCTTTCGTGTGGGCGCAATCGCTGGACGTTTCGAATTTGGCAGCCGGGCTCTGCCAGAGTCACATAGGCATTGTTGCATCATAACCAACCAAGGCTTTTGCAGAGCACGAATGTCTGTTCGGCAGCGAATGCAGTTCCAAGGGACAGTGAAAACCAGGTAGGCCTTTCAGGGCTGGCAGCTTTCGTGTGGGCGCAATCGCTGGACGTTTCGAATTTGGCAGCCGGGCTCTGCCAGAGTCACATAGGCATTGTTGCATCATAACCAACCAAGGCTTTTGCAGAGCGCGAATGTCTGTGTGGCAGCGAATGGAGTTCCAAGGGACAGTGAAAACCAGGTAGGGCTTTCAGGGCTGGCAGCTTTCGTGTGGGCGCAATCACTGGACGTTTCGAATTTGGCAGCCGGGCTCTTCCAGAGTCACATAGGCATTGTTGCATCATAACCAACCAAGGCTTTTGCAGAGCACCAATGTCTCTGCGGCAGCGAATGCAGTTCCAAGGGACAGTGAAAACCAGGTCGACCTTTCAGTGCTGGCACCTTTCGTATGGGCGCAATCGCTGGACGTTTCGAATTTGGCAGCCGGGGTCTGTCAGAGTCACATAGGCATTGTTGCATCATAACCAACCAAACCTCTTGCAGAGCACCAATGTCTGTGCGGCAGCGAATGCAGTTCCAAGGGACAGTGAAAACCAGGTAGGGCTTTCTGGGCTGGCAGCTTTCGTGTGGGCACAATCGCTGGACGTTTCAAATTTGGCAGCCGGGCTCTGCCAGAGTCACATAGGCATTGTTGCATCATAACCATCCAAAGCTCTTGCAGAGCGCGAATGTCTGTGCAGCAGCGACTGCAGTTAAAAGGGACAGTGAAAATCAGGTACAGATTTCAGTTCTGGCAGCTTTCGTGTGGGCACAATCTCTGGACGTTTCGAATTTTGTAGCCGGGCTCTGCCAGAGTCACATAGGCATTGTTGCATCATAACCAACCAAAGCTCTTGCAGAGCGCGAATGTCTGTGCGGCAGCGAATGCAGTTCCAAGGGACAGTGAAAACCAGGTCGAGCTTTCAGTGCTGGCAGCTTTCGTGTGGGCGCAATCGCTGGACGTTTCGAATTTGGCAGCCGGGCTCTGCCAGAGTCACATAGGCATTGTTGCATCATAACCATCCAAGGCTTTTGCAGAGCACGAATGTCTGTTCGGCAGCGAATGCAGTTCCAAGGGACAGTGAAAACCAGGTAGGCCTTTCAGGGCTGGCAGCTTTCGTGTGGGCGCAATCGCTGGACGTTTCGAATTTGGCAGCCGGGCTCTGCCAGAGTCACATAGGCATTGTTGCATCATAACCAAGCAAGGCTCTTGCAGAGCGCGAATGTCTTTGCAGCAGCGAATGCAGTTCCAAGGGACAGTGAAAACCATTAGGGCTTTCAGGGCTGCCAGCTTTCCTGTAGGCGTAATCGCTGGACGTTTCGAATTTGGCAGCCGGGATCTGCCAGAGTCACATAGGCATTGTTGCATCATAACCAAGCAAGGCTCTTGCAGAGCGCGAATGTCTTTGCAGCAGCGAATGCAGTTCCAAGGGACAGTGAAAACCATTAGGCCTTTCACAGCTGGCAGCTTTCGTGTGGGCGCAATCGCTGGACGTTTCGAATTTGGGAGCCGGGCTCTGCCAGAGTCACATAGGCATTGTTGCATCATAACCAACCAAGGCTTTTGCAGAGCGCGAATGTCTGTGTGGCAGCGAATGCAGTTCCAAGGGACAGTGAAAACCAGGTAGGGCTTTCAGGGCTGGCAGCTTTCCTGTGGGCGCAATCGCTGGACGTTTCGAATTTGGGAGCCGGGCTCTGCCAGAGTCACATAGGCATTGTTACATCATAACCAACCAAGGCTTTTGCAGAGCGCGAATGTCTGTGCGGCAGCGAATGCAGTTCCAAGGGACAGTAAAAACCAGGTAGGGCTTTCAGGGCTGGCAGCTTTCCTGTGGGCGCAATCGCTGGACGTTTCGAATTTGGCAGCCGGGCTCTGCCAGAGTCACATAGGCATTGTTGCATCATAACCATCCAAGGCTTTTGCAGAGCACCAATGTCTCTGCGGCAGAGAATGCAGTTCCAAGGGACAGTGAACACCAGGTAGGGCTTTCAGGGCTGGCAGCTTTCGTGTGGGCGCAATCGCTGGACGTTTCAAATTTGGCAGCCGGGCTCTGCCAGAGTCACATAGGCATTGTTGCATCATAACCATCCAAAGCTCTTGCAGATCGCGAATGTCTGTGCAGCAGTGAATGCAGTTAAAAGGGACAGTGAATATCAGGTACAGATTTCAGTTCTGGCAGCTTTCGTGTGGGCACAATCTCTGGACGTTTCGAATTTGGCAGCCGGGCTCTGCCAGAGTCACATAGGCATTGTTGCATCATAACCAACCAAGGCTTTTGCAGAGCGCGAATGTCTGTGCGGCAGCGAATGCAGTTCCAAGGGACAGTGAAAACCAGGTCGAGCTTTCAGTGCTGGCAGCTTTCGTGTGGGCGCAATCGCTGGACGTTTCGAATTTGGCAGCCGGGCTCTGCCAGAGTCACATAGGCATTGTTGCATCATAACCAACCAAGGCTTTTGCAGAGCGCGAATGTCTGTGCGGCATCGAATGCAGTTCCAAGGGACAGTGAAAACCAGGTAGGGCTTTCAGGGCTGGCAGCTTTCGTGTGGGCGCAATCGCTGGACGTTTCGAATTTGGGAGCCGGGCTCTGCCAGAGTCACATAGGCATTGTTGCATCATAACCAACCAAGGCTTTTGCAGAGCGCGAATGTCTGTGCGGCAGCGAATGCAGTTCCAAGGGACAGTGAAAACCAGGTAGGGCTTTCAGGGCTGGCAGCTTTCCTGTGGGCGCAATCGCTGGATGTTTCGAATTTGGCAGCCGGGCTCTGCCAGAGTCACATAGGCATTGTTGCATCATAACCAACCAAGGCTTTTGCAGAGCACCAATGTCTCTGCGGCAGTGAATGCAGTTCCAAGGGACAGTGAAAACCAGGTCGAGCTTTCAGGCCTGGCAGCTTTCGTATGGGCGCAATCGCTGGACGTTTCGAATTTGGCAGCCGGGGTCTGTCAGAGTCACATAGGCATTGCTGCATCATAACCAACCAAAGCTCTTGCAGAGCACCAATGTCTGTGCGGCAGCGAATGCAGTTCCAAGGGACAGTGAAAACCAGGTAGGGCTTTCAGGGCTGGCAGCTTTCGTGTGGGCGCAATCGCTGGACGTTTCGAATTTGGCAGCCGGGCTCTGCCAGAGTCACATAGGCATTGTTGCATCATAACCAACCAAAGCTCTTGCAGAGTGCGAATGTCTCTGCAGTAGCGAATGCAGTTAAAAGGGACAGTGAAAATCAGGTACAGATTTCAGTTCTGGCAGTTTTCGTGTGGGCACAATCTCTGGACGTTTCGCATTTTGTAGCCGGGCTCTGCCAGAGTCACATAGGCATTGTTGCATCATAACCAACCAAAGCTCCTCCAGAGCGAGAATGTCTGTGCGGCACAGAATGCAGTTCCAAGGGACAGTGAAAACCAGGTCGAGCTTTCAGGGCTGGCAGCTTTCGTGTGGGCGCAATCGCTGGACGTTTCGAATTTGGCAGCCGGGCTCTGCCAGAGTCACATAGGCATTGTTACATCATAACCAACCAAGGCTTTTGCAGAGCGCGAATGTCTGTGCGGCAGCGAATGCAGTTCCAAGGGACAGTGAAAACCAGGTAGGGCTTTCAGGGCTGGCAGCTTTCCTGTGGGCGCAATCGCTGGATGTTTCGAATTTGGCAGCCGGGCTCTGCCAGAGTCACAAAGGCAGTGTTGCATCATAGCCAACCAAAGCTCTTGCAGAGCGCGAATGTCTGTGCGGCAGCGAATGCATTTCCAAGGGACAGTGAAAACCAGGTAGGGCTTTCAGGGCTGGCAGCTTTCGTGTGGGCGCAATCGCTGGACGTTTCAAATTTGGCAGCCGGGCTCTGCAAGAGTCACATAGGCATTGTTGCATCATAACCATCCAAAGCTCTTGCAGAGCGCGAATGTCTGTGCAGCAGCGAATGCAGTTTAAAGGGACAGTGAAAACCAGGTACAGATTTCAGTTCTGGCAGCTTTCGTGTGGGCACAATCTCTGGACGTTTCGCATTTTGTAGCCGGGCTCTGCCAGAGTCACATAGGCATTGTTGCATCATAACCAACCAAAGCTCCTCCAGAGCGCGAATGTCTGTGCGGCAGCGAATGCAGTTCCAAGGGACAGTGAAAACCAGGTCGAGCTTTCAGTGCTGGCAGCTTTCGTGTGGGCGCAATCTCTGGACGTTTCGCATTTTGTAGCCGGGCTCTGCCAGAGTCACATAGGCATTGTTGCATCATAACCAACCAAGGCTTTTGCAGAGCGCGAATGTCTGTGCGGCAGCGAATGCAGTTCCAAGGGACAGTGAAAACCAGGTAGGGCTTTCAGGGCTGGCAGCTTTCGTGTGGGCGCAATCGCTGGACGTTTCGAATTTGGGAGCCGGGCTCTGCCAGAGTCACATAGGCATTGTTACATCATAACCAACCAAGGCTTTTGCAGAGCGCGAATGTCTGTGCGGCAGCGAATGCAGTTCCAAGGGACAGTGAAAACCAGGTAGGGCTTTCAGGGCTGGCAGCTTTCCTGTGGGCGCAATCGCTGGATGTTTCGAATTTGGCAGCCGGGCTCTGCCAGAGTCACATAGGCATTGTTGCATCATAACCATCCAAGGCTTTTGCAGAGCACCAATGTCTCTGCGGCAGAGAATGCAGTTCCAAGGGACAGTGAAAACCAGGTAGGCCTTTCAGGGCTGGCAGCTTTCGTGTGGGCGCAATCGCTGGACGTTTCGAATTTGGCAGCCGGGCTCTGCCAGAGTCACATAGGCATTGTTGCATCATAACCAACCAAGGCTTTTGCAGAGCACGAATGTCTGTTCGGCAGCGAATGCAGTTCCAAGGGACAGTGAAAACCAGGTAGGCCTTTCAGGGCTGGCAGCTTTCGTGTGGGCGCAATCGCTGGACGTTTCGAATTTGGCAGCCGGGCTCTGCCAGAGTCACATAGGCATTGTTGCATCATAACCAACCAAGGCTTTTGCAGAGCACGAATGTCTGTGCGGCAGCGAATGCAGTTCCAAGGGACAGTGAAAACCAGGTAGGGCTTTCAGGGCTGGCAGCTTTCGTGTGGGCGCAATCGCTGGACGTTTCGAATTTGGCAGCCGGGCTCTGCCAGAGTCACATAGGCATTGTTGCATCATAACCAACCAAGGCTTTTGCAGAGCACCAATGTCTCTGCGGCAGCGAATGCAGTTCCAAGGGACAGTGAAAATCAGGTACAGATTTCAGTTCTGGCAGCTTTCGTGTGGGCACAATCTATGGACGTTTCGAATTTTGTAGCCGGGCTCTGCCAGAGTCACATAGGCATTGTTGCATCATAACCAACCAAAGCTCCTCCAGAGCGCGAATGTCTGTGCAGCAGCGAATGCAGTTAAAAGGGACAGTGAAAATCAGGTACAGATTTCAGTTCTGGCAGTTTTCGTGTGGGCACAATCTCTGGACGTTTCGCATTTTGTAGCCGGGCTCTGCCAGAGTCACATAGGCATTGTTGCATCATAACCAACCAAAGTTCCTCCAGAGCGAGAATGTCTGTGCGGCAGCGAATGCAGTTCCAAGGGACAGTGAAAACCAGGTCGAGCTTTCAGTGCTGGCAGCTTTCGTGTGGGCGCAATCGCTGGACGTTTCGAATTTGGCAGCCGGGCTCTGCCAGAGTCACATAGGCATTGTTGCATCATAACCAACCAAGGCTTTTGCAGAGCGCGAATGTCTGTGCGGCAGCGAATGCAGTTCCAAGGGACAGTGAAAACCAGGTAGGGCTTTCAGGGCTGGCAGCTTTCGTGTGGGCGCAATCGCTGGACGTTTCGAATTTGGCAGCCGGGCTCTGCCAGAGTCACATAGGCATTGTTACATCATAACCAACCAAGGCTTTTGCAGAGCGCGAATGTCTGTGCGGCAGCGAATGCAGTTCCAAGGGACAGTGAAAACCAGGTACAGATTTCAGTTCTGGCAGCTTTCGTGTGGGCACAATCTCTGGACGTTTCGAATTTTGTAGCCGGGCTCTGCCAGAGTCACATAGGCATTGTTGCATCATAACCAACCAAGGCTTTTGCAGAGCACCAATGTCTCTGCGGCAGCGAATGCAGTTCCAAGGGACAGTGAAAACCAGGTCGAGCTTTCAGTGCTGGCAGCTTTCGTATGGGCGCAATCGCTGGACGTTTCGAATTTGGCAGCCGGGGTCTGTCAGAGTCACATAGGCATTGTTGCATCATAACCAACCAAAGCTCTTGCAGAGCGCGAATGTCTGTGCGGCAGCGAATGCATTTCCAAGGGACAGTGAAAACCAGGTAGGGCTTTCAGGGCTGGCAGCTTTCGTGTGGGCGCAATCGCTGGACGTTTCAAATTTGGCAGCCGGGCTCTGCAAGAGTCACATAGGCATTGTTGCATCATAACCATCCAAAGCTCTTGCAGAGCGCGAATGTCTGTGCAGCAGCGAATGCAGTTTAAAGGGACAGTGAAAACCAGGTACAGATTTCAGTTCTGGCAGCTTTCGTGTGGGCACAATCTCTGGACGTTTCGCATTTTGTAGCCGGGCTCTGCCAGAGTCACATAGGCATTGTTGCATCATAACCAACCAAAGCTCCTCCAGATCGCGAATGTCTGTGCGGCAGCGAATGCAATTCCAAGGGACAGTGAAAACCAGGTCGAGCTTTCAGTGCTGGCAGCTTTCGTGTGGGCGCAATCTCTGGACGTTTCGCATTTTGTAGCCGGGCTCTGCCAGAGTCACATAGGCATTGTTGCATCATAACCAACCAAGGCTTTTGCAGAGCGCGAATGTCTGTGCGGCAGCGAATGCAGTTCCAAGGGACAGTGAAAACCAGGTAGGGCTTTCAGGGCTGGCAGCTTTCGTGTGGGCGCAATCGCTGGACGTTTCGAATTTGGGAGCCGGGCTCTGCCAGAGTCACATAGGCATTTTTACATCATAACCAACCAAGGCTTTTGCAGACCGCGAATGTCTGTGCGGCAGCGAATGCAGTTCCAAGGGACAGTGAAAACCAGGTAGGGCTTTCAGGGCTGGCAGCTTTCGTGTGGGCGCAATCGCTGGACGTTTCGAATTTGGGAGCCGGGCTCTGCCAGAGTCACATAGGCATTTTTACATCATAACCAACCAAGGCTTTTGCAGAGCGCGAATGTCTGTGCGGCAGCGAATGCAGTTCCAAGGGACAGTGAAAACCAGGTAGGGCTTTCAGGGCTGGCAGCTTTCCTGTGGGCGCAATCGCTGGATGTTTCGAATTTGGCAGCCGGGCTCTGCCAGAGTCACATAGGCATTGTTGCATCATAACCATCCAAGGCTTTTGCAGAGCACCAATGTCTCTGCGGCAGAGAATGCAGTTCCAAGGGACAGTGAAAACCAGGTAGGCCTTTCAGGGCTGGCAGCTTTCGTGTGGGCGCAATCGCTGGACGTTTCGACTTTCGCAGCCGGGCTCTGCCAGAGTCACATAGGCATTGTTGCATCATAACCAAGCAAGGCTCTTGCAGAGCGCGAATGTCTTTGCAGCAGCGAATGCAGTTCCAAGGGACAGTGAAAACCAGGTAGGGCTTTCAGGGCTGCCAGCTTTCCTGTGGGCGTAATCGCTGGACGTTTCGAATTTGGCAGCCGGGATCTGCCAGGGTCACATAGGCATTGTTGCATCATAACCATCCAAGGCTTTTGCAGAGCACCAATGTCTCTGCGGCAGCGAATGCAGTTCTAAGGGACAGTGAAAACCAGGTAGCGCTTTCAGGGCTGGCAGCTTTCGTGTGGGCGCAATGGCTGGACGTTTCTAATTTGGTAGCCGGGCTGTGCCAGAGTCACATAGGCATTGTTGCATCATAACCATCCAAAGCTCCTCCAGAGCGCGAATGTCTGTGCAGCAGCGAATGCAGTTAAAAGGGACAGTGAAAATCAGGTAAAGATTTCAGTTCTGGCAGCTTTCGTGTGGGCACAATCTATGGACGTTTCGAATTTTGTAGCCGGGTTCTGCCAGAGTCACATAGGCATTGTTGCATCATAACCAACCAAAGCTCCTCCAGAGCGCGAATGTCTGTGCAGCAGCGAATGCAGTTAAAAGGGACAGTGAAAATCAGGTACAGATTTCAGTTCTGGCAGTTTTCGTGTGGGCACAATCTCTGGACGTTTCGCATTTTGTAGCCGGGCTCTGCCAGAGTCACATAGGCATTGTTGCATCATAACCAACCAAAGTTCCTCCAGAGCGAGAATGTCTGTGCGGCAGCGAATGCAGTTCCAAGGGACAGTGAAAACCAGGTCGAGCTTTCAGTGCTGGCAGCTTTCGTGTGGGCGCAATCGCTGGACGTTTCGAATTTGGCAGCCGGGCTCTGCCAGAGTCACATAGGCATTGTTGCATCATAACCAACCAAGGCTTTTGCAGAGCGCGAATGTCTGTGCGGCAGCGAATGCAGTTCCAAGGGACAGTGAAAACCAGGTAGGGCTTTCAGGGCTGGCAGCTTTCCTGTGGGCGCAATCGCTGGACGTTTCGAATTTGGCAGCCGGGCTCTGCCAGAGTCACATAGGCATTGTTACATCATAACCAACCAAGGCTTTTGCAGAGCGCGAATGTCTGTGCGGCAGCGAATGCAGTTCCAAGGGACAGTGAAAACCAGGTACAGATTTCAGTTCTGGCAGCTTTCGTGTGGGCACAATCTCTGGACGTTTCGAATTTTGTAGCCGGGCTCTGCCAGAGTCACATAGGCATTGTTGCATCATAACCAACCAAGGCTTTTGCAGAGCACCAATGTCTCTGCGGCAGCGAATGCAGTTCCAAGGGACAGTGAAAACCAGGTCGAGCTTTCAGTGCTGGCAGCTTTCGTATGGGCGCAATCGCTGGACGTTTCGAATTTGGCAGCCGGGGTCTGTCAGAGTCACATAGGCATTGTTGCATCATAACCAACCAAAGCTCTTGCAGAGCGCGAATGTCTGTGCGGCAGCGAATGCATTTCCAAGGGACAGTGAAAACCAGGTAGGGCTTTCAGGGCTGGCAGCTTTCGTGTGGGCGCAATCGCTGGACGTTTCAAATTTGGCAGCCGGGCTCTGCAAGAGTCACATAGGCATTGTTGCATCATAACCATCCAAAGCTCTTGCAGAGCGCGAATGTCTGTGCAGCAGCGAATGCAGTTTAAAGGGACAGTGAAAACCAGGTACAGATTTCAGTTCTGGCAGCTTTCGTGTGGGCACAATCTCTGGACGTTTCGCATTTTGTAGCCGGGCTCTGCCAGAGTCACATAGGCATTGTTGCATCATAACCAACCAAGGCTTTTGCAGAGCGCGAATGTCTGTGCGGCAGCGAATGCAGTTCCAAGGGACAGTGAAAACCAGGTAGGGCTTTCAGGGCTGGCAGCTTTCGTGTGGGCGCAATCGCTGGACGTTTCGAATTTGGGAGCCGGGCTCTGCCAGAGTCACACAGGCATTTTTACATCATAACCAACCAAGGCTTTTGCAGACCGCGAATGTCTGTGCGGCAGCGAATGCAGTTCCAAGGGACAGTGAAAACCAGGTAGGGCTTTCAGGGCTGGCAGCTTTCGTGTGGGCGCAATCGCTGGACGTTTCGAATTTGGGAGCCGGGCTCTGCCAGAGTCACATAGGCATTTTTACATCATAACCAACCAAGGCTTTTGCAGAGCGCGAATGTCTGTGCGGCAGCGAATGCAGTTCCAAGGGACAGTGAAAACCAGGTAGGGCTTTCAGGGCTGGCAGCTTTCCTGTGGGCGCAATCGCTGGATGTTTCGAATTTGGCAGCCGGGCTCTGCCAGAGTCACATAGGCATTGTTGCATCATAACCATCCAAGGCTTTTGCAGAGCACCAATGTCTCTGTGGCAGAGAATGCAGTTCCAAGGGACAGTGAAAACCAGGTAGGCCTTTCAGGGCTGGCAGCTTTCGTGTGGGCGCAATCGCTGGACGTTTCGACTTTCGCAGCCGGGCTCTGCCAGAGTCACATAGGCATTGTTGCATCATAACCAAGCAAGGCTCTTGCAGAGCGCGAATGTCTTTGCAGCAGCGAATGCAGTTCCAAGGGACAGTGAAAACCAGGTAGGGCTTTCAGGGCTGCCAGCTTTCCTGTGGGCGTAATCGCTGGACGTTTCGAATTTGGCAGCCGGGATCTGCCAGGGTCACATAGGCATTGTTGCATCATAACCATCCAAGGCTTTTGCAGAGCACCAATGTCTGTTCGGCAGCGAATGCAGTTCTAAGGGACAGTGAAAACCAGGTAGCGCTTTCAGGGCTGGCAGCTTTCGTGTGGGCGCAATGGCTGGACGTTTCTAATTTGGCAGCCGGGCTGTGCCAGAGTCACATAGGCATTGTTGCATCATAACCATCCAAAGCTCCTCCAGAGCGCGAATGTCTGTGCAGCAGCGAATGCAGTTAAAAGGGACAGTGAAAATCAGGTACAGATTTCAGTTCTGGCAGCTTTCGTGTGGGCACAATCTATGGACGTTTCGAATTTTGTAGCCGGGCTCTGCCAGAGTCACATAGGCATTGTTGCATCATAACCAACCAAAGCTCCTCCAGAGCGCGAATGTCTGTGCAGCAGCGAATGCAGTTAAAAGGGACAGTGAAAATCAGGTACAGATTTCAGTTCTGGCAGTTTTCGTGTGGGCACAATCTCTGGACGTTTCGCATTTTGTAGCCGGGCTCTGCCAGAGTCACATAGGCATTGTTGCATCATAACCAACCAAAGTTCCTCCAGAGCGAGAATGTCTGTGCGGCAGCGAATGCAGTTCCAAGGGACAGTGAAAACCAGGTAGAGCTTTCAGTGCTGGCAGCTTTCGTGTGGGCGCAATCGCTGGACGTTTCGAATTTGGCAGCCGGGCTCTGCCAGAGTCACATAGGCATTGTTGCATCATAACCAACCAAGGCTTTTGCAGAGCGCGAATGTCTGTGCGGCAGCGAATGCAGTTCCAAGGGACAGTGAAAACCAGGTAGGGCTTTCAGGGCTGGCAGCTTTCGTGTGGGCGCAATCGCTGGACGTTTCGAATTTGGCAGCCGGGCTCTGCCAGAGTCACATAGGCATTGTTACATCATAACCAACCAAGGCTTTTGCAGAGCGCGAATGTCTGTGCGGCAGCGAATGCAGTTCCAAGGGACAGTGAAAACCAGGTAGGGCTTTCTGGGCTGGCAGCTTTCATGTGGGCGCAATCGCTGGACGTTTCAAATTTGCAGCCGGGGTCTGTCAGAGTCACATAGGCATTGTTGCATCATAACCAACCAAAGCTCTTGCAGAGCGCGAATGTCTGTGCGGCAGCGAATGCAGTTCCAAGGGACAGTGAAAACCAGGTAGCGCTTTCAGGGCTGGCAGCTTTCGTGTGGGCGCAATCGCTGGACATTTCGAATTTGGCAGCCGGGCTCTGCCAGAGTCACATAGGCATTGTTGCATCATAACCAACCAAGGCTTTTGCAGAGCACCAATGTCTCTGCGGCAGCGAATGCAGTTCCAAGGGACAGTGAAAACCAGGTAGGGCTTTCAGGGCTGGCAGCTTTCGTGTGGGCGCAATCGCTGGACGTTTCAAATTTGGCAGCCGGGCTCTGCAAGAGTCACATAGGCATTGTTGCATCATAACCATCCAAAGCTCTTGCAGAGCGCGAATGTCTGTGCAGCAGCGAATGCAGTTAAAAGGGACAGTGAAAATCAGGTACAGATTTCAGTTCTGGCAGCTTTCGTGTGGGCACAATCACTGGACGTTTCGCATTTTGTAGCCGGGCTCTGCCAGAGTCACATAGGCATTGTTGCATCATAACCAACCAAAGCTCCTCCAGATCGCGAATGTCTGTGCGGCAGCGAATGCAGTTCCAAGGGACACTGAAAACCAGGTCCAGCTTTCAGTGCTGGCAGCTTTCGTGTGGGCGCAATCTCTGGACGTTCCGCATTTTGTAGCCGGGCTCTGCCAGAGTCACATAGGCATTGTTGCATCATAACCAACCAAGGCTTTTGCAGAACGCGAATGTCTGTGCGGCAGCGAATGCAGTTCCAAGGGACAGTGAAAACCAGGTAGGGCTTTCAGGGCTGGCAGCTTTCGTGTGGGCGCAATCGCTGGACGTTTCGAATTTGGGAGCCGGGCTCTGCCAGAGTCACATAGGCATTGTTGCATCATAACCAACCAAGGCTTTTGCAGAGCGCGAATGTCTGTACGGCAGCGAATGCAGTTCCAAGGGACAGTGAAAACCAGGTAGGGCTTTCAGGGCTGGCAGCTTTCCTGTGGGCGCAATCGCTGGACGTTTCGAATTTTGTAGCCGGGCTCTGCCAGAGTCACATAGGCATTGTTGCATCATAACCAACCAAAGCTCCTCCAGAGCGCGAATGTCTGTGCGGCAGCGAATGCAGTTCCAAGGGACAGTGAAAACCAGGTCGAGCTTTCAGTGCTGGCAGCTTTCGTGTGGGCGCAATCGCTGGACGTTTCGAATTTGGCAGCCGGGCTCTGCCAGAGTCACATAGGCATTGTTGCATCATAAGCAACCAAGGCTTTTGCAGAGCACCAATGTCTGTTCGGCAGCGAATGCAGTTCCAAGGGACAGTGAAAACCAGGTAGGGCTTTCAGTGCTGGCAGCTTTCGTATGGGCGCAATCTCTGTACGTTTCGAATTTGGCAGCCGGGCTCTGCCAGAGTCACATAGGCATTGTTGCATCATAACCAACCAAGGCTTTTGCAGAGCGCGAATGTCTGTGTGGCAGCGAATGCAGTTCCAAGGGACAGTGAAAACCAGGTAGGGCTTTCAGGGCTGGCAGCTTTCGTGTGGGCGCAATCGCTGGACGTTTCGAATTTTGTAGCCGGGCTCTGCCAGAGTCACATAGGCATTGTTGCATCATAACCAACCAAAGCTCTTGCAGAGCGCGAATGTCTGTGCGGCAGCGAATGCAGTTCCAAGGGACAGTGAAAACCAGGTCGAGATTTCAGTGCTGGCAGCTTTCGTGTGGGCGCAATCGCTGGACGTTTCGAATTTGGCAGCCGGGCTCTGCAAGACTCACATAGGCATTGTTGCATCATAACCAACCAAGGCTTTTGCAGAGCACGAATGTCTGTGCAGCAGCGAATGCAGTTAAAAGGGACAGTGAAAACCAGGTAGGCCTTTCAGGGCTGGCAGCTTTCGTGTGGGCGCAATCGCTGGACGTTTCGAATTTGGCAGCCGGGCTCTGCCAGAGTCACATAGGCATTGTTGCATCATAACCAAGCAAGGCTCTTGCAGAGCGCGAATGTCTTTGCAGCAGCGAATGCAGTTCCAAGGGACAGTGAAAACCATTAGGGCTTTCAGGGCTGCCAGCTTTCCTGTGGGCGTAATCGCTGGACGTTTCGAATTTGGCAGCCGGGATCTGCCAGAGTCACATAGGCATTGTTGCATCATAACCAAGCAAGGCTCTTGCAGAGCGCGAATGTCTTTGCAGCAGCGAATGCAGTTCCAAGGGATAGTGAAAACCATTAGGCCTTTCACAGCTGGCAGCTTTCGTGTGGGCGCAATCGCTGGACGTTTCGAATTTGGGAGCCGGGCTCTGCCAGAGTCACATAGGCATTGTTGCATCATAACCAACCAAGGCTTTTGCAGAGCGCGAATGTCTGTGTGGCAGCGAATGCAGTTCCAAGGGACAGTGAAAACCAGGTAGGGCTTTCAGGGCTGGCAGCTTTCGTGTGGGCGCAATCGCTGGACGTTTCGAATTTGGCAGCCGGGCTCTGCCAGAGTCACATAGGCATTGTTGCATCATAACCAACCAAGGCTTTTGCAGAGCACGAATGTCTCTGCGGCAGCGAATGCAGTTCCAAGGGACAGTGAAAACCAGGTCGAGCTTTCAGTGCTGGCAGCTTTCGTATGGGCGCAATCTCTGGACGTTTCGAATTTGGCAGCCGGGGTCTGTCAGAGTCACATAGGCATTGTTGCATCATAACCAACCAAAGCTCTTGCAGAGCGCGAATGTCTGTGCGGCAGTGAATGCAGTTCCAAGGGACAGTGAAAACCAGGTAGGGCTTTCAGGGCTGGCAGCTTTCGTGTGGGCGCAATCGCTGGACGTTTCGAATATGGGAGCCGGGCTCTGCCAGAGTCACATAGGCATTGTTACATCATAACCAACCAAGGCTTTTGCAGAGCGCGAATGTCTGTGAGGCAGCGAATGCAGTTCCAAGGGACAGTGAAAACCAGGTAGGGCTTTCAGGGCTGGCAGCTTTCCTGTGGGCGCAATCGCTGGATGTTTCGAATTTGGCAGCCGGGCTCTGCCAGAGTCACATAGGCATTGTTGCATCATAACCATCCAAGGCTTTTGCAGAGCACCAATGTCTCTGCGGCAGAGAATGCAGTTCCAAGGGACAGTGAAAACCAGGTAGGGCTTTCAGGGCTGGCAGGTTTCGTGTGGGCGCAATCGCTGGACGTTTCAAATTTGGCAGCCAGGCTCTGCCAGAGTCACATAGGCATTGTTGCATCATAACCATCCAAAGCTCTTGCATATCGCGAATGTCTGTGCAGCAGCGAATGCAGTTAAAAGGGACAGTGAAAATCAGGTACAGGTTTCAGTTCTGGCAGCTTTCGTGTGGGCACAATATCTGGACGTTTCGCATTTTGTAGCCGGGCTCTGCCAGAGTCACATAGGCATTGTTGCATCATAACCAACCAAAGCTCCTCCAGAGCGCGAATGTCTGTGCGGCAGCGAATGCAGTTCCAAGGGACAGTGAAAACCAGGTAGGCCTTTCGGGCTGACAGCTTTCGTGTGGGCGCAATCGCTGGACGTTTCGAATTTGGCAGCCGGGCTCTGCCAGAGTCACATAGGCATTGTTGCATCATAACCAAGCAAGGCTCTTGCAGAGCGCGAATGTCTTTGCAGCAGCGAATGCAGTTCCAAGGGACAGTGAAAACCAGGTACAGATTTCAGTTCTGGCAGCTGTCGTGTGGGCGCAATCGCTGGACGTTTCGAATTTCGCAGCCGGGCTCTGCCAGAGTCACATAGGCATTGTTGCATCATAACCAACCAAAGCTCCTCCAGAGCGCGAATGTCTGTGCGGCAGCGAATGCAGTTCCAAGGGACAGTGAAAACCAGGTAGGGCTTTCAGGGCTGGCAGCTTTCGTGTGGGCGCAATGGCTGGACGTTTCGAATTTGGCAGCCGGGCTCTGCCAGAGTCACATAGGCATTGTTGCATCATAACCAACCAAGGCTTTTGCAGAGCACGAATGTCTGTTCGGCAGCGAATGCAGTTCCAAGGGACAGTGAAAACCAGGTCGAGCTTTCAGGGCTGGCAGCTTTCGTGTGGGCGCAATCGCTGGACGTTTCGAATTTGGGAGCCGGGCTCTGCCAGAGTCACATAGGCATTGTTGCATCATAACCAACCAAGGCTTTTGCAGAGCGCGAATGTCTGTGTGGCAGTGAATGCAGTTCCAAGGGACAGTGAAAACCAGGTAGGGCTTTCAGGGCTGGCAGCTTTCGTGTGGGCGCAATCGCTGGACGTTTCGAATTTGGCAGCCGGGCTCTGCCAGAGTCACATAGGCATTGTTGCATCATAACCAACCAAGGCTTTTGCAGAGCACGAATGTCTCTGCGGCAGCGAATGCAGTTCCAAGGGACAGTGAAAACCAGGTAGGGCTTTCAGGGCTGGCAGCTTTCGTGTGGGCGCAATCGCTGGACGTTTCAAATTTGGCAGCCGGGCTCTGCCAGAGTCACATAGGCATTGTTGCATCATAACCAACCAAAGCTCTTGCAGAGCGCGAATGTCTGTGCGGCAGCGAATGCAGTTCCAAGGGACAGTGAAAACCAGGTAGGGCTTTCAGGGCTGGCAGCTTTCGTGTGGGCGCAATCGCTGGACGTTTCGAATATGGGAGCCGGGCTCTGCCAGGGTCACATAGGCATTGTTGCATCATAACCATCCAAGGCTTTTGCAGAGCACCAATGTCTGTTCGGCAGCGAATGCAGTTCTAAGGGACAGTGAAAACCAGGTAGCGCTTTCAGGGCTGGCAGCTTTCGTGTGGGCGCAATGGCTGGACGTTTCTAATTTGGCAGCCGGGCTGTGCCAGAGTCACATAGGCATTGTTGCATCATAACCATCCAAAGCTCCTCCAGAGCGCGAATGTCTGTGCAGCAGCGAATGCAGTTAAAAGGGACAGTGAAAATCAGGTACAGATTTCAGTTCTGGCAGCTTTCGTGTGGGCACAATCTATGGACGTTTCGAATTTTGTAGCCGGGCTCTGCCAGAGTCACATAGGCATTGTTGCATCATAACCAACCAAAGCTCCTCCAGAGCGCGAATGTCTGTGCAGCAGCGAATGCAGTTAAAAGGGACAGTGAAAATCAGGTACAGATTTCAGTTCTGGCAGTTTTCGTGTGGGCACAATCTCTGGACGTTTCGCATTTTGTAGCCGGGCTCTGCCAGAGTCACATAGGCATTGTTGCATCATAACCAACCAAAGTTCCTCCAGAGCGAGAATGTCTGTGCGGCAGCGAATGCAGTTCCAAGGGACAGTGAAAACCAGGTCGAGATTTCAGTGCTGGCAGCTTTCGTGTGGGCGCAATCGCTGGACGTTTCGAATTTGGCAGCCGGGCTCTGCAAGACTCACATAGGCATTGTTGCATCATAACCAACCAAGGCTTTTGCAGAGCACGAATGTCTGTGCAGCAGCGAATGCAGTTAAAAGGGACAGTGAAAACCAGGTAGGCCTTTCAGGGCTGGCAGCTTTCGTGTGGGCGCAATCGCTGGACGTTTCGAATTTGGCAGCCGGGCTCTGCCAGAGTCACATAGGCATTGTTGCATCATAACCAAGCAAGGCTCTTGCAGAGCGCGAATGTCTTTGCAGCAGCGAATGCAGTTCCAAGGGACAGTGAAAACCATTAGGGCTTTCAGGGCTGCCAGCTTTCCTGTGGGCGTAATCGCTGGACGTTTCGAATTTGGCAGCCGGGATCTGCCAGAGTCACATAGGCATTGTTGCATCATAACCAAGCAAGGCTCTTGCAGAGCGCGAATGTCTTTGCAGCAGCGAATGCAGTTCCAAGGGATAGTGAAAACCATTAGGCCTTTCACAGCTGGCAGCTTTCGTGTGGGCGCAATCGCTGGACGTTTCGAATTTGGGAGCCGGGCTCTGCCAGAGTCACATAGGCATTGTTGCATCATAACCAACCAAGGCTTTTGCAGAGCGCGAATGTCTGTGTGGCAGCGAATGCAGTTCCAAGGGACAGTGAAAACCAGGTAGGGCTTTCAGGGCTGGCAGCTTTCGTGTGGGCGCAATCGCTGGACGTTTCGAATTTGGCAGCCGGGCTCTGCCAGAGTCACATAGGCATTGTTGCATCATAACCAACCAAGGCTTTTGCAGACCACGAATGTCTCTGCGGCAGCGAATGCAGTTCCAAGGGACAGTGAAAACCAGGTCGAGCTTTCAGTGCTGGCAGCTTTCGTATGGGCGCAATCTCTGGACGTTTCGAATTTGGCAGCCGGGGTCTGTCAGAGTCACATAGGCATTGTTGCATCATAACCAACCAAAGCTCTTGCAGAGCGCGAATGTCTGTGCGGCAGTGAATGCAGTTCCAAGGGACAGTGAAAACCAGGTAGGGCTTTCAGGGCTGGCAGCTTTCGTGTGGGCGCAATCGCTGGACGTTTCGAATATGGGAGCCGGGCTCTGCCAGAGTCACATAGGCATTGTTACATCATAACCAACCAAGGCTTTTGCAGAGCGCGAATGTCTGTGAGGCAGCGAATGCAGTTCCAAGGGACAGTGAAAACCAGGTAGGGCTTTCAGGGCTGGCAGCTTTCCTGTGGGCGCAATCGCTGGATGTTTCGAATTTGGCAGCCGGGCTCTGCCAGAGTCACATAGGCATTGTTGCATCATAACCATCCAAGGCTTTTGCAGAGCACCAATGTCTCTGCGGCAGAGAATGCAGTTCCAAGGGACAGTGAAAACCAGGTAGGGCTTTCAGGGCTGGCAGGTTTCGTGTGGGCGCAATCGCTGGACGTTTCAAATTTGGCAGCCAGGCTCTGCCAGAGTCACATAGGCATTGTTGCATCATAACCATCCAAAGCTCTTGCATATCGCGAATGTCTGTGCAGCAGCGAATGCAGTTAAAAGGGACAGTGAAAATCAGGTACAGGTTTCAGTTCTGGCAGCTTTCGTGTGGGCACAATATCTGGACGTTTCGCATTTTGTAGCCGGGCTCTGCCAGAGTCACATAGGCATTGTTGCATCATAACCAACCAAAGCTCCTCCAGAGCGCGAATGTCTGTGCGGCAGCGAATGCAGTTCCAAGGGACAGTGAAAACCAGGTAGGCCTTTCGGGCTGACAGCTTTCGTGTGGGCGCAATCGCTGGACGTTTCGAATTTGGCAGCCGGGCTCTGCCAGAGTCACATAGGCATTGTTGCATCATAACCAAGCAAGGCTCTTGCAGAGCGCGAATGTCTTTGCAGCAGCGAATGCAGTTCCAAGGGACAGTGAAAACCAGGTACAGATTTCAGTTCTGGCAGCTGTCGTGTGGGCGCAATCGCTGGACGTTTCGAATTTCGCAGCCGGGCTCTGCCAGAGTCACATAGGCATTGTTGCATCATAACCAACCAAAGCTCCTCCAGAGCGCGAATGTCTGTGCGGCAGCGAATGCAGTTCCAAGGGACAGTGAAAACCAGGTAGGGCTTTCAGGGCTGGCAGCTTTCGTGTGGGCGCAATGGCTGGACGTTTCGAATTTGGCAGCCGGGCTCTGCCAGAGTCACATAGCGATTGTTGCATCATAACCAACCAAGGCTTTTGCAGAGCACGAATGTCTGTTCGGCAGCGAATGCAGTTCCAAGGGACAGTGAAAACCAGGTCGAGCTTTCAGGGCTGGCAGCTTTCGTGTGGGCGCAATCGCTGGACGTTTCGAATTTGGGAGCCGGGCTCTGCCAGAGTCACATAGGCATTGTTGCATCATAACCAACCAAGGCTTTTGCAGAGCGCGAATGTCTGTGTGGCAGTGAATGCAGTTCCAAGGGACAGTGAAAACCAGGTAGGGCTTTCAGGGCTGGCAGCTTTCGTGTGGGCGCAATCGCTGGACGTTTCGAATTTGGCAGCCGGGCTCTGCCAGAGTCACATAGGCATTGTTGCATCATAACCAACCAAGGCTTTTGCAGAGCACGAATGTCTCTGCGGCAGCGAATGCAGTTCCAAGGGACAGTGAAAACCAGGTAGGGCTTTCAGGGCTGGCAGCTTTCGTGTGGGCGCAATCGCTGGACGTTTCAAATTTGGCAGCCGGGCTCTGCCAGAGTCACATAGGCATTGTTGCATCATAACCAACCAAAGCTCTTGCAGAGCGCGAATGTCTGTGCGGCAGCGAATGCAGTTCCAAGGGACAGTGAAAACCAGGTAGGGCTTTCAGGGCTGGCAGCTTTCGTGTGGGCGCAATCGCTGGACGTTTCGAATATGGGAGCCGGGCTCTGCCAGGGTCACATAGGCATTGTTGCATCATAACCATCCAAGGCTTTTGCAGAGCACCAATGTCTGTTCGGCAGCGAATGCAGTTCTAAGGGACAGTGAAAACCAGGTAGCGCTTTCAGTGCTGGCAGCTTTCGTGTGGGCGCAATGGCTGGACGTTTCTAATTTGGCAGCCGGGCTGTGCCAGAGTCACATAGGCATTGTTGCATCATAACCATCCAAAGCTCCTCCAGAGCGCGAATGTCTGTGCAGCAGCGAATGCAGTTAAAAGGGACAGTGAAAATCAGGTACAGATTTCAGTTCTGGCAGCTTTCGTGTGGGCACAATCTATGGACGTTTCGAATTTTGTAGCCGGGCTCTGCCAGAGTCACATAGGCATTGTTGCATCATAACCAACCAAAGCTCCTCCAGAGCGCGAATGTCTGTGCAGCAGCGAATGCAGTTAAAAGGGACAGTGAAAATCAGGTACAGATTTCAGTTCTGGCAGTTTTCGTGTGGGCACAATCTCTGGACGTTTCGCATTTTGTAGCCGGGCTCTGCCAGAGTCACATAGGCATTGTTGCATCATAACCAACCAAAGTTCCTCCAGAGCGAGAATGTCTGTGCGGCAGCGAATGCAGTTCCAAGGGACAGTGAAAACCAGGTAGAGCTTTCAGTGCTGGCAGCTTTCGTGTGGGCGCAATCGCTGGACGTTTCGAATTTGGCAGCCGGGCTCTGCCAGAGTCACATAGGCATTGTTGCATCATAACCAACCAAGGCTTTTGCAGAGCGCGAATGTCTGTGCGGCAGCGAATGCAGTTCCAAGGGACAGTGAAAACCAGGTAGGGCTTTCAGGGCTGGCAGCTTTCGTGTGGGCGCAATCGCTGGACGTTTCGAATTTGGCAGCCGGGGTCTGTCAGAGTCACATAGGCATTGTTGCATCATAACCATCCAAAGCTCTTGCAGAGCGCGAATGTCTGTGCGGCAGCGAATGCAGTTCCAAGGGACAGTGAAAACCAGGTAGGGCTTTCAGGGCTGGCAGCTTTCGTGTGGGCGCAATCGCTGGACGTTTCAAATTTGGCAGCCGGGCTCTGCAAGAGTCACATAGGCATTGTTGCATCATAACCATCCAAAGCTCTTGCAGAGCGCGAATGTCTGTGCAGCAGCGAACGCAGTTAAAAGGGACAGTGAAAATCAGGTACAGATTTCAGTTCTGGCAGCTTTCGTGTGGGCACAATCTCTGGACGTTTCGCATTTTGTAGCCGGGCTCTGCCAGAGTCACATAGGCATTGTTGCATCATAACCAACCAAAGCTCCTCCAGATCGCGAATGTCTGTGCGGCAGCGAATGCAGTTCCAAGGGACAGTGAAAACCAGGTCGAGCTTTCAGTGCTGGCAGCTTTCGTGTGGGCGCAATCTCTGGACGTTTCGCATTTTGTAGCCGGGCTCTGCCAGAGTCACATAGGCATTGTTGCATCATAACCAACCAAGGCTTTTGCAGAGCGCGAATGTCTGTGCGGCAGCGAATGCAGTTCCAAGGGACAGTGAAAACCAGGTAGGGCTTTCAGGGCTGGCAGCTTTCGTGTGGGCGCAATCGCTGGACGTTTCGAATTTGGGAGCCGGGCTCTGCCAGAGTCACATAGGCATTGTTGCATCATAACCAACCAAGGCTTTTGCAGAGCGCGAATGTCTGTGCGGCAGCGAATGCAGTTCCAAGGGACAGTGAAAACCAGGTAGGGCTTTCAGGGCTGGCAGCTTTCCTGTGGGCGCAATCTCTGGACGTTTCGAATTTTGTAGCCGGGCTCTGCCAGAGTCACATAGGCATTGTTGCATCATAACCAACCAAAGCTCCTCCAGAGCGCGAATGTCTGTGCGGCAGCGAATGCAGTTCCAAGGGACAGTGAAAACCAGGTCGAGCTTTCAGTGCTGGCAGCTTTCGTGTGGGCGCAATCGCTGGACGTTTCGAATTTGGCAGCCGGGCTCTGCCAGAGTCACATAGGCATTGTTGCATCATAACCAACCAAGGCTTTTGCAGAGCACGAATGTCTGTGTGGCAGCGAATGCAGTTCCAAGGGACAGTGAAAACCAGGTAGGGCTTTCAGGGCTGGCAGCTTTCGTGTGGGCGCAATCGCTGGACGTTTCAAATTTGGGAGCCGGGCTCTGCCAGAGTCACATAGGCATTGTTGCATCATGACCAACCAAGGCTTTTGCAGAGCACCAATGTCTCTGCGGCAGCGAATGCAGTTCCAAGGGACAGTGAAAACCAGGTCGACCTTTCAGTGCTGGCAGCTTTCGTATGGGCGCAATCGCTGGACGTTTCGAATATGGCAGCCGGGGTCTGTCAGAGTCACATAGGCATTGTTGCATCATAACCATCCAAAGCTCTTGCAGAGCGCGAATGTCTGTGCGGCAGCGAATGCAGTTCCAAGGGACAGTGAAAACCAGGTAGGGCTTTCAGGGCTGGCAGCTTTCGTGTGGGCGCAATCGCTGGACGTTTCAAATTTGGCAGCCGGGCTCTGCAAGAGTCACATAGGCATTGTTGCATCATAACCATCCAAAGCTCTTGCAGAGCGCGAATGTCTGTGCAGCAGCGAATGCAGTTAAAAGGGACAGTGAAAATCAGGTACAGATTTCAGTTCTGGCAGCTTTCGTGTGGGCACAATCTCTGGACGTTTCGCATTTTGTAGCCGGGCTCTGCCAGAGTCACATAGGCATTGTTGCATCATAACCAACCAAAGCTCCTCCAGATCGCGAATGTCTGTGCGGCAGCGAATGCAGTTCCAAGGGACAGTGAAAACCAGGTCGAGCTTTCAGTGCTGGCAGCTTTCGTGTGGGCGCAATCTCTGGACGTTTCGCATTTTGTAGCCGGGCTCTGCCAGAGTCACATAGGCATTGTTGCATCATAACCAACCAAGGCTTTTGCAGAGCGCGAATGTCTGTGCGGCAGCGAATGCAGTTCCAAGGGACAGTGAAAACCAGGTAGGGCTTTCCGGGCTGGCAGCTTTCGTGTGGGCGCAATCGCTGGACGTTTCGAATTTGGGAGCCGGGCTCTGCCAGAGTCACATAGGCATTGTTGCATCATAACCAACCAAGGCTTTTGCAGAGCGCGAATGTCTGTGCGGCAGCGAATGCAGTTCCAAGGGACAGTGAAAACCAGGTAGGGCTTTCAGGGCTGGCAGCTTTCCTGTGGGCGCAATCGCTGGACGTTTCGAATTTTGTAGCCGGGCTCTGCCAGAGTCACATAGGCATTGTTGCATCATAACCAACCAAAGCTCCTCCAGAGCGCGAATGTCTGTGCGGCAGCGAATGCAGTTCCAAGGGACAGTGAAAACCAGGTCGAGCTTTCAGTGCTGGCAGCTTTCGTGTGGGCGCAATCGCTGGACGTTTCGAATTTGGCAGCCGGGCTCTGCCAGAGTCACATAGGCATTGTTGCATCATAACCAACCAAGGCTTTTGCAGAGCACGAATGTCTGTTCGGCAGCGAATGCAGTTCCAAGGGACAGTGAAAACCAGGTAGGCCTTTCAGGGCTGGCAGCTTTCGTGTGGGCGCAATCGCTGGACGTTTCGAATTTGGCAGCCGGGCTCTGCCAGAGTCACATAGGCATTGTTGCATCATAACCAACCAAGGCTTTTGCAGAGCGCGAATGTCTGTGTGGCAGCGAATGGAGTTCCAAGGGACAGTGAAAACCAGGTAGGGCTTTCAGGGCTGGCAGCTTTCGTGTGGGCGCAATCACTGGACGTTTCGAATTTGGCAGCCGGGCTCTGCCAGAGTCACATAGGCATTGTTGCATCATAACCAACCAAGGCTTTTGCAGAGCACCAATGTCTCTGCGGCAGCGAATGCAGTTCCAAGGGACAGTGAAAACCAGGTCGACCTTTCAGTGCTGGCACCTTTCGTATGGGCGCAATCGCTGGACGTTTCGAATTTGGCAGCCGGGGTCTGTCAGAGTCACATAGGCATTGTTGCATCATAACCAACCAAACCTCTTGCAGAGCACCAATGTCTGTGCGGCAGCGAATGCAGTTCCAAGGGACAGTGAAAACCAGGTAGGGCTTTCTGGGCTGGCAGCTTTCGTGTGGGCACAATCGCTGGACGTTTCAAATTTGGCAGCCGGGCTCTGCCAGAGTCACATAGGCATTGTTGCATCATAACCATCCAAAGCTCTTGCAGAGCGCGAATGTCTGTGCAGCAGCGACTGCAGTTAAAAGGGACAGTGAAAATCAGGTACAGATTTCAGTTCTGGCAGCTTTCGTGTGGGCACAATCTCTGGACGTTTCGAATTTTGTAGCCGGGCTCTGCCAGAGTCACATAGGCATTGTTGCATCATAACCAACCAAAGCTCTTGCAGAGCGCGAATGTCTGTGCGGCAGCGAATGCAGTTCCAAGGGACAGTGAAAACCAGGTCGAGCTTTCAGTGCTGGCAGCTTTCGTGTGGGCGCAATCGCTGGACGTTTCGAATTTGGCAGCCGGGCTCTGCCAGAGTCACATAGGCATTGTTGCATCATAACCATCCAAGGCTTTTGCAGAGCACGAATGTCTGTTCGGCAGCGAATGCAGTTCCAAGGGACAGTGAAAACCAGGTAGGCCTTTCAGGGCTGGCAGCTTTCGTGTGGGCGCAATCGCTGGACGTTTCGAATTTGGCAGCCGGGCTCTGCCAGAGTCACATAGGCATTGTTGCATCATAACCAAGCAAGGCTCTTGCAGAGCGCGAATGTCTTTGCAGCAGCGAATGCAGTTCCAAGGGACAGTGAAAACCATTAGGGCTTTCAGGGCTGCCAGCTTTCCTGTGGGCGTAATCGCTGGACGTTTCGAATTTGGCAGCCGGGATCTGCCAGAGTCACATAGGCATTGTTGCATCATAACCAAGCAAGGCTCTTGCAGAGCGCGAATGTCTTTGCAGCAGCGAATGCAGTTCCAAGGGACAGTGAAAACCATTAGGCCTTTCACAGCTGGCAGCTTTCGTGTGGGCGCAATCGCTGGACGTTTCGAATTTGGGAGCCGGGCTCTGCCAGAGTCACATAGGCATTGTTGCATCATAACCAACCAAGGCTTTTGCAGAGCGCGAATGTCTGTGTGGCAGCGAATGCAGTTCCAAGGGACAGTGAAAACCAGGTAGGGCTTTCAGGGCTGGCAGCTTTCCTGTGGGCGCAATCGCTGGACGTTTCGAATTTGGGAGCCGGGCTCTGCCAGAGTCACATAGGCATTGTTACATCATAACCAACCAAGGCTTTTGCAGAGCGCGAATGTCTGTGCGGCAGCGAATGCAGTTCCAAGGGACAGTAAAAACCAGGTAGGGCTTTCAGGGCTGGCAGCTTTCCTGTGGGCGCAATCGCTGGACGTTTCGAATTTGGCAGCCGGGCTCTGCCAGAGTCACATAGGCATTGTTGCATCATAACCATCCAAGGCTTTTGCAGAGCACCAATGTCTCTGCGGCAGAGAATGCAGTTCCAAGGGACAGTGAACACCAGGTAGGGCTTTCAGGGCTGGCAGCTTTCGTGTGGGCGCAATCGCTGGACGTTTCAAATTTGGCAGCCGGGCTCTGCCAGAGTCACATAGGCATTGTTGCATCATAACCATCCAAAGCTCTTGCAGATCGCGAATGTCTGTGCAGCAGTGAATGCAGTTAAAAGGGACAGTGAATATCAGGTACAGATTTCAGTTCTGGCAGCTTTCGTGTGGGCACAATCTCTGGACGTTTCGAATTTGGCAGCCGGGCTCTGCCAGAGTCACATAGGCATTGTTGCATCATAACCAACCAAGGCTTTTGCAGAGCGCGAATGTCTGTGCGGCAGCGAATGCAGTTCCAAGGGACAGTGAAAACCAGGTCGAGCTTTCAGTGCTGGCAGCTTTCGTGTGGGCGCAATCGCTGGACGTTTCGAATTTGGCAGCCGGGCTCTGCCAGAGTCACATAGGCATTGTTGCATCATAACCAACCAAGGCTTTTGCAGAGCGCGAATGTCTGTGCGGCATCGAATGCAGTTCCAAGGGACAGTGAAAACCAGGTAGGGCTTTCAGGGCTGGCAGCTTTCGTGTGGGCGCAATCGCTGGACGTTTCGAATTTGGGAGCCGGGCTCTGCCAGAGTCACATAGGCATTGTTGCATCATAACCAACCAAGGCTTTTGCAGAGCGCGAATGTCTGTGCGGCAGCGAATGCAGTTCCAAGGGACAGTGAAAACCAGGTAGGGCTTTCAGGGCTGGCAGCTTTCCTGTGGGCGCAATCGCTGGATGTTTCGAATTTGGCAGCCGGGCTCTGCCAGAGTCACATAGGCATTGTTGCATCATAACCAACCAAGGCTTTTGCAGAGCACCAATGTCTCTGCGGCAGTGAATGCAGTTCCAAGGGACAGTGAAAACCAGGTCGAGCTTTCAGGCCTGGCAGCTTTCGTATGGGCGCAATCGCTGGACGTTTCGAATTTGGCAGCCGGGGTCTGTCAGAGTCACATAGGCATTGCTGCATCATAACCAACCAAAGCTCTTGCAGAGCACCAATGTCTGTGCGGCAGCGAATGCAGTTCCAAGGGACAGTGAAAACCAGGTAGGGCTTTCAGGGCTGGCAGCTTTCGTGTGGGCGCAATCGCTGGACGTTTCGAATTTGGCAGCCGGGCTCTGCCAGAGTCACATAGGCATTGTTGCATCATAACCAACCAAAGCTCTTGCAGAGTGCGAATGTCTCTGCAGTAGCGAATGCAGTTAAAAGGGACAGTGAAAATCAGGTACAGATTTCAGTTCTGGCAGTTTTCGTGTGGGCACAATCTCTGGACGTTTCGCATTTTGTAGCCGGGCTCTGCCAGAGTCACATAGGCATTGTTGCATCATAACCAACCAAAGCTCCTCCAGAGCGAGAATGTCTGTGCGGCACAGAATGCAGTTCCAAGGGACAGTGAAAACCAGGTCGAGCTTTCAGGGCTGGCAGCTTTCGTGTGGGCGCAATCGCTGGACGTTTCGAATTTGGCAGCCGGGCTCTGCCAGAGTCACATAGGCATTGTTACATCATAACCAACCAAGGCTTTTGCAGAGCGCGAATGTCTGTGCGGCAGCGAATGCAGTTCCAAGGGACAGTGAAAACCAGGTAGGGCTTTCAGGGCTGGCAGCTTTCCTGTGGGCGCAATCGCTGGATGTTTCGAATTTGGCAGCCGGGCTCTGCCAGAGTCACAAAGGCATTGTTGCATCATAGCCAACCAAAGCTCTTGCAGAGCGCGAATGTCTGTGCGGCAGCGAATGCATTTCCAAGGGACAGTGAAAACCAGGTAGGGCTTTCAGGGCTGGCAGCTTTCGTGTGGGCGCAATCGCTGGACGTTTCAAATTTGGCAGCCGGGCTCTGCAAGAGTCACATAGGCATTGTTGCATCATAACCATCCAAAGCTCTTGCAGAGCGCGAATGTCTGTGCAGCAGCGAATGCAGTTTAAAGGGACAGTGAAAACCAGGTACAGATTTCAGTTCTGGCAGCTTTCGTGTGGGCACAATCTCTGGACGTTTCGCATTTTGTAGCCGGGCTCTGCCAGAGTCACATAGGCATTGTTGCATCATAACCAACCAAAGCTCCTCCAGAGCGCGAATGTCTGTGCGGCAGCGAATGCAGTTCCAAGGGACAGTGAAAACCAGGTCGAGCTTTCAGTGCTGGCAGCTTTCGTGTGGGCGCAATCTCTGGACGTTTCGCATTTTGTAGCCGGGCTCTGCCAGAGTCACATAGGCATTGTTGCATCATAACCAACCAAGGCTTTTGCAGAGCGCGAATGTCTGTGCGGCAGCGAATGCAGTTCCAAGGGACAGTGAAAACCAGGTAGGGCTTTCAGGGCTGGCAGCTTTCGTGTGGGCGCAATCGCTGGACGTTTCGAATTTGGGAGCCGGGCTCTGCCAGAGTCACATAGGCATTGTTACATCATAACCAACCAAGGCTTTTGCAGAGCGCGAATGTCTGTGCGGCAGCGAATGCAGTTCCAAGGGACAGTGAAAACCAGGTAGGGCTTTCAGGGCTGGCAGCTTTCCTGTGGGCGCAATCGCTGGATGTTTCGAATTTGGCAGCCGGGCTCTGCCAGAGTCACATAGGCATTGTTGCATCATAACCATCCAAGGCTTTTGCAGAGCACCAATGTCTCTGCGGCAGAGAATGCAGTTCCAAGGGACAGTGAAAACCAGGTAGGCCTTTCAGGGCTGGCAGCTTTCGTGTGGGCGCAATCGCTGGACGTTTCGAATTTGGCAGCCGGGCTCTGCCAGAGTCACATAGGCATTGTTGCATCATAACCAACCAAGGCTTTTGCAGAGCACGAATGTCTGTTCGGCAGCGAATGCAGTTCCAAGGGACAGTGAAAACCAGGTAGGCCTTTCAGGGCTGGCAGCTTTCGTGTGGGCGCAATCGCTGGACGTTTCGAATTTGGCAGCCGGGCTCTGCCAGAGTCACATAGGCATTGTTGCATCATAACCAACCAAGGCTTTTGCAGAGCACGAATGTCTGTGCGGCAGCGAATGCAGTTCCAAGGGACAGTGAAAACCAGGTAGGGCTTTCAGGGCTGGCAGCTTTCGTGTGGGCGCAATCGCTGGACGTTTCGAATTTGGCAGCCGGGCTCTGCCAGAGTCACATAGGCATTGTTGCATCATAACCAACCAAGGCTTTTGCAGAGCACCAATGTCTCTGCGGCAGCGAATGCAGTTCCAAGGGACAGTGAAAATCAGGTACAGATTTCAGTTCTGGCAGCTTTCGTGTGGGCACAATCTATGGACGTTTCGAATTTTGTAGCCGGGCTCTGCCAGAGTCACATAGGCATTGTTGCATCATAACCAACCAAAGCTCCTCCAGAGCGCGAATGTCTGTGCAGCAGCGAATGCAGTTAAAAGGGACAGTGAAAATCAGGTACAGATTTCAGTTCTGGCAGTTTTCGTGTGGGCACAATCTCTGGACGTTTCGCATTTTGTAGCCGGGCTCTGCCAGAGTCACATAGGCATTGTTGCATCATAACCAACCAAAGTTCCTCCAGAGCGAGAATGTCTGTGCGGCAGCGAATGCAGTTCCAAGGGACAGTGAAAACCAGGTCGAGCTTTCAGTGCTGGCAGCTTTCGTGTGGGCGCAATCGCTGGACGTTTCGAATTTGGCAGCCGGGCTCTGCCAGAGTCACATAGGCATTGTTGCATCATAACCAACCAAGGCTTTTGCAGAGCGCGAATGTCTGTGCGGCAGCGAATGCAGTTCCAAGGGACAGTGAAAACCAGGTAGGGCTTTCAGGGCTGGCAGCTTTCGTGTGGGCGCAATCGCTGGACGTTTCGAATTTGGCAGCCGGGCTCTGCCAGAGTCACATAGGCATTGTTACATCATAACCAACCAAGGCTTTTGCAGAGCGCGAATGTCTGTGCGGCAGCGAATGCAGTTCCAAGGGACAGTGAAAACCAGGTACAGATTTCAGTTCTGGCAGCTTTCGTGTGGGCACAATCTCTGGACGTTTCGAATTTTGTAGCCGGGCTCTGCCAGAGTCACATAGGCATTGTTGCATCATAACCAACCAAGGCTTTTGCAGAGCACCAATGTCTCTGCGGCAGCGAATGCAGTTCCAAGGGACAGTGAAAACCAGGTCGAGCTTTCAGTGCTGGCAGCTTTCGTATGGGCGCAATCGCTGGACGTTTCGAATTTGGCAGCCGGGGTCTGTCAGAGTCACATAGGCATTGTTGCATCATAACCAACCAAAGCTCTTGCAGAGCGCGAATGTCTGTGCGGCAGCGAATGCATTTCCAAGGGACAGTGAAAACCAGGTAGGGCTTTCAGGGCTGGCAGCTTTCGTGTGGGCGCAATCGCTGGACGTTTCAAATTTGGCAGCCGGGCTCTGCAAGAGTCACATAGGCATTGTTGCATCATAACCATCCAAAGCTCTTGCAGAGCGCGAATGTCTGTGCAGCAGCGAATGCAGTTTAAAGGGACAGTGAAAACCAGGTACAGATTTCAGTTCTGGCAGCTTTCGTGTGGGCACAATCTCTGGACGTTTCGCATTTTGTAGCCGGGCTCTGCCAGAGTCACATAGGCATTGTTGCATCATAACCAACCAAAGCTCCTCCAGATCGCGAATGTCTGTGCGGCAGCGAATGCAATTCCAAGGGACAGTGAAAACCAGGTCGAGCTTTCAGTGCTGGCAGCTTTCGTGTGGGCGCAATCTCTGGACGTTTCGCATTTTGTAGCCGGGCTCTGCCAGAGTCACATAGGCATTGTTGCATCATAACCAACCAAGGCTTTTGCAGAGCGCGAATGTCTGTGCGGCAGCGAATGCAGTTCCAAGGGACAGTGAAAACCAGGTAGGGCTTTCAGGGCTGGCAGCTTTCGTGTGGGCGCAATCGCTGGACGTTTCGAATTTGGGAGCCGGGCTCTGCCAGAGTCACATAGGCATTTTTACATCATAACCAACCAAGGCTTTTGCAGACCGCGAATGTCTGTGCGGCAGCGAATGCAGTTCCAAGGGACAGTGAAAACCAGGTAGGGCTTTCAGGGCTGGCAGCTTTCGTGTGGGCGCAATCGCTGGACGTTTCGAATTTGGGAGCCGGGCTCTGCCAGAGTCACATAGGCATTTTTACATCATAACCAACCAAGGCTTTTGCAGAGCGCGAATGTCTGTGCGGCAGCGAATGCAGTTCCAAGGGACAGTGAAAACCAGGTAGGGCTTTCAGGGCTGGCAGCTTTCCTGTGGGCGCAATCGCTGGATGTTTCGAATTTGGCAGCCGGGCTCTGCCAGAGTCACATAGGCATTGTTGCATCATAACCATCCAAGGCTTTTGCAGAGCACCAATGTCTCTGCGGCAGAGAATGCAGTTCCAAGGGACAGTGAAAACCAGGTAGGCCTTTCAGGGCTGGCAGCTTTCGTGTGGGCGCAATCGCTGGACGTTTCGACTTTCGCAGCCGGGCTCTGCCAGAGTCACATAGGCATTGTTGCATCATAACCAAGCAAGGCTCTTGCAGAGCGCGAATGTCTTTGCAGCAGCGAATGCAGTTCCAAGGGACAGTGAAAACCAGGTAGGGCTTTCAGGGCTGCCAGCTTTCCTGTGGGCGTAATCGCTGGACGTTTCGAATTTGGCAGCCGGGATCTGCCAGGGTCACATAGGCATTGTTGCATCATAACCATCCAAGGCTTTTGCAGAGCACCAATGTCTCTGCGGCAGCGAATGCAGTTCTAAGGGACAGTGAAAACCAGGTAGCGCTTTCAGGGCTGGCAGCTTTCGTGTGGGCGCAATGGCTGGACGTTTCTAATTTGGCAGCCGGGCTGTGCCAGAGTCACATAGGCATTGTTGCATCATAACCATCCAAAGCTCCTCCAGAGCGCGAATGTCTGTGCAGCAGCGAATGCAGTTAAAAGGGACAGTGAAAATCAGGTAAAGATTTCAGTTCTGGCAGCTTTCGTGTGGGCACAATCTATGGACGTTTCGAATTTTGTAGCCGGGTTCTGCCAGAGTCACATAGGCATTGTTGCATCATAACCAACCAAAGCTCCTCCAGAGCGCGAATGTCTGTGCAGCAGCGAATGCAGTTAAAAGGGACAGTGAAAATCAGGTACAGATTTCAGTTCTGGCAGTTTTCGTGTGGGCACAATCTCTGGACGTTTCGCATTTTGTAGCCGGGCTCTGCCAGAGTCACATAGGCATTGTTGCATCATAACCAACCAAAGTTCCTCCAGAGCGAGAATGTCTGTGCGGCAGCGAATGCAGTTCCAAGGGACAGTGAAAACCAGGTCGAGCTTTCAGTGCTGGCAGCTTTCGTGTGGGCGCAATCGCTGGACGTTTCGAATTTGGCAGCCGGGCTCTGCCAGAGTCACATAGGCATTGTTGCATCATAACCAACCAAGGCTTTTGCAGAGCGCGAATGTCTGTGCGGCAGCGAATGCAGTTCCAAGGGACAGTGAAAACCAGGTAGGGCTTTCAGGGCTGGCAGCTTTCCTGTGGGCGCAATCGCTGGACGTTTCGAATTTGGGAGCCGGGCTCTGCCAGAGTCACATAGGCATTGTTACATCATAACCAACCAAGGCTTTTGCAGAGCGCGAATGTCTGTGCGGCAGCGAATGCAGTTCCAAGGGACAGTGAAAACCAGGTACAGATTTCAGTTCTGGCAGCTTTCGTGTGGGCACAATCTCTGGACGTTTCGAATTTTGTAGCCGGGCTCTGCCAGAGTCACATAGGCATTGTTGCATCATAACCAACCAAGGCTTTTGCAGAGCACCAATGTCTCTGCGGCAGCGAATGCAGTTCCAAGGGACAGTGAAAACCAGGTCGAGCTTTCAGTGCTGGCAGCTTTCGTATGGGCGCAATCGCTGGACGTTTCGAATTTGGCAGCCGGGGTCTGTCAGAGTCACATAGGCATTGTTGCATCATAACCAACCAAAGCTCTTGCAGAGCGCGAATGTCTGTGCGGCAGCGAATGCATTTCCAAGGGACAGTGAAAACCAGGTAGGGCTTTCAGGGCTGGCAGCTTTCGTGTGGGCGCAATCGCTGGACGTTTCAAATTTGGCAGCCGGGCTCTGCAAGAGTCACATAGGCATTGTTGCATCATAACCATCCAAAGCTCTTGCAGAGCGCGAATGTCTGTGCAGCAGCGAATGCAGTTTAAAGGGACAGTGAAAACCAGGTACAGATTTCAGTTCTGGCAGCTTTCGTGTGGGCACAATCTCTGGACGTTTCGCATTTTGTAGCCGGGCTCTGCCAGAGTCACATAGGCATTGTTGCATCATAACCAACCAAGGCTTTTGCAGAGCGCGAATGTCTGTGCGGCAGCGAATGCAGTTCCAAGGGACAGTGAAAACCAGGTAGGGCTTTCAGGGCTGGCAGCTTTCGTGTGGGCGCAATCGCTGGACGTTTCGAATTTGGGAGCCGGGCTCTGCCAGAGTCACACAGGCATTTTTACATCATAACCAACCAAGGCTTTTGCAGACCGCGAATGTCTGTGCGGCAGCGAATGCAGTTCCAAGGGACAGTGAAAACCAGGTAGGGCTTTCAGGGCTGGCAGCTTTCGTGTGGGCGCAATCGCTGGACGTTTCGAATTTGGGAGCCGGGCTCTGCCAGAGTCACATAGGCATTTTTACATCATAACCAACCAAGGCTTTTGCAGAGCGCGAATGTCTGTGCGGCAGCGAATGCAGTTCCAAGGGACAGTGAAAACCAGGTAGGGCTTTCAGGGCTGGCAGCTTTCCTGTGGGCGCAATCGCTGGATGTTTCGAATTTGGCAGCCGGGCTCTGCCAGAGTCACATAGGCATTGTTGCATCATAACCATCCAAGGCTTTTGCAGAGCACCAATGTCTCTGTGGCAGAGAATGCAGTTCCAAGGGACAGTGAAAACCAGGTAGGCCTTTCAGGGCTGGCAGCTTTCGTGTGGGCGCAATCGCTGGACGTTTCGACTTTCGCAGCCGGGCTCTGCCAGAGTCACATAGGCATTGTTGCATCATAACCAAGCAAGGCTCTTGCAGAGCGCGAATGTCTTTGCAGCAGCGAATGCAGTTCCAAGGGACAGTGAAAACCAGGTAGGGCTTTCAGGGCTGCCAGCTTTCCTGTGGGCGTAATCGCTGGACGTTTCGAATTTGGCAGCCGGGATCTGCCAGGGTCACATAGGCATTGTTGCATCATAACCATCCAAGGCTTTTGCAGAGCACCAATGTCTGTTCGGCAGCGAATGCAGTTCTAAGGGACAGTGAAAACCAGGTAGCGCTTTCAGGGCTGGCAGCTTTCGTGTGGGCGCAATGGCTGGACGTTTCTAATTTGGCAGCCGGGCTGTGCCAGAGTCACATAGGCATTGTTGCATCATAACCATCCAAAGCTCCTCCAGAGCGCGAATGTCTGTGCAGCAGCGAATGCAGTTAAAAGGGACAGTGAAAATCAGGTACAGATTTCAGTTCTGGCAGCTTTCGTGTGGGCACAATCTATGGACGTTTCGAATTTTGTAGCCGGGCTCTGCCAGAGTCACATAGGCATTGTTGCATCATAACCAACCAAAGCTCCTCCAGAGCGCGAATGTCTGTGCAGCAGCGAATGCAGTTAAAAGGGACAGTGAAAATCAGGTACAGATTTCAGTTCTGGCAGTTTTCGTGTGGGCACAATCTCTGGACGTTTCGCATTTTGTAGCCGGGCTCTGCCAGAGTCACATAGGCATTGTTGCATCATAACCAACCAAAGTTCCTCCAGAGCGAGAATGTCTGTGCGGCAGCGAATGCAGTTCCAAGGGACAGTGAAAACCAGGTAGAGCTTTCAGTGCTGGCAGCTTTCGTGTGGGCGCAATCGCTGGACGTTTCGAATTTGGCAGCCGGGCTCTGCCAGAGTCACATAGGCATTGTTGCATCATAACCAACCAAGGCTTTTGCAGAGCGCGAATGTCTGTGCGGCAGCGAATGCAGTTCCAAGGGACAGTGAAAACCAGGTAGGGCTTTCAGGGCTGGCAGCTTTCGTGTGGGCGCAATCGCTGGACGTTTCGAATTTGGCAGCCGGGCTCTGCCAGAGTCACATAGGCATTGTTACATCATAACCAACCAAGGCTTTTGCAGAGCGCGAATGTCTGTGCGGCAGCGAATGCAGTTCCAAGGGACAGTGAAAACCAGGTAGGGCTTTCTGGGCTGGCAGCTTTCATGTGGGCGCAATCGCTGGACGTTTCAAATTTGCAGCCGGGGTCTGTCAGAGTCACATAGGCATTGTTGCATCATAACCAACCAAAGCTCTTGCAGAGCGCGAATGTCTGTGCGGCAGCGAATGCAGTTCCAAGGGACAGTGAAAACCAGGTAGCGCTTTCAGGGCTGGCAGCTTTCGTGTGGGCGCAATCGCTGGACATTTCGAATTTGGCAGCCGGGCTCTGCCAGAGTCACATAGGCATTGTTGCATCATAACCAACCAAGGCTTTTGCAGAGCACCAATGTCTCTGCGGCAGCGAATGCAGTTCCAAGGGACAGTGAAAACCAGGTAGGGCTTTCAGGGCTGGCAGCTTTCGTGTGGGCGCAATCGCTGGACGTTTCAAATTTGGCAGCCGGGCTCTGCAAGAGTCACATAGGCATTGTTGCATCATAACCATCCAAAGCTCTTGCAGAGCGCGAATGTCTGTGCAGCAGCGAATGCAGTTAAAAGGGACAGTGAAAATCAGGTACAGATTTCAGTTCTGGCAGCTTTCGTGTGGGCACAATCACTGGACGTTTCGCATTTTGTAGCCGGGCTCTGCCAGAGTCACATAGGCATTGTTGCATCATAACCAACCAAAGCTCCTCCAGATCGCGAATGTCTGTGCGGCAGCGAATGCAGTTCCAAGGGACACTGAAAACCAGGTCCAGCTTTCAGTGCTGGCAGCTTTCGTGTGGGCGCAATCTCTGGACGTTCCGCATTTTGTAGCCGGGCTCTGCCAGAGTCACATAGGCATTGTTGCATCATAACCAACCAAGGCTTTTGCAGAACGCGAATGTCTGTGCGGCAGCGAATGCAGTTCCAAGGGACAGTGAAAACCAGGTAGGGCTTTCAGGGCTGGCAGCTTTCGTGTGGGCGCAATCGCTGGACGTTTCGAATTTGGGAGCCGGGCTCTGCCAGAGTCACATAGGCATTGTTGCATCATAACCAACCAAGGCTTTTGCAGAGCGCGAATGTCTGTACGGCAGCGAATGCAGTTCCAAGGGACAGTGAAAACCAGGTAGGGCTTTCAGGGCTGGCAGCTTTCCTGTGGGCGCAATCGCTGGACGTTTCGAATTTTGTAGCCGGGCTCTGCCAGAGTCACATAGGCATTGTTGCATCATAACCAACCAAAGCTCCTCCAGAGCGCGAATGTCTGTGCGGCAGCGAATGCAGTTCCAAGGGACAGTGAAAACCAGGTCGAGCTTTCAGTGCTGGCAGCTTTCGTGTGGGCGCAATCGCTGGACGTTTCGAATTTGGCAGCCGGGCTCTGCCAGAGTCACATAGGCATTGTTGCATCATAAGCAACCAAGGCTTTTGCAGAGCACCAATGTCTGTTCGGCAGCGAATGCAGTTCCAAGGGACAGTGAAAACCAGGTAGGGCTTTCAGTGCTGGCAGCTTTCGTATGGGCGCAATCTCTGTACGTTTCGAATTTGGCAGCCGGGCTCTGCCAGAGTCACATAGGCATTGTTGCATCATAACCAACCAAGGCTTTTGCAGAGCGCGAATGTCTGTGTGGCAGCGAATGCAGTTCCAAGGGACAGTGAAAACCAGGTAGGGCTTTCAGGGCTGGCAGCTTTCGTGTGGGCGCAATCGCTGGACGTTTCGAATTTTGTAGCCGGGCTCTGCCAGAGTCACATAGGCATTGTTGCATCATAACCAACCAAAGCTCTTGCAGAGCGCGAATGTCTGTGCGGCAGCGAATGCAGTTCCAAGGGACAGTGAAAACCAGGTCGAGATTTCAGTGCTGGCAGCTTTCGTGTGGGCGCAATCGCTGGACGTTTCGAATTTGGCAGCCGGGCTCTGCAAGACTCACATAGGCATTGTTGCATCATAACCAACCAAGGCTTTTGCAGAGCACGAATGTCTGTGCAGCAGCGAATGCAGTTAAAAGGGACAGTGAAAACCAGGTAGGCCTTTCAGGGCTGGCAGCTTTCGTGTGGGCGCAATCGCTGGACGTTTCGAATTTGGCAGCCGGGCTCTGCCAGAGTCACATAGGCATTGTTGCATCATAACCAAGCAAGGCTCTTGCAGAGCGCGAATGTCTTTGCAGCAGCGAATGCAGTTCCAAGGGACAGTGAAAACCATTAGGGCTTTCAGGGCTGCCAGCTTTCCTGTGGGCGTAATCGCTGGACGTTTCGAATTTGGCAGCCGGGATCTGCCAGAGTCACATAGGCATTGTTGCATCATAACCAAGCAAGGCTCTTGCAGAGCGCGAATGTCTTTGCAGCAGCGAATGCAGTTCCAAGGGATAGTGAAAACCATTAGGCCTTTCACAGCTGGCAGCTTTCGTGTGGGCGCAATCGCTGGACGTTTCGAATTTGGGAGCCGGGCTCTGCCAGAGTCACATAGGCATTGTTGCATCATAACCAACCAAGGCTTTTGCAGAGCGCGAATGTCTGTGTGGCAGCGAATGCAGTTCCAAGGGACAGTGAAAACCAGGTAGGGCTTTCAGGGCTGGCAGCTTTCGTGTGGGCGCAATCGCTGGACGTTTCGAATTTGGCAGCCGGGCTCTGCCAGAGTCACATAGGCATTGTTGCATCATAACCAACCAAGGCTTTTGCAGAGCACGAATGTCTCTGCGGCAGCGAATGCAGTTCCAAGGGACAGTGAAAACCAGGTCGAGCTTTCAGTGCTGGCAGCTTTCGTATGGGCGCAATCTCTGGACGTTTCGAATTTGGCAGCCGGGGTCTGTCAGAGTCACATAGGCATTGTTGCATCATAACCAACCAAAGCTCTTGCAGAGCGCGAATGTCTGTGCGGCAGTGAATGCAGTTCCAAGGGACAGTGAAAACCAGGTAGGGCTTTCAGGGCTGGCAGCTTTCGTGTGGGCGCAATCGCTGGACGTTTCGAATATGGGAGCCGGGCTCTGCCAGAGTCACATAGGCATTGTTACATCATAACCAACCAAGGCTTTTGCAGAGCGCGAATGTCTGTGAGGCAGCGAATGCAGTTCCAAGGGACAGTGAAAACCAGGTAGGGCTTTCAGGGCTGGCAGCTTTCCTGTGGGCGCAATCGCTGGATGTTTCGAATTTGGCAGCCGGGCTCTGCCAGAGTCACATAGGCATTGTTGCATCATAACCATCCAAGGCTTTTGCAGAGCACCAATGTCTCTGCGGCAGAGAATGCAGTTCCAAGGGACAGTGAAAACCAGGTAGGGCTTTCAGGGCTGGCAGGTTTCGTGTGGGCGCAATCGCTGGACGTTTCAAATTTGGCAGCCAGGCTCTGCCAGAGTCACATAGGCATTGTTGCATCATAACCATCCAAAGCTCTTGCATATCGCGAATGTCTGTGCAGCAGCGAATGCAGTTAAAAGGGACAGTGAAAATCAGGTACAGGTTTCAGTTCTGGCAGCTTTCGTGTGGGCACAATATCTGGACGTTTCGCATTTTGTAGCCGGGCTCTGCCAGAGTCACATAGGCATTGTTGCATCATAACCAACCAAAGCTCCTCCAGAGCGCGAATGTCTGTGCGGCAGCGAATGCAGTTCCAAGGGACAGTGAAAACCAGGTAGGGCTTTCAGGGCTGGCAGCTTTCGTGTGGGCGCAATGGCTGGACGTTTCGAATTTGGCAGCCGGGCTCTGCCAGAGTCACATAGGCATTGTTGCATCATAACCAACCAAGGCTTTTGCAGAGCACGAATGTCTGTTCGGCAGCGAATGCAGTTCCAAGGGACAGTGAAAACCAGGTCGAGCTTTCAGGGCTGGCAGCTTTCGTGTGGGCGCAATCGCTGGACGTTTCGAATTTGGGAGCCGGGCTCTGCCAGAGTCACATAGGCATTGTTGCATCATAACCAACCAAGGCTTTTGCAGAGCGCGAATGTCTGTGTGGCAGTGAATGCAGTTCCAAGGGACAGTGAAAACCAGGTAGGGCTTTCAGGGCTGGCAGCTTTCGTGTGGGCGCAATCGCTGGACGTTTCGAATTTGGCAGCCGGGCTCTGCCAGAGTCACATAGGCATTGTTGCATCATAACCAACCAAGGCTTTTGCAGAGCACGAATGTCTCTGCGGCAGCGAATGCAGTTCCAAGGGACAGTGAAAACCAGGTAGGGCTTTCAGGGCTGGCAGCTTTCGTGTGGGCGCAATCGCTGGACGTTTCAAATTTGGCAGCCGGGCTCTGCCAGAGTCACATAGGCATTGTTGCATCATAACCAACCAAAGCTCTTGCAGAGCGCGAATGTCTGTGCGGCAGCGAATGCAGTTCCAAGGGACAGTGAAAACCAGGTAGGGCTTTCAGGGCTGGCAGCTTTCGTGTGGGCGCAATCGCTGGACGTTTCGAATATGGGAGCCGGGCTCTGCCAGGGTCACATAGGCATTGTTGCATCATAACCATCCAAGGCTTTTGCAGAGCACTAATGTCTGTTCGGCAGCGAATGCAGTTCTAAGGGACAGTGAAAACCAGGTAGCGCTTTCAGGGCTGGCAGCTTTCGTGTGGGCGCAATGGCTGGACGTTTCTAATTTGGCAGCCGGGCTGTGCCAGAGTCACATAGGCATTGTTGCATCATAACCATCCAAAGCTCCTCCAGAGCGCGAATGTCTGTGCAGCAGCGAATGCAGTTAAAAGGGACAGTGAAAATCAGGTACAGATTTCAGTTCTGGCAGCTTTCGTGTGGGCACAATCTATGGACGTTTCGAATTTTGTAGCCGGGCTCTGCCAGAGTCACATAGGCATTGTTGCATCATAACCAACCAAAGCTCCTCCAGAGCGCGAATGTCTGTGCAGCAGCGAATGCAGTTAAAAGGGACAGTGAAAATCAGGTACAGATTTCAGTTCTGGCAGTTTTCGTGTGGGCACAATCTCTGGACGTTTCGCATTTTGTAGCCGGGCTCTGCCAGAGTCACATAGGCATTGTTGCATCATAACCAACCAAAGTTCCTCCAGAGCGAGAATGTCTGTGCGGCAGCGAATGCAGTTCCAAGGGACAGTGAAAACCAGGTAGAGCTTTCAGTGCTGGCAGCTTTCGTGTGGGCGCAATCGCTGGACGTTTCGAATTTGGCAGCCGGGCTCTGCCAGAGTCACATAGGCATTGTTGCATCATAACCAACCAAGGCTTTTGCAGAGCGCGAATGTCTGTGCGGCAGCGAATGCAGTTCCAAGGGACAGTGAAAACCAGGTAGGGCTTTCAGGGCTGGCAGCTTTCGTGTGGGCGCAATCGCTGGACGTTTCGAATTTGGCAGCCGGGCTCTGCCAGAGTCACATAGGCATTGTTACATCATAACCAACCAAGGCTTTTGCAGAGCGCGAATGTCTGTGCGGCAGCGAATGCAGTTCCAAGGGACAGTGAAAACCAGGTAGGGCTTTCTGGGCTGGCAGCTTTCATGTGGGCGCAATCGCTGGACGTTTCAAATTTGCAGCCGGGGTCTGTCAGAGTCACATAGGCATTGTTGCATCATAACCAACCAAAGCTCTTGCAGAGCGCGAATGTCTGTGCGGCAGCGAATGCAGTTCCAAGGGACAGTGAAAACCAGGTAGCGCTTTCAGGGCTGGCAGCTTTCGTGTGGGCGCAATCGCTGGACATTTCGAATTTGGCAGCCGGGCTCTGCCAGAGTCACATAGGCATTGTTGCATCATAACCAACCAAGGCTTTTGCAGAGCACCAATGTCTCTGCGGCAGCGAATGCAGTTCCAAGGGACAGTGAAAACCAGGTAGGGCTTTCAGGGCTGGCAGCTTTCGTGTGGGCGCAATCGCTGGACGTTTCAAATTTGGCAGCCGGGCTCTGCAAGAGTCACATAGGCATTGTTGCATCATAACCATCCAAAGCTCTTGCAGAGCGCGAATGTCTGTGCAGCAGCGAATGCAGTTAAAAGGGACAGTGAAAATCAGGTACAGATTTCAGTTCTGGCAGCTTTCGTGTGGGCACAATCACTGGACGTTTCGCATTTTGTAGCCGGGCTCTGCCAGAGTCACATAGGCATTGTTGCATCATAACCAACCAAAGCTCCTCCAGATCGCGAATGTCTGTGCGGCAGCGAATGCAGTTCCAAGGGACACTGAAAACCAGGTCCAGCTTTCAGTGCTGGCAGCTTTCGTGTGGGCGCAATCTCTGGACGTTCCGCATTTTGTAGCCGGGCTCTGCCAGAGTCACATAGGCATTGTTGCATCATAACCAACCAAGGCTTTTGCAGAACGCGAATGTCTGTGCGGCAGCGAATGCAGTTCCAAGGGACAGTGAAAACCAGGTAGGGCTTTCAGGGCTGGCAGCTTTCGTGTGGGCGCAATCGCTGGACGTTTCGAATTTGGGAGCCGGGCTCTGCCAGAGTCACATAGGCATTGTTGCATCATAACCAACCAAGGCTTTTGCAGAGCGCGAATGTCTGTACGGCAGCGAATGCAGTTCCAAGGGACAGTGAAAACCAGGTAGGGCTTTCAGGGCTGGCAGCTTTCCTGTGGGCGCAATCGCTGGACGTTTCGAATTTTGTAGCCGCGCTCTGCCAGAGTCACATAGGCATTGTTGCATCATAACCAACCAAAGCTCCTCCAGAGCGCGAATGTCTGTGCGGCAGCGAATGCAGTTCCAAGGGACAGTGAAAACCAGGTCGAGCTTTCAGTGCTGGCAGCTTTCGTGTGGGCGCAATCGCTGGACGTTTCGAATTTGGCAGCCGGGCTCTGCCAGAGTCACATAGGCATTGTTGCATCATAAGCAACCAAGGCTTTTGCAGAGCACCAATGTCTGTTCGGCAGCGAATGCAGTTCCAAGGGACAGTGAAAACCAGGTAGGGCTTTCAGTGCTGGCAGCTTTCGTATGGGCGCAATCTCTGTACGTTTCGAATTTGGCAGCCGGGCTCTGCCAGAGTCACATAGGCATTGTTGCATCATAACCAACCAAGGCTTTTGCAGAGCGCGAATGTCTGTGTGGCAGCGAATGCAGTTCCAAGGGACAGTGAAAACCAGGTAGGGCTTTCAGGGCTGGCAGCTTTCGTGTGGGCGCAATCGCTGGACGTTTCGAATTTTGTAGCCGGGCTCTGCCAGAGTCACATAGGCATTGTTGCATCATAACCAACCAAAGCTCTTGCAGAGCGCGAATGTCTGTGCGGCAGCGAATGCAGTTCCAAGGGACAGTGAAAACCAGGTCGAGATTTCAGTGCTGGCAGCTTTCGTGTGGGCGCAATCGCTGGACGTTTCGAATTTGGCAGCCGGGCTCTGCAAGACTCACATAGGCATTGTTGCATCATAACCAACCAAGGCTTTTGCAGAGCACGAATGTCTGTGCAGCAGCGAATGCAGTTAAAAGGGACAGTGAAAACCAGGTAGGCCTTTCAGGGCTGGCAGCTTTCGTGTGGGCGCAATCGCTGGACGTTTCGAATTTGGCAGCCGGGCTCTGCCAGAGTCACATAGGCATTGTTGCATCATAACCAAGCAAGGCTCTTGCAGAGCGCGAATGTCTTTGCAGCAGCGAATGCAGTTCCAAGGGACAGTGAAAACCATTAGGGCTTTCAGGGCTGCCAGCTTTCCTGTGGGCGTAATCGCTGGACGTTTCGAATTTGGCAGCCGGGATCTGCCAGAGTCACATAGGCATTGTTGCATCATAACCAAGCAAGGCTCTTGCAGAGCGCGAATGTCTTTGCAGCAGCGAATGCAGTTCCAAGGGATAGTGAAAACCATTAGGCCTTTCACAGCTGGCAGCTTTCGTGTGGGCGCAATCGCTGGACGTTTCGAATTTGGGAGCCGGGCTATGCCAGAGTCACATAGGCATTGTTGCATCATAACCAACCAAGGCTTTTGCAGAGCGCGAATGTCTGTGTGGCAGCGAATGCAGTTCCAAGGGACAGTGAAAACCAGGTAGGGCTTTCAGGGCTGGCAGCTTTCGTGTGGGCGCAATCGCTGGACGTTTCGAATTTGGCAGCCGGGCTCTGCCAGAGTCACATAGGCATTGTTGCATCATAACCAACCAAGGCTTTTGCAGAGTACGAATGTCTCTGCGGCAGCGAATGCAGTTCCAAGGGACAGTGAAAACCAGGTCGAGCTTTCAGTGCTGGCAGCTTTCGTATGGGCGCAATCTCTGGACGTTTCGAATTTGGCAGCCGGGGTCTGTCAGAGTCACATAGGCATTGTTGCATCATAACCAACCAAAGCTCTTGCAGAGCGCGAATGTCTGTGCGGCAGTGAATGCAGTTCCAAGGGACAGTGAAAACCAGGTAGGGCTTTCAGGGCTGGCAGCTTTCGTGTGGGCGCAATCGCTGGACGTTTCGAATATGGGAGCCGGGCTCTGCCAGAGTCACATAGGCATTGTTACATCATAACCAACCAAGGCTTTTGCAGAGCGCGAATGTCTGTGAGGCAGCGAATGCAGTTCCAAGGGACAGTGAAAACCAGGTAGGGCTTTCAGGGCTGGCAGCTTTCCTGTGGGCGCAATCGCTGGATGTTTCGAATTTGGCAGCCGGGCTCTGCCAGAGTCACATAGGCATTGTTGCATCATAACCATCCAAGGCTTTTGCAGAGCACCAATGTCTCTGCGGCAGAGAATGCAGTTCCAAGGGACAGTGAAAACCAGGTAGGGCTTTCAGGGCTGGCAGGTTTCGTGTGGGCGCAATCGCTGGACGTTTCAAATTTGGCAGCCAGGCTCTGCCAGAGTCACATAGGCATTGTTGCATCATAACCATCCAAAGCTCTTGCATATCGCGAATGTCTGTGCAGCAGCGAATGCAGTTAAAAGGGACAGTGAAAATCAGGTACAGGTTTCAGTTCTGGCAGCTTTCGTGTGGGCACAATATCTGGACGTTTCGCATTTTGTAGCCGGGCTCTGCCAGAGTCACATAGGCATTGTTGCATCATAACCAACCAAAGCTCCTCCAGAGCGCGAATGTCTGTGCGGCAGCGAATGCAGTTCCAAGGGACAGTGAAAACCAGGTAGGCCTTTCGGGCTGACAGCTTTCGTGTGGGCGCAATCGCTGGACGTTTCGAATTTGGCAGCCGGGCTCTGCCAGAGTCACATAGGCATTGTTGCATCATAACCAAGCAAGGCTCTTGCAGAGCGCGAATGTCTTTGCAGCAGCGAATGCAGTTCCAAGGGACAGTGAAAACCAGGTACAGATTTCAGTTCTGGCAGCTGTCGTGTGGGCGCAATCGCTGGACGTTTCGAATTTCGCAGCCGGGCTCTGCCAGAGTCACATAGGCATTGTTGCATCATAACCAACCAAAGCTCCTCCAGAGCGCGAATGTCTGTGCGGCAGCGAATGCAGTTCCAAGGGACAGTGAAAACCAGGTAGGGCTTTCAGGGCTGGCAGCTTTCGTGTGGGCGCAATGGCTGGACGTTTCGAATTTGGCAGCCGGGCTCTGCCAGAGTCACATAGGCATTGTTGCATCATAACCAACCAAGGCTTTTGCAGAGCACGAATGTCTGTTCGGCAGCGAATGCAGTTCCAAGGGACAGTGAAAACCAGGTCGAGCTTTCAGGGCTGGCAGCTTTCGTGTGGGCGCAATCGCTGGACGTTTCGAATTTGGGAGCCGGGCTCTGCCAGAGTCACATAGGCATTGTTGCATCATAACCAACCAAGGCTTTTGCAGAGCGCGAATGTCTGTGTGGCAGTGAATGCAGTTCCAAGGGACAGTGAAAACCAGGTAGGGCTTTCAGGGCTGGCAGCTTTCGTGTGGGCGCAATCGCTGGACGTTTCGAATTTGGCAGCCGGGCTCTGCCAGAGTCACATAGGCATTGTTGCATCATAACCAACCAAGGCTTTTGCAGAGCACGAATGTCTCTGCGGCAGCGAATGCAGTTCCAAGGGACAGTGAAAACCAGGTAGGGCTTTCAGGGCTGGCAGCTTTCGTGTGGGCGCAATCGCTGGACGTTTCAAATTTGGCAGCCGGGCTCTGCCAGAGTCACATAGGCATTGTTGCATCATAACCAACCAAAGCTCTTGCAGAGCGCGAATGTCTGTGCGGCAGCGAATGCAGTTCCAAGGGACAGTGAAAACCAGGTAGGGCTTTCAGGGCTGGCAGCTTTCGTGTGGGCGCAATCGCTGGACGTTTCGAATATGGGAGCCGGGCTCTGCCAGAGTCACATAGGCATTGTTACATCATAACCAACCAAGGCTTTTGCAGATCGCGAATGTCTGTGCGGCAGCGAATGCAGTTCCAAGGGACAGTGAAAACCAGGTAGGGCTTTCAGGGCTGGCAGCTTTCCTGTGGGAGCAATCGCTGGACGTTTCAAATTTGGCAGCCGGGCTCTGCCAGAGTCACATAGGCATTGTTGCATCATAACCATCCAAGGCTCTTGCAGAGCACCAATGTCTCTGCGGCAGAGAATGCAGTTCCAAGGGACAGTGAAAACCAGGTAGGGCTTTCAGGGCTGGCAGCTTTCGTGTGGGCGCAATCGCTGGACGTTTCAAATTTGGCAGCCGGGCTCTGCCAGAGTCACATAGGCATTGTTGCATCATAACCATCCAAAGCTCTTGCAGATCGCGAATGTCTGTGCAGCAGCGAATGCAGTTAAAAGGGACAGTGAAAATCAGGTACAGGTTTCAGTTCTGGCAGCTTTCGTGTGGGTACAATATCTGGACTTTTCGCATTTTGTAGCCGGGCTCTGCCAGAGTCACATAGGCATTGTTGCATCATAACCAACCAAAGCTCCTCCAGAGCGCGAATGTCTGTGCGGCAGCGAATGCAGTTCCAAGGGACAGTGAAAACCAGGTCGAGCTTTCAGTGCAGGCAGCTTTCGTGTGGGCGCAATCGCTGGACGTTTCGAATTTGGCAGCCGGGCTCTGCCAGAGTCACATAGGCATTGTAGCATCATAACCAACCAAGGCTTTTGCAGAGCACGAATCGCTGTTCGGCAGCGAATGCAGTTCCAAGGGACAGTGAAAACCAGGTAGGCCTTTCGGGCTGGCAGCTTTCGTGTGGGCGCAATCGCTGGACGTTTCGAATTTGGCAGCCAGGCTCTGCCAGAGTCACATAGGCATTGTTGCATCATAACCAAGCAAGGCTCTTGCAGAGCGCGAATGTCTTTGCAGCAGCGAATGCAGTTCCAAGGGACAGTGAAAACCAGGTACAGATTTCAGTTCTGGCAGCTGTCGTGTGGGCGCAATCGCTGGACGTTTCGAATTTGGCAGCCGGGCTCTGCCAGAGTCACATAGGCATTGTTGCATCATAACCAACCAAAGCTCCTCCAGAGCGCGAATGTCTGTGCGGCAGCGAATGCAGTTCCAAGGGACAGTGAAAACCAGGTAGGGCTTTCAGGGCTGGCAGCTTTCGTGTGGGCGCAATGGCTGGACGTTTCGAACTTGCAGCCGGGCTCTGCCAGAGTCACATAGGCATTGTTGCATCATAACCAACCAAGGCTTTTGCAGAGCACCAATGTCTGTTCGGCAGCGAATGCAGTTCCAAGGGACAGTGAAAACCAGGTAGGGCTTTCAGGGCTGGCAGCTTTCGTGTGGGCGCAATCGCTGGACGTTTCAAATTTGGGAGCCGGGCTCTGCCAGAGTCACATAGGCATTGTTGCATCATAACCATGCAAGGCTTTTGCAGAGCGCGAATGTCTGTGTGGCAGCGAATGCAGTTCCAAGGGACAGTGAAAACCAGGTAGGGCTTTCAGGGCTGGCAGTTTTCGTGTGGGCACAATCGCTGGACGTTTCGAATTTGGCAGCCGGGCTCTGCCAGAGTCACATAGGCATTGTTGCATCATAAACAACCAAGGCTTTTGCAGAGCACCAATGTCTCTGTGGCAGCGAATGCAGTTCCAAGGGACAGTGAAAACCAGGTCGAGCTTTCAGTGCTGGAAGCTTTCGTATGGGCGCAATCGCTGGACGTTTCGAATTTGGCAGCCGGGGTCTGTCAGAGTCACATAGGCATTGTTGCATCATAACCAACCAAAGCTCTTGCAGAGCGCGAATGTCTGTGCGGCAGCGAATGCAGTTCCAAGGGACAGTGAAAACCAGGTAGGGCTTTCAGGGCTGGCAGCTTTCGTGTGGGCGCAATCGCTGGACGTTTCAAATTTGGCAGCCGGGCTCTGAAAGAGTCACATAGGCATTGTTGCATCATAACCATCCAAAGCTCTTGCAGAGCGCGAATGTCTGTGCAGCAGCGAATGCAGTTAAAAGGGACAGTGAAAATCAGGTACAGATTTCAGTTCTGGCAGCTTTCGTGTGGGCACAATCACTGGACGTTTCGCATTTTGTAGCCGGGCTCTGCCAGAGTCACATAGGCATTGTTGCATCATAACCAACCAAAGCTCCTCCAGATCGCGAATGTCTGTGCGGCAGCGAATGCAGTTCCAAGGGACAGTGAAAACCAGGTCGAGCTTTCAGTGCTGGCAGCTTTCGTGTGGGCGCAATCTCTGGACGTTTCGCATTTTGTAGCCGGGCTCTGCCAGAGTCACATAGGCATTGTTGCATCATAACCAACCAAGGCTTTTGCAGAGCGCGAATGTCTGTGCGGCAGCGAATGCAGTTCCAAGGGACAGTGAAAACCAGGTAGGGCTTTCAGGGCTGGCAGCTTTCCTGTGGGCGCAATCGCTGGATGTTTCGAATTTGGCAGCCGGGCTCTGCCAGAGTCACATAGGCATTGTTGCATCATAACCATCCAAGGCTTTTGCAGAGCACCAATGTCTCTGCGGCAGCGAATGCAGTTCCAAGGGACAGTGAAAACCAGGTAGGGCTTTCAGGGCTGGCAGCTTTCGTGTGGGCGCAATCGCTGGACGTTTCAAATTTGGCAGCCGGGCTCTGCCAGAGTCACATAGGCATTGTTGCATCATAACCAAGCAAGGTTCTTCCAGAGCGCGAATGTCTTTGCAGCAGCGAATGCAGTTCCAAGGGACAGTGAAAACCAGGTAGGGCTTTCAGGGCTGGCAGCTTTCGTGTGGGCGCAATCGCTGGACGTTTCGAATTTGGCAGCCGGGCTCTGCCAGAGTCACATAGGCATTGTTGCATCATAAACAACCAAGGCTTTTGCAGAGCACCAATGTCTCTGTGGCAGCGAATGCAGTTCCAAGGGACAGTGAAAACCAGGTCGAGCTTTCAGTGCTGGAAGCTTTCGTATGGGCGCAATCGCTGGACGTTTCGAATTTGGCAGCCGGGCTCTGCCAGAGTCACATAGGCATTGTTGCATCATAACCAACCAAGGCTTTTGCAGAGCGCGAATGTCTGTGAGGCAGCGAATGCAGTTCCAAGGGACAGTGAAAACCAGGTAGGGCTTTCAGGGCTGGCAGCTTTCCTGTGGGCGCAATCGCTGGATGTTTCGAATTTGGCAGCCGGGCTCTGCCAGAGTCACATAGGCATTGTTGCATCATAACCATCCAAGGCTTTTGCAGAGCACCAATGTCTCTGCGGCAGAGAATGCAGTTCCAAGGGACAGTGAAAACCAGGTAGGGCTTTCAGGGCTGGCAGGTTTCGTGTGGGCGCAATCGCTGGACGTTTCAAATTTGGCAGCCAGGCTCTGCCAGAGTCACATAGGCATTGTTGCATCATAACCATCCAAAGCTCTTGCATATCGCGAATGTCTGTGCAGCAGCGAATGCAGTTAAAAGGGACAGTGAAAATCAGGTACAGGTTTCAGTTCTGGCAGCTTTCGTGTGGGCACAATATCTGGACGTTTCGCATTTTGTAGCCGGGCTCTGCCAGAGTCACATAGGCATTGTTGCATCATAACCAACCAAAGCTCCTCCAGAGCGCGAATGTCTGTGCGGCAGCGAATGCAGTTCCAAGGGACAGTGAAAACCAGGTAGGCCTTTCGGGCTGACAGCTTTCGTGTGGGCGCAATCGCTGGACGTTTCGAATTTGGCAGCCGGGCTCTGCCAGAGTCACATAGGCATTGTTGCATCATAACCAAGCAAGGCTCTTGCAGAGCGCGAATGTCTTTGCAGCAGCGAATGCAGTTCCAAGGGACAGTGAAAACCAGGTACAGATTTCAGTTCTGGCAGCTGTCGTGTGGGCGCAATCGCTGGACGTTTCGAATTTCGCAGCCGGGCTCTGCCAGAGTCACATAGGCATTGTTGCATCATAACCAACCAAAGCTCCTCCAGAGCGCGAATGTCTGTGCGGCAGCGAATGCAGTTCCAAGGGACAGTGAAAACCAGGTAGGGCTTTCAGGGCTGGCAGCTTTCGTGTGGGCGCAATGGCTGGACGTTTCGAATTTGGCAGCCGGGCTCTGCCAGAGTCACATAGGCATTGTTGCATCATAACCAACCAAGGCTTTTGCAGAGCACGAATGTCTGTTCGGCAGCGAATGCAGTTCCAAGGGACAGTGAAAACCAGGTCGAGCTTTCAGGGCTGGCAGCTTTCGTGTGGGCGCAATCGCTGGACGTTTCGAATTTGGGAGCCGGGCTCTGCCAGAGTCACATAGGCATTGTTGCATCATAACCAACCAAGGCTTTTGCAGAGCGCGAATGTCTGTGTGGCAGTGAATGCAGTTCCAAGGGACAGTGAAAACCAGGTAGGGCTTTCAGGGCTGGCAGCTTTCGTGTGGGCGCAATCGCTGGACGTTTCGAATTTGGCAGCCGGGCTCTGCCAGAGTCACATAGGCATTGTTGCATCATAACCAACCAAGGCTTTTGCAGAGCACGAATGTCTCTGCGGCAGCGAATGCAGTTCCAAGGGACAGTGAAAACCAGGTAGGGCTTTCAGGGCTGGCAGCTTTCGTGTGGGCGCAATCGCTGGACGTTTCAAATTTGGCAGCCGGGCTCTGCCAGAGTCACATAGGCATTGTTGCATCATAACCAACCAAAGCTCTTGCAGAGCGCGAATGTCTGTGCGGCAGCGAATGCAGTTCCAAGGGACAGTGAAAACCAGGTAGGGCTTTCAGGGCTGGCAGCTTTCGTGTGGGCGCAATCGCTGGACGTTTCGAATATGGGAGCCGGGCTCTGCCAGAGTCACATAGGCATTGTTACATCATAACCAACCAAGGCTTTTGCAGATCGCGAATGTCTGTGCGGCAGAGAATGCAGTTCCAAGGGACAGTGAAAACCAGGTAGGGCTTTCAGGGCTGGCAGCTTTCCTGTGGGAGCAATCGCTGGACGTTTCAAATTTGGCAGCCGGGCTCTGCCAGAGTCACATAGGCATTGTTGCATCATAACCATCCAAGGCTCTTGCAGAGCACCAATGTCTCTGCGGCAGAGAATGCAGTTCCAAGGGACAGTGAAAACCAGGTAGGGCTTTCAGGGCTGGCAGCTTTCGTGTGGGCGCAATCGCTGGACGTTTCAAATTTGGCAGCCGGGCTCTGCCAGAGTCACATAGGCATTGTTGCATCATAACCATCCAAAGCTCTTGCAGATCGCGAATGTCTGTGCAGCAGCGAATGCAGTTAAAAGGGACAGTGAAAATCAGGTACAGGTTTCAGTTCTGGCAGCTTTCGTGTGGGTACAATATCTGGACTTTTCGCATTTTGTAGCCGGGCTCTGCCAGAGTCACATAGGCATTGTTGCATCATAACCAACCAAAGCTCCTCCAGAGCGCGAATGTCTGTGCGGCAGCGAATGCAGTTCCAAGGGACAGTGAAAACCAGGTCGAGCTTTCAGTGCAGGCAGCTTTCGTGTGGGCGCAATCGCTGGACGTTTCGAATTTGGCAGCCGGGCTCTGCCAGAGTCACATAGGCATTGTAGCATCATAACCAACCAAGGCTTTTGCAGAGCACGAATCTCTGTTCGGCAGCGAATGCAGTTCCAAGGGACAGTGAAAACCAGGTAGGCCTTTCGGGCTGGCAGCTTTCGTGTGGGCGCAATCGCTGGACGTTTCGAATTTGGCAGCCAGGCTCTGCCAGAGTCACATAGGCATTGTTGCATCATAACCAAGCAAGGCTCTTGCAGAGCGCGAATGTCTTTGCAGCAGCGAATGCAGTTCCAAGGGACAGTGAAAACCAGGTACAGATTTCAGTTCTGGCAGCTGTCGTGTGGGCGCAATCGCTGGACGTTTCGAATTTGGCAGCCGGGCTCTGCCAGAGTCACATAGGCATTGTTGCATCATAACCAACCAAAGCTCCTCCAGAGCGCGAATGTCTGTGCGGCAGCGAATGCAGTTCCAAGGGACAGTGAAAACCAGGTAGGGCTTTCAGGGCTGGCAGCTTTCGTGTGGGCGCAATGGCTGGACGTTTCGAACTTGCAGCCGGGCTCTGCCAGAGTCACATAGGCATTGTTGCATCATAACCAACCAAGGCTTTTGCAGAGCACCAATGTCTGTACGGCAGCGAATGCAGTTCCAAGGGACAGTGAAAACCAGGTAGGGCTTTCAGGGCTGGCAGCTTTCGTGTGGGCGCAATCGCTGGACGTTTCAAATTTGGGAGCCGGGCTCTGCCAGAGTCACATAGGCATTGTTGCATCATAACCATGCAAGGCTTTTGCAGAGCGCGAATGTCTGTGTGGCAGCGAATGCAGTTCCAAGGGACAGTGAAAACCAGGTAGGGCTTTCAGGGCTGGCAGTTTTCGTGTGGGCACAATCGCTGGACGTTTCGAATTTGGCAGCCGGGCTCTGCCAGAGTCACATAGGCATTGTTGCATCATAAACAACCAAGGCTTTTGCAGAGCACCAATGTCTCTGTGGCAGCGAATGCAGTTCCAAGGGACAGTGAAAACCAGGTCGAGCTTTCAGTGCTGGAAGCTTTCGTATGGGCGCAATCGCTGGACGTTTCGAATTTCGCAGCCGGGCTCTGCCAGAGTCACATAGGCATTGTTGCATCATAACCAACCAAAGCTCCTCCAGAGCGCGAATGTCTGTGCGGCAGCGAATGCAGTTCCAAGGGACAGTGAAAACCAGGTAGGGCTTTCAGGGCTGGCAGCTTTCGTGTGGGCGCAATGGCTGGACGTTTCGAATTTGGCAGCCGGGCTCTGCCAGAGTCACATAGGCATTGTTGCATCATAACCAACCAAGGCTTTTGCAGAGCACGAATGTCTGTTCGGCAGCGAATGCAGTTCCAAGGGACAGTGAAAACCAGGTCGAGCTTTCAGGGCTGGCAGCTTTCGTGTGGGCGCAATCGCTGGACGTTTCGAATTTGGGAGCCGGGCTCTGCCAGAGTCACATAGGCATTGTTGCATCATAACCAACCAAGGCTTTTGCAGAGCGCGAATGTCTGTGTGGCAGTGAATGCAGTTCCAAGGGACAGTGAAAACCAGGTAGGGCTTTCAGGGCTGGCAGCTTTCGTGTGGGCGCAATCGCTGGACGTTTCGAATTTGGCAGCCGGGCTCTGCCAGAGTCACATAGGCATTGTTGCATCATAACCAACCAAGGCTTTTGCAGAGCACGAATGTCTCTGCGGCAGCGAATGCAGTTCCAAGGGACAGTGAAAACCAGGTAGGGCTTTCAGGGCTGGCAGCTTTCGTGTGGGCGCAATCGCTGGACGTTTCAAATTTGGCAGCCGGGCTCTGCCAGAGTCACATAGGCATTGTTGCATCATAACCAACCAAAGCTCTTGCAGAGCGCGAATGTCTGTGCGGCAGCGAATGCAGTTCCAAGGGACAGTGAAAACCAGGTAGGGCTTTCAGGGCTGGCAGCTTTCGTGTGGGCGCAATCGCTGGACGTTTCGAATATGGGAGCCGGGCTCTGCCAGAGTCACATAGGCATTGTTACATCATAACCAACCAAGGCTTTTGCAGATCGCGAATGTCTGTGCGGCAGAGAATGCAGTTCCAAGGGACAGTGAAAACCAGGTAGGGCTTTCAGGGCTGGCAGCTTTCCTGTGGGAGCAATCGCTGGACGTTTCAAATTTGGCAGCCGGGCTCTGCCAGAGTCACATAGGCATTGTTGCATCATAACCATCCAAAGCTCTTGCAGATCGCGAATGTCTGTGCAGCAGCGAATGCAGTTAAAAGGGACAGTGAAAATCAGGTACAGGTTTCAGTTCTGGCAGCTTTCGTGTGGGTACAATATCTGGACTTTTCGCATTTTGTAGCCGGGCTCTGCCAGAGTCACATAGGCATTGTTGCATCATAACCAACCAAAGCTCCTCCAGAGCGCGAATGTCTGTGCGGCAGCGAATGCAGTTCCAAGGGACAGTGAAAACCAGGTCGAGCTTTCAGTGCAGGCAGCTTTCGTGTGGGCGCAATCGCTGGACGTTTCGAATTTGGCAGCCGGGCTCTGCCAGAGTCACATAGGCATTGTAGCATCATAACCAACCAAGGCTTTTGCAGAGCACGAATCTCTGTTCGGCAGCGAATGCAGTTCCAAGGGACAGTGAAAACCAGGTAGGCCTTTCGGGCTGGCAGCTTTCGTGTGGGCGCAATCGCTGGACGTTTCGAATTTGGCAGCCAGGCTCTGCCAGAGTCACATAGGCATTGTTGCATCATAACCAAGCAAGGCTCTTGCAGAGCGCGAATGTCTTTGCAGCAGCGAATGCAGTTCCAAGGGACAGTGAAAACCAGGTACAGATTTCAGTTCTGGCAGCTGTCGTGTGGGCGCAATCGCTGGACGTTTCGAATTTGGCAGCCGGGCTCTGCCAGAGTCACATAGGCATTGTTGCATCATAACCAACCAAAGCTCCTCCAGAGCGCGAATGTCTGTGCGGCAGCGAATGCAGTTCCAAGGGACAGTGAAAACCAGGTAGGGCTTTCAGGGCTGGCAGCTTTCGTGTGGGCGCAATGGCTGGACGTTTCGAACTTGCAGCCGGGCTCTGCCAGAGTCACATAGGCATTGTTGCATCATAACCAACCAAGGCTTTTGCAGAGCACCAATGTCTGTACGGCAGCGAATGCAGTTCCAAGGGACAGTGAAAACCAGGTAGGGCTTTCAGGGCTGGCAGCTTTCGTGTGGGCGCAATCGCTGGACGTTTCAAATTTGGGAGCCGGGCTCTGCCAGAGTCACATAGGCATTGTTGCATCATAACCATGCAAGGCTTTTGCAGAGCGCGAATGTCTGTGTGGCAGCGAATGCAGTTCCAAGGGACAGTGAAAACCAGGTAGGGCTTTCAGGGCTGGCAGTTTTCGTGTGGGCACAATCGCTGGACGTTTCGAATTTGGCAGCCGGGCTCTGCCAGAGTCACATAGGCATTGTTGCATCATAAACAACCAAGGCTTTTGCAGAGCACCAATGTCTCTGTGGCAGCGAATGCAGTTCCAAGGGACAGTGAAAACCAGGTCGAGCTTTCAGTGCTGGAAGCTTTCGTATGGGCGCAATCGCTGGACGTTTCGAATTTGGCAGCCGGGGTCTGTCAGAGTCACATAGGCATTGTTGCATCATAACCAACCAAAGCTCTTGCAGAGCGCGAATGTCTGTGCGGCAGCGAATGCAGTTCCAAGGGACAGTGAAAACCAGGTAGGGCTTTCAGGGCTGGCAGCTTTCGTGTGGGCGCAATCGCTGGACGTTTCAAATTTGGCAGCCGGGCTCTGAAAGAGTCACATAGGCATTGTTGCATCATAACCATCCAAAGCTCTTGCAGAGCGCGAATGTCTGTGCAGCAGCGAATGCAGTTAAAAGGGACAGTGAAAATCAGGTACAGATTTCAGTTCTGGCAGCTTTCGTGTGGGCACAATCACTGGACGTTTCGCATTTTGTAGCCGGGCTCTGCCAGAGTCACATAGGCATTGTTGCATCATAACCAACCAAAGCTCCTCCAGATCGCGAATGTCTGTGCGGCAGCGAATGCAGTTCCAAGGGACAGTGAAAACCAGGTCGAGCTTTCAGTGCTGGCAGCTTTCGTGTGGGCGCAATCTCTGGACGTTTCGCATTTTGTAGCCGGGCTCTGCCAGAGTCACATAGGCATTGTTGCATCATAACCAACCAAGGCTTTTGCAGAGCGCGAATGTCTGTGCGGCAGCGAATGCAGTTCCAAGGGACAGTGAAAACCAGGTAGGGCTTTCAGGGCTGGCAGCTTTCCTGTGGGCGCAATCGCTGGATGTTTCGAATTTGGCAGCCGGGCTCTGCCAGAGTCACATAGGCATTGTTGCATCATAACCATCCAAGGCTTTTGCAGAGCACCAATGTCTCTGCGGCAGCGAATGCAGTTCCAAGGGACAGTGAAAACCAGGTAGGGCTTTCAGGGCTGGCAGCTTTCGTGTGGGCGCAATCGCTGGACGTTTCAAATTTGGCAGCCGGGCTCTGCCAGAGTCACATAGGCATTGTTGCATCATAACCAAGCAAGGTTCTTCCAGAGCGCGAATGTCTTTGCAGCAGCGAATGCAGTTCCAAGGGACAGTGAAAACCAGGTAGGGCTTTCAGGGCTGGCAGCTTTCGTGTGGGCGCAATCGCTGGACGTTTCGAATTTGGCAGCCGGGCTCTGCCAGAGTCACATAGGCATTGTTGCATCATAAACAACCAAGGCTTTTGCAGAGCACCAATGTCTCTGTGGCAGCGAATGCAGTTCCAAGGGACAGTGAAAACCAGGTCGAGCTTTCAGTGCTGGAAGCTTTCGTATGGGCGCAATCGCTGGACGTTTCGAATTTGGCAGCCGGGCTCTGCCAGAGTCACATAGGCATTGTTGCATCATAACCAACCAAGGCTTTTGCAGAGCGCGAATGTCTGTGCGGCAGCGAATGCAGTTCCAAGGGACAGTGAAAACCAGGTAGGGCTTTCAGGGCTGGCAGCTTTCGTGTGGGCGCAATCGCTGGACGTTTCGAATTTGGCAGCCGGGCTCTGCCAGAGTCACATAGGCATTGTTACATCATAACCAACCAAGGCTTTTGCAGAGCGCGAATGTCTGTGCGGCAGCGAATGCAGTTCCAAGGGACAGTGAAAACCAGGTAGGGCTTTCAGGGCTGGCAGCTTTCCTGTGAGCGCAATCGCTGGATGTTTCGAATTTGGCAGCCGGGCTCTGCCAGAGTCACAAAGGCATTGTTGTATCATAACCATCCAAGGCTTTTGCAGAGCACCAATGTCTGTGCAGCAGAGAATGCAGTTCCAAGGGACAGTGAAAACCAGGTAGGGCTTTCAGGGCTGGCAGCTTTCGTGTGGGCGCAATCGCTGGACGTTTCAAATTTGGCAGCCGGGCTCTGCCAGAGTCACATAGGCATTGTTGCATCATAACCATCCAAAGCTCTTGCAGAATGCGAATGTCTTTGCGGCAGCGAATGCAGTTCCAAGGGACAGTGAAAATCAGGTACAGATTTCAGTTCTGGCAGCTTTCGTGTGGGCACAATCTCTGGACGTTTCGAATTTTGTAGCCGGGCTCTGCCAGACTCACATAGGCATTGTTGCATCATAACCAACCAAAGCTCCTCCAGAGCGCGAATGTCTGTGCGGCAGCGAATGCAGTTCCAAGGGACAGTGAAAACCAGGTAGGGCTTTCTGGGCTGGCAGCTTTCATGTGGGCGCAATCGCTGGACGTTTCAAATTTGCAGCCGGGGTCTGTCAGAGTCACATAGGCATTGTTGCATCATAACCAACCAAAGCTCTTGCAGAGCGCGAATGTCTGTGCGGCAGCGAATGCAGTTCCAAGGGACAGTGAAAACCAGGTAGCGCTTTCAGGGCTGGCAGCTTTCGTGTGGGCGCAATCGCTGGACATTTCGAATTTGGCAGCCGGGCTCTGCCAGAGTCACATAGGCATTGTTGCATCATAACCAACCAAGGCTTTTGCAGAGCACCAATGTCTCTGCGGCAGCGAATGCAGTTCCAAGGGACAGTGAAAACCAGGTAGGGCTTTCAGGGCTGGCAGCTTTCGTGTGGGCGCAATCGCTGGACGTTTCAAATTTGGCAGCCGGGCTCTGCAAGAGTCACATAGGCATTGTTGCATCATAACCATCCAAAGCTCTTGCAGAGCGCGAATGTCTGTGCAGCAGCGAATGCAGTTAAAAGGGACAGTGAAAATCAGGTACAGATTTCAGTTCTGGCAGCTTTCGTGTGGGCACAATCACTGGACGTTTCGCATTTTGTAGCCGGGCTCTGCCAGAGTCACATAGGCATTGTTGCATCATAACCAACCAAAGCTCCTCCAGATCGCGAATGTCTGTGCGGCAGCGAATGCAGTTCCAAGGGACACTGAAAACCAGGTCCAGCTTTCAGTGCTGGCAGCTTTCGTGTGGGCGCAATCTCTGGACGTTCCGCATTTTGTAGCCGGGCTCTGCCAGAGTCACATAGGCATTGTTGCATCATAACCAACCAAGGCTTTTGCAGAATGCGAATGTCTGTGCGGCAGCGAATGCAGTTCCAAGGGACAGTGAAAACCAGGTAGGGCTTTCAGGGCTGGCAGCTTTCGTGTGGGCGCAATCGCTGGACGTTTCGAATTTGGGAGCCGGGCTCTGCCAGAGTCACATAGGCATTGTTGCATCATAACCAACCAAGGCTTTTGCAGAGCGCGAATGTCTGTACGGCAGCGAATGCAGTTCCAAGGGACAGTGAAAACCAGGTAGGGCTTTCAGGGCTGGCAGCTTTCCTGTGGGCGCAATCGCTGGACGTTTCGAATTTTGTAGCCGGGCTCTGCCAGAGTCACATAGGCATTGTTGCATCATAACCAACCAAAGCTCCTCCAGAGCGCGAATGTCTGTGCGGCAGCGAATGCAGTTCCAAGGGACAGTGAAAACCAGGTCGAGCTTTCAGTGCTGGCAGCTTTCGTGTGGGCGCAATCGCTGGACGTTTCGAATTTGGCAGCCGGGCTCTGCCAGAGTCACATAGGCATTGTTGCATCATAACCAACCAAGGCTTTTGCAGAGCACCAATGTCTGTTCGGCAGCGAATGCAGTTCCAAGGGACAGTGAAAACCAGGTAGGGCTTTCAGTGCTGGCAGCTTTCGTATGGGCGCAATCTCTGTACGTTTCGAATTTGGCAGCCGGGCTCTGCCAGAGTCACATAGGCATTGTTGCATCATAACCAACCAAGGCTTTTGCAGAGCGCGAATGTCTGTGTGGCAGCGAATGCAGTTCCAAGGGACAGTGAAAACCAGGTAGGGCTTTCAGGGCTGGCAGCTTTCGTGTGGGCGCAATCGCTGGACGTTTCGAATTTTGTAGCCGGGCTCTGCCAGAGTCACATAGGCATTGTTGCATCATAACCAACCAAAGCTCTTGCAGAGCGCGAATGTCTGTGCGGCAGCGAATGCAGTTCCAAGGGACAGTGAAAACCAGGTCGAGATTTCAGTGCTGGCAGCTTTCGTGTGGGCGCAATCGCTGGACGTTTCGAATTTGGCAGCCGGGCTCTGCAAGACTCACATAGGCATTGTTGCATCATAACCAACCAAGGCTTTTGCAGAGCACGAATGTCTGTGCAGCAGCGAATGCAGTTAAAAGGGACAGTGAAAACCAGGTAGGCCTTTCAGGGCTGGCAGCTTTCGTGTGGGCGCAATCGCTGGACGTTTCGAATTTGGCAGCCGGGCTCTGCCAGAGTCACATAGGCATTGTTGCATCATAACCAAGCAAGGCTCTTGCAGAGCGCGAATGTCTTTGCAGCAGCGAATGCAGTTCCAAGGGACAGTGAAAACCATTAGGGCTTTCAGGGCTGCCAGCTTTCCTGTGGGCGTAATCGCTGGACGTTTCGAATTTGGCAGCCGGGATCTGCCAGAGTCACATAGGCATTGTTGCATCATAACCAAGCAAGGCTCTTGCAGAGCGCGAATGTCTTTGCAGCAGCGAATGCAGTTCCAAGGGACAGTGAAAACCATTAGGCCTTTCACAGCTGGCAGCTTTCGTGTGGGCGCAATCGCTGGACGTTTCGAATTTGGGAGCCGGGCTCTGCCAGAGTCACATAGGCATTGTTGCATCATAACCAACCAAGGCTTTTGCAGAGCGCGAATGTCTGTGTGGCAGCGAATGCAGTTCCAAGGGACAGTGAAAACCAGGTAGGGCTTTCAGGGCTGGCAGCTTTCGTGTGGGCGCAATCGCTGGACGTTTCGAATTTGGCAGCCGGGCTCTGCCAGAGTCACATAGGCATTGTTGCATCATAACCAACCAAGGCTTTTGCAGAGCACGAATGTCTCTGCGGCAGCGAATGCAGTTCCAAGGGACAGTGAAAACCAGGTCGAGCTTTCAGTGCTGGCAGCTTTCGTATGGGCGCAATCTCTGGACGTTTCGAATTTGGCAGCCGGGGTCTGTCAGAGTCACATAGGCATTGTTGCATCATAACCAACCAAAGCTCTTGCAGAGCGCGAATGTCTGTGCGGCAGTGAATGCAGTTCCAAGGGACAGTGAAAACCAGGTAGGGCTTTCAGGGCTGGCAGCTTTCGTGTGGGCGCAATCGCTGGACGTTTCGAATATGGGAGCCGGGCTCTGCCAGAGTCACATAGGCATTGTTACATCATAACCAACCAAGGCTTTTGCAGAGCGCGAATGTCTGTGAGGCAGCGAATGCAGTTCCAAGGGACAGTGAAAACCAGGTAGGGCTTTCAGGGCTGGCAGCTTTCCTGTGGGCGCAATCGCTGGATGTTTCGAATTTGGCAGCCGGGCTCTGCCAGAGTCACATAGGCATTGTTGCATCATAACCATCCAAGGCTTTTGCAGAGCACCAATGTCTCTGCGGCAGAGAATGCAGTTCCAAGGGACAGTGAAAACCAGGTAGGGCTTTCAGGGCTGGCAGGTTTCGTGTGGGCGCAATCGCTGGACGTTTCAAATTTGGCAGCCAGGCTCTGCCAGAGTCACATAGGCATTGTTGCATCATAACCATCCAAAGCTCTTGCATATCGCGAATGTCTGTGCAGCAGCGAATGCAGTTAAAAGGGACAGTGAAAATCAGGTACAGGTTTCAGTTCTGGCAGCTTTCGTGTGGGCACAATATCTGGACGTTTCGCATTTTGTAGCCGGGCTCTGCCAGAGTCACATAGGCATTGTTGCATCATAACCAACCAAAGCTCCTCCAGAGCGCGAATGTCTGTGCGGCAGCGAATGCAGTTCCAAGGGACAGTGAAAACCAGGTAGGCCTTTCGGGCTGACAGCTTTCGTGTGGGCGCAATCGCTGGACGTTTCGAATTTGGCAGCCGGGCTCTGCCAGAGTCACATAGGCATTGTTGCATCATAACCAAGCAAGGCTCTTGCAGAGCGCGAATGTCTTTGCAGCAGCGAATGCAGTTCCAAGGGACAGTGAAAACCAGGTACAGATTTCAGTTCTGGCAGCTGTCGTGTGGGCGCAATCGCTGGACGTTTCGAATTTCGCAGCCGGGCTCTGCCAGAGTCACATAGGCATTGTTGCATCATAACCAACCAAGGCTTTTGCAGAGCACGAATGTCTGTTCGGCAGCGAATGCAGTTCCAAGGGACAGTGAAAACCAGGTCGAGCTTTCAGGGCTGGCAGCTTTCGTGTGGGCGCAATCGCTGGACGTTTCGAATTTGGGAGCCGGGCTCTGCCAGAGTCACATAGGCATTGTTGCATCATAACCAACCAAGGCTTTTGCAGAGCGCGAATGTCTGTGTGGCAGTGAATGCAGTTCCAAGGGACAGTGAAAACCAGGTAGGGCTTTCAGGGCTGGCAGCTTTCGTGTGGGCGCAATCGCTGGACGTTTCGAATTTGGCAGCCGGGCTCTGCCAGAGTCACATAGGCATTGTTGCATCATAACCAACCAAGGCTTTTGCAGAGCACGAATGTCTCTGCGGCAGCGAATGCAGTTCCAAGGGACAGTGAAAACCAGGTAGGGCTTTCAGGGCTGGCAGCTTTCGTGTGGGCGCAATCGCTGGACGTTTCAAATTTGGCAGCCGGGCTCTGCCAGAGTCACATAGGCATTGTTGCATCATAACCAACCAAAGCTCTTGCAGAGCGCGAATGTCTGTGCGGCAGCGAATGCAGTTCCAAGGGACAGTGAAAACCAGGTAGGGCTTTCAGGGCTGGCAGCTTTCGTGTGGGCGCAATCGCTGGACGTTTCGAATATGGGAGCCGGGCTCTGCCAGAGTCACATAGGCATTGTTACATCATAACCAACCAAGGCTTTTGCAGATCGCGAATGTCTGTGCGGCAGCGAATGCAGTTCCAAGGGACAGTGAAAACCAGGTAGGGCTTTCAGGGCTGGCAGCTTTCCTGTGGGAGCAATCGCTGGACGTTTCAAATTTGGCAGCCGGGCTCTGCCAGAGTCACATAGGCATTGTTGCATCATAACCATCCAAGGCTCTTGCAGAGCACCAATGTCTCTGCGGCAGAGAATGCAGTTCCAAGGGACAGTGAAAACCAGGTAGGGCTTTCAGGGCTGGCAGCTTTCGTGTGGGCGCAATCGCTGGACGTTTCAAATTTGGCAGCCGGGCTCTGCCAGAGTCACATAGGCATTGTTGCATCATAACCATCCAAAGCTCTTGCAGATCGCGAATGTCTGTGCAGCAGCGAATGCAGTTAAAAGGGACAGTGAAAATCAGGTACAGGTTTCAGTTCTGGCAGCTTTCGTGTGGGTACAATATCTGGACTTTTCGCATTTTGTAGCCGGGCTCTGCCAGAGTCACATAGGCATTGTTGCATCATAACCAACCAAAGCTCCTCCAGAGCGCGAATGTCTGTGCGGCAGCGAATGCAGTTCCAAGGGACAGTGAAAACCAGGTCGAGCTTTCAGTGCAGGCAGCTTTCGTGTGGGCGCAATCGCTGGACGTTTCGAATTTGGCAGCCGGGCTCTGCCAGAGTCACATAGGCATTGTAGCATCATAACCAACCAAGGCTTTTGCAGAGCACGAATCTCTGTTCAGCAGCGAATGCAGTTCCAAGGGACAGTGAAAACCAGGTAGGCCTTTCGGGCTGGCAGCTTTCGTGTGGGCGCAATCGCTGGACGTTTCGAATTTGGCAGCCAGGCTCTGCCAGAGTCACATAGGCATTGTTGCATCATAACCAAGCAAGGCTCTTGCAGAGCGCGAATGTCTTTGCAGCAGCGAATGCAGTTCCAAGGGACAGTGAAAACCAGGTACAGATTTCAGTTCTGGCAGCTGTCGTGTGGGCGCAATCGCTGGACGTTTCGAATTTGGCAGCCGGGCTCTGCCAGAGTCACATAGGCATTGTTGCATCATAACCAACCAAAGCTCCTCCAGAGCGCGAATGTCTGTGCGGCAGCGAATGCAGTTCCAAGGGACAGTGAAAACCAGGTAGGGCTTTCAGGGCTGGCAGCTTTCGTGTGGGCGCAATCGCTGGACGTTTCAAATTTGCAGCCGGGCTCTGCCAGAGTCACATAGGCATTGTTGCATCATAACCAACCAAGGCTTTTGCAGAGCACCAATGTCTGTTCGGCAGCGAATGCAGTTCCAAGGGACAGTGAAAACCAGGTAGGGCTTTCAGGGCTGGCAGCTTTCGTGTGGGCGCAATCGCTGGACGTTTCGAATTTGGGAGCCGGGCTCTGCCAGAGTCACATAGGCATTGTTGCATCATAACCATGCAAGGCTTTTGCAGAGCGCGAATGTCTGTGTGGCAGCGAATGCAGTTCCAAGGGACAGTGAAAACCAGGTAGGGCTTTCAGGGCTGGCAGTTTTCGTGTGGGCACAATCGCTGGACGTTTCGAATTTGGCAGCCGGGCTCTGCCAGAGTCACATAGGCATTGTTGCATCATAAACAACCAAGGCTTTTGCAGAGCACCAATGTCTCTGTGGCAGCGAATGCAGTTCCAAGGGACAGTGAAAACCAGGTCGAGCTTTCAGTGCTGGAAGCTTTCGTATGGGCGCAATCGCTGGACGTTTCGAATTTGGCAGCCGGGGTCTGTCAGAGTCACATAGGCATTGTTGCATCATAACCAACCAAAGCTCTTGCAGAGCGCGAATGTCTGTGCGGCAGCGAATGCAGTTCCAAGGGACAGTGAAAACCAGGTAGGGCTTTCAGGGCTGGCAGCTTTCGTGTGGGCGCAATCGCTGGACGTTTCAAATTTGGCAGCCGGGCTCTGAAAGAGTCACATAGGCATTGTTGCATCATAACCATCCAAAGCTCTTGCAGAGCGCGAATGTCTGTGCAGCAGCGAATGCAGTTAAAAGGGACAGTGAAAATCAGGTACAGATTTCAGTTCTGGCAGCTTTCGTGTGGGCACAATCACTGGACGTTTCGCATTTTGTAGCCGGGCTCTGCCAGAGTCACATAGGCATTGTTGCATCATAACCAACCAAAGCTCCTCCAGATCGCGAATGTCTGTGCGGCAGCGAATGCAGTTCCAAGGGACAGTGAAAACCAGGTCGAGCTTTCAGTGCTGGCAGCTTTCGTGTGGGCGCAATCTCTGGACGTTTCGCATTTTGTAGCCGGGCTCTGCCAGAGTCACATAGGCATTGTTGCATCATAACCAACCAAGGCTTTTGCAGAGCGCGAATGTCTGTGCGGCAGCGAATGCAGTTCCAAGGGACAGTGAAAACCAGGTAGGGCTTTCAGGGCTGGCAGCTTTCCTGTGGGCGCAATCGCTGGATGTTTCGAATTTGGCAGCCGGGCTCTGCCAGAGTCACATAGGCATTGTTGCATCATAACCATCCAAGGCTTTTGCAGAGCACCAATGTCTCTGCGGCAGCGAATGCAGTTCCAAGGGACAGTGAAAACCAGGTAGGGCTTTCAGGGCTGGCAGCTTTCGTGTGGGCGCAATCGCTGGACGTTTCAAATTTGGCAGCCGGGCTCTGCCAGAGTCACATAGGCATTGTTGCATCATAACCAAGCAAGGCTCTTCCAGAGCGCGAATGTCTTTGCAGCAGCGAATGCAGTTCCAAGGGACAGTGAAAACCAGGTACAGATTTCAGTTCTGGCAGCTGTCGTGTGGGCGCAATCGCTGGACGTTTCGAATTTCGCAGCCGGGCTCTGCCAGAGTCACATAGGCATTGTTGCATCATAACCAACCAAAGCTCCTCCAGAGCGCGAATGTCTGTGCGGCAGCGAATGCAGTTCCAAGGGACAGTGAAAACCAGGTAGGGCTTTCAGGGCTGGCAGCTTTCGTGTGGGCGCAATCGCTGGACGTTTCGAATTTGGCAGCCGGGCTCTGCCAGAGTCACATAGGCATTGTTGCATCATAACCAACCAAGGCTTTTGCAGAGCACGAATGTCTGTTCGGCAGCGAATGCAGTTCCAAGGGACAGTGAAAACCAGGTAGGGCTTTCAGGGCTGGCAGCTTTCGTGTGGGCGCAATCGCTGGACGTTTCGAATTTGGGAGCCGGGCTCTGCCAGAGTCACATAGGCATTGTTGCATCATAACCAACCAAGGCTTTTGCAGAGCGCGAATGTCTGTGTGGCAGTGAATGCAGTTCCAAGGGACAGTGAAAACCAGGTAGGGCTTTCAGGGCTGGCAGCTTTCGTGTGGGCGCAATCGCTGGACGTTTCGAATTTGGCAGCCGGGCTCTGCCAGAGTCACATAGGCATTGTTGCATCATAACCAAGCAAGGCTCTTGCAGAGCGCGAATGTCTTTGCAGCAGCGAATGCAGTTCCAAGGGACAGTGAAAACCAGGTAGGGCTTTCAGGGCTGGCAGCTTTCGTGTGGGCGCAATCGCTGGACGTTTCGAATTTGGCAGCCGGGCTCTGCCAGAGTCACATAGGCATTGTTGCATCATAACCAACCAAAGCTCCTCCAGAGCGCGAATTTCTGTGCGGCAGCGAATGCAGTTCCAAGGGACAGTGAAAACCAGGTAGGGCTTTCAGGGCTGGCAGCTTTCGTGTGGGCGCAATGGCTGGACGTTTCGAACTTGCAGCCGGGCTCTGCCAGAGTCACATAGGCATTGTTGCATCATAACCAACCAAGGCTTTTGCAGAGCACCAATGTCTGTTCGGCAGCGAATGCAGTTCCAAGGGACAGTGAAAACCAGGTAGGGCTTTCAGGGCTGGCAGCTTTCGTGTGGGCGCAATCGCTGGACGTTTCAAATTTGGGAGCCGGGCTCTGCCAGAGTCACATAGGCATTGTTACATCATAACCATGCAAGGCTTATGCAGAGCGCGAATGTCTGTGTGGCAGCGAATGCAGTTCCAAGGGACAGTGAAAACCAGGTAGGGCTTTCAGGGCTGGCAGTTTTCGTGTGGGCACAATCGCTGGACGTTTCGAATTTGGCAGCCGGGCTCTGCCAGAGTCACATAGGCATTGTTGCATCATAAACAACCAAGGCTTTTGCAGAGCACCAATGTCTCTGTGGCAGCGAATGCAGTTCCAAGGGACAGTGAAAACCAGGTCGAGCTTTCAGTGCTGGAAGCTTTCGTATGGGCGCAATCGCTGGACGTTTCGAATTTGGCAGCCGGGGTCTGTCAGAGTCACATAGGCATTGTTGCATCATAACCAACCAAAGCTCTTGCAGAGCGCGAATGTCTGTGCGGCAGCGAATGCAGTTCCAAGGGACAGTGAAAACCAGGTAGGGCTTTCAGGGCTGGCAGCTTTCGTGTGGGCGCAATCGCTGGACGTTTCAAATTTGGCAGCCGGGCTCTGAAAGAGTCACATAGGCATTGTTGCATCATAACCATCCAAAGCTCTTGCAGAGCGCGAATGTCTGTGCAGCAGCGAATGCAGTTAAAAGGGACAGTGAAAATCAGGTACAGATTTCAGTTCTGGCAGCTTTCGTGTGGGCACAATCACTGGACGTTTCGCATTTTGTAGCCGGGCTCTGCCAGAGTCACATAGGCATTGTTGCATCATAACCAACCAAAGCTCCTCCAGATCGCGAATGTCTGTGCGGCAGCGAATGCAGTTCCAAGGGACAGTGAAAACCAGGTCGAGCTTTCAGTGCTGGCAGCTTTCGTGTGGGCGCAATCTCTGGACGTTTCGCATTTTGTAGCCGGGCTCTGCCAGAGTCACATAGGCATTGTTGCATCATAACCAACCAAGGCTTTTGCAGAGCGCGAATGTCTGTGCGGCAGCGAATGCAGTTCCAAGGGACAGTGAAAACCAGGTAGGGCTTTCAGGGCTGGCAGCTTTCCTGTGGGCGCAATCGCTGGATGTTTCGAATTTGGCAGCCGGGCTCTGCCAGAGTCACATAGGCATTGTTGCATCATAACCATCCAAGGCTTTTGCAGAGCACCAATGTCTCTGCGGCAGCGAATGCAGTTCCAAGGGACAGTGAAAACCAGGTAGGGCTTTCAGGGCTGGCAGCTTTCGTGTGGGCGCAATCGCTGGACGTTTCAAATTTGGCAGCCGGGCTCTGCCAGAGTCACATAGGCATTGTTGCATCATAACCAAGCAAGGCTCTTGCAGAGCGCGAATGTCTTTGCAGCAGCGAATGCAGTTCCAAGGGACAGTGAAAACCAGGTACAGATTTCAGTTCTGGCAGCTGTCGTGTGGGCGCAATCGCTGGACGTTTCGAATTTCGCAGCCGGGCTCTGCCAGAGTCACATAGGCATTGTTGCATCATAACCAACCAAAGCTCCTCCAGAGCGCGAATGTCTGTGCGGCAGCGAATGCAGTTCCAAGGGACAGTGAAAACCAGGTAGGGCTTTCAGGGCTGGCAGCTTTCGTGTGGGCGCAATGGCTGGACGTTTCGAATTTGGCAGCCGGGCTCTGCCAGAGTCACATAGGCATTGTTGCATCATAACCAACCAAGGCTTTTGCAGAGCACGAATGTCTGTTCGGCAGCGAATGCAGTTCCAAGGGACAGTGAAAACCAGGTAGGGCTTTCAGGGCTGGCAGCTTTCGTGTGGGCGCAATCGCTGGACGTTTCGAATTTGGGAGCCGGGCTCTGCCAGAGTCACATAGGCATTGTTGCATCATAACCAACCAAGGCTTTTGCAGAGCGCGAATGTCTGTGTGGCAGTGAATGCAGTTCCAAGGGACAGTGAAAACCAGGTAGGGCTTTCACGGCTGGCAGCTTTCGTGTGGGCACAATCGCTGGACGTTTCGAATTTGGCAGCCGGGCTCTGCCAGAGTCACATAGGCATTGTTGCATCATAACCAACCAAAGCTCTTGCAGAGCGCGAATGTCTGTGCGGCAGCGAATGCAGTTAAAAGGGACAGTGAAAATCAGGTACAGATTTCAGTTCTGGCAGCTTTCGTGTGGGCACAATCACTGGACGTTTCGCATTTTGTAGCCGGGCTCTGCCAGAGTCACATAGGCATTGTTGCATCATAACCAACCAAAGCTCCTCCAGATCGTGAATGTCTGTGCGGCAGCGAATGCAGTTCCAAGGGACAGTGAAAACCAGGTCGAGCTTTCAGTGCTGGCAGCTTTCGTGTGGGCGCAATCTCTGGACGTTTCGCATTTTGTAGCCGGGCTCTGCCAGAGTCACATAGGCATTGTTGCATCATAACCAACCAAGGCTTTTGCAGAGCGCGAATGTCTGTGCGGCAGCGAATGCAGTTCCAAGGGACAGTGAAAACCAGGTAGGGCTTTCAGGGCTGGCAGCTTTCCTGTGGGCGCAATCGCTGGATGTTTCGAATTTGGCAGCCGGGCTCTGCCAGAGTCACATAGGCATTGTTGCATCATAACCATCCAAGGCTTTTGCAGAGCACCAATGTCTCTGCGGCAGCGAATGCAGTTCCAAGGGACAGTGAAAACCAGGTAGGGCTTTCAGGGCTGGCAGCTTTCGTGTGGGCGCAATCGCTGGACGTTTCAAATTTGGCAGCCGGGCTCTGCCAGAGTCACATAGGCATTGTTGCATCATAACCAACCAAGGCTTTTGCAGAGCACCAATGTCTCTGCGGCAGCGAATGCAGTTCCAAGGGACAGTGAAAACCAGGTCGAGCTTTCAGTGCTGGCAGCTTTCGTATGGGCGCAATCGCTGGACGTTTCGAATTTGGCAGCCGGGGTCTGTCAGAGTCACATAGGCATTGTTGCATCATAACCAACCAAAGCTCTTGCAGAGCGCGAATGTCTGTGCGGCAGCGAATGCAGTTCCAAGGGACAGTGAAAACCAGGTAGGGCTTTCAGGGCTGGCAGCTTTCGTGTGGGCGCAATCGCTGGACGTTTCAAATTTGGCAGCCGGGCTCTGAAAGAGTCACATAGGCATTGTTGCATCATAACCATCCAAAGCTCTTGCAGAGCGCGAATGTCTGTGCAGCAGCGAATGCAGTTAAAAGGGACAGTGAAAATCAGGTACAGATTTCAGTTCTGGCAGCTTTCGTGTGGGCACAATCACTGGACGTTTCGCATTTTGTAGCCGGGCTCTGCCAGAGTCACATAGGCATTGTTGCATCATAACCAACCAAAGCTCCTCCAGATCGCGAATGTCTGTGCGGCAGCGAATGCAGTTCCAAGGGACAGTGAAAACCAGGTCGAGCTTTCAGTGCTGGCAGCTTTCGTGTGGGCGCAATCTCTGGACGTTCCGCATTTTGTAGCCGGGCTCTGCCAGAGTCACATAGGCATTGTTGCATCATAACCAACCAAGGCTTTTGCAGAGCGCGAATGTCTGTGCGGCAGCGAATGCAGTTCCAAGGGACAGTGAAAACCAGGTAGGGCTTTCAGGGCTGGCAGCTTTCCTGTGGGCGCAATCGCTGGATGTTTCGAATTTGGCAGCCGGGCTCTGCCAGAGTCACATAGGCATTGTTGCATCATAACCATCCAAGGCTTTTGCAGAGCACCAATGTCTCTGCGGCAGAGAATGCAGTTCCAAGGGACAGTGAAAACCAGGTAGGCCTTTCAGGGCTGGCAGCTTTCGTGTGGGCGCAATCGCTGGACGTTTCAAATTTGGCAGCCGGGCTCTGCCAGAGTCACATAGGCATTGTTGCATCATAACCATCCAAAGCTCCTCCAGAGCGCGAATGTCTGTGCAGCAGCGAATGCAGTTAAAAGGGACAGTGAAAATCAGGTACAGATTTCAGTTCTGGCAGCTTTCGTGTGGGCACAATCTCTGTACGTTTCGAATTTTGTAGCCGGGCTCTGCCAGAGTCACATAGGCATTGTTGCATCATAACCAACCAAAGCTCCTCCAGAGCGCGAATGTCTGTGCGGCAGCGAATGCAGTTCCAAGGGACAGTGAAAACCAGGTCGAGCTTTCAGTGCTGGCAGCTTTCGTGTGGGCGCAATCGCTGGACGTTTCGAATTTGGCAGCCGGGCTCTGCCAGAGTCACATAGGCATTGTTGCATCATAACCAACCAAAGCTCCTCCAGAGCGCGAATGTCTGTGCGGCAGCGAATGCAGTTCCAAGGGACAGTGAAAACCAGGTAGGGCTTTCAGGGCTGGCAGCTTTCGTGTGGGCGCAATCGCTGGACGTTTCGAATATGGGAGCCGGGCTCTGCCAGAGTCACATAGGCATTGCTGCATCATAACCAACCAAGGCTTTTGCAGAGCGCGAATGTCTGTGCGGCAGCGAATGCAGTTCCAAGGGACAGTGAAAACCAGGTAGGGCTTTCAGGGCTGGCAGCTTTCCTGTGGGAGCAATCGCTGGACGTTTCAAATTTGGCAGCCGGGCTCTGCCAGAGTCACATAGGCATTGTTGCATCATAACCATCCAAGGCTCCTGCAGAGCACCAATGTCTCTGCGGCAGAGAATGCAGTTCCAAGGGACAGTGAAAACCAGGTAGGGCTTTCAGGGCTGGCAGCTTTCGTGTGGGCGCAATCGCTGGACGTTTCAAATTTGGCAGCCGGGCTCTGCCAGAGTCACATAGGCATTGTTGCATCATAACCATCCAAAGCTCTTGCAGATCGCGAATGTCTGTGCAGCAGCGAATGCAGTTAAAAGGGACAGTGAAAATCAGGTACAGGTTTCAGTTCTGGCAGCTTTCGTGTGGGCACAATATCTGGACTTTTCGCATTTTGTAGCCGGGTTCTGCCAGAGTCACATAGGCATTGTTGCATCATAACCAACCAAAGATCCTCCAGAGCGCGAATGTCTGTGCGGCAGCGAATGCAGTTCCAAGGGACAGTGAAAACCAGGTCGAGCTTTCAGTGCAGGCAGCTTTCGTGTGGGCGCAATCGCTGGACGTTTCGAATTTGGCAGCCGGGCTCTGCCAGAGTCACATAGGCATTGTAGCATCATAACCAACCAAGGCTTTTGCAGAGCACGAATCTCTGTTCGGCAGCGAATGCAGTTCCAAGGGACAGTGAAAACCAGGTAGGCCTTTCGGGCTGGCAGCTTTCGTGTGGGCGCAATCGCTGGACGTTTCGAATTTGGCAGCCGGGCTCTGCCAGAGTCACATAGGCATTGTTGCATCATAACCAAGCAAGGCTCTTGCAGAGCGCGAATGTCTTTGCAGCAGCGAATGCAGTTCCAAGGGACAGTGAAAACCAGGTACAGATTTCAGTTCTGGCAGCTGTCGTGTGGGCGCAATCGCTGGACGTTTCGAATTTGGCAGCCGGGCTCTGCCAGAGTCCCATAGGCATTGTTGCATCATAACCAACCAAAGCTCCTCCAGAGCGCGAATGTCTGTGCGGCAGCGAATGCAGTTCCAAGGGACAGTGAAAACCAGGTAGGGCTTTCAGGGCTGGCAGCTTTCGTGTGGGCGCAATGGCTGGACGTTTCGAATTTGGCAGCCGGGCTCTGCCAGAGTCACATAGGCATTGTTGCATCATAACCAACCAAGGCTTTTGCAGAGCACCAATGTCTGTTCGGCAGCGAATGCAGTTCCAAGGGACAGTGAAAACCAGGTAGGGCTTTCAGGGCTGGCAGCTTTCGTGTGGGCGCAATCGCTGGACGTTTCAAATTTGGGAGCCGGGCTCTGCCAGAGTCACATAGGCATTGTTGCATCATAACCATGCAAGGCTTTTGAAGAGCGCGAATGTCTGTGTGGCAGCGAATGCAGTTCCAAGGGACAGTGAAAACCAGGTAGGGCTTTCAGGGCTGGCAGCTTTCGTGTGGGCACAATCGCTGGACGTTTCAAATTTGGCAGCCGGGCTCTGCCAGAGTCACATAGGCATTGTTGCATCATAACCAACCAAAGCTCTTGCAGAGCGCCAATGTCTGTGCGGCAGCGAATGCAGTTCCAAGGGACAGTGAAAACCAGGTAGGGCTTTCAGGGCTGGCAGCTTTCGTGTGGGCGCAATCGCTGGACGTTTCAAATTTGGCAGCCGGGCTCTGAAAGAGTCACATAGGCATTGTTGCATCATAACCATCCAAAGCTCTTGCAGAGCGCGAATGTCTGTGCAGCAGCGAATGCAGTTAAAAGGGACAGTGAAAATCAGGTACAGATTTCAGTTCTGGCAGCTTTCGTGTGGGCACAATCACTGGACGTTTCGCATTTTGTAGCCGGGCTCTGCCAGAGTCACATAGGCATTGTTGCATCATAACCAACCAAAGCTCCTCCAGATCGCGAATGTCTGTGCGGCAGCGAATGCAGTTCCAAGGGACAGTGAAAACCAGGTCGAGCTTTCAGTGCTGGCAGCTTTCGTGTGGGCGCAATCTCTGGACGTTTCGCATTTTGTAGCCGGGCTCTGCCAGAGTCACATAGGCATTGTTGCATCATAACCAACCAAGGCTTTTGCAGAGCGCGAATGTCTGTGCGGCAGCGAATGCAGTTCCAAGGGACAGTGAAAACCAGGTAGGGCTTTCAGGGCTGGCAGCTTTCCTGTGGGCGCAATCGCTGGATGTTTCGAATTTGGCAGCCGGGCTCTGCCAGAGTCACATAGGCATTGTTGCATCATAACCATCCAAGCCTTTTGCAGAGCACCAATGTCTCTGCGGCAGTGAATGCAGTTCCAAGGGGCAGTGAAAACCAGGTAGGGCTTTCAGGGCTGGCAGCTTTCGTGTGGGCGCAATCGCTGGACGTTTCAAATTTGGCAGCCGGGCTCTGCCAGAGTCACATAGGCATTGTTGCATCATAACCAACCAAAGCTCTTGCAGAGCGCGAATGTCTGTGCAGCAGCGAATGCAGTTAAAAGGGACAGTGAAAATCAGGTACAGATTTCAGTTCTGGCAGCTTTCGTGTTGGCACAATCTCTGTACGTTTCGAATTTTGTAGCCGGGCTCTGCCAGAGTCACATAGGCATTGTTGCATCATAACCAACCAAAGCTCCTCCAGAGCGCGAATGTCTGTGCGGCAGCGAATGCAGTTCCAAGGGACAGTGAAAACCAGGTCGAGCTTTCAGTGCTGGCAGCTTTCGTATGGGCGCAATCGCTGGACGTTTCGAATTTGGCAGCCGGGGTCTGTCAGAGTCACATAGGCATTGTTGCATCATAACCAACCAAAGCTCTTGCAGAGCGCGAATGTCTGTGCGGCAGCGAATGCAGTTCCAAGGGACAGTGAAAACCAGGTAGGGCTTTCAGGGCTGGCAGCTTTCGTGTGGGCGCAATCGCTGGACGTTTCAAATTTGGCAGCCGGGCTCTGAAAGAGTCACATAGGCATTGTTGCATCATAACCATCCAAAGCTCTTGCAGAGCGCGAATGTCTGTGCAGCAGCGAATGCAGTTAAAAGGGACAGTGAAAATCAGGTACAGATTTCAGTTCTGGCAGCTTTCGTGTGGGCACAATCACTGGACGTTTCGCATTTTGTAGCCGGGCTCTGCCAGAGTCACATAGGCATTGTTGCATCATAACCAACCAAAGCTCCTCCAGATCGCGAATGTCTGTGCGGCAGCGAATGCAGTTCCAAGGGACAGTGAAAACCAGGTCGAGCTTTCAGTGCTGGCAGCTTTCGTGTGGGCGCAATCTCTGGACGTTCCGCATTTTGTAGCCGGGCTCTGCCAGAGTCACATAGGCATTGTTGCATCATAACCAACAAAGGCTTTTGCAGAGCGCGAATGTCTGTGCGGCAGCGAATGCAGTTCCAAGGGACAGTGAAAACCAGGTAGGGCTTTCAGGGCTGGCAGCTTTCCTGTGGGCGCAATCGCTGGATGTTTCGAATTTGGCAGCCGGGCTCTGCCAGAGTCACATAGGCATTGTTGCATCATAACCATCCAAGGCTTTTGCAGAGCACCAATGTCTCTGCGGCAGAGAATGCAGTTCCAAGGGACAGTGAAAACCAGGTAGGCCTTTCAGGGCTGGCAGCTTTCGTGTGGGCGCAATCGCTGGACGTTTCAAATTTGGCAGCCGGGCTCTGCCAGAGTCACATAGGCATTGTTGCATCATAACCATCCAAAGCTCCTCCAGAGCGCGAATGTCTGTGCAGCAGCGAATGCAGTTAAAAGGGACAGTGAAAATCAGGTACAGATTTCAGTTCTGGCAGCTTTCGTGTGGGCACAATCTCTGTACGTTTCGAATTTTGTAGCCGGGCTCTGCCAGAGTCACATAGGCATTGTTGCATCATAACCAACCAAAGCTCCTCCAGAGCGCGAATGTCTGTGCGGCAGCGAATGCAGTTCCAAGGGACAGTGAAAACCAGGTCGAGCTTTCAGTGCTGGCAGCTTTCGTGTGGGCGCAATCGCTGGACGTTTCGAATTTGGCAGCCGGGCTCTGCCAGAGTCACATAGGCATTGTTGCATCATAACCAACCAAAGCTCCTCCAGAGCGCGAATGTCTGTGCGGCAGCGAATGCAGTTCCAAGGGACAGTGAAAACCAGGTAGGGCTTTCAGGGCTGGCAGCTTTCGTGTGGGCGCAATCGCTGGACGTTTCGAATATGGGAGCCGGGCTCTGCCAGAGTCACATAGGCATTGCTGCATCATAACCAACCAAGGCTTTTGCAGAGCGCGAATGTCTGTGCGGCAGCGAATGCAGTTCCAAGGGACAGTGAAAACCAGGTAGGGCTTTCAGGGCTGGCAGCTTTCCTGTGGGAGCAATCGCTGGACGTTTCAAATTTGGCAGCCGGGCTCTGCCAGAGTCACATAGGCATTGTTGCATCATAACCATCCAAGGCTCCTGCAGAGCACCAATGTCTCTGCGGCAGAGAATGCAGTTCCAAGGGACAGTGAAAACCAGGTAGGGCTTTCAGGGCTGGCAGCTTTCGTGTGGGCGCAATCGCTGGACGTTTCAAATTTGGCAGCCGGGCTCTGCCAGAGTCACATAGGCATTGTTGCATCATAACCATCCAAAGCTCTTGCAGATCGCGAATGTCTGTGCAGCAGCGAATGCAGTTAAAAGGGACAGTGAAAATCAGGTACAGGTTTCAGTTCTGGCAGCTTTCGTGTGGGCACAATATCTGGACTTTTCGCATTTTGTAGCCGGGTTCTGCCAGAGTCACATAGGCATTGTTGCATCATAACCAACCAAAGATCCTCCAGAGCGCGAATGTCTGTGCGGCAGCGAATGCAGTTCCAAGGGACAGTGAAAACCAGGTCGAGCTTTCAGTGCAGGCAGCTTTCGTGTGGGCGCAATCGCTGGACGTTTCGAATTTGGCAGCCGGGCTCTGCCAGAGTCACATAGGCATTGTAGCATCATAACCAACCAAGGCTTTTGCAGAGCACGAATCTCTGTTCGGCAGCGAATGCAGTTCCAAGGGACAGTGAAAACCAGGTAGGCCTTTCGGGCTGGCAGCTTTCGTGTGGGCGCAATCGCTGGACGTTTCGAATTTGGCAGCCGGGCTCTGCCAGAGTCACATAGGCATTGTTGCATCATAACCAAGCAAGGCTCTTGCAGAGCGCGAATGTCTTTGCAGCAGCGAATGCAGTTCCAAGGGACAGTGAAAACCAGGTACAGATTTCAGTTCTGGCAGCTGTCGTGTGGGCGCAATCGCTGGACGTTTCGAATTTGGCAGCCGGGCTCTGCCAGAGTCCCATAGGCATTGTTGCATCATAACCAACCAAAGCTCCTCCAGAGCGCGAATGTCTGTGCGGCAGCGAATGCAGTTCCAAGGGACAGTGAAAACCAGGTAGGGCTTTCAGGGCTGGCAGCTTTCGTGTGGGCGCAATGGCTGGACGTTTCGAATTTGGCAGCCGGGCTCTGCCAGAGTCACATAGGCATTGTTGCATCATAACCAACCAAGGCTTTTGCAGAGCACCAATGTCTGTTCGGCAGCGAATGCAGTTCCAAGGGACAGTGAAAACCAGGTAGGGCTTTCAGGGCTGGCAGCTTTCGTGTGGGCGCAATCGCTGGACGTTTCAAATTTGGGAGCCGGGCTCTGCCAGAGTCACATAGGCATTGTTGCATCATAACCATGCAAGGCTTTTGAAGAGCGCGAATGTCTGTGTGGCAGCGAATGCAGTTCCAAGGGACAGTGAAAACCAGGTAGGGCTTTCAGGGCTGGCAGCTTTCGTGTGGGCACAATCGCTGGACGTTTCAAATTTGGCAGCCGGGCTCTGCCAGAGTCACATAGGCATTGTTGCATCATAACCAACCAAAGCTCTTGCAGAGCGCCAATGTCTGTGCGGCAGCGAATGCAGTTCCAAGGGACAGTGAAAACCAGGTAGGGCTTTCAGGGCTGGCAGCTTTCGTGTGGGCGCAATCGCTGGACGTTTCAAATTTGGCAGCCGGGCTCTGAAAGAGTCACATAGGCATTGTTGCATCATAACCATCCAAAGCTCTTGCAGAGCGCGAATGTCTGTGCAGCAGCGAATGCAGTTAAAAGGGACAGTGAAAATCAGGTACAGATTTCAGTTCTGGCAGCTTTCGTGTGGGCACAATCACTGGACGTTTCGCATTTTGTAGCCGGGCTCTGCCAGAGTCACATAGGCATTGTTGCATCATAACCAACCAAAGCTCCTCCAGATCGCGAATGTCTGTGCGGCAGCGAATGCAGTTCCAAGGGACAGTGAAAACCAGGTCGAGCTTTCAGTGCTGGCAGCTTTCGTGTGGGCGCAATCTCTGGACGTTTCGCATTTTGTAGCCGGGCTCTGCCAGAGTCACATAGGCATTGTTGCATCATAACCAACCAAGGCTTTTGCAGAGCGCGAATGTCTGTGCGGCAGCGAATGCAGTTCCAAGGGACAGTGAAAACCAGGTAGGGCTTTCAGGGCTGGCAGCTTTCCTGTGGGCGCAATCGCTGGATGTTTCGAATTTGGCAGCCGGGCTCTGCCAGAGTCACATAGGCATTGTTGCATCATAACCATCCAAGCCTTTTGCAGAGCACCAATGTCTCTGCGGCAGTGAATGCAGTTCCAAGGGGCAGTGAAAACCAGGTAGGGCTTTCAGGGCTGGCAGCTTTCGTGTGGGCGCAATCGCTGGACGTTTCAAATTTGGCAGCCGGGCTCTGCCAGAGTCACATAGGCATTGTTGCATCATAACCAACCAAAGCTCTTGCAGAGCGCGAATGTCTGTGCAGCAGCGAATGCAGTTAAAAGGGACAGTGAAAATCAGGTACAGATTTCAGTTCTGGCAGCTTTCGTGTTGGCACAATCTCTGTACGTTTCGAATTTTGTAGCCGGGCTCTGCCAGAGTCACATAGGCATTGTTGCATCATAACCAACCAAAGCTCCTCCAGAGCGCGAATGTCTGTGCGGCAGCGAATGCAGTTCCAAGGGACAGTGAAAACCAGGTCGAGCTTTCAGTGCAGGCAGCTTTCGTGTGGGCGCAATCGCTGGACGTTTCGAATTTGGCAGCCGGGCTCTGCCAGAATCACATAGGCATTGTTGCATCATAACCAACCAAGGCTTTTGCAGAGCACGAATGACTGTTCGGCAGCGAATGCAGTTCCAAGGGACAGTGAAAACCAGGTAGGCCTTTCAGGGCTGGCAGCTTTCGTGTGGGCGCAATCACTGGACGTTTCGACTTTGGCAGCCGGGGTCTGCCAGAGTCACATAGGCATTGTTGCATCATAACCAAGCAAGGCTCTTGCAGAGCGCGAATGTCTTTGCAGCAGCGAATGCAGTTCCAAGGGACAGTGAAAACCAGGTATCGCTTTCAGGGCTGGCAGCTTTCGTGTGTGCGCAATGGCTGGACGTTTCGAATTTGGCAGCCGGGCTCTGCCAGAGTCACATAGGCATTGTTGCATCATAACCATCCAACGCTCTTGCAGAGCGCGAATGTCTGTGCAGCAGCGAATGCAGTTAAAAGGGACAGTGAAAATCAGGTACAGTTCTGGCAGCTTTCGTGTGGGCACAATCTCTGGACGTTTCGAATTTTGTAGCCGGGCTCTGCCATAGTCACATAGGCATTGTTGCATCATAACCAACCAAAGCTCTTGCAGAGCGCGAATGTCTGTGCGGCAGCGAATGCAGTTCCAAGGGACAGTGAAAACCAGGTCGAGCTTTCAGTGCTGGCAGCTTTCGTGTGGGCGCAATCGCTGGACGTTTCGAATTTGGCAGCCGGGCTCTGCCAGAATCACATAGGCATTGTTGCATCATAACCAACCAAGGCTTTTGCAGAGCACGAATGACTGTTCGGCAGCGAATGCAGTTCCAAGGGACAGTGAAAACCAGGTAGGCCTTTCAGGGCTGGCAGCTTTCGTGTGGGCGCAATCGCTGGACGTTTCGAATTTGGCAGCCGGGCTCTGCCAGAGTCACATAGGCATTGTTGCATCATAACCATCCAAGGCTTTTGCAGAGCACCAATGTCTCTGCGGCAGTGAATGCAGTTCCAAGGGGCAGTGAAAACCAGGTAGGGCTTTCAGGGCTGGCAGCTTTCGTGTGGGCGCAATCGCTGGACGTTTCAAATTTGGCAGCCGGGCTCTGCCAGAGTCACATAGGCATTGTTGCATCATAACCATCCAAAGCTCTTGCAGATCGCGAATGTCTGTGCAGCAGCGAATGCAGTTAAAAGGGACAGTGAAAATCAGGTACAGATTTCAGTTCTGGCAGCTTTCGTGTGGGCACAATCTCTGTACGTTTCGAATTTTGTAGCCGGGCTCTGCCAGAGTCACATAGGCATTGTTGCATCATAACCAACCAAAGCTCCTCCAGAGCGCGAATGTCTGTGCGGCAGCGAATGCAGTTCCAAGGGACAGTGAAAACCAGGTCGAGCTTTCAGTGCAGGCAGCTTTCGTGTGGGCGCAATCGCTGGACGTTTCGAATTTGGCAGCCGGGCTCTGCCAGAATCACATAGGCATTGTTGCATCATAACCAACCAAGGCTTTTGCAGAGCACGAATGACTGTTCGGCAGCGAATGCAGTTCCAAGGGACAGTGAAAACCAGGTAGGCCTTTCAGGGCTGGCAGCTTTCGTGTGGGCGCAATCACTGGACGTTTCGACTTTGGCAGCCGGGGTCTGCCAGAGTCACATAGGCATTGTTGCATCATAACCAAGCAAGGCTCTTGCAGAGCGCGAATGTCTTTGCAGCAGCGAATGCAGTTCCAAGGGACAGTGAAAACCAGGTAGGGCTTTCAGGGCTGGCAGCTTTCGTGTGGGCGCAATGGCTGGACGTTTCGAATTTGGCAGCCGGGCTCTGCCAGAGTCACATAGGCATTGTTGCATCATAACCATCCAACGCTCTTGCAGAGCGCGAATGTCTGTGCAGCAGCGAATGCAGTTAAAAGGGACAGTGAAAATCAGGTACAGTTCTGGCAGCTTTCGTGTGGGCACAATCTCTGGACGTTTCGAATTTTGTAGCCGGGCTCTGCCAGAGTCACATAGGCATTGTTGCATCATAACCAACCAAAGCTCTTGCAGAGCGCGAATGTCTGTGCGGCAGCGAATGCAGTTCCAAGGGACAGTGAAAACCAGGTCGAGCTTTCAGTGCTGGCAGCTTTCGTGTGGGCGCAATCGCTGGACGTTTCGAATTTGGCAGCCGGGCTCTGCCAGAATCACATAGGCATTGTTGCATCATAACCAACCAAGGCTTTTGCAGAGCACGAATGACTGTTCGGCAGCGAATGCAGTTCCAAGGGACAGTGAAAACCAGGTAGGCCTTTCAGGGCTGGCAGCTTTCGTGTGGGCGCAATCGCTGGACGTTTCGACTTTGGCAGCCGGGGTCTGCCAGAGTCACAAAGGCATTGTTGCATCATAACCAAGCAAGGCTCTTGCAGAGCGCGAATGTCTTTGCAGCAGCGAATGCAGTTCCAAGGGACAGTGAAAACCAGGTAGGGCTTTCAGGGCTGCCAGCTTTCCTGTGGGCGTAATCGCTGGACGTTTCGAATTTGGCAGCTGGGCTCTGCCAGAATCACATAGGCATTGTTGCATCATAACCAACCAAGGCTTTTGCAGAGCACGAATGACTGTTCGGCAGCGAATGCAGTTCCAAGGGACAGTGAAAACCAGGTAGGCCTTTCAGGGCTGGCAGCTTTCGTGTGGGCGCAATCGCTGGACGTTTCGACTTTGGCAGCCGGGGTCTGCCAGAGTCACATAGGCATTGTTGCATCATAACCATCCAAGGCTTTTGCAGAGCACCAATGTCTCTGCGGCAGCGAATGCAGTTCCAAGGGACAGTGAAAACCAGGTATCGCTTTCAGGGCTGGCAGCTTTCGTGTGGGCGCAATGGCTGGACGTTTCGAATTTGGCAGCCGGGCTCTGCCAGAGTCACATAGGCATTGTTGCATCATAACCATCCAAAGCTCTTGCCTAGCGCGAATGTCTGTGCAGCAGCGAATGCAGTTAAAAGGGACAGTGAAAATCAGGTACAGTTCTGGCAGCTTTCGTGTGGGCACAATCTCTGGACGTTTCGAATTTTGTAGCCGGGCTCTGCCAGAGTCACATAGGCATTGTTGCATCATAACCAACCAAAGCTCCTCCAGAGCGCGAATGTCTGTGCGGCAGCGAATGCAGTTCCAAGGGACAGTGAAAACCAGGTCGAGCTTTCAGTGCTGGCAGCTTTCGTGTGGGCGCAATCGCTGGACGTTTCGAATTTGGCATCCGGGCTCTGCCAGAGTCACATAGGCATTGTTGCATCATAAGCAACCAAGGCTTTTGCAGAGCGCGAATGTCTGTGCGGCAGCGAATGCAGTTCCAAGGGACAGTGAAAACCAGGTAGGGCTTTCAGGGCTGGCAGCTTTCGTGTGGGCGCAATCGCTGGACGTTTCGAATTTGGCAGCCGGGCTCTGCCAGAGTCACATAGGCATTGTTGCATCATAACCAACCAAGGCTTTTGCAGAGCACCAATGTCTCTGCGGCAGCGAATGCAGATCCATGGGACAGTGAAAACCAGGTCGAGCTTTCAGTGCTGGCAGCTTTCGTATGGGCGCAATCGCTGGACGTTTCGAATTTGGCAGCCGGGGTCTGTCAGAGTCACATAGGCATTGTTGTATCATAACCAACCAAAGCTCTTGCAGAGCGCGAATGTCTGTGCGGCAGCGAATGCAGTTCCAAGGGACAGTGAAAACCAGGTAGGGCTTTCAGGGCTGGCAGCTTTCGTGTGGGCGCAATCGCTGGACGTTTCAAATTTGGCAGCCGGGCTCTGCCAGAGTCACATAGGCATTGTTGCATCATAACCATCCAAAGCTCTTGCAGATCGCGAATGTCTGTGCAGCAGCGAATGCAGTTAAAAGGGACAGTGAAAATCAGGTACAGATTTCAGTTCTGGCAGCTTTCGTGTGGGCACAATCTCTGGACGTTTCGAATTTTGTAGCCGGGCTCTGCCAGAGTCACATAGGCATTGTTGCATCATAACCAACCAAAGCTCCTCCAGAGCGCGAATGTCTGTGCGGCAGCGAATGCAGTTCCAAGGGACAGTGAAAACCAGGTCGAGCTTTCAGTGCTGGCAGCTTTCGTGTGGGCGCAATCGCTGGACGTTTCGAATTTGGCAGCCGGGCTCTGCCAGAATCACATAGGCATTGTTGCATCATAACCAACCAAGGCTTTTGCAGAGCACGAATGACTGTTCGGCAGCGAATGCAGTTCCAAGGGACAGTGAAAACCAGGTAGGCCTTTCAGGGCTGGCAGCTTTTGTGTGGGCGCAATCGCTGGACGTTTCGACTTTGGCAGCCGGGGTCTGCCAGAGTCACATAGGCATTGTTGCATCATAACCAAGCAAGGCTCTTGCAGAGCGCGAATGTCTTTGCAGCAGCGATTGCAGTTCCAAGGGACAGTGAAAACCAGGTAGGGCTTTCAGGGCTGCCAGCTTTCCTGTGGGCGTAATCGCTGGACGTTTCGAATTTGGCAGCCGGGATCTGCCAGGGTCACATAGGCATTGTTGCATCATAACCATCCAAGGCTTTTGCAGAGCACCAATGTCTCTGCGGCAGCGAATGCAGTTCCAAGGGACAGTGAAAACCAGGTATCGCTTTCAGGGCTGGCAGCTTTCGTGTGGGCGCAATGGCTGGACGTTTCGAATTTGGCAGCCGGGCTCTGCCAGAGTCACATAGGCATTGTTGCATCATAACCATCCAACGCTCTTGCAGATCGCGAATGTCTGTGCAGCAGCGAATGCAGTTAAAAGGGACAGTGAAAATCAGGTACAGTTCTGGCAGCTTTCGTGTGGGCACAATCTCTGGACGTTTCGAATTTTGTAGCCGGGCTCTGCCAGAGTCACATAGGCATTGTTGCATCATAACCAACCAAAGCTCCTCCAGAGCGCGAATGTCTGTGCGGCAGCGAATGCAGTTCCAAGGGACAGTGAAAACCAGGTCGAGCTTTCAGTGCTGGCAGCTTTCGTGTGGGCGCAATCGCTGGACGTTTCGAATTTGGCAGCCGGGCTCTGCCAGAGTCACATAGGCATTGTTGCATCATAAGCAACCAAGGCTTTTGCAGAGCGCGAATGTCTGTGCGGCAGCGAATGCAGTTCCAAGGGACAGTGAAAACCAGGTAGGGCTTTCAGGGCTGGCAGCTTTCGTGTGGGCGCAATCGCTGGACGTTTCGAATTTGGCAGCCGGGCTCTGCCAGAGTCACATAGGCATTGTTGCATCATAACCAACCAAGGCTTTTGCAGAGCACCAATGTCTCTGCGGCAGCGAATGCAGATCCATGGGACAGTGAAAACCAGGTCGAGCTTTCAGTGCTGGCAGCTTTCGTATGGGCGCAATCGCTGGACGTTTCGAATTTGGCAGCCGGGGTCTGTCAGAGTCACATAGGCATTGTTGCATCATAACCAACCAAAGCTCTTGCAGAGCGCGAATGTCTGTGCGGCAGCGAATGCAGTTCCAAGGGACAGTGAAAACCAGGTCGGGCTTTCAGGGCTGGCAGCTTTCGTGTGGGCGCAATCGCTGGACGTTTCAAATTTGGCAGCCGGGCTCTGCCAGAGTCACATAGGCATTGTTGCATCATAACCAACCAAAGCTCTTGCAGAGCGCGAATGTCTGTGCGGCAGCGAATGCAGTTCCAAGGGACAGTGAAAACCAGGTAGGGCTTTCAGGGCTGGCAGCTTTCGTGTGGGCGCAATCGCTGGACGTTTTGAATATGGGAGCCGGGCTCTGCCAGAGTCACATAGGCATTGTTACATCATAACCAACCAAGGCTTTTGCAGAGCGCGAATGTCTGTGCGGCAGCGAATGCAGTTCCAAGGGACAGTGAAAACCAGGTAGGGCTTTCAGGGCTGGCATCTTTCGTGTGGGCGCAATCGCTGGATGTTCCAAATTTGGCAGCCGGGCTCTGCCAGAGTCACATAGGCATTGTTGCATCATAACCATCCAAGGCTTTTGCAGAGCACCAATGTTTCTGCGGCAGAGAATGCAGTTCCAAGGGACAGTGAAAACCAGGTAGGGCTTTCAGGGCTGCCAGCTTTCCTGTGGGCGCAATCGCTGGACGTTTCGAATTTGGCAGCCGGGGTCTGTCAGAGTCACATAGGTATTGTTGCATCATAACCAACCAAAGCTCTTGCAGAGCGCGAATGTCTGTGTGGCAGCGAATGCAGTTCCAAGGGACAGTGAAAACCAGTTAGGGCTTTCAGGGCTGGCAGCTTTCGTGTGGGCGCAATCGCTGGACGTTTCAAATTTGGCAGCCAGGCTCTGCCAGAGTCACATAGGCATTGTTGCATCATAACCATCCAAAGCTCTTGCAGAGCGCGAATGTCTGTGCAGCAGCGAATGCAGTTAAAAGGGACAGTGAAAATCAGGTACAGATTTCAGTTCTGGCAGCTTTCCTGTGGGCACAATCTCTGGACGTTTCGAATTTTGTAGCCGGGCTCTGCCAGAGTCACATAGGCATTGTTGCATCATAACCAACCAAAGCTCCTCCAGAGCGCGAATGTCTGTGCGGCAGCGAATGCAGTTCCAAGGGACAGTGAAAACCAGGTCGAGCTTTCAGTGCTGGCAGCTTTCGTGTGGGCGTAATCGCTGGACGTTTCGAATTTGGCAGCCGGGCTCTGCCAGAGTCACATAGGCATTGTTGCATCATAACCAACCAAGGCTTTTGCAGAGCACGAATGTCTGTTCGGCAGCGAATGCAGTTCCAAGGGACAGTGAAAACCAGGTAGGCCTTTCAGGGCTGGCAGCTTTCGTGTGGGCGCAATCGCTGGACGTTTCGAATTTGGCAGCCGGGCTCTGCCAGAGTCACATAGGCATTGTTGCATCATAACCAAGCAAGGCTCTTGCAGAGCGCGAATGTCTTTGCAGCAGCGAATGCAGTTCCAAGGGACAGTGAAAACCATTAGGGCTTTCAGGGCTGCCAGCTTTCCTGTGGGCGTAATCGCTGGACGTTTCGAATTTGGCAGCCGGGATCTGCCAGGGTCACATAGGCATTGTTGCATCATAACCATCCAAAGCTCTTGCTGAGCGCGAATGTCTGTGCAGCAGCGAATGCAGTTAAAAGGGACAGTGAAAATCAGGTACAGTTCTGGCAGCTTTCGTGTGGGCACAATCTCTGGACGTTTCGAATTTTGTAGCCGGGCTCTGCCAGAGTCACATAGGCATTGTTGCATCATAACCAACCAAAGCTCCTCCAGAGCGCGAATGTCTGTGCGGCAGGTAATGCAGTTCCAAGGGACAGTGAAAACCAGGTCGAGCTTTCAGTGCTGGCAGCTTTCGTGTGGGCGCAATCGCTGGACGTTTCGAATTTGGCAGCCGGGCTCTGCCAGAGTCACATAGGCATTGTTGCATCATAACCAACCAAGGCTTTTGCAGAGCGCGAATGTCTGTGCGGCAGCGTATGCAGTTAAAAGGGACAGTGAAAACCAGGTAGGGCTTTCAGGGCTGGCAGCTTTCGTGTGGGCGCAATCGCTGGACGTTTCGAATTTTGTAGCCGGGCTCTGCCAGAGTCACATAGGCATTGTTGCATCATAAGCAACCAAGGCTTTTGCAGAGCGCGAATGTCTGTGTGGCAGCGAATGCAGTTCCAAGGGACAGTGAAAACCAGCTAGGGCTTTCAGGGCTGGCAGCTTTCGTGTGGGCGCAATCGCTGGACATTTCGAATTTGGCAGCCGGGATCTGCCAGAGTCACATAGGCATTGTTGCATCATAACCAACCAAGGCTTTTGCAGAGCACGAATGTCTGTGTGGCAGCGAATGCAGTTCCAAGGGACAGTGAAAACCAGGTACAGATTTCAGTTCTCGCAGCTTTCGTGTGGGCACAATCTCTGGACGTTTCGCATTTTGTAGCCGGGCTCTGCCAGAGTCACATAGGCATTGCTGCATCATAACCAACCAAGGCTTTTGCAGAGCGCGAATGTCTGTGTGGCAGCGAATGCAGTTCCAAGGGACAGTGAAAACCAGGTAGGGCTTTCAGGGCTGGCAGCTTTCGTGTGGGCGCAATCGCTGGACGTTTCGAATTTGGGAGCCGGGCTCTGCCAGAGTCACATAGGCATTGTTGCATCATAACCAACCAAGGCTTTTGCAGAGCGCGAATGTCTGTGTGACAGCGAATGCAGTTCCAAGGGACAGTGAAAACCAGGTAGGGCTTTCAGGGCTGGCAGCTTTCCTGTGGGCGCAATCGCTGGATGATTCAAATTTGGCAGCCGGGCTCTGCCAGAGTCACATAGGCATTGTTGTATCATAAGCATCCAAGGCTTTTGCAGAGCACCAATGTCTCTGCGGCAGAGAATGCAGTTCCAAGGGACAGTGAAAACAAGGCAGGGCTTTCAGGGCTGGCAGCTTTCGTGTGGGCGCAATCGCTGGACGTTTCAAATTTGGCAACCGGGCTCTGCAAGAGTCACATAGGCATTGTTGCATCATAACCATCCAAAGCTCTTGCAGATCGCGAATGTCTGTGCAGCAGCGAATGCACTTAAAAGGGACAGTGAAAATCAGGTACAGGTTTCAGTTCTGGCAGCTTTCGTGTGGGCACAATATCTGGACGTTTCGCATTTTGTAGCTGGGCTCTGCCAGAGTCACATAGGCATTGTTGCATCATAACCAACCAAAGCTCCTCCAGAGCGCGAATGTCTGTGCGGCAGCGAATGCAGTTCCAAGGGACAGTGAAAACCAGGTCGAGCTTTCAGTGCAGGCAGCTTTCGTGTGGGCGCAATCGCTGGACGTTTCGAATTTGGCAGCCGGGCTCTGCCAGAGTCACATAGGCATTGTTGCATCATAACCAACCAAGGCTTTTGCAGAGCACGAATCTCTGTTCGGCAGCGAATGCAGTTCCAAGGGACAGTGAAAACCAGGTAGGCCTTTCGGGCTGGCAGCTTTCGTGTGGGCGCAATCGCTGGACGTTTCGAATTTGGCAGCCGGGCTCTGCCAGAGTCACATAGGCATTGTTGCATCATAACCAAGCAAGGCTCTTGCAGAGCGCGAATGTCTTTGCAGCAGCGAATGCAGTTCCAAGGGACAGTGAAAACCAGGTACAGATTTCAGTTCTGGCAGCTTTCGTGTGGGCGCAATCGCTGGACGTTTCGAATTTGGCAGCCGGGCTCTGCCAGAGTCACATAGGCATTGTTGCATCATAACCAACCAAAGCTCCTCCAGAGCGCGAATGTCTGTGCGGCAGCGAATGCAGTTCCAAGGGACAGTGAAAACCAGGTAGGGCTTTCAGGGCTGGCAGCTTTCGTGTGGGCGCAATGGCTGGACGTTTCGAATTTGGCAGCCGGGGTCTGCCAGAGTCACATAGGCATTGTTGCATCATAACCAACCAAGGCTTTTGCAGAGCACCAATGTCTCTGCGGCAGCGAATGCAGTTCCAAGGGACAGTGAAAACCAGGTCGAGCTTTCAGTGCTGGAGGCTTTCGTATGGGCGCAATCGCTGGACGTTTCGAATTTGGCAGCCGGGGTCTGTCAGAGTCACATAGGCATTGTTGCATCATAACCATCCAAAGTTCTTGCAGAGGGCGAATGTCTGTGCGGCAGCGAATGCAGTTCCAAGGGACAGTGAAAACCAGGTAGGGCTTTCAGGGCTGGCAGCTTTCGTGTGGGCGCAATCGTTCGACGTTTCGAATTTGGCAGCCGGTCTCTGCCAGAGTCACATAGGCATTGTTGCATCATAACCATCCAAAGCTCTTGCAGAGCGCGAATGTCTGTGCAGCAGCAAATGCAGTTAAAAGGGACAGTGAAAATCAGGTACAGATTTCAGTTCTGGCAGCTTTCGTGTGGGCACAATCTCTGGACGTTTCGCATTTTGTAGCCGGGCTCTGCCAGAGTCACATAGGCATTGTTGCATCATAACCAACCAACGCTCCTCCAGAGCGCGAATGTCTGTGCGGCAGCGAATGCAGTTCCAAGGGACAGTGAAAACCAGGTCGAGCTTTCAGTGCTGGCAGCTTTCGTGTGGGCGCAATTGCTGGACGTTTCGAATTTGGCAGGCGGGCTCTGCCAGAGTCACATAGGCATTGTTGCATCATAACCAACCAAGGCTTTTGCAGAGCGCGAATGTCTGTGTGGCAGCGAATGCAGTTCCAAGGGACAGTGAAAACCAGGTAGGGCTTTCAGGGCTGGCAGCTTTCGTGTGGGCGCAATCGCTGGACGTTTCGAATTTGGCAGCCGGGCTCTGCCAGAGTCACATAGGCATTGTTGCATCATAACCAACCAAGGCTTTTGCAGAGCGCGAATGTCTGTGTGACAGCGAATGCAGTTCCAAGGGACAGTGAAAACCAGGTAGGGCTTTCAGGGCTGGCAGCTTTCCTGTGGGCGCAATCGCTGGATGATTCAAATTTGGCAGCCGGGCTCTGCCAGAGTCACATAGGCATTGTTGTATCATAAGCATCCAAGGCTTTTGCAGAGCACCAATGTCTCTGCGGCAGAGAATGCAGTTCCAAGGGACAGTGAAAACAAGGCAGGGCGTTGAGGGCTGGCAGCTTTCGTGTGGGCGCAATCGCTGGACGTTTCGACTTTGGCAGCCGGGCTCTGCTAGAGTCACATAGGCATTGTTGCATCATAACCAACCAAAGCTCTTGCAGAGCGCGAATGTCTGTGTCGCAGCGAATGCAGTTCCAAGGGACAGTGGAAACCAGGTAGGGCTTTCAGGGCTGGCAGCTTTCCTGTGGGCGCAATGGCTGGACGTTTCGAATTTGGGAGCCGTGCTCTGCCAGAGTCACATAGGCATTGTTGCATCATAACCATCCAAAGCTCCTCCAGAGCGCGAATGTCTGTGCGGCAGCGAATGCAGTTCCAAGGGACAGTGAAAACCAGGTCGAGCTTTCAGTGCTGGCAGCTTTCGTGTGGGCGCAATCGCTGGACATTTCAAATTTGGCAGCCGGGATTTGCCAGAGTCACATAGGCATTGTTGCATCATAACCATCCAAGGCTTTTGCAGAGCACCAATGTCTCTGCGGCAGCGAATGCAGTTCCAAGTGACAGTGAAAACCAGGTAGGGCTTTCAGGGCTGGCAGCTTTCGTGTGGGCGCAATCGCTGGACCTTTCGACTTTGGCAGCCGGGCTCTGCCAGAGTCACATAGGCATTGTTGCATCATAACCAACCAAAGCTCTTGCAGAGCGCGAATGTCTGTGTGGCAGCGAATGCAGTTCCAAGGGACAGTGAAAACCAGGTAGGCCTTTCGGGCTGGCAGCTTTTGTGTGGGCGCAATGCCTGGACGTTTCGAATTTGGCAGCCGGGCTCTGCCAGAGTCACATAGGCATTGTTGCATCATAACCAAGCAAGGCTCTTGCAGAGCGCGAATGTCTTTGCAGCAGCGAATGCAGTTCCAAGGGACAGTGAAAACCAGGTACAGATTTCATTTCTGGCAGCTTTCGTGTGGGCGCAATCGCTGGACGTTTCGAATTTGGCAGCCGGGCTCTGCCAGAGTCACATAGGCATTGTTGCATCATAACCAACCAAAGCTCCTCCAGATCGCGAATGTCTGTGCGGCAGCGAATGCAGTTCCAAGGGACAGTGAAAACCAGGTAGGGCTTTCAGGGCTGGCAGCTTTCGTGTGGGCGCAATGGCTGGACGTTTCGAATTTGGCAGCCGGGCTCTGCCAGAGTCACATAGGCATTGTTGCATCATAACCAACCAAGGCTTTTGCAGAGCACCAATGTCTGTGTGGCAGCGAATGCAGTTCCAAGGGACAGTGAAAACCAGGTCGAGCTTTCAGGCCTGGCAGCTTTCGTATGGGCGCAATCGCTGGACGTTTCGAATTTGGCAGCCGGGCTCTGCCAGAGTCACATAGGCATTGTTACATCATAACCAACCAAGGCTTTTGCAGAGCGCGAATGTCTGTGCAGCAGCGAATGCAGTTCCAAGGGACAGTGAAAACCAGGTAGGGCTTTCAGGGCTGGCAGCTTTCGTGTGGGCGCAATCGCTGGACGTTTCGAATTTGGCAGCCGGGCTCTGCCAGAGTCACATAGGCATTGTTGCATCATAACCAACCAAGGCTTTTGCAGAGCACCAATGTCTCTGCGGCAGCGAATGCAGTTCCAAGGGACAGTGAAAACCAGGTCGAGCTTTCAGTGCTGGCAGCTTTCGTATGGGCGCAATCGCTGGACGTTTCGAATTTGGCAGCCGGGGTCTGTCAGAGTCACATAGGCATTGTTGCATCATAACCATCCAAAGCTCTTGCAGAGCGCGAATGTCTGTGCAGCAGCAAATGCAGTTAAAAGGGACAGTGAAAATCAGGTACAGATTTCAGTTCTGGCAGCTTTCGTGTGGGCACAATCTCTGGACGTTTCGCATTTTGTAGCCGGGCTCTGCCAGAGTCACATAGGCATTGTTGCATCATAACCAACCAAAGCTCCTCCAGAGCACGAATGTCTGTGCGGCAGCGAATGCAGTTCCAAGGGACAGTGAAAACCAGGTCGAGCTTTCAGTGCTGGCAGCTTTCGTGTGGGCGCAATCGCTGGACGTTTCGAATTTGGCAGCCGGGCTCTGCCAGAGTCACATAGGCATTGTTGCATCATAACCAACCAAGGCTTTTGCAGATCATGAATGTCTGTGCGGAAGCGAATGCAGTTCCAAGGGACAGTGAAAACCAGGTTGGGCTTTCAGGGCTGGCAGCTTTTGTGTGGGCGCAATCGCTGGACGTTTCGAATTTGGGAGCCGGGCTCTGCCAGAGTCACATAGGCATTGTTGCATCATAACCAACCAAGGCTTTTGCAGAGCACGAATGTCTGTTCGGCAACGAATGCAGTTCCAAGGGACAGTGAAAACCAGGTAGGGCTTTCAGGGCTGGCAGCTTTCCTGTGGGCGCAATCGCTGGATGTTTCGAATTTGGCAGCCGGGCTCTGCCAGAGTCACATAGGCATTGCTGCATCATAACCATCCAAGGCTTTTGCAGAGCACCAATGTCTCTGCGGCAGCGAATGCAGTTCCAAGGGACAGTGAAAACCAGGTAGGGCTTTCAGGGCTGGCAGCTTTCGTGTGGGCGCAATCGCTGGACGTTTCAAATTTGGCAGCCGGGCTCTGCCAGAGTCACATAGGCATTGTTGCATCATAACCATCCAAAGTTCTTGCAGATCGCGAATGTCTGTGCAGCAGCGAATGCAGTTAAAAGGGACAGTGAAAATCAGGTACATATTTCAGTTCTGGCAGCTTTCGTGTGGGCACAATCTCTGGACGTTTCGAATTTTGTAGCCGGGCTCTGCCAGAGTCACATAGGCATTGCTGCATCATAACCAACCAAAGCTCCTCCACAGCGCGAATGTCTGTGCGGCAGTGAATGCAGTTCCAAGGGACAGTGAAAACCAGGTCGAGCTTTCAGTGCTGGCAGCTTTCGTGTGGGCGCAATCGCTGGACGTTTCGAATTTGGCATCCGGGCTCTGCCAGAGTCACATAGGCATTGTTGCATCATAACCAACCAAGGCTTTTGCAGATCGCGAATGTCTGTGTGGCAGCGAATGCAGTTCCAAGGGACAGTGAAAACCAGGTAGGCCTTTCGGGCTGGCAGCTTTTGTGTGGGCGCAATGCCTGGACGTTTCGAATTTGGCAGCCGGGCTCTGCCAGAGTCACATAGGCATTGTTGCATCATAACCAAGCAAGGCTCTTGCAGAGCGCGAATGTCTTTGCAGCAGCGAATGCAGTTCCAAGGGACAGTGAAAACCAGGTACAGATTTCATTTCTGGCAGCTTTCGTGTGGGCGCAATCGCTGGACGTTTCGAATTTGGCAGCCGGGCTCTGCCAGAGTCACATAGGCATTGTTGCATCATAACCAACCAAAGCTCCTCCAGATCGCGAATGTCTGTGCGGCAGCGAATGCAGTTCCAAGGGACAGTGAAAACCAGGTAGGGCTTTCAGGGCTGGCAGCTTTCGTGTGGGCGCAATGGCTGGACGTTTCGAATTTGGCAGCCGGGCTCTGCCAGAGTCACATAGGCATTGTTGCATCATAACCAACCAAGGCTTTTGCAGAGCACCAATGTCTGTGTGGCAGCGAATGCAGTTCCAAGGGACAGTGAAAACCAGGTCGAGCTTTCAGGCCTGGCAGCTTTCGTATGGGCGCAATCGCTGGACGTTTCGAATTTGGCAGCCGGGCTCTGCCAGAGTCACATAGGCATTGTTACATCATAACCAACCAAGGCTTTTGCAGAGCGCGAATGTCTGTGCAGCAGCGAATGCAGTTCCAAGGGACAGTGAAAACCAGGTAGGGCTTTCAGGGCTGGCAGCTTTCGTGTGGGCGCAATCGCTGGACGTTTCGAATTTGGCAGCCGGGCTCTGCCAGAGTCACATAGGCATTGTTGCATCATAACCATCCAAACCTCTTGCAGAGCGCGAAAGTCTGCGTGGCAGCGAATGCAGTTCCAAGGGACAGTGAAAACCAGGTACAGATTTCAGTTCTGGCAGCTTTCATGTGGGCGCAATCTCTGGACGTTTCGAATTTTGTAGCCAGGCTCTGCGAGAGTCACATAGGCATTGTTGCATCATAAGCAACCAAAGCTCTTGCAGAGCGCGAATGTCTGTGTGGCAGCGAATGCAGTTTCAAGGGACAGTGAAAACCAGGTAGGGCTTTCAGGGCTGGCAGCTTTCGTGTGGGCGCAATCGCTGGACGTTTCGACTTTGGCAGCCGGGCTCTGCCAGAGTCACATAGGCATTGTTGCATCATAACCAACCAAGGCTTTTGCAGAGCACCAATGTCTCTGCGGCAGCGAATGCAGTTCCAAGGGACAGTGAAAACCAGGTCGAGCTTTCAGTGCTGGCAGCTTTCGTATGGGTGCAATCGCTGGACGTTTCGAATTTGGCAGCCGGGGTCTGTCAGAGTCACATAGGCATTGTTGCATCATAACCATCCAAAGCTCTTGCAGAGCGCGAATGTCTGTGCAGCAGCAAATGCAGTTAAAAGGGACAGTGAAAATCAGGTACAGATTTCAGTTCTGGCAGCTTTCGTGTGGGCACAATCTCTGGACGTTTCGCATTTTGTAGCCGGGCTCTGCCAGAGTCACATAGGCATTGTTGCATCATAACCAACCAAAGCTCCTCCAGAGCACGAATGTCTGTGCGGCAGCGAATGCAGTTCCAAGGGACAGTGAAAACCAGGTCGAGCTTTCAGTGCTGGCAGCTTTCGTGTGGGCGCAATCGCTGGACGTTTCGAATTTGGCAGCCGGGCTCTGCCAGAGTCACATAGGCATTGTTGCATCATAACCAACCAAGGCTTTTGCAGATCATGAATGTCTGTGCGGAAGCGAATGCAGTTCCAAGGGACAGTGAAAACCAGGTTGGGCTTTCAGGGCTGGCAGCTTTCGTGTGGGCGCAATCGCTGGACGTTTCGAATTTGGGAGCCGGGCTCTGCCAGAGTCACATAGGCATTGTTGCATCATAACCAACCAAGGCTTTTGCAGAGCACGAATGTCTGTTCGGCAACGAATGCAGTTCCAAGGGACAGTGAAAACCAGGTAGGGCTTTCAGGGCTGGCAGCTTTCCTGTGGGCGCAATCGCTGGATGTTTCGAATTTGGCAGCCGGGCTCTGCCAGAGTCACATAGGCATTGTTGCATCATAACCATCCAAGGCTTTTGCAGAGCACCAATGTCTCTGCGGCAGCGAATGCAGTTCCAAGGGACAGTGAAAACCAGGTAGGGCTTTCAGGGCTGGCAGCTTTCGTGTGGGCGCAATCGCTGGACGTTTCAAATTTGGCAGCCGGGCTCTGCCAGAGTCACATAGGCATTGTTGCATCATAACCATCCAAAGTTCTTGCAGATCGCGAATGTCTGTGCAGCAGCGAATGCAGTTAAAAGGGACAGTGAAAATCAGGTACAGATTTCAGTTCTGGCAGCTTTCGTGTGGGCACAATCTCTGGACGTTTCGAATTTTGTAGCCGGGCTCTGCCAGAGTCACATAGGCATTGCTGCATCATAACCAACCAAAGCTCCTCCACAGCGCGAATGTCTGTGCGGCAGTGAATGCAGTTCCAAGGGACAGTGAAAACCAGGTCGAGCTTTCAGTGCTGGCAGCTTTCGTGTGGGCGCAATCGCTGGACGTTTCGAATTTGGCATCCGGGCTCTGCCAGAGTCACATAGGCATTGTTGCATCATAACCAACCAAGGCTTTTGCAGATCGCGAATGTCTGTGTGGCAGCGAATGCAGTTCCAAGGGACAGTGAAAACCAGGTAGGGCTTTCAGGGCTGGCAGCTTTTGTGTGGGCGCAATCGCTGGACGTTTCGAATTTGGGAGCCGGGCTCTGCCAGAGTCACATAGGCATTGTTGCATCATAACCAACCAAGGCTTTTGCAGAGCGCGAATGTCTGTGTGACAGCGAATGCAGTTCCAAGGGACAGTGAAAACCAGGTAGGGCTTTCAGGGCTGGCAGCTTTCGTGTGGGCGCAATCGCTGGATGTTTCAAATTTGGCAGCCGGGCTCTGCCAGAGTCACATAGGCATTGTTGTATCATAAGCATCCAAGGCTTTTGCAGAGCACCAATGTCTCTGCGGCAGAGAATGCAGTTCCAAGGGACAGTGAAAACCAGGAAGGGCTTTCAGGGCTGGCAGCTTTCGTGTGGGCGCAATCGCTGGACGTTTCGACTTTGGCAGCCGGGCTCTGCTAGAGTCACATAGGCATTGTTGCATCATAACCAACCAAAGCTCTTGCAGAGCGCGAATGTCTGTGTGGCAGCGAATGCAGTTCCAAGGGACAGTGGAAACCAGGTAGGGCTTTCAGGGCTGGCAGCTTTCGTGTGGGCGCAGTGGCTGGACGTTTCGAATTTGGCAGCCGGGCTCTGCCAGAGTCACATAGGCATTGTTGCATCATAACCATCCAAAGCTCCTCCAGAGCGCGAATGTCTGTGCGGCAGCGAATGCAGTTCCAAGGGACAGTGAAAACCAGGTCGAGCTTTCAGTGCTGGCAGCTTTCGTATGGGCGCAATCGCTGGACGTTTCGAATTTGGCAGCCGGGGTCTGTCAGAGTCACATAGGCATTGTTGCATCATAACCAACCAAAGGTCTTGCAGAGCGCGAATGTCTGTGCGGCAGCGAATGCAGTTCCAAGGGACAGTGAAAACCAGGTAGGGCTTTCAGGGCTGGCAGCTTTCATGTGGGCGCAATCGCTGGATGTTTCAAATTTGGCAGCCGGGCTCTGCCAGAGTCACATAGGCATTGTTGCATCATAACCAACCAAAGCTCCTCCAGATCGCGAATGTCTGTGCGGCAGGGAATGCAGTTCCAAGGGACAGTGAAAACCAGGTCGAGCTTTCAGTGCTGGCAGCTTTCGTGTGGGCGCAATCGCTGGACGTTTCGAATTTGGCAGCCGGGCTCTGCCAGAGTCACGAATAGGCATTGTTACATCATAACCAACCAAGGCTTTTGCAGAGAGCGAATGTCTGTGTGGCAGCGAATGCAGTTCCAAGGGACAGTGAAAACCAGGTCGAGCTTTCAGTGCTGGCAGCTTTCGTGTGGGCGCAATCGCTGGACGTTTCGAATTTGGCAGCCGGGCTCTGCCAGAGTCACATAGGCATTGTTGCATCATAACCAACCAAGGCTTTTGCAGAGCATGAATGTCTGTGCGGCAGCGAATGCAGTTCCAAGGGACAGTGAAATCCAGGTCGAGCTTTCAGGGCTGGCAGCTTTCGTGTGGGCGCAATCGCTGGACGTTTCGAATTTGGGAGCCGGGCTCTGCCAGAGTCACATAGGCATTGTTACATCATAACCAACCAAGGCTTTTGCAGAGCGCGAATGTCTCTGCGGCAGCGAATGCAGTTCCAAGGGACAGTGAAAACCAGGTAGGGCTTTCAGGGCTGGCAGCTTTCGTGTGGGCGCAATCGCTGGACGTTTCAAATTTGGCAGCCGGGCTCTGCCAGAGTCACATAGGCATTGTTGCATCATAACCATCCAAAGTTCTTGCAGATCGCGAATGTCTGTGCAGCAGCGAATGCAGTTAAAAGGGACAGTGAAAATCAGGTACAGATTTCAGTTCTGGCAGCTTTCGTGTGGGCACAATCTCTGGACGTTTCGAATTTTGTAGCCGGGCTCTGCCAGAGTCACATAGGCATTGTTGCATCATAACCAACCAAAGCTCCTCCACAGCGCGAATGTCTGTGCGGCAGCGAATGCAGTTCCAAGGGACAGTGAAAACCAGGTCGAGCTTTCAGTGCTGGCAGCTTTCATGTGGGCGCAATCGCTGGACGTTTCGAATTTGGCAGCCGGGCTCTGCCAGAGTCACATAGGCATTGTTGCATCATAACCAACCAAGGCTTTTGCAGAGCGCGAATGTCTGTGTGACAGTGAATGCAGTTCCAAGGGACAGTGAAAACCAGGTAGGGCTTTCAGGGCTGGCAGCTTTCGTGTGGGTGCAATCGCTGGATGTTTCAAATTTGGCAGCCGGGCTCTGCCAGAGTCACATAGGCATTTTTGTATCATAAGCATCCAAGGCTTTTGCAGAGCACCAATGTCTCTGCGGCAGAGAATGCAGTTCCAAGGGACAGTGAAAACCAGGAAGGGCTTTCAGGGCTGGCAGCTTTCGTGTGGGCGCAATCGCTGGACGTTTCGACTTTGGCAGCCGGGCTCTGCTAGAGTCACATAGGCATTGTTGCATCATAACCAACCAAAGCTCTTGCAGAGCGCGAATGTCTGTGTGGCAGCGAATGCAGTTCCAAGGGACAGTGGAAACCAGGTAGGGCTTTCAGGGCTGGCAGCTTTCGTGTGGGCGCAGTGGCTGGACGTTTCGAATTTGGCAGCCGGGCTCTGCCAGAGTCACATAGGCATTGTTGCATCATAACCATCCAAAGCTCCTCCAGAGCGCGAATGTCTGTGCGGCAGCGAATGCAGTTCCAAGGGACAGTGAAAACCAGGTCGAGCTTTCAGTGCTGGCAGTTTTCGTGTGGGCGCAATCGCTGGACATTTCAAATTTGGCAGCCGGGCTCTGCCATGGTCACATAGGCATTGTTGCATCATAACCAACCAAGGCTTTTGCAGAGCGCGAATGTCTGTGCGGCAGCGAATGCAGTTCCAAGGGACAGTGAAAACCAGGTAGGGCTTTCAGGGCTGGCAGCTTTCGTGTGGGCGCAATCGCTGGACGTTTCGACTTTGGCAGCCGGGCTCTGCCAGAGTCACATAGGCATTGTTACATCATAACCAAGTAAGGCTCTTGCAGAGCGCGAATATCTGTGCAGCAGCGAATGCAGTTCCAAGGGACAGTGAAAACCAGGTAGGGCTTTCAGGGCTGGCAGCTTTCCTGTGGGCGTAATCGCTGGACGTTTCGAATTTGGCAGCCGGGATTTGCCAGAGTCACATAGGCATTGTTGCATCATAACCATCCAAGGTTTTTGCAGAGCACCAATGTCTCTGCGGCAGCGAATGCAGTTCCAAGTGACAGTGAAAACCAGGTAGGGCTTTCAGGGGTGGCAGCTTTCGTGTGGGCGCAATCGCTGGACGTTTCGCATTTCGTAGCCGGGCTCTGCCAGAGTCACATAGGCATTGTTGCATCATAACCAATCAAAGCTCTTGCAGAGCGCGAATGTCTGTGTGGCAGCGAATGCAGTTCCAAGGGACAGTGAAAACCAGGTAGGGCTTTCAGGGCTGGCAGCTTTCGTGTGGGCGCAATCGCTGGACGTTTCGAATTTGGCAGCCGGGCTCTGCCAGAGTCACATAGGCATTGTTGCATCATAACCAACCAAGGCTTTTGCAGAGCACCAATGTCTCTGCGGCAGCGAATGCAGTTCCAAGGGACAGTGAAAACCAGGTCGAGCTTTCAGTGCTGGCAGCTTTCGTATGGGCGCAATCGCTGGACGTTTCGAATTTGGCAGCCGGGGTCTGTCAGAGTCACATAGGCATTGTTGCATCATAACCAACCAAAGCTCTTGCAGAGCGCGAATGTCTGTGCGGCAGCGAATGCATTTCCAAGGGACAGTGAAAACCAGGTAGGGCTTTCAGGGCTGGCAGCTTTCGTGTTGGCGCAATCGCTGGATGTTTCAAATTTGGCATCCGGGCTCTGCCAGAGGCACATAGGCATTGTTGCATCATAACCAACAAAAGCTCCTCCAGATCGCGAATGTCTGTGCGGCAGGGAATGCAGTTCCAAGGGACAGTGAAAACCAGGTCGAGCTTTCAGTGCTGGCAGCTTTCGTGTGGGCGCAATCGCTGGACGTTTCGAATTTGGCAGCCGGGCTCTGCCAGAGTCACATAGGCATTGTTGTATCATAACCAACCAAGGCTTTTGCAGAGAGCGAATGTCTGTGTGGCAGCGAATGCAGTTCCAAGGGACAGTGAAAACCAGGTCGAGCTTTCAGGGCTGGCAGCTTTCGTGTGGGCGCAATCGCTGGACGTTTCGAATTTGGCAGCCGGGCTCTGCCAGAGTCACATAGGCATTGTTGCATCATAACCATCCAACGCTCTTGCAGATCGCGAATGTCTGTGCAGCAGCGAATGCAGTTAAAAGGGACAGTGAAAATCAGGTACAGTTCTGGCAGCTTTCGTGTGGGCACAATCTCTGGACGTTTCGAATTTTGTAGCCGGGCTCTGCCAGAGTCACATAGGCATTGTTGCATCATAACCAACCAAAGCTCCTCCAGAGCGCGAATGTCTGTGCGGCAGCGAATGCAGTTCCAAGGGAAAGTGAAAACCAGGTCGAGCTTTCAGTGCTGGCAGCTTTCGTGTGGGCGCAATCGCTGGACGTTTCGAATTTGGCAGCCGGGCTCTGCCAGAGTCACATAGGCATTGTTGCATCATAAGCAACCAAGGCTTTTGCAGAGCGCGAATGTCTGTGCGGCAGCGAATGCAGTTCCAAGGGACAGTGAAAACCAGGTAGGGCTTTCAGGGCTGGCAGCTTTCGTGTGGGCGCAATCGCTGGACGTTTCGAATTTGGCAGCCGGGCTCTGCCAGAGTCACATAGGCATTGTTGCATCATAACCAACCAAGGCTTTTGCAGAGCACCAATGTCTCTGCGGCAGCGAATGCAGATCCATGGGACAGTGAAAACCAGGTCGAGCTTTCAGTGCTGGCAGCTTTCGTATGGGCGCAATCGCTGGACGTTTCGAATTTGGCAGCCGGGGTCTGTCAGAGTCACATAGGCATTGTTGCATCATAACCAACCAAAGCTCTTGCAGAGCGCGAATGTCTGTGCGGCAGCGAATGCAGTTCCAAGGGACAGTGAAAACCAGGTAGGGCTTTCAGGGCTGGCAGCTTTCGTGTGGGCGCAATCGCTGGACGTTTCAAATTTGGCAGCCGGGCTCTGCCAGAGTCACATAGGCATTGTTGCATCATAACCATCCAAAGCTCTTGCAGATCGCGAATGTCTGTGCAGCAGCAAATGCAGTTAAAAGGGACAGTGAAAATCAGGTACAGATTTCAGTTCTGGCAGCTTTCGTGTGGGCACAATCTCTGGACGTTTCGAATTTTGTAGCCGGGCTCTGCCAGAGTCACATAGGCATTGTTGCATCATAACCAACCAAAGCTCCTCCAGAGCGCGAATGTCTGTGCGGCAGCGAATGCAGTTCCAAGGGACAGTGAAAACCAGGTCGAGCTTTCAGTGCTGGCAGCTTTCGTGTGGGCGCAATCGCTGGACATTTTGAATTTGGCAGCCGGGCTCTGCCAGAATCACATAGGCATTGTTGCAGCATAACCAACCAAGGCTTTTGCAGAGCACGAATGACTGTTCGGCAGCGAATGCAGTTCCAAGGGACAGTGAAAACCAGGTAGGCCTTTCAGGGCTGGCAGCTTTCGTGTGGGCGCAATCGCTGGACGTTTCGACTTTGGCAGCCGGGGTCTGCCAGAGTCACATAGGCATTGTTGCATCATAACCAAGCAAGGCTCTTGCAGAGCGCGAATGTCTTTGCAGCAGCGAATGCAGTTCCAAGGGACAGTGAAAACCAGGTAGGGCTTTCAGGGCTGGCAGCTTTCCTGTGGGCGTAATCGCTGGACGTTTCGAATTTGGCAGCCGGGATCTGCCAGGGTCACATAGGCATTGTAACATCATAACCATCCAAGGCTTTTGCAGAGCACCAATGTCTCTGCGGCAGCGAATGCAGTTCCAAGGGACAGTGAAAACCAGGTATCGCTTTCAGGGCTGGTAGCTTTCGTGTGGGCGCAATGGCTGGACGTTTTGAATTTGGCAGCCGGGCTCTGCCAGAGTCACATAGGCATTGTTGCATCATAACCATCCAACGCTCTTGCAGAGCGCGAATGTCTGTGCAGCAGCGAATGCAGTTAAAAGGGACAGTGAAAATCAGGTACAGTTCTGGCAGCTTTCGTGTGGGCACAATCTCTGGACGTTTCGAATTTTGTAGCCGGGCTCTGCCAGAGTCACATAGGCATTGTTGCATCATAACCAACCAAAGCTCCTCCAGAGCGCGAATGTCTGTGCGGCAGCGAATGCAGTTCCAAGGGACAGTGAAAACCAGGTCGAGCTTTCAGTGCTGGCAGCTTTCGTGTGGGCGCAATCGCTGGACGTTTCGAATTTGGCATCCGGGCTCTGCCAGAGTCACATAGGCATTGTTGCATCATAACCAACCAAGGCTTTTGCAGAGCGCGAATGTCTGTGCGGCAGCGAATGCAGTTCCAAGGGACAGTGAAAACCAGGTAGGGCTTTCAGGGCTGGCAGCTTTCGTGTGGGCGCAATCGCTGGACGTTTCGAATTTGGCAGCCGGGCTCTGCCAGAGTCACATAGGCATTGTTGCATCATAACCAACCAAGGCTTTTGCAGAGCGCGAATGTCTGTGTGGCAGCGAATGCAGTTCCAAGGGACAGTGAAAACCAGCTAGGGCTTTCAGGGCTGGCAGCTTTCGTGTGGGCGCAATCGCTGGACATTTCGAATTTGGCAGCCGGGATCTGCCAGAGTCACATAGGCATTGTTGCATCATAACCAACCAAGGCTTTTGCAGAGCACGAATGTCTGTGCGGCAGCGAATGCAGTTCCAAGGGACAGTGAAAACCAGGTCGAGCTTTCAGTGCTGGCAGCTTTCGTATGGGCGCAATCGCTGGACATTTCGAATTTGGCAGCCGGGGTCTGTCAGAGTCACATAGGCATTGTTGCATCATAACCAACCAAAGCTCTTGCAGAGCGCGAATGTCTGTGCGGCAGCGAATGCAGTTCCAAGGGACAGTGAAAACCAGGTAGGGCTTTCAGGGCTGGCAGCTTTCGTGTGGGCGCAATCGCTGGACGTTTCAAATTTGGCAGCCGGGCTCTGCCAGAGTCACATAGGCATTGTTGCATCATAACCATCCAAAGCTCTTGCAGATCGCGAATGTCTGTGCAGCAGCAAATGCAGTTAAAAGGGACAGTGAAAATCAGGTACAGATTTCAGTTCTGGCAGCTTTCGTGTGGGCACAATCTCTGGACGTTTCGAATTTTGTAGCCGGGCTCTGCCAGAGTCACATAGGCATTGTTGCATCATAACCAACCAAAGCTCCTCCAGAGCGCGAATGTCTGTGCGGCAGTGAATGCAGTTCCAAGGGACAGTGAAAACCAGGTCGAGCTTTCAGTGCTGGCAGCTTTCGTGTGGGCGCAATCGCTGGACATTTTGAATTTGGCAGCCGGGCTCTGCCAGAATCACATAGGCATTGTTGCATCATAACCAACCAAGGCTTTTGCAGAGCACGAATGACTGTTCGGCAGCGAATGCAGTTCCAAGGGACAGTGAAAACCAGGTAGGCCTTTCAGGGCTGGCAGCTTTCGTGTGGGCGCAATCGCTGGACGTTTCGACTTTGGCAGCCGGGGTCTGCCAGAGTCACATAGGCATTGTTGCATCATAACCAAGCAAGGCTCTTGCAGAGCGCGAATGTCTTTGCAGCAGCGAATGCAGTTCCAAGGGACAGTGAAAACCAGGTAGGGCTTTCAGGGCTGGCAGCTTTCCTGTGGGCGTAATCGCTGGACGTTTCGAATTTGGCAGCCGGGATCTGCCAGGGTCACATAGGCATTGTAACATCATAACCATCCAAGGCTTTTGCAGAGCACCAATGTCTCTGCGGCAGCGAATGCAGTTCCAAGGGACAGTGAAAACCAGGTATCGCTTTCAGGGCTGGTAGCTTTCGTGTGGGCGCAATGGCTGGACGTTTCGAATTTGGCAGCCGGGCTCTGCCAGAGTCACATAGGCATTGTTGCATCATAACCATCCAACGCTCTTGCAGAGCGCGAATGTCTGTGCAGCAGCGAATGCAGTTAAAAGGGACAGTGAAAATCAGGTACAGTTCTGGCAGCTTTCGTGTGGGCACAATCTCTGGACGTTTCGAATTTTGTAGCCGGGCTCTGCCAGAGTCACATAGGCATTGTTGCATCATAACCAACCAAAGCTCCTCCAGAGCGCGAATGTCTGTGCGGCAGCGAATGCAGTTCCAAGGGACAGTGAAAACCAGGTCGAGCTTTCAGTGCTGGCAGCTTTCGTGTGGGCGCAATCGCTGGACGTTTCGAATTTGGCAGCCGGGCTCTGCCAGAGTCACATAGGCATTGTTGCATCATAACCAACCAAGGCTTTTGCAGAGCGCGAATGTCTGTGCGGCAGCGAATGCAGTTCCAAGGGACAGTGAAAACCAGGTAGGGCTTTCAGGGCTGGCAGCTTTCGTGTGGGCGCAATCGCTGGACGTTTCGAATTTGGCAGCCGGGCTCTGCCAGAGTCACATAGGCATTGTTGCATCATAACCAACCAAGGCTTTTGCAGAGCGCGAATGTCTGTGTGGCAGCGAATGCAGTTCCAAGGGACAGTGAAAACCAGCTAGGGCTTTCAGGGCTGGCAGCTTTCGTGTGGGCGCAATCGCTGGACATTTCGAATTTGGCAGCCGGGATCTGCCAGAGTCACATAGGCATTGTTGCATCATAACCAACCAAGGCTTTTGCAGAGCACGAATGTCTCTGCGGCAGCGAATGCAGTTCCAAGGGACAGTGAAAACCAGGTCGAGCTTTCAGTGCTGGCAGCTTTCGTATGGGCGCAATCGCTGGACATTTCGAATTTGGCAGCCGGGGTCTGTCAGAGTCACATAGGCATTGTTGCATCATAACCAACCAAAGCTCTTGCAGAGCGCGAATGTCTGTGCGGCAGCGAATGCAGTTCCAAGGGACAGTGAAAACCAGGTAGGGCTTTCAGGGCTGGCAGCTTTCGTGTGGGCGCAATCGCTGGACGTTTTGAATATGGGAGCCGGGCTCTGCCAGAGTCACATAGGCATTGTTACATCATAACCAACCAAGGCTTTTGCAGAGCGCGAATGTCTGTGCGGCAGCGAATGCAGTTCCAAGGGACAGTGAAAACCAGGTAGGCCTTTCAGGGCTGGCAGCTTTCGTGTGGGCGCAATCGCTGGACGTTTCGAATTTGGCAGCCGGGCTCTGCCAGAGTCACATAGGCATTGTTGCATCATAACCAAGCAAGGCTCTTGCAGAGCGCGAATGTCTTTGCAGCAGCGAATGCAGTTCCAAGGGACAGTGAAAACCATTAGGGCTTTCAGGGCTGCCAGCTTTCCTGTGGGCGTAATCGCTGGACGTTTCGAATTTGGCAGCCGGGATCTGCCAGGGTCACATAGGCATTGTTGCATCATAACCATCCAAGGCTTTTGCAGAGCACCAATGTTTCTGCGGCAGAGAATGCAGTTCCAAGGGACAGTGAAAACCAGGTAGGGCTTTCAGGGCTGCCAGCTTTCCTGTGGGCGTAATCGCTGGACGTTTCGAATTTGGCAGCCGGGCTCTGCCAGAGTCACATAGGCATTGTTGCATCATAACCAACCAAGGCTTTTGCAGAGCGCGAATGTCTGTGCAGCAGCGAATGCAGTTAAAAGGGACAGTGAAAACCAGGTAGGGCTTTCAGGGCTGGCAGCTTTCGTGTGGGCGCAATCGCTGGACGTTTCGAATTTGGCAGCCGGGCTCTGCCAGAGTCACATAGGCATTGTTGCATCATAACCAACCAAGGCTTTTGCAGAGCACCAATGTCTCTGCGGCAGCGAATGCAGTTCCATGGGACAGTGAAAACCAGGTCGAGCTTTCAGTGCTGGCAGCTTTCGTATGGGCGCAATCGCTGGACGTTTCGAATTTGGCAGCCGGGGTCTGTCAGAGTCACATAGGTATTGTTGCATCATAACCAACCAAAGCTCTTGCAGAGCGCGAATGTCTGTGTGGCAGCGAATGCAGTTCCAAGGGACAGTGAAAACCAGTTAGGGCTTTCAGGGCTGGCAGCTTTCGTGTGGGCGCAATCGCTGGACGTTTCAAATTTGGCAGCCGGGCTCTGCCAGAGTCACATAGGCATTGTTGCATCATAACCATCCAAAGCTCTTGCAGAGCGCGAATGTCTGTGCAGCAGCGAATGCAGTTAAAAGGGACAGTGAAAATCAGGTACAGATTTCAGTTCTGGCAGCTTTCGTGTGGGCACAATCTCTGGACGTTTCGAATTTTGTAGCCGGGCTCTGCCAGAGTCACATAGGCATTGTTGCATCATAACCAACCAAAGCTCCTCCAGAGCGCGAATGTCTGTGCGGCAGCGAATGCAGTTCCAAGGGACAGTGAAAACCAGGTCGAGCTTTCAGTGCTGGCAGCTTTCGTGTGGGCGTAATCGCTGGACGTTTCGAATTTGGCAGCCGGGCTCTGCCAGAGTCACATAGGCATTGTTGCATCATAACCAACCAAGGCTTTTGCAGAGCACGAATGTCTGTTCGGCAGCGAATGCAGTTCCAAGGGACAGTGAAAACCAGGTAGGCCTTTCAGGGCTGGCAGCTTTCCTGTGGGCGCAATCGCTGGACGTTTCGAATTTGGCAGCCGGGCTCTGCCAGAGTCACATAGGCATTGTTGCATCATAACCAAGCAAGGCTCTTGCAGAGCGCGAATGTCTTTGCAGCAGCGAATGCAGTTCCAAGGGACAGTGAAAAACATTAGGGCTTTCAGGGCTGCCAGCTTTCCTGTGGGCGTAATCGCTGGACGTTTCGAATTTGGCAGCCGGGATCTGCCAGGGTCACATAGGCATTGTTGCATCATAACCATCCAAAGCTCTTGCTGAGCGCGAATGTCTGTGCAGCAGCGAATGCAGTTAAAAGGGACAGTGAAAATCAGGTACAGTTCTGGCAGCTTTCGTGTGGGCACAATCTCTGGACGTTTCGAATTTTGTAGCCGGGCTCTGCCAGAGTCACATAGGCATTGTTGCATCATAACCAACCAAAGCTCCTCCAGAGCGCGAATGTCTGTGCGGCAGCTAATGCAGTTCCAAGGGACAGTGAAAACCAGGTCGAGCTTTCAGTGCTGGCAGCTTTCGTGTGGGCGCAATCGCTGGACGTTTCGAATTTGGCAGCCGGGCTCTGCCAGAGTCACATAGGCATTGTTGCATCATAACCAACCAAGGCTTTTGCAGAGCGCGAATGTCTGTGCGGCAGCGTATGCAGTTAAAAGGGACAGTGAAAACCAGGTAGGGCTTTCAGGGCTGGCAGCTTTCGTGTGGGCGCAATCGCTGGACGTTTCGAATTTTGTAGCCGGGCTCTGCCAGAGTCACATAGGCATTGCTGCATCATAACCAACCAAGGCTTTTGCAGAGCGCGAATGTCTGTGTGGCAGCGAATGCAGTTCCAAGGGACAGTGAAAACCAGGTAGGGCTTTCAGGGCTGGCAGCTTTCGTGTGGGCGCAATCGCTGGACGTTTCGAATTTGGGAGCCGGGCTCTGCCAGAGTCACATAGGCATTGTTGCATCATAACCAACCAAGGCTTTTGCAGAGCGCGAATGTCTGTGTGACAGCGAATGCAGTTCCAAGGGACAGTGAAAACCAGGTAGGGCTTTCAGGGCTGGCAGCTTTCGTGTGGGCGCAATCGCTGGATGATTCAAATTTGGCAGCCGGGCTCTGCCAGAGTCACATAGGCATTGTTGTATCATAAGCATCCAAGGCTTTTGCAGAGCACCAATGTCTCTGCGGCAGAGAATGCAGTTCCAAGGGACAGTGAAAACAAGGCAGGGCTTTCAGGGCTGGCAGCTTTCGTGTGGGCGCAATCGCTGGACGTTTCAAATTTGGCAACCGGGCTCTGCCAGAGTCACATAGGCATTGTTGCATCATAACCATCCAAAGCTCTTGCAGATCGCGAATGTCTGTGCAGCAGCGAATGCACTTAAAAGGGACAGTGAAAATCAGGTACAGGTTTCAGTTCTGGCAGCTTTCGTGTGGGCACAATATCTGGACGTTTCGCATTTTGTAGCCGGGCTCTGCCAGAGTCACATAGGCATTGTTGCATCATAACCAACCAAAGCTCCTCCACAGCGCGAATGTCTGTGCGGCAGCGAATGCAGTTCCAAGGGACAGTGAAAACCAGGTCGAGCTTTCAGTGCAGGCAGCTTTCGTGTGGGCGCAATCGCTGGACGTTTCGAATTTGGCAGCCGGGCTCTGCCAGAGTCACATAGGCATTGTTGCATCATAACCAACCAAGGCTTTTGCAGAGCACGAATCTCTGTTCGGCAGCGAATGCAGTTCCAAGGGACAGTGAAAACCAGGTAGGCCTTTCGGGCTGGCAGCTTTCGTGTGGGCGCAATCGCTGGACGTTTCGAATTTGGCAGCCGGGCTCTGCCAGAGTCACATAGGCATTGTTGCATCATAACCATCCAAACCTCTTGCAGAGCGCGAAAGTCTGCGTGGCAGCGAATGCAGTTCCAAGGGACAGTGAAAACCAGGTACAGATTTCAGTTCTGGCAGCTTTCATGTGGGCGCAATCTCTGGACGTTTCGAATTTTGTAGCCAGGCTCTGCGAGAGTCACATAGGCATTGTTGCATCATAAGCAACCAAAGCTCTTGCAGAGCGCGAATGTCTGTGTGGCAGCGAATGCAGTTCCAAGGGACAGTGAAAACCAGGTAGGGCTTTCAGGGCTGGCAGCTTTCGTGTGGGCGCAATCGCTGGACGTTTCGACTTTGGCAGCCGGGCTCTGCCAGAGTCACATAGGCATTGTTGCATCATAACCAACCAAGGCTTTTGCAGATCATGAATGTCTGTGCGGAAGCGAATGCAGTTCCAAGGGACAGTGAAAACCAGGTTGGGCTTTCAGGGCTGGCAGCTTTCGTGTGGGCGCAATCGCTGGACGTTTCGAATTTGGGAGCCGGGCTCTGCCAGAGTCACATAGGCATTGTTGCATCATAACCAACCAAGGCTTTTGCAGAGCACGAATGTCTGTTCGGCAACGAATGCAGTTCCAAGGGACAGTGAAAACCAGGTAGGGCTTTCAGGGCTGGCAGCTTTCCTGTGGGCGCAATCGCTGGATGTTTCGAATTTGGCAGCCGGGCTCTGCCAGAGTCACATAGGCATTGTTGCATCATAACCATCCAAGGCTTTTGCAGAGCACCAATGTCTCTGCGGCAGCGAATGCAGTTCCAAGGGACAGTGAAAACCAGGTAGGGCTTTCAGGGCTGGCAGCTTTCGTGTGGGCGCAATCGCTGGACGTTTCAAATTTGGCAGCCGGGCTCTGCCAGAGTCACATAGGCATTGTTGCATCATAACCATCCAAAGTTCTTGCAGATCGCGAATGTCTGTGCAGCAGCGAATGCAGTTAAAAGGGACAGTGAAAATCAGGTACAGATTTCAGTTCTGGCAGCTTTCGTGTGGGCACAATCTCTGGACGTTTCGCATTTTGTAGCCGGGCTCTGCCAGAGTCACATAGGCATTGCTGCATCATAACCAAGCAAGGCTCTTGCAGAGCGCGAATGTCTTTGCAGCAGCGAATGCAGTTCCAAGGGACAGTGAAAACCAGGTACAGATTTCATTTCTGGCAGCTTTCGTGTGGGCGCAATCGCTGGACGTTTCGAATTTGGCAGCCGGGCTCTGCCAGAGTCACATAGGCATTGTTGCATCATAACCAACCAAAGCTCCTCCAGATCGCGAATGTCTGTGCGGCAGCGAATGCAGTTCCAAGGGACAGTCAAAACCAGGTAGGGCTTTCAGGGCTGGCAGCTTTCGTGTGGGCGCAATGGCTGGACGTTTCGAATTTGGCAGCCGGGCTCTGCCAGAGTCACATAGGCATTGTTGCATCATAACCAACCAAGGCTTTTGCAGAGCACCAATGTCTGTGTGGCAGCGAATGCAGTTCCAAGGGACAGTGAAAACCAGGTCGAGCTTTCAGGCCTGGCAGCTTTCGTATGGGCGCAATCGCTGGACGTTTCGAATTTGGCAGCCGGGCTCTGCCAGAGTCACATAGGCATTGTTACATCATAACCAACCAAGGCTTTTGCAGAGCGCGAATGTCTGTGCAGCAGCGAATGCAGTTCCAAGGGACAGTGAAAACCAGGTAGGGCTTTCAGGGCTGGCAGCTTTCGTGTGGGCGCAATCGCTGGACGTTTCGAATTTGGCAGCCGGGCTCTGCCAGAGTCACATAGGCATTGTTGCATCATAACCATCCAAACCTCTTGCAGAGCGCGAAAGTCTGCGTGGCAGCGAATGCAGTTCCAAGGGACAGTGAAAACCAGGTACAGATTTCAGTTCTGGCAGCTTTCATGTGGGCGCAATCTCTGGACGTTTCGAATTTTGTAGCCAGGCTCTGCGAGAGTCACATAGGCATTGTTGCATCATAAGCAACCAAAGCTCTTGCAGAGCGCGAATGTCTGTGTGGCAGCGAATGCAGTTCCAAGGGACAGTGAAAACCAGGTAGGGCTTTCAGGGCTGGCAGCTTTCGTGTGGGCGCAATCGCTGGACGTTTCGACTTTGGCAGCCGGGCTCTGCCAGAGTCACATAGGCATTGTTGCATCATAACCAACCAAGGCTTTTGCAGAGCACCAATGTCTCTGCGGCAGAGAATGCAGATCCAAGGGACAGTGAAAACTAGGTCGAGCTTTCAGTGCTGGCAGCTTTCGTATGGGCGCAATCGCTGGACGTTTCGAATTTGGCAGCCGGGGTCTGTCAGAGTCACATAGGCATTGTTGCATCATAACCATCCAAAGCTCTTGCAGAGCGCGAATGTCTGTGCAGCAGCAAATGCAGTTAAAAGGGACAGTGAAAATCAGGTACAGATTTCAGTTCTGGCAGCTTTCGTGTGGGCACAATCTCTGGACGTTTCGCATTTTGTAGCCGGGCTCTGCCAGAGTCACATAGGCATTGTTGCATCATAACCAACCAAAGCTCCTCCAGAGCACGAATGTCTGTGCGGCAGCGAATGCAGTTCCAAGGGACAGTGAAAACCAGGTCGAGCTTTCAGTGCTGGCAGCTTTCGTGTGGGCGCAATCGCTGGACGTTTCGAATTTGGCAGCCGGGCTCTGCCAGAGTCACATAGGCATTGTTGCATCATAACCAACCAAGGCTTTTGCAGATCATGAATGTCTGTGCGGAAGCGAATGCAGTTCCAAGGGACAGTGAAAACCAGGTTGGGCTTTCAGGGCTGGCAGCTTTCGTGTGGGCGCAATCGCTGGACGTTTCGAATTTGGGAGCCGGGCTCTGCCAGAGTCACATAGGCATTGTTGCATCATAACCAACCAAGGCTTTTGCAGAGCACGAATGTCTGTTCGGCAACGAATGCAGTTCCAAGGGACAGTGAAAACCAGGTAGGGCTTTCAGGGCTGGCAGCTTTCCTGTGGGCGCAATCGCTGGATGTTTCGAATTTGGCAGCCGGGCTCTGCCAGAGTCACATAGGCATTGTTGCATCATAACCATCCAAGGCTTTTGCAGAGCACCAATGTCTCTGCGGCAGCGAATGCAGTTCCAAGTGACAGTGAAAACCATGTAGGGCTTTCAGGGCTGGCAGCTTTCGTGTGGGCGCAATCGCTGGACCTTTCGACTTTGGCAGCCGGGCTCTGCCAGAGTCACATAGGCATTGTTGCATCATAACCAACCAAAGCTCTTGCAGAGCGCGAATGTCTGTGTGGCAGCGAATGCAGTTCCAAGGGACAGTGAAAACCAGGTAGGCCTTTCGGGCTGGCAGCTTTTGTGTGGGCGCAATGGCTGGACGTTTCGAATTTGGCAGCCGGGCTCTGCCAGAGTCACATAGGCATTGTTGCATCATAACCAAGCAAGGCTCTTGCAGAGCGCGAATGTCTTTGCAGCAGCGAATGCAGTTCCAAGGGACAGTGAAAACCAGGTACAGATTTCATTTCTGGCAGCTTTCGTGTGGGCGCAATCGCTGGACGTTTCGAATTTGGCAGCCGGGCTCTGCCAGAGTCACATAGGCATTGTTGCATCATAACCAACCAAAGCTCCTCCAGATCGCGAATGTCTGTGCGGCAGCGAATGCAGTTCCAAGGGACAGTCAAAACCAGGTAGGGCTTTCAGGGCTGGCAGCTTTCGTGTGGGCGCAATCTCTGGACGTTTCGAATTTGGCAGCCGGGCTCTGCCAGAGTCACATAGGCATTGTTGCATCATAACCAACCAAGGCTTTTGCAGAGCACCAATGTCTGTGTGGCAGCGAATGCAGTTCCAAGGGACAGTGAAAACCAGGTCGAGCTTTCAGGCCTGGCAGCTTTCGTATGGGCGCAATCGCTGGACGTTTCGAATTTGGCAGCCGGGCTCTGCCAGAGTCACATAGGCATTGTTACATCATAACCAACCAAGGCTTTTGCAGAGCGCGAATGTCTGTGCAGCAGCGAATGCAGTTCCAAGGGACAGTGAAAACCAGGTAGGGCTTTCAGGGCTGGCAGCTTTCGTGTGGGCGCAATCGCTGGACGTTTCGAATTTGGCAGCCGGGCTCTGCCAGAGTCACATAGGCATTGTTGCATCATAACCATCCAAACTTCTTGCAGAGCGCGAAAGTCTGCGTGGCAGCGAATGCAGTTCCAAGGGACAGTGAAAACCAGGTACAGATTTCAGTTCTGGCAGCTTTCATGTGGGCGCAATCTCTGGACGTTTCGAATTTTGTAGCCAGGCTCTGCGAGAGTCACATAGGCATTGTTGCATCATAAGCAACCAAAGCTCTTGCAGAGCGCGAATGTCTGTGTGGCAGTGAATGCAGTTCCAAGGGACAGTGAAAACCAGGTAGGGCTTTCAGGGCTGGCAGCTTTCGTGTGGGCGCAATCGCTGGACGTTTCGACTTTGGCAGCCGGGCTCTGCCAGAGTCACATAGGCATTGTTGCATCATAACCAACCAAGGCTTTTGCAGAGCACCAATGTCTCTGCGGCAGAGAATGCAGATCCAAGGGACAGTGAAAACCAGGTCGAGCTTTCAGTGCTGGCAGCTTTCGTATGGGCGCAATCGCTGGACGTTTCGAATTTGGCAGCCGGGGTCTGTCAGAGTCACATAGGTATTGTTGCATCATAACCATCCAAAGCTCTTGCAGAGCGCGAATGTCTGTGCAGCAGCAAATGCAGTTAAAAGGGACAGTGAAAATCAGGTACAGATTTCAGTTCTGGCAGCTTTCGTGTGGGCACAATCTCTGGACGTTTCGCATTTTGTAGCCGGGCTCTGCCAGAGTCACATAGGCATTGTTGCATCATAACCAACCAAAGCTCCTCCAGAGCACGAATGTCTGTGCGGCAGCGAATGCAGTTCCAAGGGACAGTGAAAACCAGGTCGAGCTTTCAGTGCTGGCAGCTTTCGTGTGGGCGCAATCGCTGGACGTTTCGAATTTGGCAGCCGGGCTCTGCCAGAGTCACATAGGCATTGTTGCATCATAACCAACCAAGGCTTTTGCAGATCATGAATGTCTGTGCGGAAGCGAATGCAGTTCCAAGGGACAGTGAAAACCAGGTTGGGCTTTCAGGGCTGGCAGCTTTCGTGTGGGCGCAATCGCTGGACGTTTCGAATTTGGGAGCCGGGCTCTGCCAGAGTCACATAGGCATTGTTGCATCATAACCAACCAAGGCTTTTGCAGAGCACGAATGTCTGTTCGGCAACGAATGCAGTTCCAAGGGACAGTGAAAACCAGGTAGGGCTTTCAGGGCTGGCAGCTTTCGTGTGGGCGCAATCGCTGGATGTTTCAAATTTGGCAGCCGGGCTCTGCCAGAGTCACATAGGCATTGTTGCATCATAACCATCCAAGGCTTTTGCAGAGCACCAATGTCTCTGCGGCAGCGAATGCAGTTCCAAGGGACAGTGAAAACCAGGTAGGGCTTTCAGGGCTGGCAGCTTTCGTGTGGGCGCAATCGCTGGACGTTTCAAATTTGGCAGCCGGGCTCTGCCAGAGTCACATAGGCATTGTTGCATCATAACCATCCAAAGTTCTTGCAGATCGCGAATGTCTGTGCAGCAGCGAATGCAGTTAAAAGGGACAGTGAAAATCAGGTACAGATTTCAGTTCTGGCAGCTTTCGTGTGGGCACAATCTCTGGACGTTTCGAATTTTGTAGCCGGGCTCTGCCAGAGTCACATAGGCATTGCTGCATCATAACCAAACAAAGCTCCTCCACAGCGCGAATGTCTGTGCGGCAGTGAATGCAGTTCCAAGGGACAGTGAAAACCAGGTCGAGCTTTCAGTGCTGGCAGCTTTCGTGTGGGCGCAATCGCTGGACGTTTCGAATTTGGCATCCGGGCTCTGCCAGAGTCACATAGGCATTGTTGCATCATAACCAACCAAGGCTTTTGCAGATCGCGAATGTCTGTGTGGCAGCGAATGCAGTTCCAAGGGACAGTGAAAACCAGGTAGGGCTTTCAGGGCTGGCAGCTTTTGTGTGGGCGCAATCGCTGGACGTTTCGAATTTGGGAGCCGGGCTCTGCCAGAGTCACATAGGCATTGTTGCATCATAACCAACCAAGGCTTTTGCAGAGCGCGAATGTCTGTGTGACAGCGAATGCAGTTCCAAGGGACAGTGAAAACCAGGTAGGGCTTTCAGGGCTGGCAGCTTTCGTGTGGGCGCAATCGCTGGATGTTTCAAATTTGGCAGCCGGGCTCTGCCAGAGTCACATAGGCATTGTTGTATCATAAGCATCCAAGGCTTTTGCAGAGCACCAATGTCTCTGCGGCAGAGAATGCAGTTCCAAGGGACAGTGAAAACCAGGAAGGGCTTTCAGGGCTGGCAGCTTTCGTGTGGGCGCAATCGCTGGACGTTTCGACTTTGGCAGCCGGGCTCTGCTAGAGTCACATAGGCATTGTTGCATCATAACCAACCAAAGCTCTTGCAGAGCGCGAATGTCTGTGTGGCAGCGAATGCAGTTCCAAGGGACAGTGAAAACCAGCTAGGGCTTTCAGGGCTGGCAGCTTTCGTGTGGGCGCAATCGCTGGACATTTCGAATTTGGCAGCCGGGATCTGCCAGAGTCACATAGGCATTGTTGCATCATAACCAACCAAGGCTTTTGCAGAGCACGAATGTCTGTGTTGCAGCGAATGCAGTTCCAAGGGACAGTGAAAACCAGGTACAGATTTCAGTTCTCGCAGCTTTCGTGTGGGCACAATCTCTGGACGTTTCGCATTTTGTAGCCGGGCTCTGCCAGAGTCACATAGGCATTGCTGCATCATAACCAACCAAGGCTTTTGCAGAGCGCGAATGTCTGTGTGGCAGCGAATGCAGTTCCAAGGGACAGTGAAAACCAGGTAGGGCTTTCAGGGCTGGCAGCTTTCGTGTGGGCGCAATCGCTGGACGTTTCGAATTTGGGAGCCGGGCTCTGCCAGAGTCACATAGGCATTGTTGCATCATAACCAACCAAGGCTTTTGCAGAGCGCGAATGTCTGTGTGACAGCGAATGCAGTTCCAAGGGACAGTGAAAACCAGGTAGGGCTTTCAGGGCTGGCAGCTTTCCTGTGGGCGCAATCGCTGGATGATTCAAATTTGGCAGCCGGGCTCTGCCAGAGTCACATAGGCATTGTTGTATCATAAGCATCCAAGGCTTTTGCAGAGCACCAATGTCTCTGCGGCAGAGAATGCAGTTCCAAGGGACAGTGAAAACAAGGCAGGGCTTTCAGGGCTGGCAGCTTTCGTGTGGGCGCAATCGCTGGACGTTTCAAATTTGGCAACCGGGCTCTGCCAGAGTCACATAGGCATTGTTGCATCATAACCATCCAAAGCTCTTGCAGATCGCGAATGTCTGTGCAGCAGCGAATGCACTTAAAAGGGACAGTGAAAATCAGGTACAGGTTTCAGTTCTGGCAGCTTTCGTGTGGGCACAATATCTGGACGTTTCGCATTTTGTAGCCGGGCTCTGCCAGAGTCACATAGGCATTGTTGCATCATAACCAACCAAAGCTCCTCCACAGCGCGAATGTCTGTGCGGCAGCGAATGCAGTTCCAAGGGACAGTGAAAACCAGGTCGAGCTTTCAGTGCAGGCAGCTTTCGTGTGGGCGCAATCGCTGGACGTTTCGAATTTGGCAGCCGGGCTCTGCCAGAGTCACATAGGCATTGTTGCATCATAACCAACCAAGGCTTTTGCAGAGCACGAATCTCTGTTCGGCAGCGAATGCAGTTCCAAGGGACAGTGAAAACCAGGTAGGCCTTTCGGGCTGGCAGCTTTCGTGTGGGCGCAATCGCTGGACGTTTCGAATTTGGCAGCCGGGCTCTGCCAGAGTCACATAGGCATTGTTGCATCATAACCATCCAAACCTCTTGCAGAGCGCGAAAGTCTGCGTGGCAGCGAATGCAGTTCCAAGGGACAGTGAAAACCAGGTACAGATTTCAGTTCTGGCAGCTTTCATGTGGGCGCAATCTCTGGACGTTTCGAATTTTGTAGCCAGGCTCTGCGAGAGTCACATAGGCATTGTTGCATCATAAGCAACCAAAGCTCTTGCAGAGCGCGAATGTCTGTGTGGCAGCGAATGCAGTTCCAAGGGACAGTGAAAACCAGGTAGGGCTTTCAGGGCTGGCAGCTTTCGTGTGGGCGCAATCGCTGGACGTTTCGACTTTGGCAGCCGGGCTCTGCCAGAGTCACATAGGCATTGTTGCATCATAACCAACCAAGGCTTTTGCAGATCATGAATGTCTGTGCGGAAGCGAATGCAGTTCCAAGGGACAGTGAAAACCAGGTTGGGCTTTCAGGGCTGGCAGCTTTCGTGTGGGCGCAATCGCTGGACGTTTCGAATTTGGGAGCCGGGC